>NC_047154.1:9661406-10866406 GCF_009819705.1 Hippoglossus hippoglossus | reverse complement strand
TCAACCGCATATTTTACAGTGTATCTGACGCCACTGACAGCAATCGACCTGTGCCATATGCAGATGTTGGCTGAGCGTGAATCACATTGGTTTAGTTTCTTTGGTATTTTTTGCCTCAGTTTTATTTCCTTCTACTGACGACTTCTGACAAAACGAGCTGAAACTAAACCTTTTTTTTGTCCCAGGTTCTGTTTCCTATCAGATATTATCTCAATTTTCCAACTATATTATTAGACAATGCAAATGGAAAGCGAATCTCAGTTCGTCAGTGGTCTTTCTTTGTAGAGTTAGCATCTTCTCCTTATGTTTGCGTGGTATTTCTCCGGCTACTCTGGCGTCTTCCCACAGTCCAAGATTGGGGTTAGGTATACTCTAATACGACCTTAGGTGTGAGTGTGAATGGTCTCTGTGTAAACTGATCTCTGAATGTTGGCCCTGTTACACGCTGGCGACCTGTAAATGTTGCGCCCCGCCTCTTGCCCCCTGTCCGCTGGGATTGGTTCCAGATCCCCCCGCTACCCTCAAAAGGTAGATAGATAATGGATGAATGGATGTTGTGCTGTCCTGTCACATTATGGTTTTTTTTGGACAGCAGGATGAGTTATTTACATGTCGGAGCTGCTCATCCATACATGTCAAGGGTCAGCTGGTTGTTGGCTTTGCAGTGTGAAAAAAGCATTTAATCAGTCGGCACTAAATCTTTGTAGTTCTCTTGGCGTGTCAGGGTCTTATCTCTGTCTCTCTGATTTTCCCTTTTCATATCTATTTCCTCCTCCGCTTCCTCCCTGGCCTTGTACAGAAGTCTGGATGAAGTGTGTGGGGGTCAGTCCTCTTCAGCGACCCCCAGCCTGAAAAGAGCCATTGTTTGCTTGATGCCGTGTAGAATGAGAAGATGAGGCTAGCTGCCTGCAAAACACAGAGGGGGTGGTTTTACAATCCACTTCCGCCCCAAGAAGAAGCTGCATAAGGGGGATTATTACTTAGAGACGGTGTTTCATTCTCACTCCCTGCCCTTCACCTCGTCTTTAAGAAATCTCTCAATGCTCTTTAATGTGTGCACAGAAGTATTAGTTCCATTGCTCTGTTTTGTCTAGGTTTTAGCAAAGCAGGGTGAAGTTCTTGAAGCTTCCAGCGAAAGGAACTTAATTTACACCTTAAACTGATTCTTAACATTGGTGTTTGTTATTGTTATTTTTTCTATGAGGAGACAGTAGTTGGGATTACAAAAGAATGTTTACGGTATCTAAAGCTAGATTATTATGTCCAACAGAGGGTTATGTGTTGTTCTGCGTTTGTTGGTTAGCAGGATTACGCAAAAACTTCTGGACGGATTACCATGAAACTTGTTGGAAGCATGTGGTATGTGTCAGGAGAGAATGTTTATGTGACTGATATTTATGAGTTTGTGCAATTTGGTGCAGAAAGAATTAAGATCTGGTGAATTTAAATGTGGTTTTGGGAACTGTTGGGACTTAGCAGTGGTATGGCACTCATTGTAGTTAGGGCCTGAGCACTGACAGTGCGAGGACCCTATTGTTTTTCCTGTCAGATCAGTTCAGAAAACATGTGCTTGATGTCCTGAATCCAGTTATTTTGATTTTGTGATGTTGTGTTTTTTTTAATATTCTGAGCTAGTCCCTGTTCAATCTACCATTTGTTCTGTCAACAAATGGTAGATTGCAATTTGCTTATACATGAGCAGATGTGCCTATTTGAACTGAATATCTTTGTTTTTAGGAGAGTGTTAAAATGACGCACACACATGAACACATTGTCCTGATAATTCTACTTTATTTTAGACTGGGATCATGTTGTATATCTCAAACAAACATTTCAAAATTTCTAACATGAAAATCTCACGTGTGCACATCACGCCTCACATCATTCATACAACATGCATTACTTTTTTATTAAATAGCTCGTCACCAACATCCACACAAAGACACAGTTGTGTTGTCTAAATTCAAAGTCAGACTAGAGGGAAGCTCCACTCAGTAACAACCAACAGGGTGTGTCGGCTTTCATCTTCATGATTACGCATTTTCTTTAGAAGCCGTTCTCATCACTGGATGAGTAAATTATCCTATGCATGCTGTGGTTAAAACACTTTCAAGTTTGCGCCTGAGCCAGTTGGTGGCTTTTTTTGGCCTCTTTCACTTCTCACTCTTTTTACCTTCTACAATGTGAGTCAGCTGAGTCACACCGCTGAGCCTTGCCTTGCCTTTCAGTTCAGTTCCTCTGCCTCTTAATCATCTTTGGATTCATGTACTCAACACGTCTTCTTTGTTCCTCTCTATCTTAACATAAACTTGACATCAGTATGTTTCAAATTGTCCCAGCTGGCAGCTGCACATGTAGATGCCTTCCAGCTCCGTAGAGCTTCTATCACTGTCGCTCCTCTTCCCACAAAAACATCTATTTTATAATGTTTATAATGTGGTTCAGACTGGGCATAGCTATTCACTTAACAGCTTTTAACACCCTCATTCAACACTTAAGTGCAGGGAGCTAAATGATTAAAAAATCATTTTTCTCTTTGCCGAAACCACATTTTATAGCAGAGAGGCAAGTGAATATGTTGGTGATGTTGTCGTGACCGGGATATTTAAATCGACTCCTCTGATGATAGCAGTGGCAACACTGGCAGCTTGATCTCTGATTCATTATTATTTTATCTTTAGCAGGTAGGTTGTAGCAGAGGTAGTGCATGTTTTGTTATACTGAGGTGGACAATAATGAATATGGATATGTGGAGGTGGCTTGGAAACTGGCCATTCTAACCCAGCACAACAGTCGAAACAGTCGAGAGCATGGTCAGAGAACACTCATTAATAAAGCTCAATAGTGTTGTTCTGGAAGTAGAAATCCCATTAATTATGTGTATAGAGATTTTCATTATCAGCCATAACATTGTTACCGTCCAAGGTAGAGTTAGCACAAGCTACGAGATTGTGAAACGATGTTATGTGCTCCTGTAGAAGGCTTAGCCCGTAAGCTATCAACTGCATCCTAAGAATGATGTTTTATTCATGATGTCAAGGAGTACTACACTACCCACAATACTCTTGTGTAATAGCTCGCCGTTACCATGGAAATGTGTACCACCGCTGTGAAAATCATGTTGGTTAAGATTAGATGGTTCAGCGTAATATTAAGTTTCCACAGAGCAACTATGATTTCCCTTTTTCGACCATGCTGCGGTTTCTTAGTGATGAGGAAAAGAGTCCAAAGGGGGGAAAGGTTTAATGCAAGAGGAAGCTCGCTGGAGATTGTTGGAAAGGTTTTTTTGCAATGGTTTATGGGATATGTAGTTTCTTCAATCTTAAAACATGATGTACACAATTTTACTTTTGCCTTTCTACCCTGTGTGTGTGTGTGTGTGTGTGTGTGTGTGTGTGTGTGTGTGTGTGTGTGTGTGTGTGTGTGTGTGTGTGTGTGTGTGTGTGTGTGTGTGTGTGTGTGTGTGTGTGTGTGTGTGTGTGTGTGTGTGTGTGTGTGTGTGTGTGTGTGTGTGTGTATACATTTTTTGCTACGAATCAAATGTTTTATGGTCCCATTTCATCTTGTAGCTGGTCGGCTTAAAACTCTTTTTAAAAGTATTTTCTGAAACGACAATGGGGGAGAAAAGGAAACTGGAAATTTACTTCCAGAACCAGAGCCTTCTAAAAGTGGCCAAAAGTGGTCACTGTTCCATTCTGTTTGACTTTACTCCGAATCAGTGTGTTGGACTTAAAGTGGTGAACACGTGGTAAAAGGTTTTCCAGGAAGGCAAATAAAAGGACAGCTGCCTGTACACTCTGACCACGGGTCAGTCCATGCACCGATGTAGAAGTCAGTGAGTCACCGGAGCAGTGATGTAGGTTAGGTCGCTCTCATTGAGCTTCTCACTGGTCAGAAGCACCTGAACCAGGGTCTTTGGTAAAGTCGGCTTTCTTTTCCTGGCTAAGTGTGATGCACCGTCCTTGGCTGTGACACCACTTGAATTCATGTTCAGGCAAACAGAGCTGCTAGGCTGTTTGTAGAGATGACATGGTGTGTAAATTCTGTATCACAATGATGGTGACCAAAATTATCACTGTTATCTGTGTTATTGTTAAAATGTGCTGAAAATGTTCAAAAAGTACTGATACACAAACTGATGTAGTAATTTTTATTTTTTATTTAAATAATATATTTATCAACACAAATAATTGTATACTAAAATAATTATATGAATGCTGCCTGTGCAGAAGTGATCAGGGATGGAGCTGTGGTCCCACCAACACTCGCTTAACCAATCTTGATGACAAACTTTGGCTTCACATTTTGGCAGCTTTCATGTCGTCCATCTTGATGACCAGTGCCACTGCTGCATGCACACTTTAAAAAAGGAGTAGCTATAATTTTGATGTTATTGTTGCTAAATAGCAACTTCAAAAGAAGGTGTCATTCTAGCTGTCCATTGACATGAATTGACAAACAACAAAAACTAACATGTAGTGCAGCTACATGGCAAACGTTAAGCTACCCATGCCAACATTCCCATGCGTGGCTTTAGTTTGAGCTTGTAAGGAAGATGTGAATTTCCAAGCGAGGGTGCTAAGGCTGCATTATCCATTACAAATCGAGTGTGAACCCTAATTGGGTGTCAAAACTATTTTAAGGTGGCATAAGATTGAAAAGTGGCATGGCAAGTTTCAGAGTCACCCAGTGCTTTCTCTCTAAGAAGATTACACATGCCTCTTTACTCTGCAATTGAATGTTCACCATTTTCAGCATATGCTGAACTTTATAGTGTCAAATGTATTTAAAAACGCAAAGTCAGCATCTTCCTCCCAGGTGTCACTTAAATGGTTTGTGTAAGTCAGCAGCTAGTTGACTGTGATTAACTCCACTTCATCCAGAGTCTTCCAAAAGCAACACCTGTAGTGTGGGAGGAAGGTAATTATGGGGGTGGAATAGGATGTGCATAGCCGCTTGGTAGGCCACAGACTGCAGAAATACCTATCATAGCTCTTCTGCTACAGTAATTTACGTGTGGCTCCTGCAATCACACGTTTGGAAAACAGTGCAGCTCATAGGCTCTCTTGGTAGATTTGAGCTGTAAGAGGAGAACGCAGTGGCTTTTGGCTGCAATTTGTGAGGTTTTCACTGTTTTTAATGCCAGGAAGAAAATGCCTCAGGCTAACTCACTGCTTTGCCTCGGCATGGCCTCGTTTGTAAGGTGTGCAGTGCTGATGTTTCTATAAAGCACTGAATGCATCAGACAGAAAAACATGTTTAATCTAGAATAGATTTGCTCCTTTCTTTGTGCTGGCTGAAAATGTGTGTGTGTGTGTGTGTGTGTGTGTGTGTGTGTGTGTGTGTGTGTGTGTGTGTGTGTGTGTGTGTGTGTGTGTGTGTGTGTGTGTGTGTGTGTGTGTGTGTGTGTGTGTGTGTGTGTGTGTGTGTGTGTGTGTGTGTGTGTGTGTGTGTGTGTGTGTGTGTGTGTGTGTGAGAAAAAAATAAAAACAGGTATAAAGGCTGGAAAATGGTCTTAAATGTAACCATGTAGATTTAAAAGTTCATTGATCATGTTTTCATTTGGGAATTTCTTTCTTCTTTTTTGTTTTCAACAGAAAATTTCAATACCACGGTCAGAAAATACCAGTGAACTGCATACGTTTACTTTCTACCTGTCGAATGTGGGCAGAGATAACCCCCAGGGAAGCTTTGACTGCATCCAGCAGTACATAACCAGGTGAGAGCAAACACTGTATCTCACTCACTTTTACTCTTAATGTGCAACTAATTCCTCTTACTCATTCAGAAACTGTAAAATCAAACTTAAATCTTCTTTGACAACAGACCATGTGTTTAACATAATCAGGACCTGAGGTGAATCACCAAGCCTCTCTGCCTAACAGGCACCACTGATGAACACATGAGCACTTTGGCACCAACCAGAAGCCTTAATATAAAATATGCATTAAATTTTTATATTTAATAAAGCAAGTGTGAAAATGTTAAATCATTTAATCATCTTTAATCACCCATTATTATCCCAATATTTTACAAACAATTTTTTTTATTTCCTTACAGTTGCAAAATTAGCATCAAGTAGTTGAAAATAGAAATATTGCTTTTATTTTTAGGTCCTGGCTTTAATTTTAACTTAAATATTTGTGTTTCTGTGGTAGAAGCAGCAAAGACACAACCTCATAATGTGATTCCCTTTCATGCATCAGGCCCTTTTAAACTCATTCTGCACATTTTCTGTAGACTAACAAATGTATAAAAATACTGTGTGAATCAGAGAACCAGAAATGTGTTTTGACGCAGAAGGAAGTAGAAAGAGAAAAGAAGGGCTGCGAGATTCCTCTGCTCCTCTGACTGCTTCTGACCCTGTCGCTCTGAAAATATTTTTAACAAGTGGGTCAGGTGGAGTTCAGCCGCATCCCTGACTGGATCCTAATCAACCTTGAGGTCCAATCTAAAACCCAAATGAAAGAGCTCAGCTTCCACCGACTGCAACTGTACCATCTCATTTTCTGCCAAAACCTAATCAAAGTGGTGGAGAATCAAAGCGGAAAAAGTCAGGAAAGAATGGAGTTTTGATGCGGCAGTAAGTCTCACTGTGGGAACTCGCAGTCGGATGGAAATTTTAAAAATACTAGTGCCAACAGGGTGTTTAATTGAACTCGTATGAATGCACAGTATTGAGAGATTTAAGGTTAAAACTGAGAATGAACCTGTATTGGTGCATTTATATTCAGTATTTTGAAGTAGTGTCCTCTAAAATATAACATGATATTGGTTTGTTTCCTGTCTACTTCAATAACTGGCTATCTAAATCATTCAGCACCTTCTAAATGAAAAGCAATTCCCTTCTAACCTTTCTATTCTCTCCCTCAAGCTTCTAGTCACTCAATCCCCGTTTCCCTCTCTCAACTTCTCCTCTTTGTGTTTTGGCAGTGAAGGGAGCATTCAGCTGGATTGTTTGGGATGCATCCAGGACAAGATTACAGTATGTGCCACAGACGACTCCTACCAGAAGGCCAGGGAGAACATGGCTCAGGTTGAGGAGGAGACTCGCAGTAGGAGTGCCATCGTCATCAAGCCTGGGGGGCGATACGTAGGTGAGGAGACATGATACCGACACGTGATAATATCAGTCGTTCTCTCAGTCACGGACCACCAGTATTCATCAAGTCTACTTTTTGGTGATGGAAAAGATATTTCTATTTCAACACCGTAAAGGTGTTGGGAGTCGACATGTGAGCCATTCTCAGACGTGAACTCCGGAAAACATGTCACAGCAGGTGTATTGTCCAGGGCAGATGCATTCACAGCAACAGGAAAGTGTCTGGAACAGTGTCTGGATTGGCACCTGGGTAGAGCATGAAGGAGGCCGGAAATAATGTATGAATTCCGCTGTGGAAATAACATGTTTTTGTTTATGGCACTTCGACATCGGCATCAATTCTTATCACCGAAAGCTCTTGAATCTCCTCGTCTCTCTAAGTCGACATCTTTGTCTTCTTTCATCTTTTTCATCCCGAGATATTTGTTTTCTTTTTGTTTGTTCAGTTTTGCAGTGCATTTTTCTTATTTTCCCGCTGTATTCTCACATAGGCTCACTCTCTGACATTACACAGACATTTTACGATGGGCCTGGCATGAACATTTTCAGAAAATGTCTGGATCTTGGATATTTGCGTTCTCACTTGTAAATGTCCGGAGTTCAGTGCATGTCTTTAAGTGGAGTAATTCCTGTGCCCTGCAAACACATAAATGGCTCAAGACTCTGCTGCATCCGACCACACAGGTGCTTTGGTTGCATGGCTGAATGGCAGAGGCTCAGCCCAGTGCCAGTACGCCTCATATATGTAACAAGACCCTTTATTGAAAACACACGGGGCTCCACATACACACTGATCATCTTTCTGTCTCCAGGCATAACACATCAACTTCCTGACCTTTTTGTTTTGTTCCGGGAGCTGCACTATAAAACGTATCGTGTTGAGTGTTAAAAAACCACAGTGACCCTGCCTCATTGCCTGCAAAGAAAGACGTCCACTGTAAGCCTATTCACTGTTCGGCAGTGAGTCAAACAACACATTCAGTATTTCATATTTTCACATTTAAAGAGGAATAATTTTGAAGAAACTGAAGAGTATGTGATGATGGGAAGAGGAATGTTGAAACGTCTACATGTAACATAGCAATAGTGGTCAAGGAGAAGTTTGCTCCATTACTAGACTCGCTACCAAAAGGTCACTTGAGTCCTTTTTCAGCCAAAGCTGAAAAATTTGTTTCATTGGTAGATTGTAGTTTATTTCACACAATTCCTCCAGCAATTAGGTTTCCCATTAGCAGAAATTCTCAGCACAACTCATTACTCAACTGTAGAGTGAACTGTACTAACTTGTTTTTACTTGAGAAGGATTTATGTCCTCTCAAAACCATTCAGCCAGAATGTCTTTCTCTTTTGCTCCTTGTTTTCTTCCACTTTGCCACAACGTTATTTCTTATCATTATTTCCAAATAGGGTTTATTGTCCAATTTTGTACATTCAACGACTAACAAGTGCATACAAGTGCACCTCTAAATATTGTTGGTTAGACAAATGAAACATGTAGATTTCCAATAGAAAATTAATTTCAATGTCATTACAGTGATATCAGCCATGTGCCAACCTGTCATGCTCTAACTTCTCCCCTGTAACTCCTTTCAGGCAAAAAGGTTCAGATACGGAAACCGGCACCTGGCCTCTCAGACATTGCCCCATCGCGGAGAACATCCCGGCCCGTCATCATCTCCAGCAGTGCTCTGAAGAAAGGGGCGATTCAGAACCGGCCACTCCGAGAGCGTCTCATACACTTGCTGGGCCTCAAGCCTTACAAGAAGCCTGAGCTGATCCTAAGGTTGCAGAAAGATGGCCTCTCACTTATAGACAAAGACTCCCTAGACAGCTTCCTGCAACAGGTCTCACCACACAAACACACACACTCTTAACTATAGCGCACACGCACACCTTCAGTCAAACAGTAGTAAACTCACCCATCGCTTCTCTGTATTTACCTAGGTGGCAAACCTGAATGGGAAAGACAGCACCTTCACATTGAAGGACTTTTTGTTTAAGGAAATTCAGAAGGACTGGGCGGGCTACACGGAAGGAGATCAGCAGCTACTCAAGAGAATCTTGTTTAGGTACGTCAGGCATGTGGATCACTCTCACTTTAAAAACCCACACGTCACCTCGCTGCTATATATGTTATATGAGGGTTTTCTGCTGTTTAGATGTGAAGATTATTTTATCAGCCTAATGTTGAAATTAACAGTTCTCATTTTTACTGATGATTTTAAGTGTCAGTGTTAGGATGTTGTTTTGCAATGTTTATGAAAAGTCTTTTTTAGGAGAAGTTTCATACCAGAAGCATTAGGTCCCTTAGCTTCAGAGCAACAGTAGCTGATTTGTAAAGTGACGGATGTTTTTAGTATATCTGCTTCTTTCATTATATTTACTTTCACTGGGTAGACCTTTCCTATGCTATAACTCAGTGTGTTGTAGAGTAAGTGTGACACTGCAAACTGTGTTTCCTCGTTTGTGTTGACCGCGGTGTGTTAAGGCCACAGGGTGAATATACAGCTGCCAGACATTGTTGAGAAATCTGCCTTTACAATTCTGCCTTATCTTTGTTCGTAAACAATTATGAGATTATGAGATATGTGAAACCCTTATTCTCCCTACTGTCATGATTTATGTACCGAAGTATGGATGCGCAAAATTTGGGTAACACCCACTTAATTTTGTCAAAGTGTTGTAATTGTTGACAGCACAAGTTGCTGGCCCTCTTCCTAGTAGAAAAATTGGGTTTCTCAGGATCTGGGACACTAAGGAATAGCAAGCTCCCAGCTAGCTATATATAGACCAGGCAGCAATGCTCTGAGCTTAAACTGTGTTTGCATAGTGGACTCAGGAATGGCTCCTACACTCAATGATAAGCTCAAATGTACCTATGGTGCACGCTAAGGGCAGCTGGGTCACTGAAATTGAATAACCGAAAGAACTTGTGCTGCTTTACCTGAAATTTCACTTTTGTTGAGACTGATGCTCACATAGTTTTATGTCTGAATAATATTGTGTAGATATGATAGAGGAGAATAAAGTCGTAATATTATGTGAAAATAGTCATAATTTTAGGCTGCATACGTTTTTTAGATGGGGAATCTAAGAAGATCAACCAGCGTTAAAATGAGGCATGTGGAGCATGGAGTTAAGTTTTACTTTAGTATAAGTTTCACAAATACTGTAATACTTAATATTTTGACTCATCAGCACCATATTATCATAAGCATCAGGACAAGATTGTGTCTATTGCCTCTGTAGTGAAGGAGGAAATGTTTGGTAGCGGTCGACTGTATATTGATTGTTACTTCTGTGTGTTATTCAAAGGGGTTTCATAGTTTTACAATGAGATTGGTTCAAGATATTGGATTCAGAAGGAGCAGAACTCCGGCGAGCGCTGGTTCTCCTTGTTTATTCCCTTTTTTAAAAAGTAGCTTTTTTTCTTAAATCTTGTAAAGCTATTATTTTTTTCCTGTCATCTTGGCCCCAATACTCTGTCATATAAGTATCACATACAACATTAAAAGTTGTATTGCATTCGTGTATATGGATCCCTGTTTTTCTGGCCACTCTGTGTCTTTTCTGTTGTGTACATACGTGCTTGTATTTTGTTTGTACAGGCATGTGTGTCTGTGTTTTTACTGTACTTTGAGCTTTGTTTGGGAGTTTATCAGCTGACTAACAATCATAGCCTCCCACCTAATACCGCCTCCCCCCTTCCCCAGCTCCTCCAGAGTTTTGAGCTAATACACTCAGTCACGCAGCAGCGCAGCAACATGATTGGAGTGCACGTGATGCAACACTGTTCTAGCACATGCTGATCTATGTGTGAGGTGGCACCGGTCCAAGGTTTAGCTGTACCGCTTGGCCCGCTGTCTCACTCCTAGCTCCCACCACCTGTCTATCTGACTGTCCCCACCACAGACACACGCACAAACACACACACATGCACCCTGTTGGAACTATAGGGTGGGGCATTGACAAGACATGTTGTATCCAACTGCCCCCTACTGATAATGACATCAGCCGTGGCAGCAGGGTCTGTGCATGTGCAAACTGCTCTTTTACATTCAGAATCAAATGTCATGTTAGTCACGGAATGAATTCAATGTTCAGTGTGTAAGATTTAGTTGAAAGGGATCTATTGGCAGAAATGTTATATAAAATAATCTTAGTGATGTTTTCACGAGTGTGTTTCATCTAAATTGTACGAATTGTTATTTTCTTGACCCTAGAATGGGCCCTTTATACTTAAATGCTTTATATTTACATCGGGACCGGATCCACGCTACAGAGGCCGCCATGTTTTTTACAGCAGTCCAAACTGGACAAACTATCACCTTTTGAGTTTTTAAGACCACTTAGGTGAAGGTAATTCAGCTACAACATGCAAATTCACCACTCGATGTCACTAAATTCTACACACTGATCCTTTAAAGAAAGAGACTGGATCAATATGTTGACTGTTAAACTGAGAGTTAACTTTGTCTTGGCTGTAAGTTAAACACTGCTTATCCTGGTTGGATTGCTGTATAATGGCGCGACCCTTTGTTTTGACACTGCTGCCATGTGACCAATTTAACTGACACATAATGAGATCAGTTTCATGCATCATAATACATCCGAGGCTCTGTTCTCATCTGGCACGGGAATAGTTCCTGTCTGATGTGATCACAACTGGACAAGTCCAAATACAGGCCTGAATACTACAGTTAGTAAAGAGTCTCATGGAGTTGAAAACAATCAAATGGAGTACGTTCTAGTACGTCCCCTTTTAAAAACCATAAGTACAGGTTTTACAAATACCCAACGTGAGCTGCAGGCCCATATATCTGTCACTGTGGAGTCATACCACTTTGTCACTTGTCTTGAACTAGCTGCTAAAACTGTTCAGCCTTCAAGGAAACATGAGGTGAACTGTGAGATTATACATTTTCTTCTTTGGAGAAAGAAAGATGGCTGAATTATATGTTAAATGTTCTATGACAAACACTGTAGACTTTTAAACTGCTGAAAAATTTGCACGGATTTAAATAATGATTTAATTGCGCCGTCCATGCGTGTGAAGTGTTATTATAAAATGCGGCTCTGTCAAGTAGCTCCTCCTTCACTCAGTTGTCATAGCGACCGTCTCAGCCTCACAAAGAGACTGTTGTAACTTGTTTTTAATGCCCTCATGCATCTGTAGAATTAGCTCTGCAAAAATGACAGCTACATAGTTTGGATCTTTCGCCTGAGTGTCACTTCTTGGAGCAGAGCATTTTAAGCTTCTTATGCTACGAGCTTAAATCACGGAAAGTAAAACTAGAAAGAACAAGCTTGCAACATTTGAAATGGAAGAACGATCAGATCTAAATATCCAATCTTTACTGGATAGATAAAGTTGGGTCCCTGCCACGCCAAGTATGCAAAGATTATTTTCATATCAAGCTTTTTCTTATATTTGTTTGCCTGTGTGTTCACTCTGTTAGGAAACAGAACAGCTCTGCCCCTCCACCAGAGAGCCCGCCCAAAGAGCCGGCCGGCAGCTCGCCCTCCCAGGTGAGTTTTCTATTCTTTCCAGTTATGTCATTTTTTTCTTCTTTTTTTCCACAAGTTCTGTTCACATAATACTGGAATATGATGTGTGTTTTGTAAATTAGGGAGGTTTAATAATCCCAGAAAGAGATGAGCCAAATGCATTGGTATGACATCGAAATAAAACAAATATATATACACTACCGTTCAAAAGTTTGTGGTCACCCAGACAATTTCGTGTTTTCCATGGAAACTCACACTTTTATTTATCAAATGAGTTGCAAAATGAATAGAAAATATAGTCAAGACATTGACAAGGTTAGAAATAATGATTTTTATTTGAAATATTAAGTTTGTTCTTCAAACTTTGCTTTCGTCAAAGAATGCTCCATTTGCAGCAATTACAGCATTGCAGACCTTTGGCATTCTAGCTGTTAATTCGTTGAGGTAATCTGTAGAAATTTCACCCCACGCTTCCTGAAGCCCCTCCCACAAGTTGGATTGGCTTGATGGGCACTTCTTGCGTACCATACGGTCGAGCTGCTCCCACAACAGCTCAATGGGGTTGAGATCTGGTGACTGCGCTGGCCACTCCATTACAGACAGCAGACCAGCTGCCTGCTTCTTCCCTAAATAGTTCTTGCATAATTTGGAGGTTTGCTTTGGGTCATTGTCCTGTTGTAGGAGGAAATTGGCTCCAATCAAGCGCTGTCCACAGGGTATGGCATGGCGTTGCAAAATGGAGTGATAGCCTTCCTTATTTAAAATCCCTTTTACCTTGTACAAATCTCCCACTTTACCAGCACCAAAGCAGCCCCAGACCATCACATTACCTCCACCATGCTTGACAGATGGCGTCAGGCACTCTTCCAGCATCTTTTCACCTGTTCTGCGTCTCACAAATGTTCTTCTGTGTGATCCAAACACCTCAAACTTTGATTCATCTGTCCATAACACTTTTTTCCAATCTTCCTCTGTCCAATGTCTGTGTTCTTTTGCCCATATCAATCTTTTCTTTTTATTGGCCAGTCTCAGATATGGCTTTTTCTTTGCCACTCTGCCTAGAAGGCCAGCATCCCGGAGTCGCCTCTTCACTGTAGACGTTGACACTGGCGTTTTGCGGGTACCATTTAAAGGAGCTGCCAGTTGAGGACCTGTGAGGCGTCTATTTCTCAAACTAGAGACTGAGTTGTGCACCGGGGCCTCCCACTTCTCTTTCTACTCTGGTTAGAGCCCGTTTGTGCTGTTCTCTGAAGGGAGTAGTACACACCGTTGTAGGAAATTTTCTTCGCAATTTCTCGCATGGAATAGCCTTCATTTCTAAGAACAAGAATAGACTGGCGAGTTTCACATGAAAGTTCTCTTTTTCTGGCCATTTTGAGAGTATAATCGAACCCACAAATGTGATGCTCCAGATACTCAACTAGCTCAAAGGAAGGCCAGTTTTATAGCTTCTCTCACCAGCAAAACAGTTTTCAGCTGTGCTAACATAATTGCACAAGGGTTTTCAAGGGTTTTCTAATCATCCATTAGTCTTCTCAGGCGATTAGCAAACACAATGTACCATTAGAACACTGGAGTGATAGTTGCTGGAAATGGGCCTCTATACACCTATGTAGATATTTCATTAAAAACCAGACGTTTCCACCTAGAATAGTCATTTACCACATTAACAATGTATAGAGTGTATTTCTGATTAATTTAATGTTATCTTCATTGAAAAAAACAGTGCTTTTCTTTGAAAAATAAGGAAATTTCTAAGTGACCCCAAACTTTTGAACGGTAGTGTGTGTGTATGTGTATATATATATATATATATATATATATATATATATATATATATATATATATATATATACACACACACACTAAATAAAAGAACAATGATAGAGACAATATCAGCAGAAAAGAAAAAGACACAGAAGATAAGTTAAAATGAAATAAGTCTATAGACTAGTGTTTAATATGTGTAAGTTAAGTTTATTTGTGTATCTATGTGATCTTTTCCCAGGCAAGAGTCACAAAGTGCTTGATGGGGCCATAGAATTTGAAATGAAAAAACTCAAACTAAACACACACAAACTAAATAAAAGAATACAGAGTCCTGTAAAGTGCACAGAGAGACAGACCTGGTGCATGCAAATCTAAATTTAAACAGGTATGTTCATAAGTGGTTTTTGAATGATTCCACAGAAACGGTAAACCTTAAATATAAAGGTAGGACATTCCACAACATGGGTGCTGATTTCCCCTTATTTTTTACTGTTGTCAAACAGTTTAATCATGGCTATTTTCATAATGACTTTTCAGTTTTGAGACTTGGGAACTGCTTGATGTTTCTTCAACAGAGTGCAAATCGACTCTTCATAGCTAATATTGGACCAGAGCTACTTTGCCTTCAGTTGTTCCAGCTGATCCAGTAGAAATTATATTATAGGAAATATACACATCTTTAATAGTCCAATACACATCTTTTCACAAAAAATATGTACAGAGCTATTTTTACCAGACACTACACCCTGCTGTCTGGGTTCTCCCTGCTGTCTGGGGTTTTCTGGTTTTTCCCATGGCGGGTTTTTCTCAGTACTTTCTCCCTCTAAACTGATTTGTTTCCCTTTTTAGGTGAATTTCAGTTTCATTAGTATTATTCTGAATTGGTACCACAGCACTGTTTCTAAACCAACACTGAAATTTCATCCACTTTACAATTCATGATAGTTGCACTCTTTTTCACTCTTCACCTAATTCATATTTTCACATTCCTTATCCTGCTGCTCTTTTTCAGTCTATCCAGACCAGTTTGTTCATTGTTTACTCTTCCATTAGGTCGAGGGAACTATTTTATTAATAGCTCCTTCCTCTCAGGTTCTTCTCCGGCAGACACCTACTGAATGCCCCTTGCTTTCCACTCACTCCCTCAGTAAACACAGCACACAAACACACGAGCAAACACTATACCCTGAGAACATTTTTAGATTCTGAGGTGAAAACAAATAAAGCTGTACCGAAACATCGGACAGATTGGGGATGGATCAGGTAGTGCTGCAAGGCAAAGGGAGTAAAACCATGTCCGCACTAAGATGGATTAAACCACAATAACCAGTCCATGCTAGCATTTCATTTCCAGTTGTTTTCCACTCAAACTTAAATGCATAAGTGAAAATCTCTCCTCTGTCATTCTTGAGCAGAAAAAAACAAGTTTTCATAACTGCGACCTCCCAAAAATGTGATCTCTAAAGAAAAACAGTGTTAAGTAATCTGGCTGTTGGCCCAAAATGAAGATGAACATTGTAATAACTGCTTAGCTTGTTGCAATCACTGTGTTGCAGGTTCCTGCTGTAGTTTGAGAATACCAGTCTTCTGTTGAGTCACACAGTGATTGGGTCGGCAACTCCCAAAGACAGTAGCGCATGCTGGGTCAAAAAGAGCCCTTCCTGTAATGTTATCCCTGGTATTGTGAAGACATCACAGTACTTCTGAGAATACTCGTCCTATTATACTCTGTTTCTTTGTGATGCTTTCTCCATCTGCAATGGTTTTCAAAAGTCTTAGACCACTTTTCCACCCTCAGACCGTTTGACCCCACTTTCTATGCTCATACTAGAATCCTCCTGTGTGTACACTCACTCCTCAGGTCAGACCATTTTCATTTGTTCTGACCTGGTTCGCAGTTCCCCCCCCAGCTCAATCTAAGGTGAACTGAATTCATATTGAACCCTAATTCAGGTTCTGCCTCTAAAATTGCTTTTTTCCTGCCAGAAACGGCCCGCTGCTGACTTCACCGACCCTCTAGCCAACAAAAAGCCCAGGATATCCCACCTCGCTAGCAAAGCTACGACAGCCCCTGTTAATGGCAAGATCAGCTCCTCCAATGGGAGAGGAGAGGCTGGAGGAGCGCAGGCAGAGGTGGTTTCCATGGCAGAAGGTGGCGTGACATCCAGCTCCCAGCAGCTCCCTGTGCTGGACATCCCTCGTCCCTTCGAAGCACTGTCGGACGTCAGCAATGACTCCAGCCACAATGGGAGAGATTGTGACTCTCAAGAAACGGCGGTGTCAGAATGGCCTCCTTTGGTCGCTGCTAACATGTCAACGGCGCTCACTGTGCCCAGCTTCAGCACATCATCTCCCGGACACTCAGTCCTGGAAGGACTTCGGGACAAGAGCCTCACATCTTTCAACAGCAAATCCAAGAAGAAGTCGAAAAAGCATAAAGAGAAGGAGAAGAGCAAAGAGAGGGTGAGGGATAAGGAGCAAGGGAAGGAGAAGGAGAGGAAGAGTCGTGAGCAACGTGTGCCTGAGCCTAATCGAGCCTGTGAGATGAGCCCAGGAAACCTCAAAAGCAACAGTATTCCACAGAAAAGCACAGGTGAGAGCAACAGACGCACAGACGTCCTCTTTTTTTCTCTGCCTGAAACATCTTTATTTACTCAGAATCTGTTTCACAACTCGCTTCAGGTAAGAGATTTCTGAATAACAGGAGCTCTTCACATGCGGACAGACAGTACTTAGTCATCACTGTGTGTCGGTGATCCATCATGTGACCCGTCTGTGACTCACTGATTAAACGGAGACCCCTGCTGTTCAGCGTTATGCATTCAGTTACCTCAAATAGACTCCAACTGGCAGATATCATCTTTAGCGGATAACATGTTTAAGAGATTAATTTTTATCAACAATAACTGATAATAGTGAATGACCTTTTGTGGTGTTTCCTCTCCAGTCGCACTACAGCTGAGACAACACAAATACCATTAATAACGTTAATTGTTCTGTTTGATCTTGTTTCAGGTCTGAACGGGATGTGCAACACTACCAGTATTCCTTCAACATCACCTGAGGTGGCAGACTACTTATTGTGAGTATAGGTTTTACAGTTGTAGGTCTCTGTAGATCAAAAGTGATGATGCTAGTTAAGGTAATTTTCCTATGGCATACAGTTCGTGCAGTTGCTGTAAGGTTCTTTAAAACTAGCGGTGCCTGATTACAAGTTTACATCAAAATTCAAAACTCTGTCGAAACTGAGCACCCAGACATGTTTCCCATATTTTCATGTTTAGTATGACTTTGTGAGAGTGTCGGTGTTTCTGATGTCCATTATGAATAAACGCTCATATATCTGAAAAATCTTTGTTTTCTACTTTATCTATATGAATCCATCATTGCAAACATACATTTGGGATTGCTTATTTTATCATACTTTTAATTTACTAAACTAAATGCAATTGTTTCAACTTGAAAACTTCTTGTGAAAACATATTAATTGATTAGTGTTGTAACCTTTCATTGTGTCTCGGTTTGGAGAAATGGCAACTTAACGATGGACCCGTTTCTAAAAAGATTTTTTTCGGAAAAAAGTAAAACGATATTAAAAGTAATTTAACGAGAGGTCAAACAAAACATTCACGACATAGAGATTGAATGAAACTATAGCTGATTTCAGGTAAATGCTCAGAGAAGCCAAATCCCAAGTTTGGATGATCGGTCCTGGTGCTGATCATGACCAGTGCTGGTGACATCACAAAGTCTCTGAATACAGGCTGTGAGCATTTCTCCATGGACTGGGCACTTTGATACTTTTACAGCACCTGCTTTAGGATTAAAACATTGAATGTTATTTAGAAATCTCACTCTCTACGATATAGGACCTTTAATGTTTGCACTTTGTCCTTAGTGGTTTGGGTATTTCACTAACTTTTCCCCTCATTCCTCTCTCAGAAAGTACACAGTAATTGGCTCTCCGGAGCAGCGTCAGAGGTATAAAAACGATTTCAACGCCGAGTACAGTGAGTACCGGGGCCTCCATGCTCGGATAGAGGGCATCACCCGGCAGTTCACGGTGCTCGACAATGAGCTCAAGCAACTGCAGCAAGGCACAGACAAGTACAAGGTGAGTTTCCTGAACAACACACGTGCTGTTGTCAGAAAGTATCTTGGGTTATTTAAAAAAGGCACTAATTTATTCCCTCTCTTCGCAGACAATCCACAATCAGATACTTCAAGAATATCATAAAATAAAAAAGGTGAACTTTCCTCCTTTTAACTGATTTCTGTGGCACAAGTATCTGAGTATATCTGATATGTATATTATGGTATTTATCTGACTCTGTGCTTTTATTTTCCCTGCAGACTAATCCAAACTATAGCCAAGACAAGAACCGCTGTGAATATCTACACAACAAACTGGCACATATAAAGAGACATATTGCAGAGTACGATCAACAGCAACTTTAAAAGTAGTTATTAGACACTGTTTCCCTGTTATCTCTGGAAACCAAGCAGATAAAGGAAAACTTTGGATTCCGCTTGTGCAAAAAAAATGTATTATGAAAGATGCCATGAAGGGAGTATTTCCCTCATCGGGGCCAAAGGCTCTAGAGAGGACTTAGCAGGACATGTGATCTCTTTTTCTCTCTTTCCTTTCATTTGTTTTTTTCCCCTCCTTTTTGAAAACGGGGCTGCGTCTGGTGTGGCCAGGTCCATCTGTGTAGTTACAATGAGTTCAGAAAGAATGACAAGTTGTGTGGCTGTGTTTGTTCTCAACAGCCCACCCTGCTTACTGTGCACAGAGGTCTGAACGAGTCAAAAACATGGACAGTTTCTGGGGGAAATATTTGTTCCTTCTTTTGAAACTGGAGGGAAGGGAAGGGCGACACTGAGATGAATACTGCTGATTGTACGCCAAAAGCAACTAATTTTCGTTTTCGTGTAAAGAAAGATTTAAGTTAATGATGCTTCAGTTTACCCCTTATCCTGAAACAAATGTTGTGATGTTCCCTTTATTTTTCTGTCTTCCTTTTTATTTATTTTGGACACTTAACTGCTGGGGAAATGAATCTGTTCTACACTCCTCAATACCAGTACTTACTTAAAATCCCTCTCTCTTATTTTTCTTTTTTTTTTGTCCTCACATCCTGAATGTCAGACAGTTTTTTTTTTTTTTCTTTTTTTTTTTATTCAGAAGCTGCCTTGCCCACCTAATTGTCAACCTGTTGGCATTCATCATTCTTTTCTCTTTTAAAGAGACGCAGATATTACTTCTATAACGATGCCTCCAAATGCACACGGGTCAGTGGCAGGTTTGTGCGCTTGGCTCTTCTTTTCTAAAATCATGTGCAGATGTCTTAACAATGGGGACGTGTGAAAGTTTCCAGTCAGACCGAAGCTGTAGATTTTCCGCGGACACAGTCTCCTCACTCATGACGGGATGCTTGTTCACAGCAGTGGTCCTTTATTATGTTCTCACCATATTCTAAGATCTAAAGTGGGTGTCTTTCCAGTATCGTTTGTGATGGCTTTTTGTAGCAGTAGATTTACTAACAGTTGTCTGAAGAGTTCGTGGCCAGCTCTACTCTTCAACACGCTATGGAAGATCCTGTAATTGTAAGATGATGCAGATGGGGGATTCAGATTTGCAGGCTTTTTCTTACATCTTCATAGTGTTAAAAAAATGTTGATTTGATCCACAGATCTGAAATCTCTTTAGTTACTATTATTGGGAATTTAAGTTATTTTAAAACAATAGTGTTTGCATTGTCTTATCGGATCGGTTTTTTGTCTCCTCATCAAAACATACTGTAGTCCATTCACGACGACTGTTAAGATGAAGCCATCCTTGATCATCTTCTGAGCGGCCCTCCTGCTCAGAGAAGCAACGCTCACGTGCGACCACTTTTTGCCTTTTCAAATGTGATGTCAGATTATTCAGTGGAGGACGAAGCGATAATCTTATCTCCTGGATCAGCTCTCCTCTCTCAGAGAAGTGTTGCATCGAGACGGAGCCGAAGACAAATGAAGAAATGCTGCATCAGAAGTTGAGTTCAGTCAACTGCTGCATTTCTTATATCAATCTTTTTATGTGAACATGAAAAATCTGCACTTTTTTCTCCTGATCTCGCTGTTACCTGGGGGGGGGGGGGTTTGTCCAAAATGACACTTTTCTCTTTGTCCATCGGAGTGCATGCTTTATGAATGTGTTACAATGAACAGTCTTTGTGTCTTTACTTGGGGGGGGGGGGGTCAGAATTCAAGCAAAGGCGAGTCCAACTGAGTTAATGTAATCATGAGACATGGATCTGACCAGCATGTATACCAAAGTGTTTACTGAGTCTGATCCAACGTGGCGCTCTACCACATGTTGGCCAAGGAACATGTCACAGTATTCTCTGGTTCCTGTTCTCATTTCTTTTGTCCATATCATCCCGTGGAAAGTTTCTCAGTGTTTTTCTTGTGTGAAGTCCAAGGAGGCTCCTTTTACTTCAGATAGGATTTGCATGACTGGGCTCAAGTGTTTTTAATGTCAAGTTTCAGATTATATTTATTTCTGATTTCAAACGATGCGTCAAAGCCAGTGCTCACCTTGACAATGCTGCGCTGGTCGAGACTGAATCTGAGAACTGATGACGTCTGAACAGGAGGAGACGTCAGTGTTTTTGTCACTAGGATCAACACTAGCCCAGTACTGCAACCCTTTAACAAGAAAGACACTTTTCATTGATTCTTACTGTATCTTGTTTTTTAGAAACACTCTGACATGATTACTGTATTACGCCTCCTTTACGGTCAAAATCCATTGTGAATGAGTTCATCTTTTGCTCCGATGGAGACCTAACTGTTGTGAAAGTAACGAAATGCCAGCACAGGAGTACCCGCTGTATGAGTTGTGCCAAAATGACCTGTTGTATAGGGGTTTTTTTCCCTTTTCTCTGAGTATATACATGCTGCTGTATAAGCAAAGAGGGAGAAGAGTCGTGAAATGTTGGCGCTAAAACCCAAAGCACGCTTTTTGAAAACCATAAGGGACTGGGACTGAAATTGATCTTTGTTTCAATAAAATTCTTTAAAATCCTTATTTATGAAAATCTGAAACTGTTGTTTTCTGTTATTGAGAGTAATTCCTGGGTTGTACAGGGGTAGTGATGCCCTGAATGTAACACACAGAGGTAGTATTTGGCTTTTTTTGTAATGGATATATACATTTCTAAGATTTTGCATTTTGCAAATGCATGAAACATCTGTTTTTATCTCTTTTTAGAAGAACTGCAGCTGTCATTTCTTAGAAATATAAATGACACTCTTTGATAGCGTTTTTAACATGTTTTCCATTCCTGTTCAATGGATCTGTCGGTAATATTTGTATACCATTACTGAGGGCTGTAGGGACGTGGATGTCCTGTAGGTGGCAGCAGGTTCCCACGGTTCAATCCTCACACCTTGTTTTTGTTCAAAATAACAACAAATTGAAAAAGAAACATTTGAATCCCTCCCGTTTCCCCAGTTTGCATTGTTTCTCATTGTAAACCTGTGTATTTGGTCAGTCTGACAACACATCTACATATGTTGTGTTTCTAATGTGCATCCTCTTCAAGCCCACAAATGTGTTCATTGCCAAATATGTGCAGTGCAATGTGGATCCTAAAAAAAGCCCCTGGCATGGCAGCGTGAGCAGGAGATGCTCCGACAAGGCAACGGAGAGGACAGGGCTTGGTGTAATGTGACACACACTGAAGGATCCCAGAGATCTACATAGTGACTGTGTTCCAGTTGGCTGGACTGAGCTGTGCCTGAGCCTCCCTGTGCTGCCACTGGCTCCCGTCCCGAAGCTGGCCTCAGCGCTGCTCAGGGAGCTGGAGGGGGGCCCGGTCAGAGGGTTCATTATGGCGAGCTGCCACCTCTCTCTACTCAACATACAGCACCGTAAACACTGACATGTTTACGCACTCGGCAGAGAAACTGGAGCCGTCCTCCCCGTGTCTTTCTATGTATGTAGCCTCTTTAGTCAGATTTCAAGATTTAAATTGTCTGGGTTTCAGCAGTGAAAGAGGAGAGTGGTTTACTTGGGTTTAGATTCTCTGCTAACACACCAGGTCACTGCTTTAATGTGAACATGTAGGCCATGGGTGAAACAAGGGTCAATCAATTATTTGACCAGCCTTGTTGGTGTATTAGACATGAGGCTGTTTCATAATAGATTAAAGTACAATAGTTCATTCTGAAGTTCATACCCACTGCTGTCTCCTCACATCTCTGCATACAACTGCAATACTGGCCTCATACTGTCCATGTACTGAGAGGGAAATATTTACAACTTTATTCACAAAACAAACAAGGTCACATGAAAAAAAACTTTACACGCTCGCAATTTAAAGAAATGTGATCAAATATTTGAATTAAGACAAAATGAGGAAGTCCTCAAACAATTTACATAAGTCAAACTACAAATACAGATAGACAAACATTCTCAAGTAAAGGCACCTATACCTACTAGGCACCAGGTACTTAAAGTATTAAAAGTACTTGCAGAGTGTAGCCTATTCCCAAATGCATAACTGTTCCTACTGTTTATTTGTTTAATACAAGAATAGTGCAGACTCTGTCATATTAATAAAGAATGCCACTAAGAACATTTGCATTGTCATATAAATCAATGGCTGAATCTCCGCAGTGGCCTCTTCTGAATCAGCTGTTTCTCACCACTCATGCTGCTGCAGGAGGCGGGGTCTAATGTTACCTGCCTGCTCTGATAGGATCAATTACCCTGTCATTATTTATTATTTTTAGAAATATAAAGAACAATGTGAAAATAAAACACAGTCCACTGTAAAAGTGTAGTGGAGTCAAAAATGATTGATATTTGCTGATATGTGAAATGTATTTAAAGTGAAAAGTACCTGAAAACAAATCTAGTTAGGTACTGATACGTGAAAAATGTACTTAAGTACAGTAACAAAGTAAATGTGCTTCGTTACATTCCACCACTGGTTGAAGAGCCAGTTGAGGCCTCTGGGTGTTCATCGGGCAATTCCACAGGATGGGGTGAGCGAAAAGCAGCACTGTGCAACAACCAAGTTTGTTTTGTGTTTTTAGATCCCAGAATGACATTTATTTTATCTTAATTTCTCCAAGCTCAGCTTTTAATATCTCAGAACAATGAGCCGTCCACTTCACATTTACAATCTACATTCCTCCACTGACCAAAATTGTTCTTCGTTTATCATCCGGATCCCCACATGTTAATATTTGCCGCCCGTCACGTGTCCTGTCCTCCCTTGTTGTGGAGCTTGTGTCTCAGCATCTCAGTGGATGATTCTTCAGCGACAGCTCAGCGTAGTATTGACCCCTGTGACCTTCAGCGTCACTTCCAACAGGAGGAGGATTGTTCCCCCCCCCCCCCTCACTGCTGATCTTGTCACCACATCATTGTCTCTTTTTAACCCAACAATCAGCGGCAGCAGCAGCAAAGAAGTCGAGTTAGAGGCTGACGACATATTCTTTTTTTTAAATGAGTTGTTCTGGCTTCTTTGAGTGGGTTACATGTGTTATACTTAAGAATTATTTGAGATTCATTTAATAAATACAAGTCAAGATTCTGCAGCAGTTGAATTTTTACTCTATTTTGTGTGATTCATGCAGTTAAACTAAATTTGTATGGAATTTTTTCCTGCCATTTATTGTTGCGGACCTTCTCAAAATATGATGCCCGGTCACATTCTTGCTCCAGACAATACTGTCTCTGTTGTGCATCCCTTCGCTGAATCAGCCAACTTTTGCATGAATGAGCTGAGGACGTTTCTCTTTTCCACTCATCCTCACATTCAATTTCCTGTCGTTACATATGCAATCGAACAATAGCCACGCTCAGAGACATTGTCTAAAAGCAGCAGGATATTAGAAGGTTCCACTTGTCTGTTGTTGCATAAAATTGTTTTGCACCAAACATATAATTACATTGCAGGGCAGCCAAGATAGACATGCAAATTAAATATCATAATTACATTGTAGCTCGACCACATGCTAACCTATCCACACCCACAACAGCAGAATACAATACAAGTCATCATTCACAGTGCTGCAGTTCAACATGCTTTAATTATCTTTAACTGCACCGTTCTGAATGATAGCCATGTTCGGCACAACACGTGCAGTGTGAGAAACGATCCTACAAATGCATTTTCTATAAACTATGCAGTGCATTAATTGTACAAAAGACTGATGTTTCATACAGAGTTGAGCAGTAATGTAACAGATTGTTGTGAATATCAGTGAATTTAATGTCTTTCAAGCTCCTTTGTTTATTTACTTTTATGCGTAGAACAATTGTTAAATTAATTTATTCTTGAACATGAATTATTTTTCATATTTTACTAAGAGTGTTGTCCATTTAAACTGTCTGATTTAAGACAGTGAAAGTGCTACTGTGACACAGATTTCTTAATTCAGGACTTTGATCAGTCCTGGACTATTGATCCACGTTCAGGTCTGACAACATCACACACGTTTGTTATCCCTCTTTCTCTCTTTGTGTGAGTAAGTGTGGGTTTTATAAGTGTTGTTGCGTTTATATATCAAAGGTCAGCTACATATTGTCATAAGTTTGATAAGTTCATGCTGAATTCAGTATTCATAACTGTGTCTTCCTCTGATAAAAGATTACAAGAGAAATGTCTACTAAATTAAATGTGTTATTAACTGATACCAAAGTCCAGGGAGTCAACCTTTGCTGATAGGGGGGAAATACACACACTGCAACATTGCACCTCCCTCACAGCAGACGTGCCTACTTGTCTCACAAGTGTGCGTGCATCACGTCCAGGTGTAGCAGGAGGTTAGTGCCTACTGAACTGGAACACCTGAGGTACAGCAACTTATACTGAGGTGTCAAATTGCTGCTATAGATTTCGTCATGTAGAAAAAAAATCTCTTCTGATTGAGAAAGCGAGAGAGGTGTTAGAAGAGACATTCAAATGACTGTGATAATAAGTGACTGTGTATCGTTACTCTCTTTTTATCCTTTTTCATCAATGCCATTGCACTCAACACAGGCTTTTATTTTCCATAATTCATTTTAGCCACTGATTCTTATTCAGTTTCTATTTATGTTCTTTGTTTTAAATGTGTTTTTGTGTGTGAGTATATTGTTTTCTACTTATATATATATATTGTTTTTATGTCCGATGCACCAACCACACCAAGTCAATTTCCTGTATGTGAAAATATACTTGGCCAATAAAAGAATTCTGATTCTGATTCTGAGTGAGTGTGTAATTTGTCCCTGCTTGTGTTTATATATGAAACTTTTTCATTTGATTGCTGCTCATTTTACCAGGAATCCCCCGTAGAAGCGATATTCTATATATATATATGTGTGTGTGTGTGTGTGTGTGTGTGTAATTTGTCCCTGCTTGTGTTTATATATGAAACGGTTTCACTTCATCGCTGCTCATTTTACCAGGACTCCCCCGTCGCACTGATATTGTGTGTGTGTGTGTGTGTGTGTGTGTGTGTGTGTGTGTGTGTGTGTGTGTGTGTGTGTGTGTGTGTGTGTGTGTGTGTGTGTGTGTGTGTGTGTGTGTAAGTTCTACACCGAGCTGTGGTTACGCTGTCACGCATCGTGGGACGTGTGCTCGCTCGTGCTCACGCTCGCTGACATCACGGTCCCCTTGGTGACGTCTGCGTCTCCTCCGCTGCCAGTGGCCCCCTGCCATATTTATTCATGCCGGGCAAGATGGCGGCGATACGGACGAGGTGTTATTGCCAGTGGACATGAGAAAGAATTTTATTCACGCCGTTAAACCGAGTCGGACACGTTTCTACACTCGGCCGCTTTGTCTGCGTTTTCACCAAGGGACCAGCGTCGACGTCGGTTTTTTTATTCCACGCGTTTCAACGTCTCGGTGCCACGAAATGTTCACGTTGTAGCTCGCTCGCTAACCGACCAGCTGGCTAACCGAGAGCAGTGCCTAGCTAGCTAGCTATCCATCACAGCCAAGCCGCCGTGAAGTGTAGAATGGGAGAAAAGCTGGAGCTCAAGCTCAAATCGCCGGTCGGAGCAGAACCCGCAGGGTACCCGTGGCCCTTACCAGTATATGTAAGTGTTACCCCTCCAGAACCCACCCGTCACACACCCACATTTACTCTCTGTTTTGGTCTTTGTTAGCTAGCTCTTTGCTAATAGTGGCTAGCAGAGGGAGCCACGGCACGCTCGTCCGGGGAATCAGGTCATACTGGTCCAGGCGCTGACAGCCGCCGTGTTCCAGCCTGTTACACTGACCGAGAACATATTGAGCTGGTTTTCCAGACCGATAAGTCCCGGAAATAGAAAACATACAGTGTGTGACTTATCGTGTCAGAGCAGAAGTAGCCACAAGTATAACTGAGCCAGACGTTGACAGTCAGTTACAACATGGTGTGTACATAAACACACCACGTTCCACACCCAGCCACCGTGTCCTTACATTACTTGTTCCATCATGTGTCTCAGTTCTAAACCTTAATGTCTCATCTGTAACACATGGTGTAAGGACACACAAGTTGTACAATGCTGTGTTATGCCTGTTTTCTATGCCTTGGATCCACCACGTGATGCTAGTAAACAATCAAACAAAACAAATGCATATAGAAATATGTACTGTGTGTGGGGGGGTGTCCTGTGAAGTCAGTGCTGCACGTGTGTAAGGCAGTATTGTTTTCCTCGAGTGCCTTTTAGTTGTTTTCTTATCTCTTGACATGCCTACGACTGAGACCAGCTGGGTATGTTTGGTAGTTTGAACTCTCAAACATCCACCGAGCCCCTGACCGGTCTGTGCACGAGCCAGTTATAGTCACACTGGTCTAATTAGGGACTTATTTTCTCCTCCTAGTTGTGTTTCCATGCAGCAGGCTGTCAGCTCCTCAGTGTCTGGTTGCAGTTGACTCATTGGAGATCAGCGGAAAAGGAAGCGGTTGCAGGCACTGTGGTGCTTTTTAGTCTAAACAGAGCTTCTCACTTATAGTAATTGCGGTGAGACAGGCAGCACAGACTGAAAGGAAAAAAAAAGAGCAGAATTTCTCAGAATGTCTGTGAGGTCTTTCGTACATCTCCTCTCCACCCACGTGACCTTATCTGGTGGTGTAGTTAGTTCATTTCCATTATCTAGTGTGTAAATCCCATTATTCCAGCGTGAACTGAAATGGTTTCAAGTCATTGAGTCAGAGTTAGAAGTTCCCCTCCGCTTTGGCTCACAGAGTTCACCCTCCCGGTACATCACGCCAGAGTGTGATATTTGTAGCCTCGCCTATTTCCTTATGTTATGGTTGAGTGAGGGTAAACATAAGAACAAGTATGTGTGGAATTTAATATACTTTTGACCTGCATGATGTCTATTATACTGAGCCATGTGCTGAATTAGAAACAGCTGATGGGCTTGCATGTCGAGTTCTGCAATATGGAGCTTATTTATGCCCAGCTCTCCTCCTGTTTTCAAAGGGGAAAGACTTCCTCTCTCTTCGTCCCTCCTCTCATGTCCATATGGTCAGCTCTACAGGGAGGAGGGTGGAAGTGACTGCTCCTTTTCAACAATGCTATAATAAAAGAATTCACAAACACTTGCCAGAAAGTGGCCTTTAAGGGATAGTTCACCCAGAAATGATCTGTTATCTGAAGTGTTTGAGTCCACAAAACACTTTTGGAGTTTCAGGGGTAAACAGTGTAGCTGATTAGTGACCTATCTTCAGATGTAATAAAACAACAGAAAATACATAGCATGCCTCTGTACTGCTTGTGTGGTGTCATCCAAGTGTCCCGAAGCCCCAACATTCCTATCGACTCAAAACTAGGTCATTTCCACCATGTTTCAAGCCTAAACGTCCACCAGAAGTGGCTAAGCTGGAGGACGTTAGCATTTCTGAGGCTCCCTGAATGCACCTCGTCGGTAGATATCAGCGGACATTTAGGCTAAAAACTTGGTGTAAATTACGCCGTTTCCCCTCGAAATTGAATGTTGTGGCTTCCGGACACTTGGATGACGCCACAGGAGCAGTATGGAGGCATGTTATGGTTTTTCTGTTGTTTTATTACATCTGAAGAAGGAGGACTCACCATTGACTTCAATTGTATTGGATTCTGCTCTAACAAAGTTTACCCCTGAGACTCTAGAAGTGTTTTGTGGACTCAATCACTTCCCCCCCCATCGGTATAGGGGTGAGTAGATAATGACTGAATTTTCATTTTTGGATGAACTATCCCTTTCAATGTGTTTTTCCAGTCACGTTTCATGATCAGTTTTTAGCCTCGTTGAACCGCCTCCTGGCAGCAACAGATCCCACTCCGTGTAGATTCATACTTCTCTCCCACAGAGCATTAAGATTGCTTATCTCACCCACAGAGCATGGACAATGTGCTGTCTGTGTTTTGACACACACAACATGGATATTGTACCGGCTGTTGGAGAATAAGGCAGGCTGTCAGAACCCAGCCCATTTAAATAGGCTTTCTTTCTTTTTCTTTGGTTTTGTGTTTCGTCTGTTTCTCCCCGTCTCACCCCGTCTCACTAAATGACCACATCTGTGCATCTGTAAATGCTTCCATATGAAGCGCACGTCTGGTGTGGTGCAGCTCTTTGTCCATTTGGTTGTGGGTGTGGGCATTAACCAGCCCTACATAGCATTTCAAACGCACACCACTGCTAGATAAGTACGGCTGAGTGTGTTTGGGTTTGATCCTTACCTGTGGACTTCACATTATTATTTACAAGTCTGCAATTACTGTAGTAAAATCAGAGGCTTAACAGAGGCATAACATTTAGTAGGCTGTTGTTGCAGCACTGAAATGGAAAAAAATAAAATGTACCATAATAATTGCTGTCTTGTCACTGTGGTTACTGAAGTGATTTTATTGTACAGTGTTTCTAAGTTGGAGCCAGGCAGCCTGCCAATGCAGGTCAGCTGTGTTAGTCTCTGTGTCATCAACATGTGACCTGCTGTGCTCATCTGTCAAGACACATCCCCCGTGGAGCAATATGTTTGTTACCATCTGATGATGTACACAAAAGAATTTCCCACATATCTTTACTTAAAAGTCAGAAAAAAAACAAGCCCAAGTATCTTGTTTCATATACTGATGCACTGACTTAGCTGTATTTCGTGGTAGGAGTTGTAAAAGTGTGGGAGTGGCACACCTGCCTTAGTCATTTGTTCTTGAGGGCTGATGAGGTATACAGTACGTAGTGGAGCAGTGCGTGGTGTAAAAACCCCGACACCATGACACAGAGCACTGATGTAAGGAGGGACTGAATGTGGTTTCCATGGGAGGAGTCACAAGTGCATCAGTCGTACTCGTAGCAGGGAGAGAGTCTCGTGTTCTTTTTGTGTGACGCTCTCTTTCAAATCGTGTTTATTTTTAGCAACAGCCCTGTGCTGGTGTTGCTGTGTGCCGTCTTTGTGCGAGCAGGTGACCCCCCCTCTTCAACATCTCATTCGCTCGCTCTCACTCTCTTCAATACACTCACACACCTCCAACACCTTCCCTCTCTAGTATGACAGTGTTTTAAATCTGTCGTGCCTGCTGTTTGTTCAAGAAGATTTGTAGCTCCTTCCGTTTATTAGCAGCACTGCTAGCTTTTAGCTTGATAATGAAGTTAGAACCGGAACTCTGTGCTGACAGAAATAGTACAAGATTTCCTGTGTTGTCATACATCTTTGAGCGTGTGTGCGCATTCATGTTTGAGCTTTGGCGGAAGTTTGCAGAGTAGTGGCGGGCAGTGTTGAGCGGGAAGCTGCGAGGCTGTGAGCTCTGAGCCGTTAGCTGGGGCTGCTGTGCCAGGCCTCAAACAGCTGACAAATGCCAGGCTCCCCCCCCACACACACACACACACACTCTCCACAGTTTCCAGCTCTTCTCACTTTCACTTTCTTTCCTTTTACCCTGTTTTCTTTTACCCTCTGATTTCTCCTCCTCCCCTTCATTTCCCCATTTCTTCCCCTCCACCAGAGGCTCTCCTTGGCAGTGCACTGAGGAAGGAGACTGAAAGTGGGTCAGTGGGTCAGCTCCGGCAACAGGCTCAGGCTGGCTTTACTCTGGGTGTAACTTGAGCCCTCTTACTGCCACAGAACTGCACATTCCAGCTAACATTAGTAACTATAGATTCCCTATATGTGATCAATAAAATGTATATTATTACATTTTATAAAGATTTTATCTAGACTTTAGTGTCTTTTTAAACCAGTGTAACTTAAATTGGTTTCCTCAGAAAGGGTTTAAATTGGTATTATTGAGTCTTGAATTTACTGAAGCCATTTCCTGAAGGAAGGTTCGAGCTATTCCAGGTGAAATTAAGTTTAATTTAGATTTACAAGGACAAAGGTTTAACCTCAGATACATGGTGTCTGCATTGAAAACTACTGCAAAAACAGATTTGGATTATGAGTCACTCTATAATTTGTGTCCAAGGCCATTTTTACAAAGAAAAAACATTATTTAACAGTGCTTGAGCTCAAGTTTGCATTAATGGCAAAAGGAAGAAAGCCTATAACCCCCTTTGTCCAAGCCCTCATTAAAATACAGTTTTTGTACAGTGTTTTTCTATCCTTTAGATTCCACCTGTGTTTGTAAACTGACTTTATAGTTAAGAAGTAACTAAAGCTGCTTTCAGACATGCACTGAACTCCAGATAATTTCCTGAAATGTCAGATGTCTGATCAGTTGCTGCGCGTATTCTCCAGAGTTTTTCCTGCCAGCCCCCTTGCAAAAGACACTGATGTAGATAGCAACTTGGAAAGACAACATTTGATAGCTTAATTGGTAATAAGGCCTGACACCGGTGTCAATTTGCTTCAAACAAAAACATGTGATATCTGCGAAGGAATTTATACATCATGTCCTGCCTCCTGCATGCTTTCCCCATATGCCAGTCCTCACCTGAACACTCCAGAGATTATCCTGTTATTCTGAATGCATCTAACCCCAACAATCTCCTGTTGCTTTCTTCATCAGTGAAATAAAAACTCTGGAAAATGTCTGGACCAAGTTGTCAGGACATTTTCTTGATTTCGTGTCTCATAAAGTCACTTTTACACCATGCTGACTATTTTTGACAAGGCCATTAAATTAAGGCTTATCCGAATGCTGTGTCTACATACTACTGCTTTGATACTTGGCTACTGACAACACTGAACATACATGCTTGTGTAATAGTGTGTTGTAATCACTGACAGAGTTTCTGAGCAGTCAAAATAGAGTCCAGTGACACTGGTGGTTCTCAGAGTTGTGTGTGTGTGCAGTGGATATTACGCCTGTCAGATGTTGATGCAGTGAGAGGATGAACGGCTATTTGTGGGCATTGCACTGTTGTAACATGAAGCTTCGATTAAGTCATTTCAGTGTGCTTGTATATATTTTTTCTTCACCAGCCCGGGACCATCCCATTTTTTATTTGAAGTAAAATGTTGTTTCTTTAATTTGTTGTGATCATCTTTAAGTCATTAGTGGTATAATAAAAAAACCATTGAAATAGGAAATGGATAAATATATTTATTTTGCCCCATTAAAAGAAATAGGATTAAATCAAAAAAAGCAAGGTGTCTTTAAACACTAGACATGCTGCCTTTCAGTAAAAACCTCTGCCAAGGAGGTTGTGTTTTCACCCTGGCTGGTTTGTTTGTTTCACTTTCTTAAACATTGCGAGATACAGCAAATAACTTTTATTTGACTGCTGTACATCTCTAATCCTGGCTGTTATGGTATCTAGTTTGTTATTCAAAGTTCTATATGTTTTGCATGTCTCAGTTGGAATAGCAGCACTTCCTTTGGGTCCTCATTGGTGATCAGTGTTTTATGAAAATTTATAACAAAACTGTTGCATGATAAATTAGTCCGTTAGTTGAAGTCGGCTAACGAGGAAAACTGAAGTCAGGAGTCTAGTCAGTGTCTTGCAAAAGAGTGGGGGCAAAAGACTTCAGATCAAGAATTGTTTATTTGTATGAAGATGGAATTGTGTTTGGAAGGGATTTCAAAGAGTTTCAATATTCATCAGTCCACAAACTATAAATGGAGATGATTTATTTATGTGGCTACTCTCTCGAGAAGTAGGTATCCAGCTAAGATGACTGGACACAAAACAGAATGATCAGAAATGTAAAAATTAAGCCCAGAGTATCAGCTAAGGCTTAATGATTGCAGCTGGTTAATATCTCATGGTTAAATAATGGTAAATCATGGTTTGTGGTTTCATTAAGTAACGTGTCCATGGAAGGACATTACTGAGGAAGCTGCTTCTCTCCTAAAAACGTCACATGCATGCCTTAAGTTTGCCAAAGAAATTCCACAACGCTCCAGAGAATGTTTTTCAGGCTGATGAAACTAAGGTTGAATTGTTTTGGAGAAACACTCCGAACTACACATGTTGTAAACAGGCAACCGCATACCAGCGTGAAAACATCATTCCAGAGAAGAGATTGGGTGGAGGGAGAATCATGATTAATGGTTGCTTTGCTGCCTCTGGGCCTGAAGGACTCAACAACATCGAAAACCTGGGAAATAAATTCCCAGGTTTAGCAAGGTATTTTACAGGATCATGTCACAGTGGCAATTTGCCAGGTGACGCTTGGTAGAAGCTAGGTGACTGTAAACACTGAAGTAAATAGAGAATGACTTGTGGAATTGACTGAGCTGAGGCAGTTCTGTTTGAACAATGGTCAGAATGTCTCCTCAAGAATATTCCATTCTTATTCTCATTTACATGTAGAGAGCATTGTCTAATCACGGCGTCAAGCAGTTGCTTACTGACATATGTTTGAAATTACATATATGCTGTAAAAACTCATGTAGGACTTTAATGCTATTTAAGACCTATACATGTCTACATAATGCGACTAAGATCGGAATACTCCACGTCTTAAGTTGATTATTACTTTTAATCTGGTTAATATCTGAAAATTGGTGTCTATGTTAACATGTCTACTGTGCAATTAATACTCAGCCACTAGAAGCTTGTTAAAGTTTATTGCTGGTATTGGGTTTTCTGTATTGGCCTGTAGATTTCTTTTGATAATTCAAAGGAAGACATTTGAACAGACTGTTTTATGCTTTCTACACCCACCTGCTACTTTATTAAGTACATTTTAAAGGTTCAATGTGTAGAATTTAGTGACATCTAGTGGTGAAGTTGCATGTTGCAGATGAACACCTCACCCTCCCCTTCCAAACATGAAAGAGAACCTGTGGTAGCCTTCAGTTGTCATAAAAACTCAAAAGGTTTCGTTTGTCCAGTTTGGGCTACTGTAAAAAACATGGCAGCCTCCATAGAGAGGACCTGCTCCACATGTTTGTTTTTTTAGATATAAAGTGTCCATTCTAGGGTAAAGACAACAACAATTCATACAAATTAGATGAAACACACTAGTGAAAGCATCACTAGGATTATTTTATATTCAATTTCTGCCAATAGATCCCTTTCACCTAAATCTTACACACTGAACCTTTAAACCAGTGCAGTCTAAATAAACACTGAACATGAAGGCTATAATCCAGTCCACTTTTTGTTTTGTTTTTTAGAGGTGATGATACAATTTCAGCTTCTGGCAATGACCATAATTTATCGTTCTTTTGAATTTGATGGGAATGGTGTCCCTCTTTTCTGTTTTCAGGATAAACACCATGATGCTGCTCATGAAATCATCGAGACCATACGGTTAGTATTTCCAGTCTCTGACTCATGTACTGTATGTGTCCACATTCACATGTACTGTAAGTGACAGTGTCAGGTACATAATGAAAGTATGGTCTTATGTGTGTACTTTCTGTAGGTGGGTGTGTGAGGAGATCCCAGACCTCAAACTGGCAATGGAAAATTATGTTCTCATTGACTACGACACAAAATGGTGAGCCGCGGGTCACGTGACAATCTTTAGCTCACGCTGATTCTTTTTTTTTTTTAGATAATAATGAAAGGACTTGTCCAAAAAACAATGACTATAATGCACTTTATATTATGGCAAAATCACGCCTGAAATATATGTTGTATTGGCAAGTTAGATTTGATCTTATACAAAATGATTGCCTTAATTTTGTGTCTTGTGTCACAGCTTCGAGAGTATGCAGAGACTGTGCGACAAGTACAACAGGGCCATCGACAGCATTCATCAGCTAGTGAGTCTATTTGTGTGAAGGGTTTTCAGTGTTGTGTTGCTGCTATGAAACTTAAAACACTAAAAGTGGAAAATACTGTATCTGTCTACATTGAATGTGTGACTTGAATTTATGACACATGCCATCCTGTACAGTAGGTAAATGAATTTAGGTGTTTTAGGATTTAGTTGTTAATCAAGATTTTCATCAGAGCAGATGATCTCTGGTATATTGAATACTTGTGTCCAGACAAAACATTCATTGAATTTTGTTAATTTATGTTCAGTTTTTTTCAGAGAGCATCTAGTGTAAAGTTTTTCCTTTTAACTTCTGCAATAGTGGTTGAAATGAATGCTGATTTAGACATATGTTTGAATGACCATTGTAAGTTGATAACGCATAAGCGAAATGCCTCTATGACTTGCTTTGTATGTTTTTGTTTGTGAATAAGTATAGTAATGAATGTGAATCCCTTCTTATAGTGGAAGGGGACCACCCAGCCCATGAAGCTGAACAAGCGTCCATCCAACGGACTGCTAAGACACATCTTACAGCAGGTGTACAACCACTCAGTGACCGACCCGGAGAAGCTGAACAACTATGAGCCTTTCTCCCCTGAGGTGTACGGAGAGACGTCTTTTGACCTGGTGGCTCAGATCATTGACGAGATGGAAATGATGGAAGATGACACCTTTGTTGACCTCGGCAGTGGTTAGTCCGCTGTTATTTTGGGACGTCCAGGTTTCCGGAAGAATTAGAAGGTTTAGTGCAGTGGATAAAAAAAGACACCATAAGGTGTTGATTCTTTAAAAAGACAAGATGGGTAGAGTTGCAAGACTTGGTCAGGGTGTTGGTGTTGACAGCCTGGTTGTATAACTTTAGTATAAGATATGAATCTATTACTTTGAAATTGTTTCCTGTTTGCAGGAGTTGGACAGGTAGTGCTGCAGGTTGCAGCAGCAACTAACTGTAAACACTACTATGGAGTGGAGAAAGCAGACATTCCAGCCACCTATGCAGAGGTAACTACTTTTAAAACTCACAGGACCAGATGGTATTGCAGAAAGGGAGCAGAGAAACATGAGACTATAGCTGAATTCATTCTAAAAACACCACTCTGTCAAAAATACATTCCTTAGTCGGTAAAATGATGTGTTGACGCAGTGCAGTTAGATCTGCAGAAAGATTTGGCAATTTAACAGCATGGTTTGACAAAAAGTCTTTCCAATGTGGGATGTCTTTGTCTGATCAGCCTTCATACTGGTTTCAACCTTAGGATTCCGTTTTCTTTTTTCTTTTAATTTCTTTTAGCAACACACCCATGCCACTGTGCAATAAACATGTCTAAGAACAGCCTGCAAAATAGTACAAGGAACTATTCTTAGTCTAAATGTGTCTTTATGTGCAAGAAGTCTCACTTCAGTTAAACTATACGGCTGCAAATACAACTTAAAATCTCAGCATTACTTATGATTGTAAAATACACTAAAAATCTCTAGATAAGTACATCATCCTTCTCTCTTGGAACCACCTCTAGTACACACACAGAGCATTTAATTTGAATTTGTACTTGTATTATCATATGTTAAATTCTTTCTTTCAGTCCATGGATAAAGAATTTAAAAAGTGGATGAAATGGTATGGGAAGAAACATGGGGAATACACAGTAAGTTGACTGAGTGAAGTGTTAACACACTTATACTCACCAAATATTTCATAGTAGTTACGAAGGTATTCAGCATCTTTACCCTAAGTCTTTTTTTCCAGCTCGAGAGAGGGGATTTTCTCTCTGAGGAATGGAAAGACAGAATTGCCAACACAAGGTGGTAATCCAAACTTTGTCACAGGAACGGTCTGAAAGACACAATCTCCATACATTTGACACCATTAAACATTTAACTAAGTTTAAACTGATACAGGGAATTAGGAAATGTAGTCCTTGTTACCTTTCGAAAACGTTTTAAGCTGTCAGTTTGTTCACTGGCAAAAAGTATTTCGAATATTTTGGTTGTGATGTTTGGTATAAAGTCTCTAGCGCCATGTTGAATGAACAAGTTTAACTCGGGTCACCCAGATAAAGATCATCCTGTGCAGCACTTCCATTAGAAATGTTTAGATGAAATGTAATTAACTTTTCTGTCCCTTGGCTATGTTGCTAAACCTTTTCCTCTCTCAAAATGTACTATTTGCTTGGTGAACAAATGTTTTGTAGGTCTTTAATATATCCCTCTTGTCTGTCTTGCAGTATTATTTTTGTGAATAACTTTGCCTTTGGTCCAGAGGTAGATCACCAGCTGAAGGAGCGCTTTGCAAACATGAAGGAAGGTTAGTATTTTGCAGCTAAACACTGAATTATGATTGTGGATACTCCTTGTGGATTATAGCCATGGGTTGTTTAGGTGAGCTTCAAAACAGCTTCAAAAATTAAGTTCAAAGTTCGGGGGGGGGAAAAAAATTGTCCCTTTTCTTTTTAAGAAGAAACAATGTTTGACTGCACAGTGTCTAAAATTTACTACAAAGGAAATAAATCTTTATTTTGTCTGTTTTTTATTCGCAGGTGGAAAAATAGTTTCCTCCAAACCTTTTGCACCTTTAAATTTTAGAATAAACAGTCGAAACTTGAGTGGTAAGTATTACAATCGGTGAAAAATCAGATTTTATTGTTTAAAGCTTCTTTTGTTTAGTATATAATGTGTATGCATTTCTGTCTGTATTGCAGATATTGGCACAATAATGCGTGTGGTGGAGCTTTCTCCACTGAGGGGCTCTGTGTCCTGGACTGGAAAACCAGTTTCCTACTACTTGCATACCATAGACCGCACCATAGTAAGTCCTAAAACTTTTCTTCATCACTGCTCGTGTAACTGGTGATTAGAGGTGGACACAAATGCAGAGACTAGAACTACTAGCAGAGGAAATCTTGTGACTAATAAAACACTACAATGTGCCAATACACACTAGATTAGACACCAACAGTAACCTCAGCTCAAGAGGCAGGCTTCCGTAACAGCAGCTGTTATTATCCTAATGAGTCAGTCTCAGGAGTTATCAATCTGAGGAGAGAACACACAGGGTTATGCAAGGTGAAACAAGCCCAATAGATAATACTGAAGTGTGTGTCACTCTGGCAGTAGGTTAAAGTAATACCCGGTAACCAGTGGGAATCCCAGTGAGACAGCTGCAAGGCTGCCTAATAGGTGCTGGTAACAATCTGCATGTGTTGATGTGTTTTGTGTTACCACTTGACATAGACAGCTGTACAATCTGTACTCGCTCTTTATAATGTTGGTGGTGGAACTTCTTGAAATGCAACTGAAGCAGTAACAGTGTCACAGTAGGGATGTGGCTGTAGTTTTTTGTCCCTCAGAGAATGGCGTTTGGTCAAGCCGAACAGAGTTAGGCCACATGCAGACTTGCACAGACTGTACTATCAGAATATGCAGCCCACTCATTCACTTCAATGAGGCCATTCTGGCAGTGCAACAGGGGGGCCACAAAATGCATAGTTATCCCAAGGAAAGTTCAACCACGTCACAACTTGAATGCCACAATGCAGTGTTATGTGGCAAGACCCTGTGGTAGCAGTTCAAATACACATAAGCACTCATTTGTAGTGTATCTGTTTGTAACAAGAATCATCTTTACACTGTTGATCTTTATTTCCACAGTTTTTTATTGTCGAAGTAAAGGAGAAAATGGTTTGCATTGTGATAACTTTTTGTATTTCATGTGTCACCAGTACCTAAAGCAACACATCAGCGCAGCCTTTAAACACAAGGCTGAAATTTTCATCACCATTTAAATGCAGCTTTGAATGTGTTTGTTTCTTAATATGCACTAAATATATATTAGGAGGGTAAATGATCAAATGTCACTTTTGAGTCTCTTGTGTTGTGTGGAAAGTGAAAAAGCTGAAGCATGAATAAGAGAAATCACTGAAGTTACTAAAATTTATGAAATTCTAAATCACGTTACAGGTCATTTGCATCCTTTAGTTTAAAAATAGTCCTGAATGAGTTTGACTTTACACAGAGATTTCAAGTGAAGAGATATTAAGTAAAATAATATAATATTTTTTTCCTTTGTGATTAAACAAGGATTATTGTAGTTACAGCGACATTTGAAATCAGGTTCCAGACAAAAAAATTATCAGTGTGTATAAGTGTTAACGGGGACATATCATGAAAATTCCACTTCGTTAGTGCTTCTACACGTTAATTTGGGTATCTGGCATGTCTACCAACCCAAAAACTCTGGAAAAAAAACACTCGCACGTTTTGTTATGGTTCCTCTAAGTCAGAAACGTCGTGCTTGAGTGACTGGAATGAGCTTCCTGTGTATTGTGTCATCACAATACACTGGAAGTCTCCCTACATGGCCTTGGCCCACCCCCCGCCCCCCCACACTCGTTACGCCGGGTTTACACCGGACGCAGCGAGGCTGCGAGGCAGCGCAGCGCCGTTCTCAAGCGCTTTTAGACAGGGTAAAAAGGGTGCTGTTTTAAATGATCCTTGTGGTATTTTGACCAAAGTATGTTACAGACATTTCATTAAGACCCCAAGGAACCATATCAACTTGTGGTAAAATGGGCATACAATGTCCCCTTTAACACCATGATTAGTTGACCTTGGGTGAAATAATCACTAAAAATAATAGCTAAAAGCTTTCTATAATAATGTTAATAGACTTAACTAACCCTAACCCAAATATCTAATTTTCTCATCTTTTTCAGCTTGAAAACTATTTTCATAGTCTCAAAAATCCTAAACTCAGGGTAAGTCCTGCTCTTCCTCCTCAGTATAAACACAGTGTCCCTCAATGTATGTATTAAAATAAACTAAAATGGTTCATCTCGTATCAGGAGGAGCAAGAGGTTGCTCGGCGACGTCAGCAGAAAGACACGAAGGACAATAAAAGCAATAGTACCACGCCCACAAAACCGAAAGAACAAAACAAGGTAGGACATGATTTACACAACATGTTTTCAATTTTGCTATATTATGTGTCATTTTACACCTCAGTCTGTTTAACTCTGCAAGGAGAGGTTCCTGTCCTCTTTGTGTGAATATGTGTGTGTTTATACGTTTTACAGCAACAGGACTCCTGTGGGGAGGAAGAGCGTCCCAGCCTGGTGACAGTGGTCAAGCCCTCCGCCAAACCCAGGAGAACCCGGATCTTGTCCAAAGGTCGAAAGTTGAACAACAAGAAGCGCGGCCGACCCAAGAAAGCTGCCCCGGCTGCCGAGAAGAAAAACAAGAAGAATCAGAGCGCGCTGGACTTGCTGCACGCCAAGACCCTTTCTGCGGCACCCCCTCAGGGTCAGAGCTCACACACATATTCACGCACACATAATGAGATATCAGTTTCCTTCCTTCCGAACGGAACCATAAGACCAGTCATGGAAATCTTAAGCTGCGTATCACAGAAGAGACAAATGTCCTCTTAACTACATCACTGTGTATCTCATTTGACTTTAACTTCAACATGCTTACTGTGTGTGCAGATGCATACCGGCCACCTCAGAGTCCCTTCTACCAGCTACCTCCCAAGGTCCAGCACTATCCCTCTAGTCAACTGCTGCTGAGCCAGACTCCGCCTGGTCTGCAACAACTGCTAGGTAAGCCTACGAAGATGCACCAGACCTTGAACAACTCTGTCAACGAAATGCAGTTTGTGAAATCCATTTGATTAACATTGAACAGTTAAAACGACTTGGAAAAGGTGATCTGTTTATGATAAGTTAACACAACAGTCTACTCGTTTACAAATGAGGTCAGAAGGAGAGTTACAAAGCCTAGTGAGATAAAACTCGTTACCTTGACTGAATCAAAAATACTTTAAGGATATGTACACACTAAGCCATTTTTAAAATAAAAATTTCCCGATTTAGATAAATATTTTAGCTCGGAATCAGAAATAGTCATTCATGTACACTTAGCATGCACGTTCCTATGGGGATTGTAACAATAATCCATCCTAATGCCTCCTGCACATGTTGGCAGTTGCAGCATTTTTAAAATGCTATTTAGCTGCACAACAGCTGCTAGCAAAGACAGCCAGGTCAGCAGTGTTTGTCATTCATTATCCATGTTGCATTCACTGTTGGTAGTCAAGGCTGATGCCATTTGTTTTGTTCCTGAAAAGGATCATATAATAGTAGTGTTATGTATCAGGGAAAGATAAGGATTGACTGATAAGACCCATTCAGGACGAAATCGTGGGTGTCTGCTTCATCTTCTCCAAAGGTCTCTGTTTCTGTCCCACCTGACTGAAATACAATCCCAGAGTATTCATAAATAGTAGAGTGGATGTCAGCTGTAAATGTAGCCAACATTATGCATTTTAAATCAAAAACATATCAGTGTAGATGTGGCTTTCTGTCTAACTAATAATGTATTTGTGTTTTCTCGTTTCTCCCCATGTGTCTTGAATCCTTTTCGCAGATAACATCAAAGTTCAGTACATCCAGTTTATGGCCTACATGAAGACTCCTCAGTACCGCTCCAACCTGCAGCAGCTTTTAGAACAGGAGAAGGTATTAAGATATGTCATTACATACGCTACTGATTGGCTACTGCTGCAATTTTGATAAAATATATTCTAGGTTTCATGTATTCAAGTACATTTTATATATCTGCAAAAGTAATTTAAATGGCTGATTGCTCTGTTTTGGTCCATCCACTTAACTGTATTCTTGTTTATGTCTCTGCAGCAAAAACACAGGGATCTGTCGGGACAGGCGGAGCAACTCCACTCTGTCTGTCACTCTCACAAGGACAGGATCAAAGGTCTCTTTCAGACTAAACTAGATGAGGTAGGAACTACGACTGTGTTGTCCTTTTAAACACAACATTCCTATAAATTATCTTATACCGACATCCAGAAATTTGCACTTTTTTTCTATCTCCTGTCAAGTCCTTGATCCATCCTTCTAATGTTCTTTTATTATAAAGCAATTCAATCCAATGATACACTAATGCTCAAACTCTAGCATAACATAATAATGACATTACTTTGGTTACAGTGATCATACCCTGAATACACTTAGCAGGCTGATAACTAAAGCATCAGCAAAGTTGTTGCTGTTGTGAACGTGTCTGTGCAGAAAACCTCCCGCTGTGTTGTGCCTATGTGAAAAGCAAATTGCGGGTGAAGTCTACCAAATTCTCTGGACTTTATCTGCAGGTCATGTCTGGGGAAAAAAAGCTTATGTGTGTATCTGTGCTGTGTGTGTATGAGCAGCTGGGAGTGAAAGCCCTGACTGCGGAAGACCTGCTGCAGGCCCAGAAGGAGATATCGGCTCACAACCGTCAGCTGAAAGAGCAGACCAAACAGCTTGAGAGAGACATGGCCTTACTGAGAGACCACAGCCTGCTACTGGTGAGACCTCAGAGCCTTTTAGTGTTGTAACCCAAACCTCGTTGTTCCAGCAGCATATCCAGTAATTCACACCTGATACCATTCATGCTCTAGTTTTTACGATAATGGCCGGCAGTATTAATATGATTACTTTCACTTGAGTATTCTTGAAAAGCAAATAAATAACTGTAGATTTGTTTGTTTTTTCAGTTGAAGTCTCGATGTGAGGAGCTGAAGCTGGATTGGGGCTCTTTGTGTTTAGAGAGTCTGTTGAAGGAGAAGCAAGCACTGCGCAGACAAATATCTGAGAAACAGAGACACTGTTTGGAGCTGCAGGTACAAAGTCTACCTCCCTGATTCTGCCAGATCTCTTTCCAAATGCCTGAATTTCTCTTTTCTTCTACTGTTATGCTCCACATTTGCTGTTCTCTCTTTTGTCCCCTCCCTCCTTCATCTGTCGCTCTGTCTCTTCAGAGATATTTATGGGCATTAAACTTATCACCTGAGAGATAAATGAATTGAAGATTTATTGAATCACTTTTTTTCCTAGACATGTCAACATCATCACTGGATACCTGTTTTCCTGTGTAATGGCTCCCCCTGGTGTGTGTTTGTAGATCAGCATTGTGGAGCTGGAGAAAAGTCAGCGGCAGCAGGAGCTGCTTCAGCTCAAGTCGTACAGCCCCTGTGATGGCTCCCCATACAGGAAGAGCCTGGAATCGCGGTCTTCCACAGACTTGGACTCCTCAAAGCTCGGCCTGTCCTCTGCCCCAGCCCTCAATGGTGTCAGCCAAGAGCTTTCCATTAATGGCACCAGCTCACCGTGTTTCGACCGCGCCAGCACAAAGGGAGAGCTTCTTTCGCGCTACCTGCCCATCTCTCCCGACCACGAGATCGTACTACCCGCTGCCCCTGACGCTCGGCAGAGGCAGCAAAGCTCCTTCCACACTCTTCCTGACTACACACGCTTCTCCCCTGCCAAGATTGCCTTGCGGAGGCACCTTAACCAGGACCCCACTGCCTCAATGCACCTAAGAGGTCCGGGGCTGACCATGCACAGGTTGGTAGGCGCTAGAATCTCCCAGTTTTCAAAGGTCTTCAAGTTTCTCCCTAAAGAAACAAATTGCTAACTAGTGGAAGTAAAACTTTGCCATTTGTGTTTTGTTTTTATTTTTTCCAGGGAATTTGTTGGTGTTAACTCACCACTTGGAGCCAAACAGAACTGCCCCTCTCCCAATGCATTGGATGCACAGAAAAGTTCAGACAGGGTAAACATTGATCTCTCTTTTACTGGCCCGTTCAATTTCCTAACTCCCTTGTGATCTTCAGTTCTCTCACCGTCAGCACATTTTCCCTTTGGTCTCTTTTAAAGGGTTGTAAAGAGAGGAGTCCATCTGTTCAGGTTGATAACAGCATCACAAGCCTTCCAATTAGCATCCCCCTGAGCACTGTCCACCCAAGTAAACTACCTGTCAGCATTCCACTGGCCAGCGTGGTGCTACCCAGCCGAGCTGAGAGACTGGTGAGTACCCTCACGACAGTTTCACTTTGGCACAGTCACCAGTTTTTTGTTATCTCTATTAACCAATGTACTTGAACATTACTGAAAGTGTTCCTGTTCAATTTTTTGTCGTAGGACAAAGTTTTTGATAGGACGCCCTCTCGTACCTTAGTTTAGGCCACTAACATTGGTGCCCTGCTGTAGGTGTAATGATATGAAATAAGGTTTATGTACACACGTGGTTTGTACGAACAGCTATTTACTCACATTTTACATTGTTTTTATTTATGATTTCATGTCATAATATATTTTTTGGGTCCATAATTTCAGAGAAGTACTCCCAGTCCCGTCTCTCAGTCAGGCCAGACTAATGGTAAGGATTACCTCTTAACTACTCAATGTTTTCATACATTCACACCTAACAATAATGACTAAGATATTATTAATTGCTTCTGTTGTGTTCTGCATTTGATAACTGCCTTTCTTCTCCTCCTGTGTATCTTTATCCCTTTCTTTAGGATATTCATCCAGCTCAGGGCTGATGAATGGAGGTCCCCACCCTGAGGACCATAATGGTGCTTCTTCATCACCTCTTCCACACAGCAATGCTCCTCTGACAGGACCCATAGGTCGAGGAGGTCCCATCCAAAGCCCCCCACTCAGTACTGGAGGGGTGCTCCAATATGCAGACGGACCACCAAGGATTCTTCCAGAAGATGGACAAGACCGCCAGGGAGGTGAATCTGACACTGAGCCCCAGGATAGTGAACTGCGGAGGAGAATCTTCTTCTCCTCGTCCTCCTCATCCACGTCTTCCACTTCGTCAGGCAGTGGAGGCAGCGTGGCCGGAGGATCACGCCTCCACCATCACACTGGCAACTCAGCCAAGCAGGGATACCACAGTAACCATGGAAACCACCATCACCAGTCGCCTGGCACACAGTACACACACACCCCCACACATATGCTGTCATCACATTCCTCTCACAGCCTCGGCTCTCAGGAGGGACGCAAGCGTGGGAGACGAAAACGCAGCTCTGCGGGGCCTGTCACGGCCAGCGGATCCCCAAAGAGGAGGTCGTTCCCTGGGCTCAGCTCCAACACCCACTCCTCAGGATCACCACTCAACATTAACACCATGGTGAGTCACCACAAGCATTTGAGATGGAAACCAGCAGGGAGCAATATGAAACTATTTTGATTGTTAAAGTGCCGATTTGTAATATATTATGATTCTATAACGTTGCATAATGATGACAATAATACTATCAGTCATAGTCACTAACATAAGGCCATGTGCTGCAATAATTTGACTTTACAGGCAGGTGATTATTCTCAACCCAATATCATCCATGAGTGTCATTTAGGTGTGATCATGTCCTCATCCCAACAGGTCAACAACATCAACCAGCCTCTGGAGATCTCTGCCATCTCCTCACCAGAACAATCAAGCCGTAGCCCCAGTGGGCCTGACCTGGACCAGCCTCCCATCTTGAAGAGAGAGCGGCCCTTGGAGCTCAATGGCACAAGTCGTTACTCCTCACCCCCCAGCTCGGATGACGATGACTCAGGATACCCTGCTGACAGCTCTAGTTCTCGGTAATAGTCATTATAATTAGTACAGTACACCTGCTGAGCTGGCCTTGTTGTGAGGTTTCCTCTATAGCTGCAGGATATTTTTCTCTTTTCCGAAGTCTTGTTAGTTGTGTCATATCCAGATGCCAACTGCAACATGTCCCCTTACTTTTATTGCAAATCAATCATCTAATTTGATGTTTTAATAAAAAAACATGACTTTGTGTCATTTGATTGCATCAACTCTTGCAGTTTTTATTATGTTCACACACATTTTGAAGCCTCCTGTTACTGAGTTTGTCTTTTTCCTCCAGAATTGAAAGAAAAATTGCAACTATATCCTTGGAGAACAGGGATGGACCAAGTAGATTAGGGGATAATGAAAGAGGTACGCTGAAGAAAATGTTTGAATTCACGTTAAAATAAAAGCTTCTTGATGTCAACTGTTCTTTTTATCTTCCACCACCAGGCAGAAAATCTGGTAGCAGCAGTGGAAACAGCACAGGTAGTGAAGGCTCCTCTTCATCCTCCTTGTCCTCTACCAGCAAATGGAAATCTACTTTTTCACCTATATCTGACCTAAAGCAACCCAACTCTGACCTTAGACAGGGGGGCTCCCCTTTCGGCATGGGGGGTTCCAGCCGGGGGACAGACTCAGATTCTGACCACAAACAACAACATCAGCAAGTGAGAAAAGGGAGTGACGGAGAGTCGTCCAGCTACATGACCCCCAATCCCTTCCTCAGTCAGGAGGCAGGGAGCCGAAGTGGAGGCAGCGGAGCTCAGGGAGGCGGCAGCTCTGAACAGCGCCAGACCCACCAGAAGCAGAAGACCCCCCGTGACTGGGATCTGAAGACGAGCAGCAGCCTGGCCAGTCAGAACCTCTTCATCTCTGCAGCTGCTACCAGTGGAGGGGGAATTCTGAGTGGGAAGGTGGGCGGCAGCCCTGTAGCAGTTTCCTCAACCACGGGGTCGTCTGTGGGACAGTACCTGGGGTCCCAGTTCCCGCTTGGAGGGGCATCAGTGTTACAATCCTTGTTCGGGGCCCAGACAGGCGGGTCCACGGTGTCTGGGACCCCGCGGCTCGTCAACGGACACTCTGCCATGGGAAGCTTCTCCAGTGCAGGGCTGGCAGGGGGAGCGGCTGGAGGTGAGCATCGCTGATTAAATTATCACGTATAGTTTTGTCTCTGTATTGTTGACCAGTCAGAGTGAGGGCTTAGTCTTAACCAGGGGTCTGAGGTAACTGACCTGGTAAGTGGAGGCCTACTGCTGCTGTCATTCTGTCGGACTCAGTCTGACAGTTTGACTGAGTCTGTGCTGCTTCGCTTTGTCATGGACTGGCTGCTTGAGTGCTGCAGTTGGAAACACCCTTGGAAAATGTTGCACTTTGTCCAATTGAATTCTTAACGACAGTAGAAATCTTTAATTGGCCATGAATCATAACATGTTTTACCCAAGTCATACTTTACTCCTTTGTCATTTTCTATGGGTGTATCTGTAGGAGTTGTACGTCAGAGTCAGTTCACCTGTAAGTTAAAATCTACCCAGAAAAATCAACACTGTTGTGATTAAGTTTGATAAGATCCTGAATTGGCCCTGTGGATTTGGTTTTGTCCGACCACAGCCACAGTGGACTGACTCAGTTTGCTTTGTGTGTGCTTGTCTAAAGACTCGCTTGGCGCTATGCACAACCTGGCTCAGTCCTTGCTTCTCTCTTTGTCCCCACTCCTTCTCGCTCTCTTTGCTACTATTATCTGCCCCCCACTCCCCACTCTCCACTCTCTCGCCCTGCCTTCCCCCCTCCATTTTCTACTGTACGATTTGCAGGTATATTTCACCACGTGGTTCCAACAGTGTCCTCCCATCAGTTTGGGGCAGCGCTGCCCGCTTCTGGAGGCCTCGGCTCTCTGCTCAGTCTCTCCTCCTCTTCCTCTACCTCCTCCCAAACCCAGCAGCGCACCTCCCCCCAGCCGCCCTCCACACGCCTGACCTCCGTGTCTTCACCTCTCCCGCTCTCACAGGCTCAGCACAGCCGCACTCAGTCAGTGCTGCACAGCCCCTCTCCTCCCACGCTGTCCCTGCCCCCTCCACCGCCCCTGCACAGCGTCCCCTCCTCCTCAGCACCCACGCACTCTGACGCCCCACCATCGTCCCGGTCAGACCCCCTCTACTCCTCCCGTCTCTCCCATTCTTCTCTCCATCACCAGAGAGGACAGTCATCCCTCTCTCTCTCCATCTCCTCCTCCACCTCTGCTTCTGTCTCTGCTGCCGCTACTGCCTCCCTCTCCTCTTCCTCCCTGTCCACCTCCTCCTCGTCTCGTCCATTCACAGTGCACTACTCCCCTCGGCTGCCCCCTCCACCACCGGCCACAAGCTCAGGTGGTGGCGGGAGCATGTGGAGGACTCAGGGCATGCATGGAAACTACATCACCTCCCAGCTCCCCGGCTCCCGACCTAGATAGGGTTTTGGGGGGGGGGGGGGGAGGTGGGAGAATGCAGAGGGGGGGCGGGAAAGGGGCAATCAGAAGGTGGAGAGAGGCAGAGAATGAGAGAAAGAGAGAGACTGGTAGGGAGTGAGAGACAGGAAACCTGTTTTTCCTGTGATCCTACAAGCTGTTGTTCTGATTGAACAAGGTAAGACAGATTTAAGGTTTAAAAAACGATCCCCCAAAAAAGTTGGTAAAACTCAAATGAAATATGTTTGTTCAAATTAAAGTGAATAAGTTATATTAACCCGATTTATTATTATAAACAAATTAGGGATGCCAAGTTGGAGAAATTCACCCAGTGGATAATAAACTTGTGTTGGATCAGTTTTCATAATAACATAAAAGGTCTTTTAGAAGTTTTGAAGCTGTCATTGTAAAGTTTGAGCTCTGCATCGCTTTCTCGTTTTAATTATCTTTTAACTCAAAAGGCTGATCATCCTTGACGATAAACTCTCCTCATCATGTGATAAGACTCTGTCTAACTCCAGTATCAGACTCAATATTGATAATTAGAGCCACCACTGATAAAACGAAATGAGCCAAAGTCTTATGTCTATAAAAAAAAAAAAAAAGAAGAAAGAAAATAAGCTGTGTACAACCGACTACCGCGGCAACTCTAGAACAAATTGAATTCATTTCACATCAAATTTTTCTAAGACTGTTTTAGACTGTGTGTGCTGGATGATACATTAGGATTTTGACAGTGTCATGATTTGGTTCTGTTTTGACTCATTTGTTTATTTGTTGTGTTGAATCTATTAGCCAGTGATCACTCATGTGTTTTTCTACTTTGCTCCACCAGGTAACTGATGAAAACTACCTCAACAAAAAATAAACTATGCAAATGTCTAGGTGCGGACCAAGGCACTCTCCTCACTCACTGGTGCTTCAAAATGTCTGCACTACCCAACCGCCTGCAAGACCGGCCTCTGTAGTGGGATCTCTGATACACATTCTCACACACATACATACATACATACACACACACTAACCAGCACCACCACTATGGTTAGCTTGAGCAGAATTCATTGGTACTGGTCATGTAAATGTTAGGAGTGTTGTTAGTGGATTATGCTGGTTTGAGCTCAGTACTGGCTGCTGCCCAGCACTGGCTGCTGCCCAGCACTGACTGACCTGAATGATTCTGTGGTTTAACATTAACGCCCTCAACATTATGATAGGTTGTCATTTATTTGTCTAAGTCACGACTATAGCAACTAGTGTTCGGCAAAATAATCAGTTCTGATTGATTTTATGTAACATTTAACAACCGATAAAAGCACACAGTCCAACTTTCTAGAGCTGAATCTCATCTGGTGTCATCCTCTGTCCAAATTTCAATTTGTGTGTGTGCACACATTAAAAGAAACACACACAGGCCAGTTCACTGAACTCTGCTCACATGTCATGCAGCCTTCCCTCTCTGCATGCGTGCTCTATTGCTTGTTTTCTTCCTTCAGTAAAATTCGGTGTTTGTTGAAGCATATTTGACGAACTGAGGAACTTTATATTTTGGTCTAACTTCACACTGGATAGTAAGATAGTTACTAGTGTAGCAAAAACACTCTGGCTGGATTATTGACACCCCATAAACTCCGGTTATGTGAATGATTTGCTCTATTTTTATCTTATTCACTTTAAGGTCTGCCATTTTTGACCCACAAAACCAAGAACTAATATCTCTTTTCTTTGCTACTAACTTCAGCCAAACCATTTAATTCACATTGTGAGTAATGGAAACTGTTTCAGTGTTTTATCTTCTAATATGAGATATTTAACATATCAATGAAAGTTTCTCTGGTGACAATAATCAGGTGCATGTCACATTCTCTAACGGACACATGAAGAGTTTGAGAGAAAATCAGTGTGTAAATTAACCTTTCACATAAAATGATCTGACGTCAAACTCACTTTGAAAATTTGGTGAATCATTTCCAGGGGTGACAAGAACACTGAGTCGGACTCATTAGCACAGTACATTTTAATGTTTATTTTAATAAGACCAATGGAATTTGATTTAATGAGATGGTGCTCTGTGTTTTTTGTGTATTGTTAGCCACACTTATGGAATCCCAGGTCAGGGGGGCGTGGCTGCACTGTTAAGTAAAACTGAATCCAGGTGTAAAAGAAAAACAGTAAAACCACAGACAATTGAACTTATTGTATTTGTGAATATTTCCTCCTCCGGTCAGTTTGATAAGTCACACTAATCTGTGGAGCCACAGCAGGAATTTTTAACTTTTCTTATGCTAAACTTATTCATATTTATCTCTGCTGTCGCAGGTTTAAGCAAAATGTGGGTTTATACATTTTACAACACAGATACACACTCATGCATGCAAATCCTCACACACTGGGAAAACACATAACCACGACAAACTACTGGACTCTTTTCACACCTTTTTGTTTGTTTTTTATTGTGTAATTTGTTATTTTTGTAAACAATGTTTGTACTGTGAATGTGATTCATGCTCCAACTGTATAGTTGTGTATAATTTAGATGATTATATTTATGCCATCAGTCTCTTCTTTTGCCTTGGTATTTGTTTTTCTCTTTATTTTTCTTTTTTCTTTTAATCCTGAATTGTGTCGACAGTGTAGAATGCAATAGTGTGTGTACTTGACTCAGTCTGAAAACCATGGTGCTAAATTTGGACTGTGCCTGATTTTATTTATTTTCTATTAGTGAAAACATAAAAACAATTCGAACACTTGGTGCTGTACACAGGGACGTTTATAAAAGCCTTTTTTTAGGCATTTCCTTTTCTCATATTTAATATGCTTTTGTCTTTGAACGCCTCGTGTACAAGTGTAGACTCCATCTTAAGATGGATACTGTGTAAACAGGGGCCTCTGTTCATGTTTCTCACACAGCTGTTTTAACATGTGTCCGGCCGCTTTCTCAATAGTAAGTCACATATCTGTAGGTTAACAAGACACACTGATTTTGTACATATGTTTTTTTTTCCCCTTGTATGTCTCCAGCATAAAACAGAAAGCTATATAAGATAAGTCTCTATATACAGTCTATATGTATAAATGAGTAAATATATATATATATAAGTCAAAAGGGGTATTTTGGTGCTGGCATTGCAACCCCTTAAATTCAACCTGTTAAACAGGAGGCTTGAAGCCGGGGAGAGCGAAGCTTTGCCACCGCAGGACCTTAATAGACGGCGTCTTAAAAACACACGCCACAGAACTAGAAACTCACAAACTGTGTATTCAACACACAAAGGTGCTGTGACTTGAACATAACTAGATTCAAGCTCTAGAACTGTTATCTCGATTTTTAGCAGAAGTTTTCATGTCGGTTTCTTTTTATTTCCTTTTTTATATATATATATATACATATATATATACATATATATATATGTGTATATATACACACCAACCCAGATTCTGCAGGAAAAATGGTGCTTCTGTTTCCAAACGACAATGAAATCTTTACTGGTGCTTAAAGTGAATGTCTTACTGACAAGGCCCTCCCATGTAGAGTAAGCATACTGTGAGACATGCTGATGTAAAACACTTGTGTTAGCGTGTGTGTGTGAGCAGCAAAGCTTATTTTTCTGATAGTGGGATACACTTAAGCTCAGTGTGTGTGGTTTTATGTTCCCACTTGATGGTGCATATCTAAGGGAAAATTAGACTAATAATAATCAAAGCTTTATAGTAAACTCCTGTCCTGTGCACTCACTGTGCGAACATGAGCGTGTTTTCAGAGAGACGTTTTAGAACATAACTAGAGACAATAGAGTCCGTTTGTTACCAGCACTGAGAGCTCCTTTGTAATTATTGTCTGACGTTATGATTTTTCTTATTCTTGATGTTTGATACGATTACAATTACATGTTCTGCTTCTAACTGTGTCTTCAGATTCCTGTCGGTTTTTAATACTACTTGTTGGACAGACAGCACGGTGCTCTCCTTCACTTAAAACAAGGAAATTGCAGCTATTCATACGAAAACATTGCTCTTCCCCTGTTGTGCTGCAGGGTTTCATGGGTAACGATAGTCAACACGAGCTCGCCTGGCGGCTTTCTGGATAATACAGTCTAACCTAGAGAAGTTTCTCTCACATGGAGGGGGGGTTTGTGATGTGTGTGACGGTGAGAATAGTTCATGGGAACACTTATTTTACACAGATTTGAACCCGCCTCTTGTATAATCACTGAAAGGGGTGAGGTGCTGTGATCAAAGTCCTTTGATGCATGAGCATGATTGGACCTTAAAGCTTCGATGCAGTTCTCCAGCTTCATCTCCATCCTGGTACATGAATTCTCGATAACCTGTGAGAGCTGTAGAGTCGAGGCCGTTTACTCTAAATCCTGCCAAAGGTCTGAAACTCAGGAACTTCCCAGGATGCTTGTAACGATGCAAAAGATTTAAACTACTGCACGCCACGACTTAATCGCACCACACCATCTCGTGGCGCGATGAAGTCCCTCAGTATTCCCCCCCCCCAAACTCAGGACCAGGACAAGCTCCTCATTAAGTGCATGTCAAGGTAACAATTTAGTCAGGTCTCCTCAGATCTATTCTCACTGTCGCATACATGCAGCCTCTCCGGGGAAACGCAGCTTTAATTAGCTTTACACAAGTCGTTCTGATCTGGAGAAGCTGTGACACGGCCACGACTTTCAGCCTCTTCCTCATCTCACAAAAGCCTCTGTCTGATATGTCTCTAAACAAGGAGGTTCACCGTCCTCTGTTGGGTTGAACTGATGTTAAAAGAGCCGAGCGTGAACCGCAGTCTGTGTATTGTGATCTCTGATTGGTGAAGCCAGGGCAGGTTTGAGGTGCAATAACGGCAAACCTATTTCCCAAAAGGCCCCGGGTTTTCATTGAAAACTTGTTACTGTTCGGTGTTGGTGCTTTTATCCTAAGATGTTATAATGAAACAAATGGAATTAATGGGTTTTTTTCTGCGTTTTATGATTATTAATAAAAATGTTTCTTATAATATTTGAATTCATTTAGTTGTGCTGTGGCTTTTATTTGTGATTCCGTTTTCCCTCATGTATGATGCGTTCACTTAGCAGTAATAGCATCACAATAGCGTTAAACAATGGCAATAGACCAAAGACAAATAGACAAAAACAATCTTTGCATATTCAAAACAATGTAATGTCTCTTCCTCGCTGGTGTGTTTTGATTATCGACATCAAACTTAATTGGAACTCAGACACTCAGCATATACCTCCACCAAGGCCCAACAGTTGCTTTGTAAAACCACATTTAAATTCACTTGATCCTGATTTTTATTTGGATCTGCACCAAATGGCACATAACTCATGAAACATTAAAATCAGTTCTTTAAATTGCCTTTTTTTTTGTTAATTAAGATCCATGAATAATTCTCTGAGAAATCAAGGGAAACTTTTGAAAAGACTGAAAATGTTTAAAGTTTAAAACTAATTTTGCATACGCCTGCTGATCTGGAACATACAAAGGTAATAAACATCTTGATTAGTTTCTGGTGTAGTTCTGCTGCATTTCTCCTTCACAGATACCCACAAATACCTCCCAGCACCACAAGTCACAGAACACTTTACTTGTTTTTTTATGACAACACGTCTGTAATGTCTCAGAGAAAACCTCCCAAAGAGTCTGGAGAGTGAAACTTCTCACCTGGACGCAGCAGTGGAGAGACAGATGGGGTCCAGATAGCCCAGCACAGTGTCTGCATGACTTCTTCGTTCTCCGAGTCCGACCCTTGTGGATTTTTGGGGGGGGGGGGGGGTGGATACAGAAACTTGTATAAGGGAGTAAAAAAAATATTATAAAGATAAATGCTTCGTTTAGTCCGTAAAATAAGTGTTCATGGCAAACATCACTAATATCGGTATGTCTGTGAATGGCTCACATCAGCCGTTATAATCGGTCGAGCTGTGGGAATCAAAGCAGGTATTCAAAAGCATGTTCATCATGAGGACATGTACACTGTCCCACAGTGTAGATGTCCTCATGATGATGGGTTATAGCTGCAGAGAAACGATCCGTTGAAAACATGAGAGATTAATGACTGATTCTTGTCATTCCTCGCCGAAGATTTGTAACGAGCAACACTGAACCTTGACTTTATCTCTTGAGATACGTGACCACAAATCAGCCCCGAGACCTTGAAAGACTGCAAAACAAGGCTGCAGCTGTGAGACCGCTGATGGGAGTACCGGCTCTTTGAAAACCTATCGCATCACATGTGTCCATTCCTCCATTCCTCTCCGTCTGCAAAAACAACAGATGCCGTTGTACACCACCACCGTGTCCTGCTCGGAGTGATACTGTTACACGCGGCTCTATCATCAGCTCACGTTTTCTTTGACTTCACTCTAGTTCCTCTCTCCGACAAGAAGGATCCGATTGTTTTATAAAACCACCGTCAGACGACCAATAACAAGTCAACAGTGACATCGAAACACACTCACACACACACACACACACACACCATGAGCAATACATTGGTTCAACTGTCATATCACTGGTGACTGACTGGGAGATTTTCTACCAAAGGAACAGGGAGCTTCTTTCCTCTCTTACTGAGGCATAGATGAGAATATTAATACCACTCTTATATCTGTCCATTAAATATGAAACTACTTTACCAAACTAACCGATGGATGGATAGGCCGGTATAGAGCAAGCAGTAGCTGTAAAGTAAATGATATAAGTGTCAGTAATCTTGACAATAAAGTGAATAACGTGTATATAATGTGTATTTCCCAAAATGTATTTCCTAAAACAGGAGACATTCCAGTATTTTCTGACAGAGGCATTGATGCAAGGGTCTTTTCAAACTGTATTTGAAATGCAATGTAAATACATTAGGTTATGTTTTGTTTTTGCTCTCACCTCAGGATCACTGCTCAGTTCACAGCACTGAAAACTCACCTGTGTCTGAGAATATTTGCTCTGCACTGATAAAGCATTAATTTCATACTCCTCCTTTTCCAGCCTGGGGGGGGGCTGTTTCACGGCTCATCAGAAAGGTACAGGAAGTAATTTCTATAATCTGCAAACCCTCCTTGATGTCTGTCCTCACACACCTCCTCCTCCTCCTCATTAAACAAAATGAAGTGTGTAAGAGCTTAACCTGCTTCCTGAAGGTGAAAAAAACCCCCATCTCAAACACAACCCACATGTCTAAAATCACCAAGGACACACGATGTTCCTATTTTGGCCGGCGTGTTCCCCAGTTTGTGAAAAAAAAAAGGGGGGAGTGCACACCTCCCATCCTCCGGAGCTGGACCCATTCAGAAGAAAGAGTTGAAAAAAGGACTGACAGCACGGACACACCAACAGACAGTGAAGAATGCCAGTGGTGAACGTCTTCTGCTGCGGAGCCCTGGTGCTCTGCTGGACCTGTGCGGCACTGACAGGTCAGAACCCACGCAGCTCAAACTGTGACTTTATTCATGCGTTGCTTGTGAAATGCATTTACAGCTCATCTTAGGGTGCTGCAAGCTTATCAATGAAGGTGTTTGCACGGAGTTCATATTCTTGTCTTTTGAAGCTTTTTTTCAGTGTCTCATGTAAATTGTTCTTTTTCCCCCAAACCTCATTGGCCTCCACAGTTTCTGATCCCACCCCTCACCATGCACCGTGCTATGTGGATGACACATTCGCAGCGCTGCGTGAAAGTGTGGGGGACGACGGTGAACTCGCAAGCAGCAGTTTTACTCTGTTTGGAGTCTGCGCAGTACCTGACAGTCCGTCGGGATCAGTCTTACTGGAGCTCGCCCAGGAAACGAGCAGAAACCAGAGAAGAGGATTGGAGGTTTTGCATCCAACTGGAGGTGAGAGGTTGTCATTTTAGTGGAAATGTTGTTGTTGTTTTTTTAAATCTCAGGTCATGCATTGTTTTCTCCATCAGTGCTCGTGACTGAGGAAGATGACAGAGGAGCCCTGGAGTTGACCTTTGACCTCCCTCAGTCTCCTCTGCTCAGGCTGAGCCACGTGCTGCTCCTGGCGTTTCAAAGTCCGCCTAAAGGTGAAGACCTGGAAGTGACTTTCTCTAGTCCGTCTTTGCAGCCTCACACGCAGGTAAGAAAAGGTCTGCTGGGAATATTGCACAAAGTACACACTCTGTTCTGTGTTGATGGTTTTAGGTGTAGTAGTAATTCTGCAGTGCAGAATATTGCAGATGGTGTTGTTGATGAGCAGCGCTTGCAAACATTTCCAACCCCAAATGTTTCTGTTTTGGTTTCCAGTCTGTTTGCATTTCAGCAGAAACACAGTACACCCTGTTGACAGGAAACGCATCAGACGCCAGCTCTGGTCAGAAATGGAGGATTTCCGTCGAGGCCAAATCCCCTGATCTGAGTAAGATGCCAGTTTCTTGTGTTTTTTAGTTTTCTCGTTTCACGTGAACTCTGCTCACATTTACTCACTCACTCTTGCAGAGCAGAACCTGAAAGACATCCTCATTGGTGAGAAATCAGGAAGTAGTATCAACATAACTCCACTTCTGCTTTTCTCTGGGGGAACTGAGACAAGGTTGTTTTAGCTTTCGTGTTCCCTGCCAAAGTTTTTAACCACAGTGATGTCAGAGCGGTGCCTCATGAACTTTTGTTTTTGTTTGCTTCGATGTAGTCGTGTTTCAGGATCGACCCCATCCTCGTCACAGACCTTCTCCTTCCTGTGTGAGCTGAGGCGCTTCCTGTGTGAGGTCCTGCCTCAGAACCGCCCTGAGTCCCCTCAGCTCCAGCTGGACTCGCTACAGTCCATGCTCTACCTGTCGCTGGGCTTGTCCTCCAGCGAGACCCTGCTGGCGGGGCTGATCAACTCCTCGTCCACCACCGTCTTCTCCTTCTCTCGATGGGGCTCCATGCTTCAGGTGCATCATGGACAATTGGCTCTGTCTCCTTCTCTGTTGGAGGAGCTCAGGCAGAGGGTGGAGCAGTTTGGGATGCAGATAATGGAGGTGATAGGGGGAAAGGAGGTGGGTAGCAGGGCCAAAGAGAGGCTGGGGAGGCTCAAAGAACTCAGTGCTTTACCAAAGACAGAACCAGGAGCAGGTGATGTAGTGTCTTATTGTCTTTAGCAGTGTTTCCCCAACTTCCAGTCAGGCCTCTCCTCCCAATCCTGTTAGACGCACTCATTTGACAGTTTTCTCCTCTGCATGTACCAGGAGAGAACCAGTACCGCGCCTTTCTTCTCCTGAAGGCCCTGCAGACGGTGGCCCGTTCCTACGAGCTGCAGATAGGACTGCGGACCACCAGAGCCGGCTCCACTAACCCGGCGAGGGGCAACGTCTGCGGCCTGAGGAGTCTCACCGTCTCCCTCGAAAAGCATCTTGTGGGGCCCAACACGGCCGTCATCAACAACTGCCGAGGCTCGTGCGCGTTCCCCATGTTAAACACCAACAACCACGCCGTCCTGCTCAACTCCCACATCGAGAGCGGGAACGTGGACGAGCGCGCCCCGTGCTGCGTGCCCGTGGCCTACGAGGCCCTGGAGGTGGTGGACTTGAATGAACACGGTACTTATCTCTCCGTTAAACCAGATGTCGTGGCGAGGGAGTGTGGATGCCGCTGAAGCTGTGTTCAAGACCCCAGAGAGATTTCACTTGTTTCATCGTCACTGTAGCTTGTTAGATGAAGCAAGTGTTTTGTCATGCGCACAGTATTAATACACACATATTTATTCGGGGAGGTCTTTTTCATACGTTGGAGTAAATGCACACAACAAAATGTTCCACTCATTCACAAATGTATTGAAAACAAAAATATACATGTTAACAGATATTTGATGTTATAATTCAAGTATCAGTATTATCATCACTGTTTGTACATCTATCTGAGATGTTCTCTGGATAATAAAAAGACTTTTTTTTTTATCAAATTAAAATGCACATTTAGTTTTTTAATTAAGATTGCCATCATCTTTGAAAATATGTCCAATATTATTCAAAAAGGGTTTTGAAATATTGATTTAACATGATGAATATTTCTGAATAAAATCTTTTATTCTCTAACATACAAAGATATTTAAATGTAACAGTTTTTTATTATTAAATTCAAAGTACAAGACTGTGTTCTCTTCTTTCAGCAGCTCTACATCCTTTATTCTTTCGTTTTGGGTTTCAGGATCGCTTTGTTGCCGATCGGCTTCTTTCTTCTTCTTATCACTCCCACTTCTTCTGATCCCCACCACCACATGACACTGTCCCATATGTTGATCTGGAGGAAGACAGCAGCAGATAACACACATATAAGGGGGCTGCTGTGGCTGAGGGGTAGATGGCTGTGGCTCCAACCAGAAGGTTGGCAGCTCGAATCCAAGCAAATACTGAAGTGTCCTTGGGCAAGATGCTAAACCCCGAATGGCCCCTCATAGAGGTTGAATGCACTAATAGGAAGTCGCTTTGGATAAAAGCATCAGCTAAATGACATGTGATGTAATATACAACCACATAAAATGTCTTTATAAATCCACTTATTTATTATGTTGTGCCTACAAGGGTCCGATTTTACAGGTTTAACTTTTATGGCGTAGTGTTGTTGTACTTAATGGGAAATCCGCCCTAAAGTGTGAATGATTATGTGGTTTGTCCTACTCGACTTTTCAGGTTTAATTTGTGAAATCCGTCAGACATTTAACTGAACACAGACACATCCTGTAACTGCTCCACAGGCCAACTTTCATTTCCATAGAAAGAGTCACCGGGAATACGCTGTTAAAGTCATCATACAATCATCATACAGCGCACTGGCAGCTCTGCTCAGGTAAAGACAGTATTTCCCGTTTCACACTGTTCAGCCTGATGCTCACATGGTACAATCGGACTGCACTTTTATCAGCCGAGTAAAAGTATTCATTCAAGCATTTAAAAGTTCAAATTGGCAGTAAAGTACTGGCTGTTCTTTGTTTATACCAATAAAAAAAATCACATAAGTTAATATGGACATTAGCATTAGTGAGTGAATAGTTTTTAAACCATTTTTGCTTTTTGCTACATACATATCTACTGAGCTGATGAGCCAAATTATTTCATATTTCAGAATTCTACTAATACTATTATTTAATATATATATATATATATATTATCTTCAAACTGCTTATAGAAACACAAATGAGGGCATATTCTGTGTTTACTGCTCTGGATGAGTAAAATAAAGCTCCTCAAACACCTCAATCCAATGATTGCTATGAGTCTGAACAGAACAAGTGTGACTTTGAGAGATCGTGGATAATAACAGTGGACAGTACCTGAGTTATTGAACCATCCTGCAGACTTTCAATGAAAGACCTAATCCCTGTGTCCTCAACAAAAGAGTCCAAAGCATCTACAACCCAAAACAAAACAGAAGACACTGAGGACCAAATGGAAGAGAATGAATTTAGGGTACACAGAAGCTATCAGTCTAAACGTATGGAATTGAAAATGCTCAAATAAAACACTTAAGGAAAGGAAGGCAATGCAGTACATTGATTACCATGCATGCAGTATGTTGTTGATAACAGTACTCACCGTGCACTTCACTCACCCCTGAGGTCACCAGCAGTACGACCAGGGCCAACACCAAGCAGCGGTTCATAGTGAGTCCCTTCCATGGATTTGGAACATCGCTCAGATTTTCGATGGACAGAATCCGCTCATAAGACACTTTATAAAAAACCCAAACAAGTCAGATCCGTGTACACGAGTTGCTGTAAAGTTCAGTTTGTTGTTTGAAGTGGACTCATTTCTTACTTGTGATGTTTTCAAATGATCCAACTCACTCCTTTAGGTTAAGGTTTAGAAATTGCATCCAAAATAAAACTGTAAATGAAGAGGGAGAACTGCTTACGGATAATTCAAAATCAGCTTTTTTTGTTCATGCACTTGCACTGCGACGTGCACAGTCTTTCTAGCTGTACTCTGTGTCATTGACTCACATACAGCAGCTTAAAATAGGCACCTGCAGCCAGTTGAACGAGGCAAACAACATTTGAGGGTTTAATTATTTATAAACATCTACAGAGTGAGAAACAAACGTACCTGATTGGACCGTTCAGTTGTGTCTCACTCCTGAAGTGAAGTCCCGGTCGTGTTGATGGTGATTTCTGAGCTGCAGGCACCGGAGTCAGTGTTATACACACCCTGCACCATGTTCCCTCGCTCCTTGATTGACAGGCACAGATGAGGGTTGTTGAAAAAAGGAAAATGACATTGGTAGTTTGTGCTGATACTGTTGATACTGAAGTCTTAGTACAGTATCTGACGCCAAGAAATATCAGATGCCAGGAGGAAATTAAACCTGTGACTAATTTACTATTAAACTTGCCCGGTTAGAAAGTAAAAGAAAGTATTTACACTTGTTAGCAGTTGAAGGTAAAGACTGCGTTTTAACTCACAGATATTTTTCATATTCGCTTGTTGTGTTGTTTTTTTTATGGTGGAAAGTAACTTAGTAGAGTATATTTACCTCCAGCAAGGAGTTTATGATTTCCTTGGTAATATTTTATGGATCTTGATGGGAAAAAAATCTGGCATGTTGAGGGGACTGACATTTATGAGTGGGTGTGGTGCACATCTAAATGAAGATCCAGATCCAGTGAATTTAAATGTGCTTTCATGAGGGGAGTGTTGGGCATTAGTGGAGGTGCGTGCTCTACTGAGTCCCCTTCTAGTTGTACTTGTGGTGGAAAGTAACCAAGTACAGTACATACACACATATTTCAGGTATCTTCCAGGTACTGCACCAGATTTTAGAATAGAATGACTGTCCTTGAAGCTCAAGTTACTAATTTACAATGATTTGCAGACAAAATATTATGACTATCTGATAAAAGTGGTGATAAAATATGATGAGAAGCACCACGTCCAGCAGCTAGAACAGCTGCTTACATCAGTAATAATAAGAGGGGTAGTGCAGTTTTTATATTTTTGATCCTATTTTCAGTGTATTTTTCTGTCCAAGCTTTTACTGTTTTACTGTTATTTGCATGTGTATATATATATGATTGTGTATAAATACGTTATAGTCTTATTCGTGTGCTTTAGGCATGTGCATGTAAAGATCTCTTGAATCTCTATCACACGCACAGTTTTCTAAAAGGTGCACAAAAGTACACCGTGTCGATATCCGTCTCAGTCCTTTGTACCTGTGCTGGCTCGTGACGCTGCGGCTCCTGTGACAGCAGCGCGTCAGGACGGACGCGTCCCTCCCATGACGAATACCGCAGCCTGCGGACCCGCTCGCCCGCAGTAGGAGACGAGGAGAGGGCAGAGCGAGCAGCTGGTGCGGACGCTGGCCGGATGGTTAAATCTAACCTTCAGACGATTTTGAATAGTCATTGTTTTGTTAGAGAAAAAGAGAGAAACTTAACCGAGATGCCTGTCATCGAGCAGTCCAGTAATAAAACTGAAAGCGAGAGGTATGTGATGTCGCAGTCGGTGTGGATTGGGCGCTAGCTAAGCTAAGCTAAGCTAAGTTTAAAAACCGCGGCCTAGTTTCGAGATGCGGTGTATTTCCTGGAGCGGCGATCTCTGCCCCATATTTTTTTGTTTACATAACAGAGCTATTTCCCCCCAGTTTGTGTTTTAAACCACATGGTCAGATTCTTGTGTTCACTAGCTTTTGGACACAGGTTTTCCAAAAGGACCATACACGAGTGAGCTTTATCTCGTCTGTACAGCATTTAGTGAAAACTGGTATCCAGCAAGTAGACAAACTCATAGTTAGCGCTGCTGCTGATATCCAGCTCTAGCTAGCGAAGCTAATGCTAACGCCGCAGAAATGTAGTAGTAAAACCCAGAGGAGTTTGCTGGTAAGCTAACGTCAAGCTGTCGAGATAGTTAACGATAACGACATTTAATCTGGTCCATGTCATTTTTAATAGCACAACGCGTATTAAGACTGAGTAACTGTGTTTAAACGAGTTATTTATCGTGTGTTTGCTTTGCTTTCACGCTAATGTCAACCTAGATGAATTGCTAATTGTTCCAGCTAACGCTACATTACCAGTATAACAAGTGTTTACATATATCAGGGGTTGCAGTGGAAATATTACATCCAGAGTGTGATCACGTTTTCTACTTTGACCTTTACTGTGATCTTGTAAGAATACACGGGCCAGTCAATATATTTATATAAGGGTTATGTAAAATGTGCCTGTAGCTGACGAACCTAGTGGAATAATGGCTGAATTGACCAATAGGGGCTTCATAGCTTGTTTTTTCCCCATTTTGATTCAGAGGTGAACAAACAGCGAGACATCCAGTAACCTCCCGTTAGAGATCACATGGAACCTTTGTTTTTGAACGGATCAGTCATCAACCATCATCATAACACAACCTCTGCTATGGGCTTTATTCAGACCCAGTGTTGTGTTAACCATTGTTGGGTTATAAGTCAGCCAGTGCACCGGGGACGTGTTGTACTCGTTCACTTCCTACTGTGTTTGCTAATTGACTGGAGTTTGAATCCTGGAAATGTGTCTGACGGATTGAAACAAGTGAGCGATGGATCAAGGTGTGTTTTTGCACCTTGGTCGTGTCATGACAGGATTTTGCCCGAGGTTCTTCTGGTTCTATATCACTGTGAAAGACTCATAGGAAATTTCCACTGCACTGCGAAGGAGGGGGTGGTATAATGGGGATGCTTGAGTCCAGAGATGACATATAAACACACTCATAATCTACTCCTTATTCTACACAATCACTCAAATAATAAATTATCTATAACTTCCAGCCTTTTTTTCCCTGTTTCCCTCGTGACTTTTAGCATTTATGTGAACAGCATCGAAGCTGTTATGTAATAATCCAGTGATCCAGGTCGTTGAAGATTATAAAATATGTAGTTCTCTCTTTCACCAGTAGCTTTTCTTCGACACAGGCAGGTGCCTTTTTTAACCCAGTGGCTCCCAGCTACTGATCCTGTTATATATTTTGCCGTGAGGCTGGTACAGCAGCGTGTCGTCCGTCTGACACCGACACTTCCCTGTAACAATACTTACATGACAACCTCCTAGAGATGAGCGGTCCTTTTTGTGATATTAATGCATGGCAACGGTGCTCTTACGCAAGCAGAGGCTCCAGAGAATTGTTCCTCATGTGACCAGAGCAGCTGTCTTTACCAGAGCGACAGGGGCTGCGAGTGTCTGTGTTGCCGCCTGCAGTGAACATGAGGATTTCAAAGGTTGCTGAATGGTGCAAATCGATTTGAACCCCGTGCTTTAGTTTACATGTTAGGAAAAAAAGAGGCATTGGAGGTTTTGTGTTCAGATGCTAACTGGCTGTTTTACATGATCTGATAATGGGATTTAGGCAGAAGCTGTGTGCGCAATCTCCATTAGTTTGCATGATCAGGTAGTAGGTTAGATACCACAGATTGACTTGGTTAGACTGAGCCATTGACCACAGTTCTCATTTGGGTTTCACACATCTGCTCCACATATAGCACAACAGTGGCATTTGCGTAAGGGAGCATCTGTGTGTGTGAGAGCATTCTTGCGTTGCTGCAACAGTGCAGCTGCAGCAGCTAATGGGTTTGTTCCAGACCAGGACTCTGAAAATAGGCCCCCTCTCGACACTGCAAATGCAGCTACACACACGGACTGCACAGGCAAGCTAAGACAATTCTGTCGAGCATTTGGATTAATAGCTGATCTCTCTGGGTGAAATGGTGTTTGTCCCTGTCTGTTGTAAACTGGAGCAATGCGGTTAGTGTTGGATGAAAGTAGGCTAGACAAACAGCCTGTTAATCTGGTCGTCTTCCCCTCAGAATCACGTGACTGGATTAAAATATTGATCTGAGAAACTGAGGCACACAGCTCTGTTCATCTTAAGAAGTGATGTGTGACTCTTCTATATGAATCAGGGAACGTGACAAGGATGATGTGGAAGAGAATCCTTCACTGCTGTGGTAGCACAACCATTCTTGCATCATGCTTGTTAATTAAATGTGCACAGGTCAAAGGTTTCTTATCAATAAACTCATATAAATATCTGTGTCCGACTCAGGGACAGTTACTGATTGAACTATGCCCCCAGCTTTCTATTGTGTCGAAAAACTCACCCAGGTTTAGCAAATGTTTTACCATGTCTTAGTTGAATCATTCAACACTGAATTTGTTCCAAGCCTGATGTTCATATTTAGAGTTTAGTTTGGGTTTGTAAGTAGAACCTCCAGTGAATATTCCTCTTTAAATGGCTCCATCTGCGTTTGTTTCTCCCCCCAGTATCTCCAGTCCCAGGAGGTGCTCTCACTGTTGCAGTAACCCGTGTCCAGGGCCTCTGTGGTGCTCCTGATGCCCCTCTCCCACCCCTGAAGATCCCAGGTGGGCGAGGGAATGACCAGCGGGATCGCAATCTTTCAGCTAAGCTATTCTATTCCGTAAGTTTAACCTCATGTTGATGTCTCTTCTTGCACACAGGATGTTTATATTTTGGGGCAGGGAGGGTGGACCTGCCTCGTGCTAACAGGGCAGTTAGACAAGTCTATCTAGCAGCAGAGATGCAAACACAAAGGTGGTTGTTTGCAATTCAGCTCTTTGGAATCGTGTCTCTCTTTACCCTCAGTGAACCTCATGATGTCATTGTTTTGTTAAGATGCTGTGGCTTTGTTTTTGTAATATTTGAATGTATCTCAAAGGCTACACAAATAATTTGTTGCTAAATAAAACATGTGTGATAATAATCAGGATATTGCAGATGAGGTCAGGATCTTTGGATGGAGAAATGTAGTGTGCTGAGTGTGTTTACTGCAAAACCAGCCGTTGTGTTTTGTGCCCCTGAGCTAAAGCTCGTTTTCTATTTCAGGGCACAAACTGTCAGTGGTGATGAACTTGTTACACCTGCTTTTTTATACTGACACACTTTACATGTTCAGTCATTTTTTCACAGTTGTATTTACTGTCAAATAACCTGTGTGAAATTAAAGGCACAACATCACATTCTTATCATAATTGAACGCACTTTTCCCTCCGCTCTCCTTTAGGATGCTCGGTTACTGGTTCTGGAAGAGCCCCCCCCTGCCAACGGCAGAGTGCGCTTCTTGCTCTTCGAGCCACGTCGCTCGGAAGGGAAGCTCTGTGTCTGGAGGGCGGCGCTGAAAGGAGGGAACCTTTACGTTGAAATCCCCCCTGGAGCTTTGCCTGAGGGCAGCAAAGACAGGTCAGTCAGCAAAACATTACATTTTTACGGTCAAAAGGACAATCTATCTTTTTCTCTGTGCCTGATTGATGTGGGAAAAAAAAGGTAAAATAGATTCTTTGTTATGAAGGCTCAGACATTGTTCATAGAAATGTACTTTGACCATCATGAATATTTATTTTCTTGAATAGATTTTATCTATAAAACATTAACACTTTTGTTTGCTCTGACTTTTCACAGTTTCGCCCTCCTGCTGGAATTTGCAGAAGAGCAGCTGCAGGTTGATTACGTCTTCATCTGCTTTCACAAGAGCCGTGATGATAGAGGTATGACTTTTATTTGGTCTGCGTTTACTCATTATTCTCACTATTTAAGAAACATACTAATATAGTTTTGAAAGGAATATCTGATTAAATTATAAATGAGTCACCACACATGTTTTATGTATTTAAATGGAATCACATCATCTTAGAGATTTACACGTGTTTCCGTCTGGTCCCTCCTCAGCCTCCCTCCTACGTACATTCAGTTTCCTGGGCTTTGAGATTGTGAGACCGGGTCATCCCCTCGTCCCCCCCCGCCCTGACGCTTTCTTCATGGCTTACAGCATCGAACGAGACTCCTCCGATGATGACTAGAAAACACGAGCAGTTACAAACGTTTGTTGTACTTCTTTTGGTCCATACCCACAAATCTATCATTTTTTGGGAGATGAAAATATTATTCAAGTTCAGTATGGTTGAGGTTTCCTGCTCCTTTGTGTTCGTTTGACCTATACCTCCCACGTGCTGTGTTTCAATGATTTTGCACTAGGGTAAGATGTTAATATACCAGGAATGTAAAGCAAGCGCCCACATAATATCAGGGCATTGTGTCCTCACCACTGTATGACCCTTTGTGATGTGTAGTTCTCATTCCCCTTCAGCACCCCACCCCCCTCCTCAGAATAAACCCTGATTGTCTTCACAGTGTAATATTTATGATAGATTCATTTTACTCATGTAAGTAGATATGTCTTCATAGTAAGTATCAGTTGATTCTCCAGTTTGTATTGATTTTTTTTAAATGTGTGCATGATTTTCATTTGTGATTTTACTTCACTTGATAGGAATCTGCATGTTGTAACTGTACTAAATAAAAGTGCTCACGTAGACAGTGGCATCTGTGGTCCCGTGAGGTCATGCAGACGTGAAACATGTGAGAGCTCTGTGTTTTGAAATGACAACATCACACCGTGTTCGACCACATCTAAAGGAAGAAGGGTTAACGCCTTTCACCAATCATCATATTTAACAACTGATCCATTCTGCTGTTGGTAAAGGATTTTCCGATGCTGGTAGTTTGTGTGACGATCTTCTCTTTTGAAGCTTACTAAGGTTCTAAAATGTCACATTGCTGTAATCATCTTATTGAGTTATGGAACAAAAGTGTGGACAAACAAAAGAACCGTATAGCAAGACTTTCAAAAGGCAAGTTTATCAAAGCCCTTAAGTATTATTTATAAAACTGCCATAACAATTCTTTTGAGGGGTTTGGGACAATACAATCTCTATATTGGTAAAGCACTTCTCAAGAGAAAGTGCTTCACAAATGAAAAACACAAGTAAAAGTATAAAAACAGGAAATAAAAGTATCAAATCACTAAATGTGTAAACATGACACTAGAGTTAGGTCAAATCAGGGAATGCAGTATCACAGAAGTACGTGTTAAGCTTTGATTTAAAAATGCCTGTACATGTATATATCCTCGGGCAGTGTTTAACAGTCACAATCAAAATTAAATCATCTTAAGGTTTTATTTTTGAAGAGTCCTTAATTTCCAGTCTGTGCAAACAGCACATACAAAAAAGAGAAATGCACAATTATCTTGTGAAATAACCGAAACTGAACTGACTGAAAGCAGAGACAGAAAATACTTCTTCAGGGTATTTAATTATTCATATTACAGCCCAAGCTAAAAAAGGGGTGTTCATACCTCCATTGAAGCTAATACCCTATCTCTTGATCATGCCCATTTACTTCTTGAGAAATCTTGCTGACAGACAGAAAAACAAACAGAATGAAAACATAACCTCCTTGGTGGAGGTAAACATTCAAAGTGAAACACTTTTCACATGAAGATCGATACTGAAAGGAGCATGGAAGGAATTGGCTTTTCCTTTAACTCTATTATAATAATAATAATAATAATAATACCCAGGAGAGATTCAAGGAACCATCTCATTTCAACATGGACTGCCTGTACATGTCAGTCCATTGTCAAAGTAAGCCCCAGCTGACTGGTCACACTCACAACTGTCTCAGGGTCTGTGAATGACAGGTACTGCAGACACATGCACTCCTCCCAGTCCTGCGCGGACTGATCCTGGATCAGCCCTCTCTCCGCCAGCTTCATCACCAGCAGCGCCCGTTTGATCGTCAGCCAGTTGTGTACAGTTGCTGCTGTGGTGGGGCCGCTGGGATTGAGGAGTGCGACATGGGGCCCCCAGAGGAGCACCTGAAGCAGGGCCACCATGTCGGCTATCTGAGGCCCGCTGCTCCCATTCTGGAGCAGAGAGGACAGGTGAAGAAGAGCCCGTCTGTATGAGGACGTGGAGAGGCTTGATGCTGAGCTCTCTTGTGAGGACAAGCAGAACTGCAACAGGGCACCAATCTGTGAGTTTATGGAGGAAAGGGGGTGAGACCCAGACTGCGGGTTTAACACCACACGAGGGGAACCTTGTCTCCTCCATAACATCTGGATCTTGCCCTTTTTCTCCGGGGTTTCCCACTCCCTCTCTTCTTTCAACCTGCTGGTCTTCAAACTTCTCTTCGCTTCAGAAGAATCATCAAGCTTGTTTTCTCTCTCGTCCCTCGCCCCGCAGGGCCACACCAGAAAGATCTCCTGGGGTCTGAGCTCTGCTGCCATGGCCCCGATGTAGAGATGCTGTGCACCTGTTATTATCTGCAGCAACAGGACACACACCTGTCTGTCATAAAGCAAACTCTCTGTGCTCTGCAGGCAGCGGGTCTCCTGGACGAAGTCCTCCAGAGTGACGTGTGGCAGGTCCCTCTCAACGCTCACTGCGTGTCCTCTCTGCAGGAAAGACTGAACTGAGCTCACATTCGTCATTAAGGGATCTGTGGAATACTCAGTGCTGCCTCCACCTGGTGTTTCAGCAGCAGTGAATTCTGATATAGAAGGAGTGGAGGGATCTTGAGGTTGTAAGGTGCTGGAGTCATTCTTCAGGATGCTGCTGGGTGTGAAATGAGCGACCACACTCTGCACGTTGACATGTGACAGTTGGTGTTGGGTGGGTGCTTCATGTGCGTGTTTGTGCACCTGCGGAGAAGGAGAGAAAACTCATGAAACCAAAGTTATAACCAGGAAATTCTTGCACTGCATACATATTTAGTGTTTGATACAGAAAAGAGATATGAGCTGTTGCAGTTGAGACTATTGATGACAGTTAGAGGAAGTGTTCTAGCACCGCAAGTCATTTGCCAGTGGTGATAAAGATCAGGTTGCTGTGAGCAACATGCAAACCACTTATACAAATCCAAGACTATCATAACTGCAAGACATAATTTCAGAGTACGTGCAAAAACTCAACACAGAAAAATAAATTTTGCAGAGTATATGAAAGTGAAACAAATAGCTGATACCTTTAAACCGAGCACCCTCCCTGGGAACCTGGGGCTGTGCAGTCTGTAGTAAACACACTCTCCTATCTGCTTTGGCCGGCTGTCCTCAGTAAGCAGGAAATCCTGAGGCTGGTATGAGCTGGCGTCCTTCTCTGCGGCCTCTCCTCGCTGCAGGATCCCGGCCTCTACGCTCAGCGCCATGCTTCTCAGAAAGAGTAGATGGCGATGCAGGATCCCCTGAGAAACAACCCTCTGGTCGTCCAGGCTGCTGAAGAGGTTTGGCAGATGTTCGTCCGGGGTGTCAAAGGACAGCTGGGAGAAGGAGAGCAAAGGAACCACGCTCCTTCTGACTTTAGTGACCTCTTCTATCTCCTGATGGAAGTAGTGGTGAGGTGCGGGAGCCAGCATGTACAAGGGGTTGTCAAAGTTTTGAGGGTGTCTTTGCAGGGGAGACAAGGGAGACCAGGGACACAGCGGGGTCGCGTTGGTTCCAGGGAGGGAGAGGGTGCGATTTAACTTCTTCCTTGGAACAGGCGGGGGGTTGACGTCTGAGAAAAATCTCTCCTCGTGTCGAAAGGGATCTGAGAAGAGAGAGAGAGAGATATCAGATTTCAGATTTCATATGTATAAGTTTGAATGATTTACTTAACTGCTGTTATTTTTTCATACACTACATGTCGGCTTTTGCAGAGGTCTGTTAACCAACACAATGTTGCTTATTCACACCTGATGTTTACAGGTACCGGTCAATCATCAGTGTCTCGGCTTCAGCTCTTGCAGAATGCTGCTGCTCGCATTTCAACACCGAGCGGATCACGCCAATTCTCCCCTCTCTTCATTGGCTGACAGTTCAACGTTGGATTGATTTTAACATTTTTCAAATAACTTTTAATGCTCAGCCCAGTCTGGCCCCCGGTTACACTATGGAGCTACTAACTCGTGATGCGCCAATTTATAATCTGAGATCTTCCAACCAAGACTTGACAGTAAGTCAAGGCTGCTAATTCAAGGTGACCAGGCTTTTGACATTAGGACACCGACACCGCTGGAGTTAGAGATTAGACCTGTCAGCCCTTGTAGGAACGCCTTTTATTGACGGATGTTTTTTGTTTTAAATATTTTCCTTTCCTTAATGTTATATTTCTTATTCTTGTTTTGTTCTGTGTTGTTTTATTCCCATGTATTTTTGCAACCTTCTTTAAATAAGGGATTAAGTTTTTAAACTATCATTATAAACAAGGGTCTGCATAGACAGTGGAGTTACACATATACGGTCATGGTCATGGCAACCTCTCTCAGTATCACATGCATTTTATTGAAAGTCAGAGTTTCCAGATGGGTACTTCCTCTCTTTCAGTTCTCACATGCAGCCTGTATGATGAACTGAGAGGGCAAAACCACACACAAGGGCGACACGCATTCTGTTCCCATCACCCTTGGTTGTATAAGTAGATTCTTCCCAGACCTTGAGAACCAAACAACAGCAGGGGATGCACTAAGTTATCTGACCCTACCTGATTAGGTTTTACAGTTGCATTTACTACATATGATTATTTTTGCGCACTTAAACTCCACTGTATCGTACCGTAGCGCTGGTGTATGGGGCACTGATCTGCATGACAATCCGTGGGCTCAGAGAAGACGTCGTCGTAGGCGTAGTTCTGATGCTGGAGTCCCACGGGGCTGAGGAGGAAAGAGTCCGCGCTGGAGCGACTACGACTCCTGTGGAAGGAACAGCACAGAATAAAAAAAAAAAACTTTAAACTTCTATCATGAATATAAACCCTTTGCATAAGCAGAGTGCAACTGTTCGCATGTCAAAAACTTTGTATCTGCATCAAGAATAACAAAGAATGTTCTGTGTGTGGTGCATCCACTTCATCAAATGAGCTGAAATCAACCTGTATCCCAGACATTTTAAATAGGAATATGTGATCAGGATTAACCACAATGTAAAGCCAATGCAAACACAATATTGGTCCTACCTGTGCTGTTTGACCGGCAGAGCTGGTGGCAGCTCCTCCGCTCTGCCCCCTGAACTATACGCCATCTGGACCCTACAGAGTTACAACAGCTTCAACCTCCACGTCCTCTGTCACTGAGCACTGTTCATGTGAAGCTCACAGGTGGCTAACTCACTTCTCACTCAGACTTCCTGTCTATCTCGGTTACTCCCTCTCCCTCCGTGTCGTTGCATGTTTTTAACTCAACTTATTTAAACAAGCCTGCTCTGCTGCTCTGCTAATTTTATTTGGCTCTAATCTTTTTTTTGGGGTCTGAGCTTGAGGTTGGCACCGGAAAACTGAAGTGTCTGTTCTCAGGGCAAAACTTGTGTGTAGCTAACCTCAACTTGACAGAACAGGGCAGAGCAGCAGAGACACTTCATGTTGCAATCTTTTAACCCTCTCTCTCTCTCTCTCTCTCTCTCTCTCTCTCTCTGTCGCTGTCGATGTGCTTTTCGCCCTGGGAAACCTCAAGATGAACTTCTCTATCCTTGATGATGCAGTTTGAGCCTTTACATTTGCAGCAGCTTCTCCGGGGCTCACTGCTTCAACCCAGTAGCTTTAGCTTTCACTGACTGTAGTGGAAAGGTGAAACATTCAAGCAGAAAAACACAGAGGTTGAGTTTTATTTTGTCCATATCTACGGTATTGCTCAACTAAGATGTTTTGGACAAATAACTTCCTTGAGTGAAATATAGTAAATATGGCATGACCTATATAAACATGCAAAGAATAGTTCTTAGCTGTCAAATTTGAACAAATGTTTCCAAATTATTTACCATCAGAAATAAGGTTTGCCATAAAAATATCATGGATTGTTCCATAAACTCTTTGTAAATAAAATGAACGACCACTACCTTCATTGAATTGTTGGTGTTTTATTCAAATTTATGGCATCTGTGGTCTCCCTGGGTCAAATTTGAAATAAGGCAATGGGTCACACTGTTGTGCTTTCCAGCAGAGATTCATTTAGTCGATCTTGACCCTGGAAAACAAAGGTGTAACTTAGTAGAGCACATATCTCCGCCGCAGCCCAAAAGCCCCTTTTCTAGCTGCACCAAGTTTCACATACTCATCAGTTCCTTAAATATGTCTGATTTCTTTTCATCAGCCCACAAAGGATTCTCTAGGATACGTTGAAAAACTTCCTCTCTCACAATGTTAAAGAAAGTGAAAAAGAATCCTGCCTCCGCCCCCTCATCCGGATCCACACCGAAAGTTTTTAAGTTTTTCTCAGAACTATACCACAACCCTCCACCACGTATTGAGGAAATCCTTCCAGTAGTTTGTGTGCAATCTTGCAGACAGGGGTAAAAATATCACCTCCTTGGTTGAGGTAATTGTGCTTCCCTTAAACCATTTGAAGAGGTTTCAAAACAATATCCTGACTAAACCTGACCTTTACTAGTCTAGTTTAGGACTAGAATAAAATTTCTAATAACATCTTTTTTATAACATTTTCTTGTTTGTTTATAAGTACGATTTATGAAGAACCGAACCGAATAATTCATGGGTCTTGATTAAATAAAAGGTGACATGTTTAGGGGAATGATATTTGTGTGTAGTGTGTGCAATATGGTGCAGATCCAAAAAAACATTTGGAATATAGTGAATTTAAATGTAGGAAGTGCCATTCTGGTTGATGTTCTCTTCCTGCATTTGCACATGGTCAGAATAATTAGGATTTTATGAAACAAAGGCTGTTATGAAAGCAAGTAGCTGTGACTCATGTTTGGTTGTATACAACCTTACATGACTAAGATCATCCTACAGAACTCCAGACCTCTGTCTCATGGTTGCATCATTAGAGGCCAGTTCAGAGGAACTCCAGGATCATGAATCATAAAGGGTTTGTTCAAGATTCTGATCATGTGTTTCACGGTTATTGAGCTACAGCAAACCACCTGAAGCTGCCATTGGCTGTTGTGTTACAAAAGGTTATACAAGGGGTCATGTTAGTATAAGTGGGCCTAACAATAGGGAGGTATATTAATATTTATCATCAATAAACTAATCAGTGCCATTTACATTACATTTCATTTAGCTGACGCTTTTATCCAAAGCGACTTACAATAAGTGCATTCAACCATGAGGGTACAAACCCAGAACAACAAGAATCAAGAAAGTACAATTTTCTTCAAGAGAGCCAAACTACAAAGTGCTATAGGTAAGTACCATATAAGTACTACTAAATCGCTACTTTTTAAAATTATTTTAATTTAAAAAAAATTGTTATTCAAGGTATAATCAGAAGAGATGTGTTTTTAGTTTGCGGCGGACGGTGTGTAGACTTTCTGCTGTCCTGATGTCGATGGGGAGCTCGTTCCACCATTTAGCAGCCAGGACAGCAAACAGTCGTGATTTCGTTGAGTGGGTTAGCTCGCAGTGATGTAGACCAACAGTGTAGATAAGCTACAAAAGAATTAACTGCTGAACAATTCTGGAAAATCCTGAATCTGTCATGTTTGTGACACACAAACACGTATGATATGATATTCTAATATGTGATCGTTGTTATTATTTGTGCTGTCGTGCTGTTTGCTGGTGAAGTGCTCCCCCCCCACAGTGACTCACTCGTCCCCTGTGTTAAAGGGCCATTGTCTCTTTTCCTTTAATGATCAGGTATGTGTTACATTTACACCATCAGTCACCATCTCATTGAAAACTATGATGAAATCGTGAAAGAATGTGAAAACCGAGGGTGAGTGTTGGATGTTAAAATTGTGCACATGGTTTTTTCATTGTGGTGACTTTAGTTTTAAATGTCTTCGGCTTTGCTTTTTCTATGGTAAAGGAGACGAAAATGATAAAAAGATGACCACAAGAAAAAGTAAAGTGAAACTTAGGACCCTCAACTATGATCATTAACTTCGGGTGGTGACTGAAAAACCAGGATCACAGAAACAAGGGCATCATTCAATCTTTGTTTTATGTTGAAACTGTTATCGAGTGTCATTGACTAAACTGTATCGTCACTTTGGGTGTAATTTGTGGTGCTGTTGAATTTGCTTGTGTTACACTGACAAGTGTTTCTACTATTTTGTCCACCCCACCTCATATCAGTGGGTAAATGCAACAGTATAACATGATGCAGCTAAAATCTGGGATAAATCATTGTCGAGTGATCAGGCTTTTTTCTTGAAGGACGCTGCTGCACTGTGAGTGAACTTAATGAAAAGCTGAAAGCCTTATTCGCCTTGAAGTGTTCATGTAAAACCAGTGATGTCATGCACATAAACAAACAACATGGAGGGATATTATACATTTAGATCGCCTTAATCTATTCTTGTGTGCAGGGGCTCATTCTTGCATTTGCCTCGTCCTCCACTTAGAGTCGGAGCACTCTGCGTCATAATGATATTTACTCACTAAATTTCAGTGCGTGGGAGAGCTCAGGGCACACAGGCTACAAATATAAATTAGGCAACCATCATTAAGGGCCTCTCCACTGAACCCGCTTCATATGCTAACTAAGGAGCAAGGAGGACAACTTGGGTTCTCTGTGTGGAGGACGCACCAAAACAATTCATGCTGCAGAAACTATAAACACATTCAACAGGAAGCGTAAATAGGCCTCCCTGAGAGGGGCTGACATTTTAGTTTGATGAAAGCGGAGGAGGAATTCATTAACCTTCAACACATGGCTGATGTAAGGAACTCACTCTCCATGATCCTCAACACAGAAGTTTGTTGGTCTGAAAAGAAAAGGGAACTGTGGAATAAAATATGATAGACTCAAACGTCATAAACACACAATGTGGCAGTCTGTTTATGTTGTTTTATTTTTTGATGTCACAACTGATACATTTTGCATGTGTCTTTACAGCAAAGTCATAGGGACATTTAAATGTCAACCAGTGCATTTTTATAGAGAAGTAGATGCATAATGTAAACCAAGTTGAGTTCTGCTAAAACACTTCTGCAGTCCCATATGTTTTCAATGGCAGGTGGTGAAGTGTTTCTTTATAACGTTGTAGAAGCGGCGTTTCAGTTTGCCGTCCGGGTGTCCTGGCTGCAGAAAGCTGTTGTGTTGGTGGAAGAGGCAGGAGAAGATTTGATCTCTGCGTTTACTGATTGTCCTTTGTCCTTGAGTCAGTTGAGTCTTTGGAAAGTCTCTTTTTAGCTCCAGAAATGTGAGAGGAGTTGACTTTCATGTCCACTTTCTTTTTCTCTGGAGCTTTCCCCACACATCCTGCAGCCTCCTCATCCCTTGTTAAGCGGCGTAGCCCAGCTTGGCACAGAAGCGCCTCCTCGTTCGCCATCTGAGGGCTCTGGCTCAAGGTGATGAAGCCGTACGGTGTGGTGACCTTGGCCAGGTGTGGCAATGAGAGGGCGGGTCTGCTGGCCGGGTCCAGGCAGTGCTGGGCCTCGGGCAATGGATAGGAGCCCTCCCTGAGGAGGAGAGACCTTCTCTGCATGAAAGGGTCTGAGATGCTGCGCTCAGCTTTGCGTACCGACAGAGCTGAACTGGAACCTGAAGAAGACATGGTTGATGAGAGGCCAGAGGAGGAGGCAGAGACAGATTCACATGTCTCCTGCTCTGTCCCAGAACGTCCCAAACCATCTCCTGACTCGCCCTCTTCCTCCTTGTTCACAGATCTCAAGTCGCTCTGCACAGACAGACTCGGTATAGTGAACTGCGGGATGCTGCCAGGTGTGAGGATATTTGGAAAAATGTTCTCCCGGCTCGTCTGAGAGTCTGATCCCAGGGAACAACCGAAGGACTTTGCACTGCTGGTAGCCCACAGGAGTGCACGGATCCCTGCGCAGCTGTGCCTGCGTTCTGTGGACAGATCATCCAAAGATTTGTTTCCACTGATAGCTCCAATGCTGAATGTCCGAGTGACTGTGTCCTTATCCATGTCTGACTAGTCTTCCGCTGTCTTTACACACAGGTTTGGAGAGTAGATAAGGAAGAGGGTTGATGAACGGCAGCTTTTATACATCTCTTTTCTTCCCACATCTTGTCCTCCAACAAATACATCAACAGATACGTAAATGTGACGAAGGCCAGAGCCGGAAGAGGTTTCCTTCTAGGGAGCTTGTCAAGTACTGCAGCATAAAGACTGGGCCTCATTATTAAACCTCTTCTCATGCTAAAGAGCAGACAGAGCAGCAGCAGCAGCAGCAGCTCCCTGCCTCTCACAGCCTCTGGCACCTCTCCATGCAGACAGAGGATATTTTAAGACAAACCATAACATGGAAACTCATTTTAGGGAACTAATCGTGTGACTTCTCATCGTTAAATAGTTTCAGGCTGTTTTTTTATGTGCAGTATGAACGCAACTATTGAGCATTTTCATTTCACTTCCGGTTTTTTTTTTTTACCTCATGGTTGTTTTGTTTTTTCTCATACTGTAATGTAATGTAATACTGCCAAAGTTTAAGCCTTCACCTGCCGTTTATATTCCATTTTATTTTCTGATTTTGTTTTGTCAAAATTTGATATTGTTGCTTTTATTTAAAGCACTTTGTGTTGAATTGTGCTTTATAATTAAAGTGTATCATTACCATGGTAAACGGCATTTGAACATTCCCCTCGTCTGAACAACCACTCAGGCCTATTTTGATTCACACCTGATCCATTTTCTTTGCTCTTCGTTATTATGCAACATATTTAAGACTCGTGAATGTGTCAACAATCTAAACACATGAATACAACACATTTCATTCGTAACAATTAAGCACTGACGCACACTGAGCCCACACTGGTCACGTGATCACCCTCCTCGGCCAGTTCCCGGTTAATTGATGGGAGTCGCTCATTGGTCCTTGCCGATTGAACCAGGTGTATGTGCTCACACCGATTGGCTCCCCAGCAGTGACCTCGGGGTACATGACCCTCCCCCTCAGGCTTCGCTCAGTGCAATCCTCCATCTTGTCCTCGGTGCAACTCGGCAGCGCCACCAGGCTTCAGACCCGCAGCAGGATGACGAGTGAAGTCCAGAGAGACACCGTGGAGCAGGAGCAGGCCCAGGCCCAGGCCCAACACTCTGAGGTAAACATGGGTTCAATGTGTCCAAGGCGCTCCGGTCATCTGAAGTCACCATGGAGTGAGTGAGTGTGTGTGTGTGTCGTGACCGGTGTCGTGACCGGTGTCCTCTCCTCACCTGCAGGACAGAGTCGTGCGCAGAGACGGTGCGCTCCGCTCCATTCTGCGCGGCCTCTTCTGGCCCTTTGGCGTCATGGTACGTCCGATAGCTAATGTTACCATGACACATTATTGTTTGTCACGTTTAAACAAAACCTAACTTTTAGCTCTGGTTTACAGGTGCGTGCGTACCGCGGGGTTTGGTGGGTCCTGGGCTTCCGGCAGCCACAGGAAGTGGCCGTCGTCAGCTCCGAGGTCCCCAGTCCTGCGCGCCAGAGCCTCGCCGGCCGCAAACGCCTGCACCGGGTCACGCGGTTGCTGCTGTCCATCCTGCCCCGCTGGGTGCAGGGCGCCCTGGGCTACCCGGTGTCCAGCAGCATCGGTCGCTCCCTCTCTCCAGGTGAGGTTGTTTAGGTCACACTCTGCAGCAGGGGGCTGTAGGTCATGGGGACTGTCGCTGTGTCCTGCTGAAACGTGGTATACAAACGTTTTTGAAATGTGATCAGTGCCATGGTTCGATTTAACTTGGAAGCCGTTCGTCTGTGTCTCAGATTAAAAGTTAAAGGTATTACAAATGTATGAGGTTACCCTCATCCCAGCTTGGAAAGTCCTTTTCAGTTTATTTCCTTTTACTAGACAACTTGATTGTAAAAACAACTAGAATGGAAGTCCCCAGAGGAACATAACTCAAATGCTCTTTGTCCTGCCTGTTTCTCCTCATCAACTGAAGAATAATTAGATTTAGACTATTCTTTGCTTTAGCTTCTGAGAAGTGGTTTTCCTCTAGTCTAAGCCTGATCCTTATGTAAGATTAAAAAATGCTCCCAATGTCAGTTTCTCATCTTTATTTCTGCACTAACTTTCACACTCTTTTTCAATCAATATGTGACTTATTGCCTGGTAAACTAAGATTGTTAAAGAGTGTGAAAACGTTTGTGGATCTGCACCAAATTTAACATGTTCTGTCCTCTCGTGTCCCACATCCTTCAAAGTATTGTAATCTATTCCTTATCTAACAAACTTCAAGAAGTGAGGTTTGGAAACCTCAACTTCAGATTTCTTTTGCTGTCAAAGTCTTAAGTTGCACTTGAACCTGTAGATGGTCATGAAAGATGTTTCTATACACGAGCATGTGGGGACTAGCATTTCAAAATCTTTTATTTAAATTTTTTTTTTTTTCTCCCAACAGAAATCAGAGTCTCTCCTACTAAACCTTGTGGAAAGGGCAGCAAGAGAAAGCAGGATGAGTTGGACGAGGATGAGGAAGAAGAGCATCCGACCTGGGTGGAGGCGCTAAATCAGGAGCTCGCCAGTGACGAAGACCCAGAGGAGGATCCAGACTATGAGGTTGGTGCAATAGCCCAAAACATCTCCTACTTTAAGGGCAAGGTCACGCAAATTAATAAGTTGACTTCAAATTTGTGTGTTAGGAGGCGAATAAAACGAATCTGCAGTGTGACGTCCGCCTGCATTCACACATGGATGTGTCCTTAACCTGCTGTGGACTGAAATTTGGAAATGTTTAAAGAACGCAAAGAAAATTATCCATATCTGAAGTAATGGAGACTACAGTGCCTTGTATTGCAAGAACTAAAATGTTTCAGTGTCATTAATGGCTTGTGTTGAACTCAAAACCTTCAGGTTCTGACCATTGTGCACTAGGGTTGTATAAAGTAAATTGTCTGTTCTCTTATGTATTGACACCGACCATTTCTCAGCCTAGCACTGTCGAGACGGAGAGTGAAGAGTACTGTTCACACAACAATACAGAAAGCGACATTGAGATTTCGGGGAAAGGCGTTGTCATTGAAGACGTGAACGTGGTAAGATTATGTTTGAAATATTAATCTGACAGTGATCAGATTGTGCACTAACACGATTTTGTGATTACAGGATATTGATCCATCCACTCCAGTCGCTTGTCCTCCTGTTTAATGCATCATGTTTACTGTTTTCATCGTTTTTGTACATTTATTAATAACAATAAAAATTTGTCCATGACATTGCTGTGTTCTCCCACTAGATGGCAGTAACAACATGTTTGTTCAGGAGGGGAAATGTGTTAAAATGCTCGTGGTACTTTACTTCAAGTTTCTCTAAATGTGGCTGCTATGTTCAGTAGTTTTAAACTAGGTGTATAAAAGTAGCAGGGTTCAGGCTTTATTTGGTGATCACCACCACTTTTATACTTACTGTGATTGGCTGGTTTACTTCCAAGAGTAGAAAATAAATAAAAGGATGCTTTAGAGCAAAGATGACGAAGCCCCTTATTAAGCAGCCTAAGATTTAATGGTGCAGATTTGCTAATATGAATAAAAAGCTGAAGTATCCAGGGCACTTGATCAATACTTGAAGTGCTGAGCTCTAGACAAAGCTTGTGTCCTAATAATCCATAACCTGATTACAACTACATTAGTGTTAATGACGTTAAGAGTTTCTTATCAAAAGTCTCCGAACTGGCAAAGCTGAATAATTAAAACCTCAATTTAATCAAAAGGGTACAAAATTGTTTCATGAGCATGTTTTGAATAAATGTTAATGCATAATTCATTTTATTTATGAAGCCTGTCATGACACTCAAGGACACTGTACAAATTTAAACATGTGCATCACTTTTTTTGTGCCACTAAGTCTTTAATATCCCTGATGTGTGTGTATATACATGAAACTCTTCATATATAATCTGCATAATGGGGATGTAGTGTGACCGTGGATAAACTGGTGCTATTTTTGACTTTAATCATGTGACCTTCACCTCATCCGAGCAGGAAATGATTTTCACAGAGCTCGGGTTACATTGGTGTGAAACTGCTGCTTTTGTTTAATGTCCATGAGTTGCATCTGCACTCACTGACTTCTCTGTTCACTGCCCAGCCAGAGCTGTTTGAAAGTAGGTGGCAGGATAGTGAAGAGCCCCATCATCCTCTTGAATATAAGTGAACCTGCACTCGTCCCTGTTTCACAACCAGCACCCACTCTCCCACACAGTAGATGAGAAGCATGAGCAACCTGATGGTAAATGTTCCAATTGTCTATTGCTCTCCAGTCTTGGTCTTTCTCCATCACTGCAGCCCATTCCTCTCTTTCACTTCAGCATCGTCCCAGGCTACTGTCAGTGCTACGAAGTAGATTACACACAGGATGTTGCACCAGAGTACCAGGTCTGCTCTGTGGTGGTGATTTGTGATGAGACAATAAGCTGCTGGCCTACATCCATCAGCATTTCCCAGTCTCGGACAGGATATAAAGACATATGCAGTTAATGGATGTTAGTCAAGATGTTTAAAGGCAGCTTTTGTAAGGAGAACTCAGCCTGGAGTAATTGGCTCTTTTTATTTATGTCTATGGGATAAAAACATATATGTTTAATTTATGTAAAACATCTCGACCTGAGCCTAAACAGGCAAATCCAAATCCAACACCTCATGTTTTCAACATACACTTGAACTTGTGAGCGTTATTTCATTTTGTTTTATAGTCTGTTCATTTGTCCACTCTGTATGTTTGATGCAGTGATAATCCAATGACAATGTTTACTTCAAAATCCATTCTACAGTAAATGGGAAGTGTTTCAGTTCTTTGCACCAACATCCCGCTGCCTTCAATTAATTCCTGAAAACACTGAAGGAAGTTCGACAGTGAACTTTGTGACTTCCTTTTTTCTTTCCCTCTCAGATGTTTTTCACCTGTTTGGGTGCAGGTCCAGCTGACACCTCACTGAACCAGCGGAGCACACTGCTATGAATTTAATGCTTGATGGTTTCTGTGTGTGTGTGTGTGTGTGTGTGTGTTTGTGGAAGGGGCAGCAGCAGTGAGAGCTGGATACAGAACAGAACTTGGTGGTCTCTGGGGTTCTCGTGGCTGTCTGATGATTTAAAGGGTAGATTTCTCAATGGAGGCGGCGATAGAGAGCATCGACCTCTATCTCTGGTGTTGGGAAGCAGCTGGAGACTGCTTTTAAACCAGGAGCTCTGTCTTTGACTTTCAGCTGAAAGGTGAAAACGCAGTGTCTGGAATGGGTTTATAAATTTCATGAACAGTCCCAGGCGTGATGTAGAACAAAAGCATCCTGCCTCATGCTGTGGGTGTAGTGGTGAGCTGCATGCAGAGTGGTTTGTTGAGCTGATCAGTGAAGATGCAGGGTGGTTGTGTTGCAGCCAACAGGTGCTTTTATATATAGGAGGTTATCTTTTTCCCCCTTTCCATTTGTTTGTTTGTATGTAAGCACGGTTACTCAAAAACTACAGCACAGATTACCACGAAACGGAATTACTCATTACATTATGGTGCAGATCCAGGAACGTTTTCTTTAACATTGTAATATATAATATATTGTATATATACGATTTTCACCATTTTCCTTTGTTTCTTGGGAATAATTCATGAATCTTAATATTGATCATCAAAACACACCTACAAAGTCGAGACATTTCACAATTTTGAAAAGACAGACTGTTTTTGTCTTTTTGTTTCCTCAGCAGCACACATGTTCATTCAAATATATGAAACATTTCTATTAATAGTATATAGTATAATAGTATAATATTAAAACTCAGATAAAACAGTGACTGATATTAAGTACTGATATTGTGCAATTTGGTGCAGATCCAAATAAAAATCTGAACGTAGTGAATTTAAATGTGGTTTCATAAAGGGGACTGTTAGGCCTTGGTGGAGGTATATGCCAGTTTTGTATTGTTTTTTTTACCTAATTCACAGGAGCAGGTTTAGTGCTGATGCAGAACAGATTGTAACACACACACACACACACAGACTTCCTGCCAGAGGCTCAACTCTCTGCAGAGCCACAACTATAGGACTTGGTGACATCGTCTTATTGTCACCTTGAATGAATGGCAGCAGGTGCCGGCTGCTCCCCAGGCACCACAGTCCGACCTGCAGGCTATTATCTGCTGCATTACAATGTGACTCTCCAATGTCAGCCGACAAAAGTGCTCCAACCCACTCCCCTGCCTCCTCTCACCTCTCTGCCGTTACCTTCTTCTCCGCCCCTCTGCTGCAGCCTCTCACCACAGAGCCATGCAGCTGCATTTTCACTTTTACCCCCGGTCTAATGACCAGCTGTCCCCACAGATTTCAAGAGCATCTATCATCTTCAGAGAAGTAGAGCAGAAAAAGAGGTGTGAAAAATGTTCACAGGAAAGAGAAACTAAAAGGAAGACAGATTTTGTGTAATCAGTGTTGATCTCAGCCCTCTTGAGTGAAAAGAGGACCAACTGTTGGTGGATGAGCAGCTGCTTCCTCGGGGGAATGCTTCAACATACATCAAGCTTTAGAAACATAACAGAAACGTTTTTCATTTCCTTAATCTTGGTGTATATCCTCCTCAGATAGTTTGCATGATGTCCTGAGGTATCACATCTTCATAGTTCCTCCCTGAGCCGCAGGCCAGCGTCACCTCAGCTCCTCACCTGGATGAGTGTATTTTACATCTCGCTGTGCTCCTTGATCCATCCAGCAGGATGTAAAGGATTTGCCGCTCTCTGTGATTGAGTTTGTCCTTGTCCGGCCGCAGGTCAGCAACACCTCCGACTCACAGCTGAGACGACCAATAAACCGCGTGCAGGTCAGCCCCTGCCGAGGCTGGTCAGCAGTTCACACATTTAGGATATTCTGAGGCCAAAGAGCCGAGACATACGACATTCAGACAGAGAGAGAGGCAGTGAGAGTGCTGAGCATGTGTTATTTCAGGTCAGGATATCAGATTGTAAATCTTATCACTATCCTAATTGGAGTTTCTGGCCATATGTTTTTGTATGTAAGCAAGATTACACAAACTCAACAGAACAGATTTCCAAAAGGCTTGGTGGAAGAACGAGACATAGGCGAGGGACAAATCCATTAAATTTGGTGCTGATCCGGACAAAAGGACAATTTTATTTACTTTTTTACACATTTTCATTCAATTCTCCGAGAATAATTCATGCATCTTGATATCAAAATCACACATGTTTAGGGGACTGGTATTTATGAGTGTGTGAAATTTCCTGCAGATCCAAATAAAAATATGGATTTGATGAATTAAAATGTCATAACGGTGGAGGTATAAACTTTACCGAGCGTCATTCTAATTTATTTTCTGCATTTTTCAAAACCCAAAGGCCAATGTGAGACTAGTTTTGACAGGCGGGGTCAGAATAATCCCGATTAAATAAAACAAAGCCCGTTTTGAAGACTATTATCTATTTGTCATGTTCGGTTGGATACAAGCTTACATATTGAATATATATCCCTAATGAATTTAAATGTGGTTTCTCTCTCTCTCTTTTTGACACATTAGTTCAATTAATTTACACCTGCTAGAGGTTTCCTGTCTCGTCTTGTTAACAGCAGGTTCGTCTTATTGTGATAGTTTGACAGGTCAAGTGTCAAATGTGTGGGTGACACCAAACCGTTGTTTTACTCAGTGTTCAGATGTCATGACTGTTGCTGTAAGAAATCAGGAGAGGGAAACACTTTTATTTTATTATCGAGATAATTGGTGTTCTAAATCTAAAGTTTTTTAGCAAAAACGTTTGTTTGTAAACTGATGCCACTATTTAAACTTTTAGCTCATTGTTGCCCTCTAGTGGAGGTTTGGAAGATCGTTCTGACACTTGCTGTGTCATTGAGAACTTAGTTTTTGTAATTGAATGATTCTGCTGCAGCTCTAAGAATTCAATATCCGTCTGTATGTTCTGGCATTTGCAACATTAAATATGAACAACATAGAAAAATGAATAGAAATTAGGAATACAGACCTATACGAAGTTAATTAGTCCAGTTAGCTCATATAAAGCCAAGACTCATGTTCACTTGACCTTATTCATGAATACTTTGCAGAACTATATGCTGCTTTAGACGAGAACATCTGCCAATTGCTGCCAATGTATAGTTCTTAATATTTAATATTTGTGTTGAACCTATCACTTCAGAGAGGAGGAGCTTTTCTAGTAAAATAGAGGATTTCATTTCTACAGTTTTAACAAAATCTCAATAAATCATTTCCGTGATGTATTTTTAGCACATGACTGATTATATAACAGTGTATAACAATGGGAATAATTGCTTATTGAGTAAGTCTTTGTGATTTATATGAATAATTAATTGTTTCACAAATTGAGTTGCTATAGACTGAGGTGAAAAAGTTGTGCAGTCAAACACATAAAAATGTTAGTATTAAAATGGAAATATAGGTGCCAATATTGATGCACTGCGACAGGTAGTTGGTTAAAATATATGATATACTGTAGTGCAATATCATGCACTTGAACTTTGAGTGAGAAAAAGTGTCAAATTCAAAGAGTTTAAATCTTGTAGCTTGAAATAAAATCCCAGTATCAGCACATCAAAACTGTACTGACAGTAGCTACAGCAGTGGAATAATAACACTGAGACGTTCCACCTCGTGTTATCTTGAGCTGCAGCAGAGGTCGTGTCTGCGTACATGCTCCTCACTTCTAGATTTCAATTCCCCAGCAGGTTTTAATCCGAATTATCACTTCACCTGCTCAGTTTGCTGAGAAGAGAAGAGAAGAGATTGTGGGCGAATCTGTTCTGTTAACAGTTTGTATTGAGATCTTTTTTGTTCACAGCAGAAATTGTTGGTTTGACATTAACTGCTGCTCTGAAAGGATCTGGTCAAAAAAAAACAACATTTCACTTTATGTTTGGGTCAGTGAAGTGAGTGGACCCTCACAGTTGTCACAGTGCATCCATGGTCCACAGTGTGACCCTCAGTGAACTCAGCACCGTGGTGCCAGTCGACCGTGTACAGATGGGGTTTTTATTTTTTCCAAGAAACGAGCAAGAGGGACTTATTCCTCAAGTGAAGGCGTCTGCTTCCTCTGACGCTGCCATCTCAGCCCCCACCTGTTCACATATACTGCACACAGACTCTTCAACAGTCACTTATAGCTTGATTCATGACACTACCGCGTTAAAAACAAACAGCAGGATTTGTGGGTTTATTAAAATTAGTGGCTATTAGCTGCCATTCAAATGTGCTGCATTTAGAACACGCTGCATTAAATTACAAGCTGTGTGCAGTGATACTTTGAGGAACAAATATTTGGTTGACAGGTTTAAACTCTTAATACCTTCTGACAGACTTACTGGCACAACAGCTTATGTTGTATTACTACAGTGTAAAAATACACACATACATACTTTCTCAGGAGTACTATATAAACACATAGTAAATAGTTGACAGTTAGTTAGTTTAGTTTTAAGCAGACACGTGTTTATTAATCTATTTTTTTAACAACTGTTTCCTATTGTAAGCAGCCATGAGTGGAGGCGATGTATAAATACAACTGTTTTTCTCAGTTACAACATATTTGTCATCATAAAAAACATGTTTTTATGGGAAACATTTTTACTGGTAAAAAATTATAAATAATAAATGCTTTAATAAATGCAAACAGTAAAATCTGGTTACAGCTATATTTTAGCTGTAGATACAGTTTACTAAGTATATATACTGCTTCTGCAGTGTATTTTAGACTAGATATACATTTAAAGTTAGTTGTCAAAGTATCAAACTAAAAGTTCTTATTGGGAATGTTAACAAATATTTTAAATTTAATTATGCAGTCAAATTGTAAAAAAAAAAGAATGAACACACATTTGACTGTAAAAAGAAGGCGACAATAAGTGAGAGAATAATCCAACAACAAACACGTAGTAATGATCGCAGAATGTGCACATTTAAAATGTTAGACATTTGTTCAATCTTACGGCTACTGCACAGTGTTGTCACTGGTGTTGTCTCTTCTCAGGACAGTGTGTATGTGTGGCAGACTGAGCTCGGTTGACATTTCTCCTCACACACCTGCGAATTTTTATTTACAGACATTTGTCAGCAAAGCAGAAGAAAGCACAGGGATAGATGTTGACATTTAAAATTTCTGCATTCTATTTAATGAAAGGTCGATTGTGTAGGATGAAGGAGATCAACCAGCAGAAATGTAATATGATTGTCCTCATCATGTTTTCATTAGTGTATAATCACCTCAAACTAAAAATCATTGTGTTTTCATTAGCTAAGAATCAGCCCTTTATATCTTTCTACAGTAGCCCAGAATGGACAAACGCTGTCTTGAGAGTAAGACTTTTGCATTTTTATTTTTATTTGACCTTAAAGCCACCGTAGGTTCATCTACATGCTTGGAAGCAGAGTGTGAGGCGATATGCACCCTCACCACTAGATGCCACTAAATCCTACAAAGTGAACCATTAGGCTAGTTTCTTGGTCCTGGTATTGTACAGATTAACTGTCATGTCTTAGTGTGACTCTTTATAATATCTGAACTCACATCGGACACAGATTCAATCAGTCCAGAACGATTGGAAACACTTGTGTGGGGCTGTGAGTACTAAATTAGCAAAATCACTGTTTGGTTTTTACAGTAACTAAGGTAGGAGACTGTCAATTTGAAATATTATTTTAAAACTCTGAGGGTCGTCTTTTCCACTGTGTGACCAGGACTTTTGCTGATAATAGTTTTTTGTTCAATCCCCACCCCCATAGGCTTGGACGTGTTGGTTTGGTGCTAAGACTGGAGGTGCGCTGATGCAACTAGAATCTTCTTAAGCAGAGAAGGTATGAGACTCGAAAAGTCAAAACATGTCCTTTCAAACTTTTTTTGATGTTGACAGAAAAACATTATGAAGTCAAAGAATTCAAAGACAGCTGTAGTGCAAAGAAAATCTGATTGCACTTACTATAGACTCATGTGACGCAGATGTTATTGCTGTGGATCCCTTTTAATGTTGCTGCTGCGGGGAATTATGGGATGGCATAAAACGTGGTCCAGTAAAGCTTCCTCAGCATTAAGAGAACCTGACGAGCGCTCATCATGGCTGCCAGCATTAGAAACTCTATCCTCATCTAAGTCATCTGTACTTAGCATGCTTGCTAACCTCAGCCTATAGTTAACCTAAGAGAAGCCAGTATTAGGTTTTGAGTGTGAACCCTGTCACCTACTGTGAGGACTTTTATTGACACTATGGGGCTGGGTATCACCACTGTTTTCTCAAATTGAAATGATTTTGATTAATCCGGTCACAAGTCAAGTTTATTTTTTATTAAATAAAATTTGATTGATTTGACAAATGCTGTAAATTGTCCAAGGAACCATTTATAGTGGATTTATTTGTAAAGTATTCAATTTTAAAATAAGACTTGACCCCAAAACAATAATAAAAAAAATTTAATAAAAAATACTAATTCAAGTTTTCACAAGTGATCTCTTTAGTGCAGAGGGTTTGGTGCAGAGATGACACAAAACCCTGCAGAGTTAATAAACCTGAATAGATAAAACATTAAACAAACAACATGAGCATTAACAAATCCAATAGAAGTTGCCTCATATACAGATCTTCAGTGTATTATACAACAACTTTAGATTTTAAATGTGGCATCCTTATCCTTGCAACTGCGATTTATTCTTTGTGCACAGGAAGAATCGGATGGTAACCTCACCGCAAATTCTCTCTATTGTGGATTGTTTTGTGAGTGATGTCTTGTTGCCTGGTTTCAGAGATTTGTGGTATTTACACAGTATTTTGGCTCCATGTTACACACGGGTTTGCTTCCGTGCAGCTGTTCACAGTCTTCATGATTTTTAAATCTGAAGTGCGAGCACACATCTGCCTTTAGGCTCGGTGGTGCCTTCAGTGGAGCAGCAGTGGTTTTAGTCTCTCACATTGGTAAAATATCTTAATGTGAGAACGCTGGTCACATTAGACTGTAAGAAGGAAATTATTAAAAGATCAATATCTGCATTTAATAAATCATTATTATTAATTCTAACTAAAAGTCGAATGGGAAAACACTCATTTTAAAACTAACCCGAGTAAAAAAACAGCTGTAAACACAATCTTTTTCACCTTTTAGCTGATAAGGCAAACAGCTGCTTATTTACACATGCAGCATTTACTGAGCAACCTCCTCATTGATGTGGAGCAGTGTTCCTCATCACTCTTCTAACCTTGTGTTTGGTCCGTGCCAGCTCCTCAGGGAAACATCTGGCTCTTTAGCTGCCAAACGCTCCGCTGTGTTTACCAGCTGGAAAACATGTCTCTATCCCAGGTGTGAAAGACAACATGTAACCACGTCTCATGCCTCTGCATTTCAACAGAAACATCCGTTAGTATGACTGATAGTATCGTGTGGAGACTGGCCTTTTTTGATATTACAGCATCGTTTTAAAGGTCACACTTACTTACATATTTTACTCCTCATCACACCGGAGCGTTTTTAGGCCACGACCATCCAGCGATTCTCCCAAATCCCCCACTTCCCTGTTTCCACTGAAAAGAGGCAGCAAAGAGAATAATGTGCTCCAATGACCATCTGCCCAATTAACTCATGTTCTTGTTGTTGTGGTCAAACATTTTTGTTATATGAGTGGAGTTAGTACTGATGATGCTGTTTGTGGAATATAACACGGATGAATAAAAGCGGGGACCGGCTGTGATGGTAAAGACTTCTGCTGGGGGAGGCTCAACATCCACCGCAGAGGATTTAGCTGGAGCCTCAGATTTCCTTGTTTATAAGAACAGCATTTATTTTTTTGTGGTTAGATGCATCCTGCAGAAATTACACATTTTTTTGAGCTGCGTGTCTCCTCGATGTCAGGGTTGTTTTGGGATGTAGTTCCCTGTGGTTCGCTGTCTGCTGTTGTTTTGTTTGTCATTATATTTTTCCCTGAAGCTCCGTGTCGTCCTGCACTTTTTGAGAATGTGCCAGAACAGCTGAGGGACAGTGGAGATAATATGCAGAGTGAATGTTAAGCTTCCTCTTAGTCACAGGGAGACCTCGCCAAGGCGCACGCACGCACACACACACACACAGTGAGAGAGTCAAATCCTGAAAACTGCGTGTTTGATGTGCCCACTGGCACTAATGATATTTGTCTTCTTTTCAAACCGAATTACTGCACTTCTTGTTCACACAAACACACACACACACACACACACACACACACACACACACACACACACACCCTAACATTAAGGAGATGCTGCACACTCAAATGTATTTTTGAGCTGTATAGTATTCGTATAGTAGTTTTTCCTCCCTCTTGTTGAGGGTTAAGAGCAGAGGATTGTCACAACTCGTTAAAGCCCTATGAGACAAATTGTGATTTGTGAATATGGGCTTTACAAATACAATTTGATTGATTGATTGAAACTAAACCATACGACTTTGTCATAATGAAACAATTAATGGTGGTTTGAACATCACATTTTCTACCACATTTATAAAAATTGTGCCATTTCATGGATTGAACGTGACTCAAAACGTCACTTAATGCTTCAATCAGTCTTGGATCTTGTAAGGCCAACACTAACGTGGAGTTTGGGAATGTTTGCGATGATTATTAAAGTTAATGTCCTCTGATCAAATGTGGATGGATTAATTGTCTGACTGGGGAAATGGTGTTTATATACAAACTTTGGTTTGATCTTATTCCTCTAGTGTGGTGTTACCTTTGCCAGCTCCCTACAAGGTAGACAGGCAACTGCATTGCCCGCACACACCTGGGTAAAGAACGTTATCTGGATTATTCAACATTTTGTGTTATGGTAATTACATAGCTTTACAATTTATTCAAACATTCGCTGTCATTAACTTTCTAACCAACATTTCATTACCCTTCTGCCCCATCCCTCTCTCCCACTTGCATATCCTCGGCGCCGGCTTTGGAAATAACTGACCTGGGGTCAATCCACCACACTGTAGCCCTCTGTAGCGGATTTTGGAGGGGAAAAGTCCTCCACTTCAGAAAAGCCCTCTGAGGCAGAGGTGCCTTGCAATTCTGTGTCACGTTGAATTTTTTATGGCCTGAAAATGTCTCAACAGTGATACTGTCACTCTCACATTCAGCCTCGCTCCCTCGCCTCTCAGCCCCCTTCCCAGTTTGTGGCATGTTTAAAAATGTAAATTTTTTTAACATAATTTTTAGTTTTTTGTTCAAAAACAAAATTCCAAAAAGTGGACATGGTAAGGCAGAAAGCTGGAGGTGAAGCTACTTCAACCATGACCAATTCATGCCTAACTCTAACCTTAAGCTAACCACAAGTCACATGTTACCACTAACCTTAATAGGACCTTAGAGATGATGATTTGTCTCATTCAGACCATAGACTGTATATATATCAGACCAGCCATTGGTCCCCATGAGGTCTACTGGTCATGACAAGGTCAGTGTTTGTGCTCGGAAAAGTCCTATAGAGGTAACAAAATGAGCGCGCACACACACACACACACACACACACCCACACACACACACACACACACACACACATACAAAAGGCATATGCTACCTGGATGTAGTTTGTTGTGTGAGTCAGTGACTCAACTTGTTTCATAAATTCATTTCCCTCGAAGCTGCAAACAGTGACACAGGAAAAAAATTTTTCTTGAAAGAATAGATGGTGATATGTGGACAGAAAGGTGTGTGTGTGTGTGTGTGTGTGTTCGTTTGCTATCGATTTTAAGCACCATATTAATGTAACTCCTCGGGCTCCTGCTGGTGTAGATGACATGTGTGATTGGTGAGTGAGCAGGAAATTAAACAGGGGGGGTTAACACCTCACAGTGCTTCTAGGTTGGGACAACTCAAAAGACCTGAGGTGAGATGTGCTGATTTCACCGACATATTTCTGTAGAGAATCCTTGGGTGTCTAGCTTTTGGTTATTGGCCACAATGAGTTTATACCACAGATCTTTCAAAAGGTTTTTCAGTGATGTGATTGATTTGACTGTGGAAGGCCATGAAGGGCAATAGCCCATTTGGCCCCTTCATTGGCTGTGTGCACCCACACTGATGGAGCTTTAGAAAAGGGTGGCAGTCTTGCCTAAGTGTTTATTATTTGAATTTGAATATTTTGTGATGGAAATGAGGAACGGACAAAAGAGGAAAGCATGCAGGGTGAGCAGAGACCTGTAAGGTAGCAAGTGTGTGCTTTAAAATACCGTCCCACAGAGAGAGAGAGTGATGGAGAGTTGCGTCAGAGCAGCTTTTCAGCATTAGCAGCAGGAAGAGAACCTGGCAACTGTGGATGAGCTGCTTGGCTCCAGCCTCCTTACATAACAGAAACAGCACGGAGAGAGTAGCCAGAGGCAGGGGAGCAGGACTGAGGAGCTGTCGGGGCACGGAGCACCTCCTGGAGGCAACAAAGCAGAGGCCATTCGACTCGTCTAAAAATAAGCGAGAGATGAGAACAATGGGGTGACAGAGTGAGTGAGTGAGTGGGAGGACAATGGGAACACGTTTGTTTCTTTTCTCCCATCTCTCTGAAATGTATCAGGGGATATCAGCAGTCTTTTGTGTAGTGTCGTTGATAGTAGCTGGAAATAATCTGATACCAGAGCGGCTCCAGGTGACTCACCACGCTGAGTTTAGTTTGTTGCAGCCTCCCTGTTTCCATTTTACCTGTGGTGATTGCTTTACTTTTTGTTTACAGGCGTGGATCTCCTCCCATCTCTTTTCCACTCTGTAATCCCTCGCTCCTCTCCCTGAGCACCCTCTACCTCCCCCTCTCACTTCCTGACATTTGTAGCCATGTTTATGTGAACTGTGAGCATTATAGACGCTCGGCTTAACTCAGCTGGCCACCCATCCTAATCGGCTCTCCTGGCCTGAGCACTAACAAGCTTAAAGCAAAAAACCGAGCAGTGGTCAGCAAGAAAAAAAAACAGCCAATCACAGATTCTCACCCTGCGGTTGAATATCGGTGCTGTAACGTCATGCAAATGAGAAGCCTCTCGAACTCCAACGATATGCATAGGAATATTTCTCCTGCTGCATAAGACATGCTGCATATAAGTAATGCCATGTAAGTACATGTACATGTCATATATATATATATGAGATGCAGGATTACATTGTGTGAGCCAGGAGTAAAATAGCAGAGGCCAATGGAAGAACATGATCCCTCAAAGTAAATTTTAAAAATCCAATTTCTGAAATGTACTCTCACTGATAACATTTCTTTTCCCACTTTGGCAAAGCCCGAGCATGGGAGATGTGTCCTTTTGTGTCCATCTAATTGGTTTTTATTGTATCTAACGTGGCACATTCACTTGTATCATCCGCTGCAATTTTGGATTCCTCTTGTGTGAGCTGCTAAAATGGGCTGGAAACCACAGTAAAGAGACACATAACCAGAGAGCTTTCTAATCCACCCACTATCCTCTGCTCTGCTGGGATCTGCATATGATGTGGGAGGCTATTGTGTGAACTCACTGATCTGATGCCACAGAAAATATAGACAACACACACACAGGTTTCAGCTAGCCTTGTTAGGACTTTGCATTGAATTCAATTCATTGTGGACAGTCTAACTAAAACCTTAACCCTAACCCTCACCATGTCAAATGTATGCCTAACCCTAACTTTAACCAGGAGCTCACACAGAAGGTTTTGCTCTGGCAGGCATATCGTTCTGAAGTTGGATCTACTTTAAAAAGATGCTTACTAATAAACAGGAAATGGAAAGTATTTCTTGCCATTGTATATGTTAAGCAAATATGACCAGATTCATATAATAATAATAATAATAATCATGGATCTTGATGAAAAAATCAAAAAATGATCTAAAGGGTCACATTTTAAAGACATCAGCAAAAAGTATTGCCGAATATTGAAGTTTTGAATCAAAAGTTCAAAGATTCTGATCTTTTTTAATGTGGTTCCCATGTTTGCCCATTCATCACCATATAGAGAAGTGAAACTATAGTCGGTAACAGAAAGAACCAATCTCATGTGTGCCTTCAAAAGGGATATTTTGGTTATGATTTTTTTTGGTTACAAAAATCACGACATGTTTAGGACTGATTTTTATGATTGTGCACGATTTGGTGCATTTCAAAATACAAATTAGGATCTAGTGAATTTAAATGTGGTTTCATCAGGGGACTGTTGGGCCCTGGCGGAGGTATACACTCTATTGAGCGACCCTCCCTTTCTGTTATGTTTTATTTTGACATATGGTGCTTTTCTCCACAGGCCTAAATGGAAGTGATAGAAAGCTCAGAGGACGGTCTAGAAGCTTTTGTTGCCTCCAGCTGCATGTGAGCTCTACATCCGATTTTGTGTGTGCATTTACATGTCACGCTCGACCACACCCATTTAAATATGAGACCACAAAATGCTAATAGGAACATTTTGTGACAAAAATACAGCCTCTCATACCCAAACTTCCCCTTTTTTTCTCTCCCCCCTCCCTTTGCTAACTTACTGCTCAATATCACTATGACCAAGCTCCCATAATCCCTGCTGACACATTCCACAGGCAGCATATTTTTCATCCAGGCTCAAGTTATTTTTGTCTTGGCTGAGAAGTTGCGCAGGGTGACATCACATCACATCTGCGGCTGATTCTCTGAAAGAGGAAACGCAGATGCACAAGCTGGAAGAAGATGCAGGATTCTCCTCATAATAATCCATGTACAGCCCACCAGTTTTCATGGCGGAGTTTCACGTCCCGAACGTATATATTTTTGGTGGCTTATCCTTCCTCTTGCTGGCATTAAGCAGTTTAAAGTCTTTCACTCTGGGTTTTCCTCCAGTAAAGGTGGAAATTAGCTGCAGCGGAGCGGGGCTCAGTAATCCTGCCCTCTGCCTCGCCGCCACATACTCCTTATTTACTCCTGACAGCTTCAAATTGAAACTGTGATCACATTTTCCACCCTGTTCCTCAGCCACGCTCGCTTTTAGAGCCGACCAGCTTTACACAGTGAAGTGAGTTTACTTTTTTCTCTCTCTTCCTCCTGATATCACTCATTCCCCCCATCTCTCTGCAGTCATAGCTTTGCCAGCTGCCTTCAGGGATTCATCAATAGCCGACCCTGACATTGTTTAGTTTCTGTTTTTGTATCTGCGAGTTCCCCAGCCTCTCTCCCTCTCTGTCTCTGCAGATTGGACACTCCATTTGTTAGGATTGAAGGGAAAAAAGACAGACTGGACTTGAGATTGGATCAGGAGAACAGGGGAGAGAAGTGGTAGATTAATCAAGGCCGGCGTGTCTCTGTGGGTGACAGCTACAGACACTTCTGTCATTACAGTCTGACTAGATGGGAGCAAAAAAGCTCCTGAGCTGCTGAGTAAATATACCCTCTCTCCTTGAAAAAACTTCTTCTTTGTACACTGTGGGTAAAGCCGTGTAGATGTATCTAAGGATTGCCTCCAGGAGGAGATTATAATATTTGGCTAAAATTCATCCATATATTCCCTTAGTTCAACTTTTACATTTCCTGCAGTTAGTTTTACTGGCGCGGTTGAACTTAATTTCACTGTGGAAAGGCAGATGTTGTAAGAGTGCATCATTCATTGAATCTATAGACCTGAACCAATGACTCTGTCAGAGGACACACAGTGACACACACACACACACACACACACACTGAAAGGGTGCCAACATCTAAATCCAAAGATGAACTAAAAGATAATCAGTTTTATCTGCGTTAAAAACAGATTGTCTCAGGACACTCCAAACACACACACTTCACTGGGCAGGATTTGTCACGCTGCTGTTTCTTAACACACCGTTCAAAGCTCAGAGAGCGAGAGACGAGAGGTGGTCGAGGGAGCCTGAGAGAATTAAGAGAAGCAGCAGAACAAAGAGATGAATCAAAGAAACACAACAATATTTACTGTAGATTCTCTGCAGGTACTTTCTAGAGCACTGAAACGCATGCCAACATTTCCACACAACCCGACAAGAAGTGCTTCTTCCTGTTCACTGTGGCATTTGCGTGTGTGAATGTGTGTGCTTGTACCCCCTTCATTAGACAAACAGAGTCAATGCCAATATCACAGACAGATAGCAGAGGATAGAGACTGACACAGATTTAAGCTGGTTGCAAAGTTTTTATGTGCCCACCCTCAGACCCGGCGTGTTGTCATTGGTTGAGGGTCACCACACCCACTGCCCAAAGGTTCTTGCCCAGAAATGTCCCAGAAAATAAGAGATAATTAATTAAAGCCAACTCTATTGGGAATGTGAACCATTAGACATACACCAGTGTGATAAGAACTGTATTAAATGAGAGAAACCATCTGGATTGCTGGTTTGGTCAATGACCCATTGTCAGGATTTATGTTTCAGCCAGCTACCAGGGGGCAGCTGCAATGTTTTAGCTTCACTTTTGGGGAGCTGTCATGTCGTCCATCTTTATATACAGTCATGATCTGAAGTCAATGGTGCAATCATTTTAACTGTGCATTATCAAGATAATATGCATGTGCATGCTTGTGTGCAGAGTTAAATGTTTTTCTCTGTAGTGAAGCGTTCTAACTAACTGGCAATTACACAAGGGTGCAAGCACATCAGGCGTTTAAAGAGAATGGCAGATGGCACTCTGATTGGTTAATTGAATGTTACACCCAAAACACACTCATCATTAATTAGAAAACAAAGTACAACCAATCCAAACCATGCTACTGGCTCAGTTAGCTTTAATCTTGCTGTCAAAATAGCCATTGTCGATTTGGACACGCCCTACATGAACTTTCCCCACGTGCTTTCGACCAGGCCCCAAATGTTTCCTGTGTCTATTCACATACTTGGTCTTAAAGGGTTTAACAGAAAGCCCACCTACACAGAGGTGGCCGCGACAGACAGCCACTGTCTGAGTCCTGGCTTTGTGCCCAGACTTGCTCTGCCGTGATGTTGTGGGCAGCAGATTGAGCTCTTGGCTGGGCTTCACTTTGCTCATTAGCTGCCCCAGTAGCACACAGGCCGGAAAACAAGAGATGAATGTGGGAACTCATGCTCGCACCCAAATGAACAACATGACTCCTCTTGTGCTCATGTGCTCAGCATGTCCATATGTCCTTGTGAAGGTGTCCTTCAGCAAAATCTGGAATCCCCATCGATTCCCGAATCGGAACCAAATAAGAAAGCAGGTTAAGTTATTTTAGGGCCAAACCTAACCACGTTTTTGTACCTAATCTGATTATGACACATAATAAAACAGACGTCTGGTTTTACAGTGTTTTGTAAGACACAAACAAATGATGTCGTTCTGCCAATAGAGTTCATCCCATCAAGGTATGGACAAAATGGTGGATCTAGGATTTTTCCACATCAGGGGCCATAAAGGAGCCACAATTTACACAGAGGGGCCAATTATATGTGCAACATCATGCATAATTCTTGATTCATTCCTAGTTTTCTGTTATCTCTATAGCTTTGAGCAAAGCCACATCACTTCCTTGTTCAAGAACATTGTGGTCTTCAAAAAGGCTTAGAAAATGAGAACTTCTTTAATATTTGTCATTAAGTGACTATTTTTACAACTGACAGGACAGGGACACTTTAAGGGGCCAATCAGATTTTAGCTCGGGCCAGTGCCACTGACCCCACCCCCTCATTAATGTATTTTTGCCTTTAATTTGAAGAACTTATTTGAAATGACAGATAAAGTGTCTTTATCCTCTGTAGACACAATATTTGTGAATAAAACTGAATATGTGGACCTGGTATGTTTAGATCTGATTGGATCACCAGAAAGTGACCCGTGTTGTTAAAGCAGGAGGCAGAGAACAAATTGGAAGTTAATAACTTTGACCTCATTCTTTGTGCAGGTAAACAAAGTTTTTTCAAACTCATATTAGAAAGGAAGCATTGTGACTTACTTTAACTCTTGTATAACAAGAATGTGGGGAGGAAAACACCAATCATATACTGTATATATATATGATTGGTGTTTTCCTCCCCTAAACCTCAGAAGCCTTCTGTTCGTTTTTCATGGTGCTTATCACTCTGTCTGTATAATCACCATGCCATCCTCCCCTCTCATAATTGTGCTTGTTGGATCCAAGGAATCTTTGTCTATCCTCTGATTTCACATCCTCCTTGATTTCATGTAGCTCATAAATACCCAGCTGTGCATTGTTGACGGGACGTGTCCACATGAGGCAGCGTAATCCAGTTTCCTGTGCAGATAAAGAGTCATATTTGCTCAGCGATGTTATGCTGTGCAATAATCAGAGCCATTTTTAATAAAAAATAAATGCCCCAGCTGCGGCTCTGGCATGTTTTGTGTGTGTGTGTGTGTGTGTGTGTGTGTGTGTGTGTGTGTGTGTGTGTGTGTGTGTGTGTGTGTGTGTGTGTGTGTGTGTGTGTGTGTGTGTGTGTGTGTGTGTGTGTGTGTATGAGTGTATGAGTGTATGAGAGAGAGACACAAGGATGATTATGACCTGGAGCTGTCGGTCCGTTGCAGCAGTGGACAAATAGTTTTTGACATGAAAGTGACATTGTATAATTAAGTGTAATTCAATGTTCTCTGTACTGTGGCTGTTTATTCTGTTGCTTCCACTGTCTTCATGTTTCTACAGCTCACTATGTGTCTTCCTCTTCCTCGGGTGCAGCCGCATTTCTGCCAACCTCAGCTTTATTGAGGCACAAATCCATGACTGAATTTCACTTGCATCTTTTATTTGCTGCCTCAGCTCGTTGGAGACTAAAAGCTTTTATTTGATGTATGATCTCAGCTGTTGTGTATCATCCTTGAGTTATGGCCACGTTCGTGCGCTCTTGTATCTCATTTATGTTGCCATCATGCACAACTGAACTGCCCTTCACTGGTAATATTCTCTCTTTTCTGTGTGAGAACACACTTTATAGCTCCCTCACTCCAGTACTTTTCCTCACTTTTTCTCTTACATACATGCACCCCTTTAAAATTAAACATTAATTTAACTTTATGAAATAATTGCTGTGATTTAATTAGAGAACCTACCAAGGGAATATACTCACATCCAGAGGGTTTGGTTTAGTCCTGAAGCCTTGACTTAATTAATGAATTCATATGCTGCTGCAGTCAGAGTCATACTGTTAGCAGCGCGCGCACACACACACACACACACACAGAGAGAGCTGTCCTTATTTGGACTATGCATTGACTTCCATTCATGGTGGACAGCCTAAAAGCAAAACCTTAACCCCAACCTTAGAGAGATGCTGCACACTTAAATATATTTGCTGCTACTTTCTTATTGCCAGGCAACAATCAATTATTTATCGTTTTATTGAAGCTGCCTGCATGACTCTGGATCTGTCGAGCTCAGCTCAGCGTCCCACCGTCTGCTCCACAGACTCACTGAAAAATTCAACAGTCTAATTGTATGTCTGTGTTTCACCAGAGATCTGTCACAAGTGTGTCCTCGTGCATCTCTTGGTTCCTCTCCCAGCAGTTGCTGTGGGTGTTTATATGCCCTGTGTGTCCCTGACATTGGCAGGGAGCTGCCGGGATTATTCATGTGACGCAGCGATGTATGCAGGGAGATGTTCCACATTCTGTTTTGGGCAGCACTGACCCTCAATACCAACGCCTATGGGATGTTAAGTGCAACCTCTCACTGTAATAGGACAGACATTGACCCAGAAACACAGCTCACAGTCGATTTTATTTCACCGTTTTTTGTCTGTGTGTGTGTGTGTGCATGTTGGCAAAGTGTGGGCAGGTCAAATTTCATCCTTGAAGGGTTGGGCATTTTTATTTTCTATCCCTTCAGGCTGGTCTGAAGCTGTGACGTGATGGACAGAAAATCTAAAGGAGGAGAAACTGGGTTAGGCAAATATACTGCATGGAGTATTATTTATTGCTGACTTGAGTTTGGGAAATTTGTGCTCACACCGTTTAAAAACCGACTCCTGCATTTTCTTTCCCAACAGCCTCATTTGCACAGCTTCGTACACAGTGCTCAAGTCATGTAAATGATAAGAGCTATTGTGATGTATGCAGCTTGAGAGTGTAGTTTCTTATTGTAATCAATGCAAACAAGTTGCTGTGTTAGTTTGTGATATTCAAGAGATTAGGAGCAAAATGTTTCTCGCCTATAAAGAAACACTTTTTGTTGATATATCGATATACAAAAAAAATGACATTTATTGTCTCATAAAGAATATAGAATCTTTTGTAATTGCAGGGCGGCAAAGTGGTGCAGTGGTTAGCGCTGTCGCCTGTGGTGCGAATCCCAGGCAGGGTTTTACTGTGTGGTGTTAGCTTGACTTCCACCCACTGTCTACGACATGCAGACACTGACCATAGGTGTGAATGTGAGTGTGAGTGTGATGGTTGTTTGTCTCTGCTTGTTGACCTTGTGATACGCTGGTGACCTGTCCAGCCTGAACCCCGCCTCTCGACCAATGTCAGCTGGGATTGGCTCCAGCCTCCCGCGACCCGTAAAGTGATAAGCGGTATAAATGATGGATGGATGGATGTGATGGATAATTCAAATATATGAAAAGATCCCTATGTACACAGCTGCTCTCAGGAACACTTTAGCCCCAGTGACCAGCAGGTTTAATTCACTCCAGAGATTCACTTCTCGTTTTACTATCCTGTCTTCAAGGACACATGTGATTTTCTTTTCAGTAAAATGTCCTTTATTTCTTTTTGTTGTTGTTGATGACTTCTAGCTCATTGATTAAGACATTTTTTAGCTGTGCTTCAGGAATGGAACATTTATCGTGGCAGGTTTTATTTGCCAAGTTTAGGAGAAAAGGCAAAATATTCATACGTAAAATATAATATTTTTTAGTTTTTTTTGTTTAAGACTGACGTCTAATAATCATTCATTTTGTAATGAATTAAAATGTAATGTTGGTTTGACAACTGCAACATTACTTGTTGTGTCTTGTAAACCCATGAGGGCTGGACACTGTATGACACAAAAATAGAAACAGAAAAGATGAAAATAGAATAAAAATATATTGTTCACAGTAGTTTTCTGAATCCACATCCTATGTCTTTAAACTGATTATTGTACTGTACCTATATAATATTCATGATTACACCTCTGGGTGTGGGGATTAAGTACTTATCTCACTTTACTTTACCGTGTGTAGTCCTGTAACTTGGGTGTAACCTGCTTCAATGAAACATGCTGTCATTTACAAGGGTTTTAATGTGCACTTTAATTTATTATTAAATTATCTTTCACTATTTTTAAAAAACTATTAGAAACTGACATTTTAAGTTGGGTACTGGTGCCACATTCATGTTGAATTCATTAAACACTTCATAAAACATTCGTAAAACTGGTTTTGTAGTGTTTTATTCAATTTTTGGCTTCTGATCTTTTTTTTTCTTGTTCTTCATCTTTACCATAACCACTAACTGTTGGTTTGCACGACTGCCACAGAGATCCACTCACCAGAGGTTAAAAAGAAAAAAATCCACAGGGGGCTTTTCAGAGGGTGTTCAGACCTCACACCACAGAAGGAAAAGGAAGTCAGTCTGTTTAATCATCTGGTTATTCCCAACGGAAACAGTTAAGCGGTATACTTTTCTACTTCTGGCTGCAATCATTTGGAAAGGAGCCTGACATAATGCAAGCCGTCAGAAGCTCAAGGCCCGTAGCCTCTGCAGTCCCTGATTTCTGTTTGAATAAAAAAACACTGTTATCATCACTGTAACACATACACACAGATACTTGAATTTATATCTTTGTGAGGACGCTTTTGGACATCCCTCCCTGAATGATACAAAGGCAGTACAATGTAATCGTATGGGGCAAGTGGAGATTTTCTGGACTGTCACAGTAGAATAATATTGCCCCCTGAAAAATATTGTGCACAGCTATCCTTGTTAAGATATTGCATTGACTTCTATTCATTGTGAACCTGTAACCTATTCACACCCTTAACCAGGACCTCACAGGGTTTGTCTCATCAGGACCAGGCTTTTGTTTTCATGAGGACTTTGGTCTCAACAAGGTCCTAAAAAGGTAAATAAAATACACTCTCACACACACAAGTGCTTTCGGGCAGGAGGCCATATTTGCTCGAGTAAATAGAGAAACAACCGGGAGAGAGAGTGTGCATGTGTGTATCTATGTGTGTGTATGTGTGTGTATATGCCTTTAGTCTCCAGAGTTCCTCCCAAGCTGTCTCCTCTCTTCCTCCTTGCTGCTTTCCTCAAAGTCCCCTTGGGTGCTGCTTAGCCCCCCCCCCCCCTTTGGTCTCTCTCCATCTCTTATTTATTTACTTCTTCATCCGTCCTTCACTCCCCATAGAGGAGTCTTCAGGGAGAAGCAGACGTCTCCTCTTTGCCTCCTCCGCCTCCTTCTAGTATTTACTCACACATTTCTTCTATCCCTTAGGGTCTTTGGCCTCCCTGCAGACATCCATCCATCCATCCCTCCAAACATCCCCTCCTCTCCTCTCCTCTCCTCTCCTCTCCACCACTAATCCAGTCCCATGCCTTCTCTATATCACTTTATTTCCCCCCCCTGCTTTGTCTGAGTGTTGGTGAGTCACCAACCTTTGTCCAAGCTTGCTGTTGTTGGTCCATTCAGCCTACACACACACACACACACACACACACACACACACACACACACACACACACACACACACACACACACACACACACACACACACACACACACACCAGTTACTCAGCCTGCCTCTGCCTGGAACACTTCACTTCAAGTCATCACATTATAGAAAAGTTTAAAAAGTCAGTTCAAATCCAGTTGCAATCTACTGTTTATCACAACCCACAGTGAGTCAGTTGTTTACTGCCACCATATTTGATTGCATCATATTCCTTACTTGTACATAAAATGTCTTTCATATCTCATTTGATACTGTCTGGTTTTCTGATGTGTCTCGAGTAATTTCCCAATCGCACAACACAGATATCACAGAGCACAAATGAGCAGCTCACAACACCATCAGAGACTGATGCCTCTTCTCGTGTCTCTTTGTGTTTGTGTACATTCATGCTTGTGGTGTGAAGAATGTCGCTGTTGCCTGAATGTGTCTGCACTGTTGTTGAAGTGCATGTGCCACCTCTGAGCTCGCGTCACCCGGAGGGAGTCTGAGACGAGCTGAGCAGCAACGATTACTCACGCAGCCTTTTTCACGGCTGCAGTGAGAATCTAAGATTGTGCTTGCATGTCATCTCTCTCATGTGCACACGCACACGCACACACGCGCGCGCACACACGCACACACGCACACACACACACACGCACACACACACACACACACACACACACACACACACACACACACACACACACACACACACACACAGCTTCTGTAAGATAGGTGGTTCAGTGCTTCAGCTGGGACTCTTCTGCTGTGTCCGGTCCAGCAGCAGCCAAAGGCCAAATGTGCACGCAAAGCAGGTATGACACACATGAGCGCACAAAAATACCTCATGTACTGTGATATAATGTAGTGTTGATGCTCAGTGAGGGAAAACATGACGACCCAGAAACAAAACAAACAAACAAATGCATACAAGTTAACCCCTTAAAGTCCAGTGCAGGGTCCAAACCCAGGTTCATGTGTTTGTTACATTGTTTACATTTGATGTGGTTAGTTTTCACATTTCACTATTGTTTGACAAACGTACGTCCTTTCATCACCTATACGCAGGCTAGGTCGACATATACTGACAATGATTTGTTGGGTAAAATGTCATTGAGTAAAATGCTTTGCCATAAAATTTGTTTTAGACATTCATATTGTTTTCAGGATGAATTGCTGCCATTTTGGCGTCTGCTTAATTTTCTATTTAGCACCATTGTAATTTCAAAATGTTAATGTATCCATCCAAGTGTGTCGTGGTAATTAGCAAATGTTAGCATGATAATACACTAAACTAAGGTCGTGACAGTAGCATGCTGGCATTAGCACTTAGCTCAAATCACTGCTGTACCTAAATACAACCTCACAAAACTGCTAGCATGGCTGTTTATAGAAGTACTGAAGAGTTTATGTCTTCAACTCAGTGAAACAGTTTGTTAATGGAGCAGTTTCTGAACTTCTCACCTCTCATACATATTATGGTCATGAATTGACATTGATTAATTTTAAGGTCACAAACCAAAAAGTTTGGAAACCCATGAACGAGCACTCCCTGACCTCGATGTTGTCTGTGAATTCTAGTTCTCAGATTCACTGAAACCACTGGAACACAAATACTGTACAGCATAATGAAATCCTTTGTGCTTCATGTTTTCTTCTTTTTTGAATACTCTCAAACCTTCTCACTCACCCACTCGGCGGAAGCGTATAGTAGGCGTGCACCACATCCCTCTGCAGTGCTTCCCTTTGTCTTCCATTCACTAAATTCTGCAACTTGGCTTATTGTTGTGTATTTGTTTTTCTAGTGAGTGGCTAGAGCTGCTCTGAGATGCTCAAGGCCCCAAGCCTGTTATTTGAGTGTATGTGTGGGCAGGTTTTAGAAAAGTACAACAGGCTGTATGTGTTGAAGAATGTGGTGAGTGGTTGCTAATGGCTGTAGTCGAGGTGAGCTGTGGTTGTATCTGTTAAAGGCTAAGAGCAACAATTTTATAGTGAAAACAGGTCTGTGGAGTTTATAATGCGTTTTTTTGTTTTGACAGAGTGTAATTGAATTTCTGTGGCAATGATATCTGAAGTCAAGTAAATATGCTTGTTATCACTTTGCTGTGACGTTTTTGTCCCAGCTCCTCTGTGCCCCCCAGGGTTTTCCCCCCTTCCCTTGTTTTGCTCCTTTCCACAGGTGTGTGCCACCTTTCTATGAACCAGCCATTGTGAGACACTGATATATTTCTATATTTCTTTCTACATGTGGAAGTTGCATTGCAGGATGATCGTCAGTTGCTCACTAAAGCTGACACACACACTGTTCAGTTCTCTAGTGTCTTTGTGTTTGTGATTTACTTTGGTCACTGCCTGAAGTCCTGGTGCATCCTGCTGCAAGTTGGCTGTGGTAAATAGAAAAGACTTTACCACCAATACAAACTGTGGCCTAAAAAACAGTGGGTTGGCCAGGGTCTCTTTGTGTGGAGTTTACATGTTCTCCCTGTGTCTTTCAGATCGGGGTTTGGTGAAATTGTAGACTCCATAGGTGGGAATGTGAGTGTGAAAGGTTGTCTCTGTATGTTGGCCCTGTGATATGTTGGCGACCTCTCCAGTGTGTGCTCCGCCTTTCGCCCAGTGTCGGCTGGGATTGGTTTCACATCCCCTGTGACCCTCAAAGTATAAAGCCCCATTTCCAATGGTTAAAACCCCCCACTAATATCAGGTTTTTGTCTGCAACGAATGACTCTGCAGTAGACACAGGGTTTTATCGGCTATAGCTCCAATCGGCAACTTAAGTCACCTTGATGACTGCGATAATTACCTCTTCTTTCTTCAGTCTGGATGCTGACATTGCATTTTTTCTGTGGGACATTAATTTTGGTGTAAAAGAGGAAAAAGCGGTGTATATAATGGATAGATGGAGCCACACATGAGCTGTTGATTTCCCATTCATTTGCATCCTTAATCAGGCAGCAGTAACACAGAGGGTTTGTGTTATATTATAGAGTTTGTGTGTTTATACGGTTGTAATCTACTTCTCAAGTCCTTTAAATCTAAAGTGATCAAGACTGCAGGTACATAGATTTCATTGAAAGTAAGTGAATATAAAGTTTTATCAGTATTATGCTTCTACAACAAAGCTCCCGCACATTACAAAGACTTATTGGCAGGTGCAAGTAAACAACAACTGACCTGCATCAAATTACAGTCACATAATCGAGCTGTAAATTCTGCTGGTGCTTGACAATATGTTTTTTTGTGTCTGAGGACTGAAAAATGTTTACACACTTTATACAGCTCCTCGCAGCGGCAGTGCAAATGTGAGGGTATAAGCAGCAGCACCTTTAAATTGACAAATGAGTATAGAGTCCTGGAATTGATGTACCGCCTTTTCAACCCGCACAGTAGGCAGGAACATTGCCTTCATGTTTTATGTATAACATATTTATCAACACCCCCCCCACACTCTCCTACCAATACTTCTGCAGAAACCTTTACAAAAATGTTCAGCCAGAAAAGCTCCTGGATGCCAGATGGTCTTCATTTCACCGCTGCCCTCAGGTGTGAAGCACAGGAGGGGAGGTGTGGTGATTATTACAATGCTACCTTGTGGTATTATTCTAAAGCTGCTACAGAGCACACTCAGCCAAGTGACACAGTATCCTCCACCTCACATCAAAGCTTCCACCATAAGCCTCTCAAGGAAATGGTTGAGGGGGGGGAAATGACATTCATGAAGGTCGGTGTAACAGAAGGCGATTGCAGTGCTGCAGTTTGGGCTCAACAATGCAACAACCAGCAGCAGTTTTCACATCGTGAACAGCAACTCACTTGTGTAATCCCCCCATTTTAATTTTTCGCACTCTACGGTGTTGAGAGTGACACCGAAGCGTTCGGAGACCACACATGCACGGAGGCCGCAGCACAGATGGAACCAGCACCGGAAAAAACGGTGTCTTTTGAGGACAGCGACGCAGACTGCAGATAGAATGAAACATGCCACAGCCTCCATTTTCACCTGGATGTGACACTCCTGCACCGCCTCGGGCTCAGATTTATGCTCTGTTAAAAAGCGACAGTGAAATGTAAAAGATGTGTGATAATGCCTGGAGGAAGAGTGCCAGCCCAACCCTTACTCCTCCTCTTCCTCGTCGGCATCTGAGTTCATTAAAGAGTAAAACTGGACTTCAAGCACCGTAGTTAAGAATGAATGGAGAGGGAGAAGTGCCCAGTCGGCTGAAAAGAACATATCTATATCTTTTGAGTTCAGACCCACTCGATATGGTAATGTGATCGTGTGTGCTGTTTTTGATGCTGTGATGAAGAATGCATTACTAGCGCGTACAATTAGTTCTTTCCTGAATATTTATCCTTGAGGAACATGTTTGCTCATTGAGTTACTTAACAAATATTTGTTTCATTTATCTAAGATAGGTAACGACATGAAATAAGCCTTTTGAAAAGTAAAATGTCTTGGTTAAAAACATCCATCCATAGAAATGTTTTCCAGCTCCTCCTCAGGGATCCCAAGGCTTTCCCAGACGTTGGTGTTCATTTAAATATCTTGCCATGTTTACAAGTTGCAGCCTGTGATGGCATTTCATTTCACTGGCCTAAATACAAGATATTACATAATATTTTCTGGTGCAACTACAGTACGGTGCAGTTTCATCTGTCTTGTTTTTTAGAGCTATAAAACGTCAGTGGTTAAACACCAGGTTTTGGCTTCAGCAGTGATGGGATTTAAAGAGCAGTAGCCTCTTTCTACCCTCACTGTGAAATGAAATACAGTGCTTCACTTAATGCTGTATTATAGCTTCAACTGCTTGGCACAGCTTCTCTCTCTATCCACTCTCACTGTAGCACAAAAAGATTCACTGCCACTGAGCTGGATAGAGTGGTCCAGCTTTTAGTTGTATTGTTGGTGGCTTGATCCCTGGCTCCTCCTGTAGGCCTGTGTCGTTGAACATGACACTGGAATGTTGGGTTCAAGGTAAAAGTAAATTATTTACCTGGACTACAAAAAAAGTCATATCTTTCTAAAAGCATCCAAGGATCTTTCCTTTCAAAAGTATTCTCAATGTGTGATGTAAACCCTTTCTTCTTTTTAACTTACCAAAAGGCAGTTAAAGAAGCAAAACATCCTTCTTTTCCAATTGATTTTAACAAATCAATCTAATCCCAGAAGGTTGTTTAAGGTAATAGATTCTATCAGATTTAGACCATTTTTATCAAAAGTTTTAGAAAAAGTGGTTTCAACCCAACTTTTAGCTTTTATGTGTCATAATAACATCTTTGAGAAATTTCAATCATGTTCTTGAGCATTGCACAGCACAGAAACTGCCCTCTTCAAAATAACCAATGACCTCCTTATAGCAGCTGACAAAGAAAAATTGAAAGCGCAAATTTAATCTTTCTAGACCCAAGCGCAGCCTTTGATACAGTGGATCATACCATTCTAATTGATCATCTTAGAATCTGGGTTGGCATCAAGGACACTGCACTTAGTTGGTTTAATTCCCAACTTTGAGAAAGAGCCTTCTCGCTCACCACAGGTAAATACACATCCTCCAAAACTCATGTTACCTGTGGTGTACCACAAGGTAAGATTTTAGGTCCAATTTTATTTTCCATTCATATGCTTTCTCTTGGCCAATTCATCCGACGCCACAATGTCTCCTTCCACTGCTATGCAGATGACACACAGATATACCTTCCACTGAGATCTGATGACCCTGAAAGCCTAGCTGTCTAAATGATGTCAACTGTTGGATGGCACAAAACTATGTACAACTCAACAACTCAAAGTCAGAAATAATATTATTCAATCCACCTAACCCCATCAACCACATTGAATGTAGCCTTGGGCCCTGGTCTATCAATGTGAAGACTGCAAATTGTCCAGAGAAAGTCCAGTGGCTCTTTCTCGAATATCTGCGTTCACACATACAGCCCCTCCGGAGAATCTCCAGACATTCACTGGACATTCATTTTGTGCAGGTCTGAAAGCAGCTTATTAGAGTCACATTCACACCAATGGTGAGGTGATAACATGTCTTATTGTGATAATAAAGCTTGTTTTGCTGCCTGCAAGTGGCTAAAATCCACCTATGAAGGGATCAATTCCATTAATCATTGAACAGAACCATGCGCAGGGAGTTTTGTCAATACCTGTACATTTGAAGTCAAACATGAAATAGCCCTCCATTCTGAAACGAAATAGGAAATTGCCTCACTTTGAGATAAACTTTGATATTCAGAAGTAACTACGAAACAGTGTTTTTCTATAGTAAATCTGTTCATGTAATGTTTTATTACAATTATTCATCTGCTTGTGTATTCAGTTCCCTGTGTTTATTTATTTTACGCTCCACGTGGATTTCTGCACAGCCCCTGCTGTCCCCGCAGAGTATTTTTGAGTATCCACCACCTGAGAGCTAAAGCGAGGCGGAATTTTAAAGCAGGGATCTCGTCTTTCCCTTTCTCCCACAGGACGTGAACGCAGCGCAGCACAGCCAGAGTACGAGGGAGAGAGAGAGAGAGAGCGCAGATGAGCCCCAATGAGCAGCAGCCGGGTCTTCTTTGAAACAAACACACTCGCACACACACACATGCATACACACACATACACAAATGCCAGGACACTTCTACACACACACACACACACACACAATCCAGCACCGACAGCACCATCAGACGGAGCTGCCTGCCGCTGCCACTGGCTCCTCACATGCAGAGACACGGAGCTGGGAGCCCGCCTGGAGACGATCTTCTGCTGCTGCTGCTTCCACAGCACAAAGGAGCAGAGTGGAGGAGAGGAGCCGGGCTTGTGAGGCAGATATAGATATACTGGGAAGAAGGAGGGGGGGAAGCAGAGGGGAGGGAAGGTGAGTGAATGCAGCCCAGTCCAGTTGCTGTTGCTGCTGCTTTCGCTGCTGGAGAAGGAGGCGGAGGAGGAGGTGCAGAGGCTGAAGAGGCAGGAGGAGCAACAAAAAATAAAAAATCGCCCCGCAAAGATCCAGAGATCCAGGCAGAGCAGCAGTGATCAGAGAGCCTCCAGGTTTGCAGATGTGGATGGAGCGGTGCGCAAGGTCTAGTCCTGGGTGAGCCAACTTCCCTTATTTTACGCACACACGCGTAATGGTCCATCTGATCCCCTGTGACACCTCTGTCATGCACATGTTTTTTGGGGGTGTTTTGGTTTTCCTCTGCTATGCCTTCTTCTTTCACACCCACTTCTCTGTGGTCAGCTCTCACCTGCACAGATGACCTGGTGAGCGCAGGATTCACCTGTGGTCAGTGTCCATCCTCTCATGGTGCAGTCCCTTCTGATCCATTTGTAGCGTTGCTCACACGGACGTCTGGTCTCATTATTTCACACTGCCTGTGCGTTTCTGTAGTCACCCTTGAAATACACAGTGCTTGTGTATCCATCCAAGCACAGCCACTGTTTGTGTGTGACTGTGTGTGTGTGTGTGTGTGTGTGTGTGTGTGTGTTTATCTCTTCTGTTACCAGCCCTCAATTAGGTTTTAATGGTTTAAACGTGGGGTAGAAAGGGGGGATGCATCCTCTGATCGATCCCTGCAGTCGTCCTCAGTGTGAGGGGCCCGGTGCCTGTTGTCAGTGTGACACATCGGAAGCTTCTGCCTTGTGTTTGCTCAGCCTTCTCCGCTCTCCTCCTGCCTTTATTGTGCCTCTATTCACTTTCTAAAGGGCAGTTGTGGAAATCACATGTTTTTATTTATAAGGAAGGTCTGCTTGCTTTTGATTTGTTTCTCAACTGACACGTTGCACATTTAAATATGGAGCAAACTGCATATTATAATTGTAATTGCATATGTTTTTGTATTTACAAGATTATTGAAAAGTAGCTTTTTATGTTATCATGACCAGAGTGTATGTTTCCCCCCCCCACCCCCCCCCCCCCCCCCCTCTTTTAACTGAAGTATTTGTAGGGCCTTAAAGAGTTGGCAGGAAAGTATAGGGGAGACTGAAATGTGGAATGACATCAATCAAAAGACCATTGCACGACACATAGGATGTTATAATTGTATATTCGACACCTAAATATCTGAGCTAAAACCCCCAAAATGTCTCAGTATTGCAGACTTGTTTTGTCTTTAGTAAGTTTTTTGACCATCCAATTAAACAGATCAGACTTTTATCCTGTGAAAATGTCCAGCTGAGAGGTATAGGACACTGCAGCTGCAGGTACACAAAGTTCCAGTAAGCTGGCATGCAAAACCTCATGGGGACAGGGTCTATAATCTCTGACAGCTGTGCCTGTGGAGGTGTAGCAGGTTGCTCAATAATTGTTTGGGAGTTTTCAGTCCTCATTAAGTTGAACTGTGCTTGAGCAAACTAATAAGCCCCAAGAGCGCATGATGCCCTGCACAGCCTTTACTGGTGTGTGGGAGAGAGGGTGAATGAGAGGCACAGTCTTAAATACTTTGTCCACCAAGGGAGAACGGGTCTAAATAAGTGCAGTGTCTCATCAAATCTATATATACGGAGTTGTATTTTTCTTGACCTACATCATTTGTCACTCGTCCTGTGGATTTCGATCCTGTGGATCCACCACCGGCCACTATACAGAACTAAAGCCAAGATATCCTCGATATAAACGCCGCCATCTTGCGTGATTGAATCTGTGCAGGAGCGATCAAGGGACGGAGCTGCGGTAGTAAGAAAATGACTTGACCAATATCAAGTCAGTTTCAGCTGTTGTATATCATAGCATTTCAACCCATTGTTATAGCATCAAATAACTAATTAAAACCAAGCTTGCTGGAAAAACTTGAAGGGCAAGCAGAGGGAACATACCTCCGCCAATCTCACCATGTTACAGAAAGTGAATAACAAAATCCTGGATCCATCCATTTATGCAGATCTGCTCCATTTATTGGGACCTTCTTTGGGTCAAGCCCCACCCATCCACAACATTTCATAGAAAACTGTTCAGAAGTTTTTTGCATTCTCCTGCTTTTTTTTGCGTAAAACCTTTAGAGTTTCATCACTGATAAAAAAAATTTAAAAAACTCCCTGGCAGAGATAATAAGCTCTTAAACCTCCACTGGTGTGATAAGAACTACCTGGAATGAGAGAAACCATCTTTGAGAACTCTGTACTATTTAATTTGGTCCATGTCCCATCCAATAACATGGTAGAGGCAGGATTTAAAACCTATAGTGTAGCCAACCAACACAGGCCAACAAGGCACTTTGGCTCTACCTTCGGGGAGCAGTCATGTCGTCCATCTTTAAATACAGTCTATGGTTTCATCCTGCTTGTACAGTAGCCATAGAAGCCGCATTCAGGTGAAAATAATTATGTAACAGCACTTGATGGTGCTCGAGGTGCCACTTAGCCCCCCATTTCCCCCCCCCCCCCCCCTGTTTGACGGATTCATGAGTCAGTAATGAAATGTGTGCTGACGGGTCCGTGCGCTCCTCACAGGGCATTGTTGATTCAGGCCTGTTGGCCCCGTCCATTACTACGCCCACACTTACCTTCTCATTTTGTCGCTTTCGGTCGCACATAAAACTGTCAGCCGCGCTCAATAGTGACACTACCTACTGCCAAAGCCCGGCCTGATTGTTTCCAACTCCTAAGTATTTATGGGGGCAGTAATGGGATGCATCCGCTGTCTGCGTGATGAGTGCATTGCTGCTCTGACAGAGAGAGCCGTGCAGAGCGAGGTGGAGGGAAAGAAAGGGCGGAGGGATGAAGTGGTGGAGGAATGCAGGAGGAAAAGTAGAGAGCGGCCCTATGAGAAGCTGTCAGCTCCCCGCAGGAACATGTCAGCTGTGACATGGAACAATGACGGGCATGTGTGTGCTGTTCTCCGACTCCCTGACTACTCTAATGCAATTTTTGTCATTCAGACAGGGCTTTAACCTTGATGCAGAGCTTAGAGGGACTCAGGGATTTACAAATCTTTTATTTCAAAACATTATTGCTTCATGTGTCGCAGCAGCAAAGCCTCGCTGACCCTGTTACCTCAGGTTCAGTCAAACAGCTCTGTCAACTGTAAACTGTACCTCTTTGTCCACGCCACCATGCTCTGTATGTTCATCTGAACAGATTTCATATACGATTTAAAAAAACAAGTGAATACAATTATAGATGCTACAGACATTTTTATGCAATTTGTCTAAAAACATTTAGGTCAAGTTAGTTCTTTGATGGCGACATGTGCTCATATTTTAAAATGTTATTAGGGTTATTACTGGAAAAGGTTCACATGCTCTAATGTTCAGAAAACGCATCACTTTCCTCATTCTGTCCATTGCTGCAGCTCCTCTTTTCGGCCTCTGTCTGAAACGCTTAATTTTGGCTCCTGTATCTTATAGACCCCCCTCCTGATAATGCCCAGACTCCCCTGATTGGCCAGCTGGCCCGCTCTGTTGTGATTGCTCAACCAATTTCAGAGCATGTTGGAAATGTCGGCCTCTGCTCTTGCTTTAACTGGCTTTGTTGGACTGTGCAAGACGAGCCGGTCTCAGTATCTTGCATGCGGAAATGTCCTTGGGCAAGATACTGAATCCCTGAACCCCATAGTGCTGCCCACTGGGTGAATGGCATCACCTGTAATGTAAAGCGCTTTGAGTGGTCATCAAGACTAGAAAAAGTGCTACATAAATACAGACCATTTACCATTTACCACCACAATAGCCAGTAAGTAACGGCCGGCCTACTGACGAGGTGTCTCAGGAGCAGTGTTTTCTGTTGGGCAGAGGAGCTCCCTCTGCTGCAGACTTTTGAATTTTTCTTTCTACTATTAAAACAACAACTTTTTACACAGTTGAAGTTTGAGCTTTTTCAATCATTTGTCCATTAGCCATCTGACAGATATTTATTATTCATCATACCTGTAGCCGTTCCAACAATTTTTTCATTATTTGTACTTAATGTCAAGCATTTATCAACCACTTCCTTGTCAAGTTAATGAGCTGGGGGAGTAATGAAGCCCTGCACATGGCACTTTGTCACTGTAATGCCATTTATTTCAATGACTGTAATGGAACCCTTTGTAACTACAGGGCTCTTTGTTTTTTGATGCCAACATGATAAAAGCCCAAACAATAGGTCAACCCACTACAATGCAGCAGAGTAATAAAAGTGCTCTGACATCAGGTGGGCAATTTGTCTTCAGAGAATATTGGAGGGGATGCAAATTATGCCCATGTCCAATTAGGAAATGTATTTGTCTGTATTTTAAAACTGTATAGCATACTTTTATTTTACTTAATATGTTTATAATACCATCCAGGCACTTATCCAAGCAGTGTCCATTTATGTAGACCACGACAGCTGTCAAACGCGTTTCGAATCTAGTTTTTTTTTAATTTATGAATTATTTTTCTCAGTCGTCTCTTCATCTCTTCGCAAAACTGTCTCGTTAACATTGACAGCGCCTGTGCGACTTCACTGGACCAGCTCAGGAGGACTGGAACCACAGTACAGATGAGATAACGGGAGGAAGGGATGGTGTGAAGAGAAGGGTTTCAGCTCTTACTATGCTGCATATTTTATATTATCTTGGGGTCTCTGGATGAAAGAACGTGTGATGAAATGGCTCTGGCGTTTCATGCTTAAAGGGAGGCCAAGGAATCTCACGAGTGCAGGTAGACAGTGCTTTCACACTTTAACAGGAGCTCAGAGACTTCGCTACGGCTAATGCTTTGGGCATGGAGTTATTTTTCCCGACTAATGTTATTGCCTTTCAGCAGATGGTGGTTTTTAACTCTAAACTTTATATCTCACTGAACTGATCTGCAAAACATAAGAGACTGTTTATGTTCATTTGAGCTGAAGCCAACTTGAATGTTCTATAATTCAAACCTTGGGAGTAAGCAAGCCAATATTTGAATTCTTGTGTCTTTGAATGTAACAGAGAGCAAAATGGCTCCAGCTGTGAGTTGTGTTATGGGATGAAGAGCAGGTATTTGGGGAGTTTATATACTTGTCGTCTCTCTGGCTCATTTCTTTTTATGTATTTCTATTGCCCCTGGCAGCTTGAAGTGCTGCGACTGGCCAGCCATAAAACAATATTCTCCGCTGTGGATCGACCATCATGACGGAGATTGAAGGAGAAAATTGAGTTCAAAGCTCCTGAGCTCTGACTGGAACCTTCAGCATAAGAACAAGTCATTGTATAAAAAGGAGTCTGAGGATTACATATAGATAGCATTGTTAGTGCTCAGACAATTATTCGAGTGATTGATTGATTCATTTGTCAAGTAGAATTAACATTTCCTTATAACTGTAACTCAGGCAGCATCCTCCGCTCTCTGAGCTGTGGGTAATACATGGGCAGCACTTTCTCATAAATAATCTCTTTTAGGCTACATCCACTTTAATATGGTTAACTTTTAAAGCACATCAATTGGTAACATTTGGCATCCACACTACACCTAAAATGTCGATTTTTAGAAATGCACAGGCCTAATCTTATTTTGAAAACTTCGGGCTTGTATTTACGTCTGGACCGGCTGAAACGGAGACTTAACAATTGCGCATATTCATCACACTCCTATCATGTGACCCATTGGTTTGTATGGATAATACTGTGTATATTACAAGAATTGCTAACATTTACTGCTGGTAAAACTTAACACAATTGCTGTTCCTCGTTCATAGAAAGTGTTGAATTTCTAAACTTTAAAATCAATTTAATAAAATTGATGCAGCTAAGTGTCCACTTCAGTCTGATGGTAAGTGTTGGTTTCTCTTAAGGCTATTTCATGCTCTGTTTACATATGAAAATGGATGCGTGCATTTTAAATGATGTAACTGCCCACATACTTCCTTGCACACTTTCCAAAGGCATGAATGTTAAGCAATTGCATTCACTAGAGGGCGGCTCAGAGTCAAAATGTTCTGGCTGCAACAAACGAGTGATGAGACAAAAGTGGAACAGCAGTTTAAAATTTCTATCCGTATAGATATCTGTACCTTTTTATCATATAGTTGAGTCTTGAGTTATTGGCTATACTGGCCCCATGCTTTTCATTGGTACAGTTCTGATTGGTTTGTATCAGTTCAATCAATAATGTATATGTATCTTGGGTTGTACATGAATGGCCCCAAAAACAGAAAAAAAAAACAAATTATTGTTGTCTGGAAAGATGTTTCCTTGGTTCAACAGCCTGATCAAACCTTCCTGACGTGTCAGTACTGTGCACTCTGCTGTGTCCCAAAATGTCCTCTTCAGCCTGAGATACAGACCACTGATGAACTGTGAGCTTGAGGAGGCAGATAATCGGGGCAAAGTGCATTTATTATACTGCAGTATATCCGTTTACATGCAAACCCAGAGCTTCAGTGATTCTAGTTGCATTCAGAATTATCTGCACCAATACACTGCATATATCTATACGACAACAACATTTGATCCAAAGCAAAATCGTCCCCAGGCAAACTGTGGCTGCATCAGCAAATCCATATAATATGATTCAATTATATATAACCTTACCTCGCCTCTGTATCTCATAACAGTTGGAAACACAGAGCACTGAAGGGCACTAGGCTGTTTTCGTCCTCACAGGGAAATCTTCAAGAGTTTGTCTAAAGAGAGACAAGAGTGTGTTCTTCTTTTGCAGACTGTTTTCAGAAATGTTTCACTCCCCCTGATGAAGGGGGAGTGAAACATGGGGAAACACCCCACTTGATGAATGATCACTTGTGGATAAAAGTGTAATTTTATGCCATTATTTGTCATTATATGCCTTGTTTAGGTTGATTAATCAAGTGTTAGATTATTGTGCTTTATGCTTGACATGGAATCATTCCAATTTCCTGTGTTATTAACCACACGTGAAGCAGCCGAGCCGGACAAACATGGAGGTCTTACTGTGTTTTGAACTGCTGCATCGAACCACCTGTGTCCCGTGCGCTGACTCGGGTTACATCTTTCATATCGTCTCTCCACGGACCTCACACACGAGACTGCTCTTTAATCAGCTCTCTTCAATTATGTAGTTATGAACAAGATTAGATCAACACACACATGCACACAAACACACACACAATTCTCCATTTTAAAAAAACAAAACATCATGTGATTAGATTGATATAGCTAATTAAATTCAGATGCCTGTAGCTCCACCTACACACGCACACACACACACACACACTCATTACCTCCTAAATTGATTTTTAAGTGCCTGAAAAGTAGCATTTTTCTTTTGTCATCTTCTCCCCACAGTCCTGAACGGACTAATGACTTCAACTCTAATGAGATCTTTACGTATTGTGGTCAGGCACACTTAACACTGTGCAAGGGTATTAAGCAGTGGATTAATTAATCATTCTTCAAATGGGTCCTGTCGTCAACAGTGTGTCTGACTCAGCTGGGCTCTGAACTATCGGCTGTTTGCCAGCTGATGATGATGCATTTAGATCAAGATTAATGTGATTAGTTGTGCAAAAATAGAAATTCCTGCACCTGAGATCTACTCTGTGTTTGTGTTTATGGAGCCGTTTGTCTGATTCCCTCGCTCTTCCTGTACTCGCGCTCGTTAAGAAATTGGCGTTTAAACCCGCTGAACCTGTTTTAAATGTCCCAGTGAGCCGTCGGTATAAATGAAGATTAAAGATTCACGCCTCTTCGCATCTTCACATCGGTCCATAACCCCCAACGCTCCGCTCCGCTCTCTGCATCACACCGTCAGCTAAAGCAAACGTTGATCTTTTTCTCTGCCTTGAACATGAATCAGATAATCGGCTGATCAAAACTTTTCCTCAAGTGGAGATCAGTAGAACAGAGGTGTGAGCTGGAGCTGCTCAGTGAGGCTGTTTTCTCCGTTTGTGTTTGTGTGTTGCTTCATGTGTTGTGTCCTTGGTCACTTTGGTTTGATGCTTGAGAGAGGAGAGGCGTGAAGTGCGAAAGTACAAGCTGGGATTTGAAACCTCTCGATGGGTGATTCTTAGTTAGTTCATTGTTTAAATGTGCAGTTTGCCATTAAAGGAGAGTAAAATCAGAAGAATTTAATTGTTCTTGTGTCATGTGAGAAGCTACATCCAGCAGCCAGTTAACTTAGCCTAGCATACAGAAATAGCTAAGCTAAGCTAAACATCTAGCCTGGCGTATGTATTTGTGTTTTTAATTAGTAATTTGATGCTACCAAAAAAGGGATGAAACATAATAATTGACAGCTATAAGTCTGACAAGCTATTGGTCGAGTGTGTGTATTGGCGAAACCTAAATACCGTGGCTCCGTCACCCGATTGCTTCTGCACATACTCAGGCTTCAAATGTGCAAGATGGCAGATTTCGTATCAGGATATTTTGGCTTCATTTCTGGATAGTGGGAGGAAGTGGAGTTGCATCGTCCATCTTGCCTTGTAGGGAACATCATCACCTACATTTTTATTTTATTTTATCAGCTGTACATTGCAAATGATCTTTTCTTTACATCAATACATTTTCAAATTTTTGGACAATCAGCTGACAGGTTGCTATACACAATATACAATATACACAAAAAGAACTTCTGCTCACTGAATGCATGTCAGAGACAATGGAGAATTTGATCACCAGAGGGATTACACTTTACTTCCTCCTTAATATAGGTCTAAATGATGTTGGTTTTACAGTGAGGTCAGACATGTCCTGTTGAACTCACTTTGTTCATTAGTGCTTTTGAGCTTGTAGCTTGAAGGTGTTAAGACCATCTGCCAGCTGACACAAAAATGTAACACATGACTTCATTATGGGGATGTTAATTTAAGCTGAGCTGCTATTTCCAAGTGACCTTTTTAGTTTGACAAGAAACGTAAGTGTTTTCTCTCTGGTTATTTCATCTTATGGAACCTGTGGGAAAAATGTGTCAGATTCGGGTTCTCTTTAAGATTGGAAATGATATTGGTTATAGGTCATTTCATAATTGCACCGGTCCAGTTTGAACAGAGGCCAAGTGATTGAATGATATGACAATTACAAGTTAATAAAATGGCATACAGTTCATTTTGTTGTTCAGAAGCAAAAGCCATAAGGAATTTTTATTTTCCATGTAGTGTACGAGTTCGTCTCTTCAGCCCTTTTAGGCACAAGCCTTTTTTCAGCCTTTTCAAGCCGGGAAGAAAATCTCTCCCTTGTTTTGTCTCTGCATCATTTGAACAAATAAATCTGCAGCTGTATGTGTCCATGTGTAGCCGTGACAGATGGGTGTGATGGGGTTGCGCTTAACAGACCTTGGCTGCTCGTCCTCCTTCGCCTCCTTCTTCTCGTCTTCCTGTCTTTCTTTGGGAACATATGGATTCGGCTCGCCTGTCAGAAGTGTTTGATCAAAACGAGTCTGCTGAGGATCCCTGCTTTGAACTGAATCGCAGCTGTGGCAAGTTTCTCCTCCGTTGTTTGGGGGCATTATAGAGTCTATACTCGACTGGTGAAATAACTGGAGCACTGTGTGTGTGTACTCAGCCCATTTTTATATGTGGAGGCGGGCGACATGCTGCTTCTGAGAAGTAAGGGGTTATATTTGTCAGTATAGATCACAATCTGTGGATGTGCGCGTCTATGAATATCTCTGCTCGCCACTGTGCTCATACATATGTACACAAACAAGTCTGTGTCTATTAAATGTCTTCCTGTCACATTCCTTCGGTTTGACTGGTGTTCTTTGTAAACTGTACGGTTGGCCACACTTTGAGGTGAAGAGGACAAGCTGCTTCTCGACATCAGGTGGGACCCTATGAATTTATCATGGGAGCCGGAGGAGCAACAGTGGGACAGTGTCGCATGGAGCTAACGCTTTAGTCGTCCTCACAAGCCTGTCATCAGTCAGGGATGAATTATTCATCGTTTCTTATTTCTTTCTCAGAAAAAAAAAAAAACATTGATCACTGAATCAGCGACCGGGCCACTTGCATGACAGACGGCCTGTATGACAGTACGCTGTCAAAGCTTACCTCCTCTCTCTCAAAGACAGACGCGCTTTCCTCTTCCCGCACCCGTTGCTCTCTTTCAAAGAATTTCCCGTTCACCCTGCCTCTTTTCTCTTGCCTTTGTCTCACATTGAAAATTTCATCGAGCCACTTGCGATGAGTCTCTCAGCTGTCTCTGTGCGAGGAAGGCAGCGTCTGCTTGTCAGACTAAACATTTTCAAAAGAGCCAGTGAATAATTCGTATGTCAGGATGTAGCTGTTTGCATGGATGGGGCTTCTTGTTGTTTTTGGTGCGGTGGAGCGTACTTCTACCTCCATCCCGCATGCTGTTTAATCCCTGTATATCCAATGCTGAGTTATGCCAGATAAAAAGTCCATGATGTCATAATCTGCCTCAGACTTGGTTGGGGAGATAGCGTGGCATGGTGATCCCCTCTTTGGACACTGATTGCTCATATCCCTTGCGCTGGCATCACGGACATTTGTTGTTTGCTTTGGGGATGAATTTCCCACTGAAGGGTTAAGCCCCCGACTTGACTTCTCTTTTATTTCCGAAAATTTGAGACGAATCTGTGTCTAGCAGAGGCAGCTTTAGCACCCCTCCTCTTCAGCGCCTCTCCATCCCTCTTTTCCTTCTCTTTTCTCCTTTGGGGAGGACAGCTGAGTCACTCTCTCCTCCCTCTCCTCATCGTCAATCTGCTCCTGCTCGTCTTCCTCCACCTTCCTTCTGTTCTCTTGCAGTAAGCCCCCGTCACAGGAGCTGACAACCTGTGTCAATCGCCAAGGTTCACGGTTAACTCCCTGCAGAGCCTCAGATGAGAGTGCATGTGGGGGTTTTTTCTGCATTTAACTGGATTCATGGATGCATATTTGTGGTTTTACTGTCATTGTGCATGTCCCCGTATTAGGCGCTGCTGTTAGAGTTGTAGAACGGACCAGAGCAGCAGCAGCTGAAACACTGTGGTGGAATCTGTCTCCAGTTGAGATTTACGCCAGAGAGATAAGAGAGTGTGGCTGTCAACCAACCATCCAATGACACACACGGTTACAGTCTGTTTCTCTGAAGTGCCTCATTTTTGACAAATACATTTCAGGCTCTCCTCCCTCCATGGTTCTTTCACGATGTGTAATCCCCCATCGCCTTCCCTAAACCATCTCACTTGTCTGCTTCCTGTTTTTCATCTGTCATTCCCTGTTCCTTCTTACTTTATGTTGCACAAGGCCCAGCTCTTTCAGGTCTAACGTATGTTTGAAGATGTTCTTTTCTTTATTTTCCTATTTTGTTGACTCCTTTTCTTTGTCATTTGGTGGACTCCTTCTCGCCCGCTCCCCTCTCCCTCTCTTCAGATGCTTGACTTCGTGCCACCTTTTACTAAGAAGCTCATTGTTGCATTAGCTAATCTCTCAGAAGACGTGGCACAGATACAGGATTTACTACTTCTCCGACTTCAGCTCGTAGCTATAAACAGGCGCTGCTTTCCAGACAAGCATCGCCTCATTATTCAACTGAGGCCAACAGGGAAAGCAGGGGAGAACTAATAAATTTGTGATTTAACAAATGAATGCTTATCTCCCTGGATTTTGTGTGCAGTCGTTTTTTTTTTGTGTGTGTGAATGCTGGGTGCTGACAGTGATATCAACGTTAGAAGATTAATCAACAATTGGCTGCTGTGGTGTGATGGTGCTGGGAGACTCTGTTCTGTCTCTCTGTGCCGTCAGTGCAGATCAGTAATTGCCTCAGAATTCTTCCTGTAATTAACACTCTTGGATAATTACCATCGGATCCCAGACCTCGCTACTCTGACATTATTAGACTCAGCGTCGTCGGAAGTGTGTCACTGAGGCTATATCCACATTCCTATGTTAACACTTGAAAACGTATCAACTCATCAACTGCTACGGGTACGCCTGTCCACACGACTCAAGAGTTTTAGAGCCACTAAAACTGAAATGCTGCTGGCTACGTTTTTAGTTTGAAAACTCCAGGGCAGCGTTTTAGTCTGGACCGGCACAAACGGAGATGTTTGTAAACAATGACGTAGACACTTTGCTTGCTGATTGTCTTCTCGGTCACGATTGGTCAGGCTCATATCACATGATCCCTTTCTGTAGGAAAACAAATGACACCAGCCTCAGCTATCAGTGTTGAATGCAACATTGATGATCAATTACAGGCGTTATTGTTTTTAAAGTTAAATTCTTCATATTACAAAGCTGCAACTAACTAGCTGTTATTGGAGTAATCGCTGATAATTTTGATAATGGTATGGACGGGGGATTAAAACTGATATAGATCCAAAATTGTCTTGTGGACAGAGATCGTTTTAGTAGTACAGATGGATAATGTCTTGAAGGCCATAAGTAATATGCTAAATAAAAGGTCATTTGCACATTAGCATTTCTGTTCATCACGTACAAATTCACATTTCAGCCGAGGTGAATTCCGACTCTCAGCTGTCCCAAATTCAGATCGCTCTCTCTCTGTCTCTCTCTCTATCTTGGCTGGGGCGAGATTAAAGCCGAGTGGAGGAGAGCTGGAAAGTGGACCGGGCAGCGTGGCAGTTCGTGGCGGCACAGGATTAGAGGGTGGGACAGTGAAGTAGGCCATACAAACAAGCTCAGCTAAAATATGGACAAGAGACCATATATAGACAGGTCTGGATGTCCCAGTACATTTCATCAGCATGTTGTTGTTATGCTGTAATCCATGGACTACATGTGTGTCAGGCAGGGATAATTACTGGTCAAGGACACTTGAGGATATTTCTGTTTCCACCTTGACGCAGAATCACAAGACAGAAATTGTATTTTAGTGTGAGATTATTGTGCTCATGTCAGATATGTGAGTCTGTTCGGATGTTTGTCTGCATTTTAGGAAACAAAGACATGACACATTAGAGCTACAAAGAAAAAAATCTATACATATTCTCCTTTTTTTTGTTTTAGTTTTTGTAACTTTAATTTATATGGTTATATCTATTATAGAAATGCAAGAAAGCTGGGAGAGAAAGTTGTCTATGCAAATGTGACCACAAATGTTTTGTAGTGTAAACCATAGACTGTATAATAAAGATGAACGACGCAACTCCACTTCTTCCCAGCTTCAGCTGAGATCTGATAAATATATTCAAAACTGTCTTTATGTTTTTTAGCATTCAAAATAGGACATTTGGATGATCCTGCACATTGTATTGTGAAACCAGCACAATATAGAAATTAGCCGAAAACTGAAAGTTAAATTGTGATCGCTTGTTGAGAGTCAGATGTGATATAATGGATGGATATAACGAGACCAACCACATGAAATGACATGATACACAAAAACGGCACCGCACTGTGATTCCCTCGTTTCCCTGTGCAAAGTGTTGAGCCTGTGCGGTTTGGTTCAGTCAGCGAAGATGGATGAAGATGAGAGGGGTGAAGGAGAGGTCAGGAATGTCAGCCAGCGTCATGTTACAGCGATGAGGCACAGAAGAAGCCAGCTTCAAATTTCTGCTCATCAAGGGCTTAAATGCTTTATTTTACATTGTGCTATTTTAGACTCAATACCAACTAAGGAAAAATGTAATAAGCACGTCCGCACGGACCTGACGAGGCACATGTTTCAGTGAACAAGTGAACTGGAGGTAACATGCAGCGTCCGTATAACCACAGTGAAACCTCCTCTCATATCTTTGACTGACTCTTTTCTATAACTTAGGCTTCATCGCACCCAAATAAATATTTTAACTTCTCTTTTAACTATTTCGGAAAATACACTTCACTTTCTTGCCAAGAGTTGTGTGAAAACTGCAATTTGTGGCTACTGATCGCGAGCAAGCCAAGAAATGTTCCGGCACATAACCTCCCGCGTGTAAAACCGCAACATGTTGATTTTACCTTCATTTGTAAATAAGATTACACAAAAACTAGATTGAATTGAAGGAGACCGTTGGGCCTTGGCGGAGTCTGTGAGTTTTTAATGTATTAAACAAACGGTATATAAAACGTGTGGTGAACTTTTGAGGTGATGAAGGGCAGGTTCGTGTTATCAGTCTTCTCATCTGTGTGTTTCACAAACTGTCCCTCTCTGCTAAAGTTTAGAGGAATAGAGTCTAAACTTCTAAAGGCAAAGTATGAGGTAAAGGTAGCCGGCTGACATTTGTGCTTCTATGCAACATATCGGCGTGCCTCATTATCCTTGTGCTTAAACCTTAAAACATCCCCTCCCTTCCTTACTCTTCTTCACCTCCACTGCGTCCTCCTCACCTTCGTCAGTGTGGTGACAAACTTTCGGTGGCTGTCGCAACACCACAGACAACCAAAGTCACCTCCACGGTGTCTGTGTTGTCACTGGACAAGCTGTGCATGTTTCACATTTTAACATGAGGAGGTTTCACTGAACTTGTGCTTTGGAGGTTAAAACGTCTTCCCTTGAATGTGTGTACTTAGGCGTGATGAGGCATAACCGTGTGAAGTTGTCTTTAACTTTCAGGAGTCACTTTTCTTAAACATGTGCATTTCTAGCTGAGTTGAGTGAGTGTGGTTCGTATAAGCTGTCTCTCTGTCTTCTTGTCTGTCATTGTGAATGACTGTAGCTGTCCTTCCAAAAATGTTCGTATCACCCTGCTAAAGGACGACTGGTCCCTGTGTCCCGTCTAATTTTAAATCTGATAATTGAATCGACTTGTTTCAAACTCTGTCACAGATGCAGCCACAGCCAAAGTGACATTTAGTGGATATTACTGAGATGATTCTGTCCTCCTGAGTGAACAGGGATTAAAGTGTCTGAAACTGCTGTTTGAAGTTTTTCAATAAATTGTTGCCAACAATTTCGCCATGTCAACTTAAAAAGGGAAACATGTCAATTTTGTGTTTGTTTCCATTGACCCTAAATTTTGCAGGTTTAAGCTTCAATAGATTTTCACATATATTTCATTTGGTGTGGAGAGTGCGGTTCCCCAGAGGAGAAGCAGTTTCACTCCCTAATCATCACAAGAGTAAAATCTTAAATGCCTGCAAATGAAGGAAATCAAATCTAATTTTGTGTTTCAGTTTTAAAAGCCTCAGCTAGTGATACTTGAAATCTGCCTTATTAGGCGTTTGACAGTGGCTCAGTCAGCTAATCTCTTGAACACTGTGGACAGACAGCTGTAGCATCTAATATAATGTGAAATACGCACTCTCAGCTATCTGCTCCATCTGTCCTCCTGCTAGTAACAAGTGCAGTTCTCACGTGGGACCTTCAGCAGTGCAGAGGTTGATCTGCCCAATTCCGTCAGGGCCTTACAGCGACGTCTCTTCCCGGTTTATTCCATTGACAAAACTTTCTCCACCTCACTGCTGTCGACTGATGAATTATGAATAGAAGTGAATCCAGCCGCACCGCCGGCCAGGCCTGAGGATTACTTTCAATTTGCACAGCGCTCCTGCTGCTCACCCGCTGACGCGCATCGCCAGTCAGACTTCTTTCTCAAGGGACCTGGAGGGCAGTATTAGATTGCCTCCTGAAACTCTAACCCCACCAATCATGTAAAAAGTTGGAGAAATAATTTGCTATGGATGCTCAGTGCAGTGTATTTTGTTACACAATGTGTTATCCAGTTGCTGCCCCTGTGTTTGACTCCTTCCCTAATGGCATAGATTCTAACACATAGACAACACTTCTCACTTTCCTTCTGGTAGGAAGGGGAAACTGCGGTGCATGTGTGACCCCTTCTCAGAAATTCGTTGACACCGGATAATTGGTTGCAATTGGCCCAGATGATGAGCAGGCAGCAGGCAGTGAAAGGGAAGTAGAAAGGACGGGGATACTTTTAATGAAGCTAAAGAGAAGGACACAGAGAGCCTGCAGGCTTCAACTAGGATTAGAGCCGACTCCAGTAGATTTAGGCTTATGATACTTCCACGAGTCGCTCAACCTTGACGGGCGAAAAAGGACGAAGGAAGGGTCTGAGTCGGGAGATGGACTGAGATTTTGTGTTGTTTACAGTTATGTAGATATCCCTTCATCTGTTATACTTTAGATCTTTAGTTGCTCTCCATCCAGAGCTGTTGGTAAACAAATAGTTTTCTAAAGGTCAGTGTCCTCAAGACACTAACCTTTTTAAAGACAACTCACATACTCACACTGTGTGGGTGTGTACGTGTAGTTGTTTCTGTGTGTGTGTGTGTGTGTGTGTATGTATGTGTTAATATGCATGCATTTCTGTTTCTCTGTGCATTCATCCGTTTTCAAGTGTAAATTTGTGTGTGTGTGTGTGTGTGTGTGTGTGTGTGTGTGTGTGTGTGTGTGTGTGTGTGTGTGTGTGTGTGTGTGTGTGTGTGTGTGTGTGTGTGTGTGTGTGTGTGTGTGTGTGTGTGTGTGTGTGTGTGTGTGAGATGATGTGAAGTGCAAAGAAAGAACTATGAGCGTGTGTGTGATGCTGGCCTAATATGCCCCGTCTCTGCTCTCTGGATGTGGCAGCGAGTGTGGGAGCGACGAAGAGTCGAGCCAATTGGCATGGAAGCAGCCCGGGTTGAAGTGATGGCTGGTGACACAGCGGACAGGCAGGCGAGGCAGGAAATACACTGCGGCAGGGAGACTGATCACACTCACCTCCACCACTTCATGCCTTAGTCTTTCTGGCCCTCATGTCACTGCCATTTAAAACGTGCATTGGTGAGGCTGACAAACACCTGTATGTTTGCATTTATGGGAGAAATTAGATCAAATTAAGTCACTCTTGAATTTAGGGCTCCACTTTGTTTCCTGGAATTAATGTTGGCTGCGAACATGGCAGCTATTCATTCAAGCTTGTGCCAAGGATTCTCATTAACCTCAGTACCTCTTTGGGTAATGGAGGCTGGAGCCTTCTTTATTTATTACTTCTAACTAAATGCTGTATTGGAGAACTGTGCTGAAATCACCTGGTATTTGTTTATTTTGTCACAAGCACTGAGGCCACATGATGAATTGCCACTGTTTGTACAAATATACGACCGCTGGGGCCTTCGGTATCTGTTGTATGTAATTAATTAGAAAAGTTGGGAAAACAACAGAAGTGTTAAATTGGCCCCAGTTCTATATTTCATCAACATAATGGAGACAGAAGAGAGTATTATACAGTGATGCTGTTAGGATTTAGGGAAATGTCTGGACTCTAATTGCAGAACACAGGCAGAGACGGGAAGTAGATTTAAAAGTTTTAATGCATAAGTCGTTAAACACAATGTATGAATCAACACTAGGAATCTTCAGAGTCTCTGGTTCAGATGGATCCAACCAGGTTAGTTATCTGAGGCTGAGTCCAGTTGAGTGAGTGTCCTGAAAGATGGATCCTCTGTTTCTCGAGGACAGAAGGACACATTTGGAGGAGCTTTCGAAATGAGACAGTCTTGTCGTGCCGCTGTGACGCAATTGGTCTTCAAATGCAGCCTCTGAAGGACTCTGAAGTTATGGAAAGTCACAAAGAACTGGATGTCTCCAAATAATTACATTTGGAATTTGATCAGGAAGCTTTCAAAGACACCAATTTAAATGGCACCTGATGTCTAGATGGATCTATTGCGATTGTTCTGTTCTATCAACTTCTCAGTAATTGCCAGATAATTTTGAAAACAAAAATGGCCACAAAGGATTTGGACAAGGGACAGTGAACGTTTTGATCTGTTCACTGAGCACAAACAATCTGTCCTTCCTCCTAATTCCCCCAATTATGTTCTCCCTTTTCTGGTGGTCTGTCACATCTCATCCCTGCTGAAGTCGTTTAAGTCGCCGGAGAAGCTCCCACAGGGGATGGGAACTGTTGCTTGATTGACACACACTGATCACAGGGACTTAAAGTGAGGATGGTCGTTTGATAGGCTAGCTGCCAGTGGCAGCGTTTCCACGTGACAAGCTGGCTGAATAGTGACTGACAGGTGTCGTTGTTCCACTGTTGTGTTCATAAGCAAAGGACAGCGAATACTCAAGCGTTCCCCTATACTGCCATCAGTATGTTTTTTTTTAATATAGTTTTATGGCATTTAAGAAAGTGACACATACACTTTATAAATATAGAAAAATTGAAAACGTGTTTGCTGTTTAGAAAAGAAGAGTGGGAAACTTTAAAGAAGATTTTCATAGTTCATTTAGGGAAATGTGCTTCTTTGCTTTCTTGCAGAGATGTAGAAAAGAAGATTGATACTACTCTTGTAAACAAGCAGGATACAACATATTAACAAGAGGTGTTGATATGTTCATTTTTGTATCCTCACACATAGCATAGACTGTATATATGAAGATGCATATCCTCTTCCTCCCTTTGTGCACATGCAAAGCTTAAATATCATGAATACGGGTGCGGTTGGGTCTGGATTAGATTTGTTGATAATGGCGGGTAATGGGTCAGGTCCTGTGTGGAGCTTTGCGGATGAGGGCAGGTGCGAACTTGCAGAACTGGACCAGTGCAGAACACGGTAAGAACAATCTAAAATGACACCAACCATCTTTGAATTTATATATTTTTTCATATGTATTTTTACTTTTTAGCTTGGTCCATGTCTGATCCGCTAACATGGAGGAGGCAGGGTGTATGAACCATAATGCAGCCAGCCATCAGGGGGTGATCAAGATGATTTTTGCTTCTCTTTTGGGGAGCAGCATATACAACCTATGGTACACAGCTAGCCCCATGTTACCACTCTTTATGCTATGTATTTACCATACAGACATGAGTCATATCAAACCCTTGTTAGAACATCTTCAATTTCTCTTTAAGCCTTTCTGACAGGTAACAGGAACCATTGGGCTGACTGGGTTTGTTTAGAAAGGTTTAATTCTGCACATAACACAAACAGTTTTTTTTCCAAATGAATGAGTAACAATAAAAAGAGTAATGACTGTTGTCTTATTGGAAAGAATTTACTGCTAAAACAGGAAATATAAAAATTGATAATTAACGACTTTAATTGGGTGCTTTTTAAATTATCATTAGTCTTTTCAGTGAAAGGTCTCGAGTCTCATGAGGCCTTGAAATAAACAAACAGAGGATAAATGAGTCTGCCACCCATGTAATAGTCCCACCTTACAAATTACTGTTACAGAACGTCTCTAATGAAAGTGTGTGAGCTTCTGTGTGTGTGTTGATAGGAAGGCAAAGCTGAGGGTTTTATAAGCCTCGTCTTGCATCACAGAGTGTGTGTATGCGACCAGGGTAAGATGTGTCACCCTGCATTACAGTGACGGCCTGTGGCCCATCAGAGAGTGGCATCGAACTTAATGTTCTTTTGAGCCACGGATCCCTTTGTGTTAACTCAAACTGACTGTGCTCGGAGGCTCTGTGTTTGTGTGGGAGCGTTTGTGTAGCAAGCCTAATATTCATTTTAACCTTCAGCTGTTAACACAAAAAAGAAACCACGTCAGACCAATGAAATCCTAGCAGTAATTTATTTATCTCCAACAGTATAAATGCGGTAGATATGGATTTTTTGAACTCTAGATGAACTTTATGGATTCAGAAGATCTGGTCTCATCCAAGTTTTATTTAAAAGAGAGAAACAGATAAATATACCATAGACTGTCTCTCTTCAGACCTGTTGTCTAATAATTTTGATGATCTTGAACATTTCAACTCCAAGTTCACTTTGAGGATCAGCTGATCGAATTATATTTTAAAGCACTGTTGCTACTTACAACTCTAAATTAATAAGGATTAAAACGAACCTTTTATGACTCCATCGTCTAAGTGCTTAAAAGATGGGACTTTCATATCAACATTGCCCTTGTATTACACATTCACATTAATGAGTGATAGATGGCCTCATTAGAAGAGATGTTATTTTTAGAACGTCATGCTGATAAGATGAAAATGTGAGACATTGGGCAGCCCACTGCTTTCTTTTTAATGAAGTATTTGCATAATGTTTTAGGATATGGATTTATTTTAAGTTTTATTGTGTCCAAAAGAGAGTGAAGACATCACATGGCTAAAGAGACGAGCTGTTGTCCTGTTATCTTTCAGACATTTGTTGAAACTAAAGTTACATAATCCTGGTCAGACATGTTCACAACAACTGTAAAATGTCCTGAACCTTCAGGCGCAGGGTTGGGACTGCTCAGATTTTAATTAATTCTGTACCAGTTCCATTACCTGTGTCGTATATTTAAGCAGCAGTGATGTTGAAGATGATGATGAAGGAATCTCCGCGGACACCGTTCTTGCTTGTATAATAAGGTTTATTACACAGAAGTTACAGGTCAGGACGGGTACCGGCACACCCGGAGACGTTCTCGGCCAATTCAGAAGTCTCAGTCGCCGGTGCCGGACAAGCATTCATATAGGGAACTTGTTTACGCCCAAAACTTGAGATAAAATGACATCATACATAGGGGCATCTAGTTCGAAACATGCTTCCTACTTGAAGATGGGAACCTCTCCATCTAACAGGTCAAAGAGCATTCTCAGGAAGAGATAACTAACAAGTAACATATTGTAATAACACTTAGGGAGTCTGAGAGTCCAGAAACCAGGCGCCGCTAGCTGTAAACATGTCATTATGTTTTACACACGTGTCAAAATGATCCATGTTAACTAAATACACCACATATTTCCCCCTTCGAGACTTCACAAAGTCTCGAAAGAACAAAAGAATAAAACATACAAGTGTATAATCATGATAAAAATAACAATCCGTCCTGTAACATAATTGTAATAATAAAGCAACTGTATGGAGCGTAAAAGTGAGAGTGAAAAACCCGTCAGGCAGCTATCTTTCCTGAAATATCCATCAAACAAACTAGACGGGAAAATTCTCTCACGGCCCCTCTGCCTAGGCGACCATACATAGTACTCCACACCAATGAAATTAGGAATTTTAGCAAATTGTGCAAGGAAATGTTTTAAGCAAATACATATGGAACCATCAGCAAATCAAAACAAAACAAATGTCCAAAGTCAGGCTGGTCGACCCATCGCACCTTCCAACGGACCTTTTCCTGCCTAGCCCCTCTATCCCTAAACACCAAGAAAAAGAAAACATCTGAGGTCCCAGTATATTTACCCAATAACAGAAAACATCATTTTCCTAGCAATTAACACACAGAGAATATAGTTCAATTTTAATATTATTCATGCGTATATATAAGAGAAAACATAAGAATGTATAACACTGTAGTTTCTCAGCAGCATTGATTCTCAGTTGTAGTATCGATGACGTGTTGAATCTGGATATCGTATCATACGTCCTTGTTCAGAGTCCTTCAGTCCATTCGTATTGTTCTGTTTGAAGTGTCTGAATCCATTCAACACATCGGAGTCCCTGAACAATCAACCACCCTCACAGTGGTCTTCCCCCAATATGTTCTAGAATGAAAGAAAAGAAAACCAGTATCTTTTGCATACAAAACAGATACAAATTAAACATCAATATAGATTAACACTCTATCAGTAAATGTGAAATTATAAGTCATATTGTCCATTTCCCCCCTGTACACACACCTCTAATATAAGAAGAAACTACAAAATAACTAAGCAATAACAGAGGTAAATGTTAGGATTATAATAACATCAGATATTCAAAATGGATATACATCCACCCTTATCACGTCGTCCTCATCAACGTCCGTGTCAGCACCAAATAATAATGGCATCTGAGTTTGATCACCGGGCATCACAACTCCAACCCATCTCAATATCATAACCTTCGCAAAGGTCAACAACAGCGTACAAAAACAAAACATCACACTCAACGTTAGAACAAGTGCTGCCAAAACCTGAACTAACACTGCTCCTACTGGCCCTAATTTGTCTTGCAACCAAGCATTTGCAGACCATCCAGCGTTTTCCGACGGGCCAAACGCATCCCTTATAAGCTTCAATGCATCTATAACACTAGTCATATTATCAGAACTATCAGGAATCAAAGTATAGCAAGCATTCCTAGTCAAGTTCAAAGCCACACATAGGCCACCTTGTTTGGCCAAAATATAGTCAAGAGCCATGTCATGTTTTAGCAACGTCAGTCTGTGGCTTTTCTCAGTATTTGACAAATATTCAAAACCTTTTTTATGGTTGCGTTTGCAAAACCCTGTAGGGTATAGGTAATATTATCAATGTGATCTGCCAAGAATGTCACCCCATACCATGGAAATAATCCTATAGCCCACTTCTCTGCTAAACTGATTCTCCAATGGTACGATTCCAAATTGTTAAACTGTGCCATCTCCCGTTTCTTCCTACTTCCGGAAACGACATTAGATTGGACCTCATCTGGCCCTTTCCCCTTCTGCATAGTAAAAACCTCATATGGGAGTTTCAACGTTGCCATATAACAGCATCCTGTCCCCCCATACGGTAGAAATATATATGCCTTATCACCACAAACCCACCAAATATCCTTGAAATTCCCTATAGTCACATTCCCAGGCAAACTTTGGATCTGCACCCTTAAAGTTATATTCTGTCTCTGATGTGGTACATAAAAAGTTACTTCATACGAATCATTACTCATCTTATGTCCACGCTTACCCAAGTCCATCATATATTCGTCACAATCTGATATCCCCATAAACATTCCCGGCCCATCATGAGTATTATTTGAACAAAAACAGCTGGTAGCTCTCACTGATGTCACTTCCATTATATCAGGGACCGCCGTTTTGATATTTTCATGCTGATCAAGTAAATTTACATATGGTAATTCCCCCAACCAAGAACAAGTAGATCTAGGCCTAAACAGATGTACTGACCAAGCCATCACTATATCTTCTGCTGACTGCTGCTGATACAACAGCCACGATAGTGCATAACTTTGGCATATAGCGGTTAGTGGGTCTGGTACAGTCTCTAAAATTGAAGGCCATGAGTTCGGCGATGGAATCTTTACCACACATGGACCATTCCAATTCGTAACCGATCTTACGGAATGCGTTAATTGCTGGAACCATAAGTTCCTACTTGCCCATAGGTCTGCAATTTGTAATACTGAAGGATCAAACCCAAACGCCTTCCATTTAGTTTCTCTCTTTTGTAATGTATGGTATTGATCAGTCATATGTTCTGGTGTCTGATCAGAGTCAAAAAAGTAATTATCTACGTCTGAAATAGTCCTCTGAGCTGTCACAGATGAATCTGCATCATTCTCTTCCATCATCTGTTCTCTAACTTCAACAATCTCATTACTACTGTTCACCCTAGGCTCTATCTTTAACATTAGCTTCTGGGTTATATTAACCACATCCTTAAATGTCAAAGGTGTCATGTCAGATGTCTGCGTCACATTTACAAATGTCGTAGACGTCAAAGATGTCGTCACTGTTGTAGCATTCATCCCCTTCAAAGTCATAGCTAGAGTAGTAGCCTGAGTTGATGTATTAGTTGTTTCTGGAGCTAAAGTAACAAGCTTCATCTGTGTACTATTCAGCATTGGAGTAATTACTGTGGTAAATTGTTCCTGAACCCCTTTAGTAACCGTGAAAACTCCAATAGGACTCAAATCTTTTATCATGAGTGTCACTTTACGAGTTATATGACCTTTTATCCAATAATTTTGATATGGAACAAATTTAAACTCCGGTTCTAAATAAGTACACATGTATTCCCCTTGGTCTTCCCATGTAACTTTACGCAGGACAAGTGAACAATCATCTTTAATTTTCAACCACCTCATGTCATTATACAAAACATACTTCCTTTGATCACGAGGCACAATATCAACTTCAGGTCTTGTCAACAACACATCTTCACCACGACTATTTTCCCACTTGGGAGGAATGTTACTACCAACATTCCACCTTCCACATCGACAAGGAAGGTAAGCTGTTCCTCCTAACTTAACTCTGATCACAGTATTCAAAGGAGGTGGCGTTATAGAAATCATCTGAGGCGCCACTGTAGTTAAATGCGATACATTTATACCTTCAATAACTTTTAACACTAAAAGGGTAGATTTCCCTTCCATTTTCCCAGCTTTCGTCTGGGGAGTTGATGTCATCGTCGTCAATTCTCTTGTTTCCCCAACATCTTGGAGGTCTATATTCTTATTCTCACCTATTATCACTAGAGACACTATACGAACTCTAAATCCCAACTCAGACCGCTCACTCCCAAAACGTGGATCATAAAAAGAACACCTATAATCACCTTGATCTTCCTGTTGAGGCCTATATACATAAAGACTACAATCTCCCTCAACCTTCAGTCTCCTTTGTCATTAATTAACGTATACTTCCTTAATGGTGATGTCCCTAACAGAACTAGAACCTTACCATGGCTATCTTTTAACCACATTCCACATACCTTCCTATCTGCCTGAAATGTAAGATTTACATTTCTGGCCTGACTTACTTTTTCTTTCTCCTCTAGCTTCAGTCTCAGCTGTTTCAGCTGTCTTGTACTAAAACTTCCCCCAGTTGGAAACCCACATTCTTTCATCCACACTTGTACTTGGCTTAGTGCTGTGTCACCATAGTTCCTTCGCATGAAGTTCATATTAGGACTACTCAGATCAGTTTATCCAAATCTTTAAATTGTTATCTTTACTGTTACTTATACTCATAAAAATGTCCATTGTACGTGAACCCAAATAAGCCTTGACTTTCTATACTAAGTGGAACACTGAAAAACGCACCACATAAATCTAACACTGTGAAATGTGTCGCATCTGGAGGAATTTGGGCTAACAAAGTATGTGGATCAGGCACTTCTGCTGGAAAATCAGCTACCACTTCATTCACCGCTCTCAAATCATGTACCAGGCGATATGAATCATCTGGCTTCTTTACAGGCAACAAAGGCGTGTTACTCTGGGGATTCTGTGTTATCTTCAAAACACCTGCTTTCAAAAGTCCTTCAATCTGTGGTTCAATTCCTCGGATTGCCTCTTCCTTCAGTGGATACTGGTTCTTCCAAGGAGGTTTGACTCCTGGTCGGAGTTCAGCTCTCACTGGTTGGGCTGACTTCACAAGTCCAATATCAGTACTATGCCGAGACCACAAACATTCTGGAACTTGTCGCAGCATCTCTTCTCTCATTAAGTCTGAGTCCATCTTAGCACTGCAAATTGACTCATGTGTCATCCGCACAGTTTGTGGCTTTCCTTGTCCTTGAGCAGAGATCATGATCTTAATGAATCTCTGATCCTCACTCCTCCAGATGGCAAGATTCTCTTTTACCGGTATAAAAACAGCTTCTTCTGCTTCTGCCATCATTTCTCCTATATGCTTCTGCGTATATTCTTCACACACCAACAAGGTCACATGTGGCACACTCTTCTCGATATCAAACTCTTTATCCAAATGGTCATCTCTGTGTATCTTCATAGCTGCTCCTTGTGGTCCCAAAATTATACAGCCCGAACTGAGTTGAACTTGCTTTGGTTGACGACTCAACCATTCCTCTGTGTTTGGTTGGGCATCATTATTGAAATACTTGAGCGTGCAGTGAAATGGATACTCTGGAAGCTTCGCATCAGGCATATTTGCAATGATAAACTTCTCCCACAATTTAGCTGGCTCCAAAAAATCTGCATTAAGACTTCCGATCCAAAATACTGAAGAAGCTTCAGTCCGTTGTCATCAATGATTGGTGAAAAATATCATTTGGCACTTCCACCAGACAGCCGTCTGGTGTAAACTTTATTGTACACTTCAATCTACACAAAGCATCTCTTCCCAAAAGTGCAATAGGTGTATGTTCTGATACCAATATGGGTATTGTAATCTTCAGATTTTTATAACTGAGCTCAATTGGTTCTGTGAGAGGAATCAGCTGTTTCACTCCCTCAAACCCGATTGTCCGAATCAATTGACCGGACATGGGGAGATGTATAGCATCTTCAGGCTGAATACAGGTAAAAGCAGCTCCGCTATCCACCATCACTTCCAATGGTCGATTATTTATTTTCACCTCTATTGTTGGATCTCTCTCCGGCCCTGACACTATCAGCTGACACCCCCCTTTCGAGTCTTCAGGGCATCTCTAGAATCCTGGTTCCGGGCCTCTGTAAGGGTTCACCGGTCGCCTGGGTGGCCCTGATTGGCCCCTGAATCCTCCTCTGAAGTTTCCTCTGGAGTTCCCTCTGAAATTCCCTCTGAAATTCCCTCTGAAGTTGTTGCACTCACGGGCAAAGTGGCCTAATTGTCCACAATTATAACATTCTTCTGAACGCTGTTGAAAATTTGGATTAAACCTTCCTCCTCTTCCGAAATTTCCTTGATCCCTTCCTCTCCAATTCTGCGCTTGACCAAAAGTTGGCTGTGGGTAGGAGACGACTGGAACCACCGATGATGGCTGGAACGATTGAAGCTGAACCTGGTTCGGCTGTAGTTGTGGTAATGGTTGATTTAGTGGAGCCTGATTCTGCATAACCAGAGCCTGCTTCTTCTCCATCTTCTTATTATCCACCAGTTGTATTTGATTGAGTTTTCTGAGGGTCTCTTGGTCCTGTTCTTTCTGGTCATGTTCCTTTTTCCTATACAGCACCACTTGATGGGCTATATGATCCGTATAGACACCCTTTGCCATGCTTCCAAGATCAACCACCTCTGCCAGTTTGCTCCTCACTGATAGGGGCAACCCCTTCTGTATTCTGGCTCGCAAAATTGACTGCTCCATTTGATTCAAATCCGGGTCATTTCCTGTGATATTTCTCCACACTTGATGAGCTCTCGACACATAGGCCCTCGGGTTTTCTTCCTGTCCCAGTGGTTCAATAAAAATGTTGTCAGGATGTACATTTGTCGGAAATGTCTCTTTCAGTGCTCTCCACGCTCGACCTCTATTTGCAGAAAACAGCTCTGAATCATTCACAGCAGTTCCCACATATCGATTAAGTCCAGCTTTCTGTAGAATCTCTCCCATAGCATGAACTCCAAGGAGATTAGCCAAAAGTCTCTTAATATCTCCAATGGCAGGTTGTTCTCCCACCATAATCTCTTCCAACTTCGAAATCCAAGAATGTGCTCCATCTTGAAGAGTAGGTAACTTCTCAAGTATGTTTGACATATCTGTACTCTGCCAAGGCTTATACTCCAAACTCTGCCCTCGGATGACCACTGGAAACATCTTCTTGAGTGTCAACTGTTTTCTTGAGCGCAATGCATTTTTCATGCCCAATAGTTGGGAGCCTTCTTTCTGCAGCTCTTCCTTCCGTATCTGCAACTCCTCTAACTGGTTCACCAGTGTTCTTTGTCTTTCTGGACTACTAGTTTTTCCCAAGTCATAGGAGCATCGGTCCATACTTCTTTCGACCTCTCTTAAAGTCCTCCGTAAGTCCTCTTTTATTTCAGTACTGGATGTCGCAGGACAAAACCTTCTTGAAGATGAAGGAGTCCTGGTCTCCAAATCTTCATCGTTGTCTCCATTCTCACTGTCATTATTGGTATCATCTCCCTCTTTTCCATCCTTTCCTTCTCCACCTTCTCATTTTCCATCCTTTCCTTGTCTACCTTCTCATTTTCCATCTTTTCCTTGTCCACCTTCTCATTTTCCATCTTTTCCTTGTCCACCTTCTCATTTTTCATCTTTTCCTTCTCTTCCTTGTATGTGGACACAAGTACCTCCATTATTATAATTACATCTGGGTTAAGAGTCCCCTCTACTGGCCATGGTTGGTGAATTTCAGGCCAGAATTTATGCCATTTTTCCGATATCTTTGCAATGTTTGCGATGCCTTTAACTAAAGGATTATTCTTCTGTACTACATCAACAGGAGTAATTACTTTTGGACTTTTAGTGCCCTTTTTCCCCATTGTAACGGCTTCCTTATGTTCCCTTATTGTAAATTAAAAAGTAATTGCTAAGATTAAAACTACTTAAAGCTATTTAGATTACTTATCTCCCCTCTTTTTTTTTTTTTTTTCAATCAATCAACCAATTAAACAATCAATCAATTAAACAATTAACAAATCAGTCAATTAACAAATTAATCAATCAAGCACTCAATCAATCAATCAATCAATCAATGAACCAACTAACAAATTAATCAATTCATGTATTAAAACCATTAAGACACCACAGCCAATAATAAAAATGAAATTGATCTGCCAACTCCAAAGGAATCAAAAGCTCATTGATGTAATAGCACAACCCAAAGTCTGCTTTATAATATTTGACAAAAAGATCACGCACTCCCACAAGTGACTGACTGTCACCAAATGTGCTCTTAGTCGCAGCAAGACAATCACCTAATTATCACCCAATATTCACCTCAAATCGTCAAACAGTCACAATAGTGAATCTCCAACACAGCACAGATCAGAATAAGCCACGCACAAACAATAAAACTTACATCTGCAACTGACAGCAGAGTTTAGACCAAACAATCATATTCTATTAATTAGTTAAATGCATTAACTGGTCAGTCCGTTGCCAAGCCCTTTATATTTATTTATTTATTTATTTATTTATTTATTTATTTATTTATTTTTGGATAAACTGTACCGGCCTTGATCAGACTGGAGACAGGAGCAGCACACGCAGACGTCAGCAAGCCTCAATCTGTGTGATGCACCAGCCTCAATTCCCACTCACCGTAAATGGATAAGGGAAAGAAACAGGCAATGATTTAGTATCTTATGAACCCATTAGGTCCTTTGAACAGCATCATAAGCGATTCAGTATGATTTGCACACATTTGCACACGTTATCTGCCAGCATTTAGGTCAATAGATGTTTTTCTCCTTTAAATACCAGTAATAATCCCATACCATGCATCATCAATATATAATTTAGTTTATTTCACTCTAATAATATCTTTAAAGTTCTCAATAGTTTATTATTCATTCACGGCTGTATTAATAACTCAACAGTCCTTTCATAAACCAATATATATCTGTATGACTCTCTGCCTGCACACAGCACATGTGTCAGTCCCAGTGAGGAAAAACAGATATGTTATTCTTATTTATACCAGCCCGTAGTGTAGATGTTCACACTCTTAATACCAGCATATGTGCATTCTCTAGTCAATGCAACCAATTTCCTCTCGTTATCACCTTAAAACTAAATTCTAACTATCTCTCCTTCTATCCAAATTATCATTATCCAGTATTTAAAGTCCAAAATGTCAAATTAAACTCAATTTGTTCCCAAATTAAACCCCTAACTAAGCATTGTAGAATTTAATGAAAACCAAATGAAACAAAAAGTTTTAGCGGTTAAAGAATTTTTAGAACTACAAACATATCCAATCTAGCTGAATCAAACAAACAATATTATTTCCTAATACTGTCTGCACAATCTCGCTGTCCCACAAACAAACAAACAAACAAACTGTCTTTTTTAGCTTAAACTAAACCCCATTAAAGAATTGTTTTCTGTTGTTTTTTTTTTAAACTTTGTGACTCTGCCCCTGCGTCTCACAGGAGGGTGTTAATCACAGAGGTGAGAGCATGAAAGTCTCTCCTCATGTCGTTGTACTCATGTTTTAGAAAATTTACAACCCCCCTTTCTCCCCCTCTTTTCTGAATTCTTTCACACAGGCGGTCTCTCTCTCAGGGGAGCCGAGGAGAGATACGAAGAAAAACATGGGGAAGGTGGGGGCGAGTGGAGGGAGGGAAAACTAGACCCACATAATTCATTACGTCCTCTGGAAGAGGCTCATTGTTTTATTTAATACAGAAAGCTAAATATCTTTCCTTATAAGTTATCAAATTTCCCGTTATCAACCACAACCTATATATGTTTATTCAATCATAAAATCTTATTTATTAATCTAAACCACATAGACCAACCCCTGCTGCAGTTTGTCACACACAGCTGGAACACAGTAGTGACCACGCTTCACACACACACCAGGATACGGCTGGGAGATGTCTCCCTGTTCATGAACGCACACACATTGCCACACAATGAAAAACACAAACAGCACTCATCTTATATTCCCCAAAACAACTCATTCATACCATACATTCCTATAGCATGCTTTTTGCCGCGCACTTTTCTTTCTTATTCTTTTAAATTTATGCTACCTATGAGATGCAAATATTCGATGAGAGGCTGCACCAAACACTGTTCGTCAACAAATGTTCAGAGTGAGAACATACAATCGAATTTTTAATTCTACAATCTCCAGTTTATTAAACTGACCTGTGGTGAGGTTTTGCGGCCCATTCTAACAGCTCCTCTTCCTGAGGGCTTCTATATCCAGATTCTGCGGCGTCTTTCCCTGATCATCTCTTTGATCCTATTTCTCTCTCATTACCCTGTCCCTTATCACTGTTTACATTTATTTATTCAAATTTCCTGGATCCAGGATTATCCCAATTTTCTCTTTTTAACTCAATTCCTGACTATGTCAAAGCCAACTGTCACGCAGTGACTAATCTACACATGTCTTACCGTTAAGAAGTTGAGGGCCCAATCTTCATTAATCTCGCACAATGTTATTTAGCTCACCTTATCGTTACAATGAAGCTATTCTACACATACAATACATCTCTTGTATTTATGTTATTTCCTTTCTTCACTTTTTATCTTCTCTTATAATAATCCCCCCTTTATTTGCGTTGTGCACTACGCAAATAAAATCAAATTTAGCACGGAGCTTCACTTCAAACATCAACACAACATGACATGTCCATAAAAAAGAAAAGGTTCTTTACGGTGTGACCAGACAGCAGACACACAACAGCTTCAATGAATGAACCAGCATCCAGTCAAGTGAGAAACGCTCACCGTGTGTGAAGGTCTTGGAGATGCCGCAGGCCACAGCACGTCCAGAGTTCGTGACGCCAAATTTGTCGTATATTTAAGCAGCAGTGATGTTGAAGATGATGATGAAGGAATCTCCGCGGACACCGTTCTTGCTTGTATAATAAGGTTTATTACACAGAAGTTACAGGTCAGGACGGGTACCGGCACACCCGGAGACGTTCTCGGCCAATTCAGAAGTCTCAGTCGCCGGTGCCGGACAAGCATTCATATAGGGAACTTGTTTACGCCCAAAACTTGAGATAAAATGACATCATACATAGGGGCATCTAGTTCGAAACATGCTTCCTACTTGAAGATGGGAACCTCTCCATCTAACAGGTCAAAGAGCATTCTCAGGAAGAGATAACTAACAAGTAACATATTGTAATAACACTTAGGGAGTCTGAGAGTCCAGAAACCAGGCGCCGCTAGCTGTAAACATGTCATTATGTTTTACACACGTGTCAAAATGATCCATGTTAACTAAATACACCACACCTGGAATTCAGTATCGGAACCAAAGGGTGTTTTTTTCCCCGCTACTTTGCTCTCTCTGTAATTCCAGGAAATGTAGTTTCACCTCCTGGAGTTAAACATGCATTGAGAAACAGGTACAGTAGGTGGCGGTTTGCACGGTTTGCTGCTCTCCATTGCCTCCAATTACCGACACCATAGCCAGATGCACCTTCTCAGAAATGAAGCATTGCCTTCTAGTGCATCTGCATATGAGCAATGCACACAAGTACAAATGTGTAGGCCACTTGCTCTCACCCCAGATGATTTCTGATTTCTTTCTTACAGATGGATTTACGGTTGGTACCTAAAAGTACTGAGTCAGTATTCAACTTTATTCAGGCGAGGGGTGGAACCAGGGTGGAGAGTGCAAGAGGCAGCACATAACATATAGATTCTGTTGCGGAGATAGCACTTTGAACGCCAGAATCGCCAAAACTTTTGTCTTGTGTGTTTTGATTTTGTTTACGTTTGTATTCTCTTTTTTTTTCCGGGTTGTGGTTCCATGGCGTGTTAGAAACATCAACTCAACCCACTTGCTTGTTAACTTCGCTGAAATTTTCCTGCTGTATTCTCACATGGGCTCACTCAGATATTTTCTGGACATTTTACTTGGGGTGGGTTGACAGGAAAAGTTCTGGAAATGTCCACACCAACCAACTCGGAAGTTTGCGTTCTCACATACAGCGCCTCCAGAAACTTTCAGGAAAATGTCCAGACTTCAGTTCATGTCTCAAAGCAGTAAAACATATTGACGACTGTTCACGTGTCACTGCAGGACCGAGGAGCGTATACACCATCAGTCGTGCTGCTGTCAGTGCAGTTCTTGGTGGTGTGGCCGTATCATGTTTGTCCCTCTGTCTTTGAATACAATATGTGGCCATTGCAGTTCCAGTTAAGGTCAAATTTTCCATGTCAGTGGGTCACCACCATGTAGCATAACATCGTCAATTATTTAGCTTCTCTTCGTAAAGGCTTTAGGTCAATAAGCCCTGAAACAGTTCTCTCCTATTAAAGATTCATGACACATGGCAAGATTCTTTATCCCCTCATTGTGTCCTTTGGTTTCACTGTTCATGCTTTGCATAGGACAGAAGTGCAATTGAAGAAACTCAGTGTGATCCATTATTATAATGAAAATCCTATTTGACATCTTTAAGCTAGTGTCTTATATCAATCTGCATTCGGTGCTGAGGTGGAATGGAAATTTCCAATATATATGATCATTTAACTGCATAATTATTATAATGAGCAGCATGAGGACTACACCACATTAGACAAGAGCACTGTGTGCACATCATCCATCTTCTTCTGACTTCTCCTGTCACCTCAGTGTCCGCAGCTGCTCGATGGACCCCCGTGTGGTCAAATACTTCTACATGTACACTCAAGAGCACAGGAATTCTTCTTCCTGACTTCACAACTGTGCCTGCTCACATGTATACATAGAGAGCAGGTGCTCATACTCCACACCAGCACCCACAGCTTTCTTCCCTCCACTCAGCGACTGTTGTCCTTGCCTGTGGTGGGTGACACGACCCTGCCAGTAATAACAATCCATCACCGCACTGCAAGGTGGAAGTGTCAGGGACATAAATGGGAACAAGCAAGTCTAGTCTTTTTTTCTCTCTCTGGGTTCTTTCTCTCTCATCAGGTGTGTGTGTGTGTGGTGTGTGTGTGTGTGTGTGTGTGTGTGTGTGTGTGTGTGTGTGTGTGTGTGTGTGTGTGTGTGTGTGTGTGTGTGTGTGTGTGTGTTTGAGTGAGTGTGTGTGTGTGTGTGCGCTCCCTGGATCGTGCACTGCCAGGGGCGTCAGGGTTTCCCTTCACAGACTGAAGGACACGGACGATGGTTTCTCTCAGTGCAAATGAGTAATGTGTTTTCTCCCCGGGACTCTAAACAAATAGTACAATCACACGCACACACACACACACGCACACACAGCGAGTTGTGCTTATGTAAAGCATGATGAGTGGGCATAGAAATCAGTGCGAGCGCAGCCATTTCGGGACCTTTTGTGGATGTTATGCATGGGCCGGTGCAGTGTTCTGCAGATCGCTCGGCTACACCTACACACTCTGCAACACGCTTCCTGCTCATTTGTCAGCTGTGTGTTACACCTGCAGCAGGATTATTGGTGGAACAGTGTTCTCTCTCCCTCGATTTTGCCATTTGCTTTTCTATAGACATGTATAACATAATAACAGCTCTTGTGGAGCTGTACCAGGACATCATGGGGATTTTTTAGATTTAGCATCTCTTTCCATGGTGTCAAAAGATGTGGTGATCTCATACTCGTCTTATATTATCTGGTGACGAACTATTAATAGACATTAGTGATTCACACCATTGCATTGTGTGACAGGTTCTGTCATCGAGATGAACATGGCCACCGTTTATTTTGGGTGAATCCCATGGGCATAAATGTTGCAGCAAATACTCAGAGTCAAGTGAGTATTAATCTGTGGCTGACAATAGTCCATCCATTATCTATACTGCTTGTCATTTGAGGGTGGTGGGGGGAGCTGGAGCCGATCCCAGCTGACATTGGGTAAGAGGGGGGGGCAAACCCTGGACAGGTCGCCAGTGTATCGAAGGGCCGACACAATGAGACAAACAACCATTCAAATTTATGGACAATTAATTCATTAGCCTCCAAATAATCTAACCCCAATCTGCACGTCTTGGACTGTAGGAGGAAGCTGGAGCAAACCCACGCAGACACGGAGAGAACATGCAAACTCCACAAAGAAAGACCCCCAAACAGGGATCCAAACTGGGAACCATTGTGAGACGACAGTGCTAAGCACCGCAACACGGTTCCGCCCCTGACAATAGTCCCTTTTACTAAAGCTACACTATTTTCCACTATTTTGGGAAATGAGTTAGCCCTGAAAATGAATGAAAGAGTGAAAAGTCTATAGGAACTATAGGAAGACTACATCCACACTAATATGTTTAAAATGCATCACATCTGCTACGTGCAGGTTTTTCAAGCCCATAAAAAACTTTGGGAATGATGCTGGCCCCATTTTTATTTGGAAAACCTCGTGGCTGCATTTTAGTTTGGAAAAGCAGAAACTGGGACATTTGGAAACAATAATGCAGTCGCTTCCTGACTGCGTCTTGACAGTCACGACTTGACTGTTCAGTGGGGAACTTTTTAGGAAACATTTCCAAAACAGTTTAGTTTTATTTATATATATATATATATATCTCCTTTAACATCTCACATCTTAAAATTGTATAGGCTATGACACATAGAGCTCTGCATATGCTTATACATGCCCAGGCTGCATTTTCTCTTGTTTCGCGCACGCGCGCACACACACACACACTTTTTGGCTGGTTATAGAGGCTTTGCACATACATTAATGGAGTGTGAGCGTGTTTAATGTGCGCGATTTAGCCGAGCATCAGCAGTGCCCTCTGTCTGATCCCGTCCTAATGTCCTCATGTTGAAACATGTGGGGCCGTCCCCATCTATTATTTTCAAGAGCAGAGAAGGACAGCGTTTGCATAAGGCCTATTAGCTCAATTTGCTGTCTTTCAAGCCCCAATTGCTTCTGTTTAAACAAATCGAGACGGGAGAGGATGTGAGGCTGCAGTAAAGGTGCAGTCCCACAAATGAATCATGCAGATGTTTTGCACAGGAAGCGGTGGTGAGGAGGAGGAGGAGGAGGAGGTAGAGAGGTGGCAGAACATCTCACGGAGCCCCCCTGCCCCTGCAGTTTCACAGCCCACCTCAATGTCTAAATCTGGCTCTGTTGCTAGCTAACCTGCACTTGATTTTTTTTTTTTTTACTTAAAAGCCACTCGTCTCCCTCCCTCTCTCACTGGGCATGTAGCTGCAGTGTTCGGATGGTAATTGGCCTGTGGTCAGAGAACACATGAGTTCTGAGGCAGCTGAGAGAGAGAGAGGGGCCACATGGAAACCTGAGGAGCTGTAATTGTTTGGCGTAACACTTGAGCTGAATACACTTACAGCTTTAATTTAAAAGACTTCAATATCACAGCTTTGTACATAAGTATGTCAACAAAAACAAGAAAATACTGATACAAATTTAGTTTAGCTTAGAGATATAATATGTAAATGTTTATGTTAACAGTATTCAAACTCTCCAAATTTATTCAAGATAAAGGGACATTTCATTTTGGTCGCCTTTCAATTACGTCATATTTGCTTTGTCCGATCGAACAATGCTAGCTAGTTAGACAGATGGCAGTTTTTTCCCTTCCACTGTTTGTATTGGTCATGACCTTATCCTCATCTGCAATGGTGGTGAAGACAACAACTCCCATGATCCCACACTGCTTCACAACATCATCAAACTAGATCTTTTGTTATTGTTTTGAAAGGGACCCCTAGTGGCCAAAGGTGCATATTGTACATTTAATTATCTTAAACTTATGCTCTTATGAATGTCACAATGTGTAGTAGATACAATTTATGTTGACTTCATCATTCATTTATCATTCATGTTGGTTTGGACATAGTTTCTAAATTGAAGATACATATAAACTGTTGATTCCTTATTGAATCCACTGTGTCTCAGCTACACATTGGTTGTAGTTACAGGTTTGTTTCTGTACAGCAGAGCCTAACCCATATTAAACCAAATTTAAATATGGTAGAATGGATTTTTATTTGGATCTACACCAAATTTCACACACTCTTAGATATCAGTCACTTACATATGCCTGATTATTCCCTGAGAAATTTGTGAAAATGTCAAAAAACAATGTACTATCGAGATAAAAGAAACACTGGATCCACTCTGCTTTGTTCATTTCAGCACCAAAATCTATAGTTTCTTTCGTTTGCAAATTCTCGGAGTTTATTTATTGTAATCCTGCTGACAAACAGACAGATAGTAGAAACATAAAACACTTTGACGCAGGTAATAAAATACATTTTCTGTTTTAGGTGATCATTTGCAAACTTGGAGGACCTGTCTGTGCCTCTAGGTGAAATCACTCAGTTCTGAAGTAAATAGATATTGACTCTGAGCTGCCTAACAAATGAATTGGGTTAGTTCCATGATTAACCCAGGGGAGCTCAGGAATGTCCTCTTGGCTCCACTGAACTTTAATCTAGACGACAGGGGACATTCAGGGACGTGTACAAGAATGGACAGATGTGATACAGACAACCAATCAGCACCTCTGTTTTCATCAGAAGCCGCCGAACTGTTATGTACTTTTGGAAAGATCATGAAAGTGACAGGGCGGCTCCTCTTCAAAAGTCTTTTAATAACATTTTAAGAACTTCATATTCCCAGTTGCTTTTGCCAGCTCCTGACTTAATGCTGCTTACAGCTGATGGCATAACTGTCTGTATGTGACTGCCATCACGCGTGACTGAGGATGCATGACTCTTTCATGAGGTGGTGTTTTACCTGTGAACGTAAGCAATTGGGAAAAAATTTGCTAAGTTGTTATATGGAAATGAGAGCCGGTGTCTGAAAGAATGTTTGACTGAAGCCGTATAGTTCAGCAGACACTGACAGCACAGTGGCTTTCATTAAGTCAGAAACATAACCTTTGTTATCATGTGGATGATTCAGGCTACACAAAGTTCTTTTTGGCATCACAATCCGAGCGTGAGCTGCAGTTTAAAGCTTCGATTTGAAGGGTAGGACAGGATTAAGACATCTTTAGGAGGATTCAGGCATTTTATCTCCAAAGGGACTCTAAAACCGAGACTGGGGTTGTAAAATGTGGCCATTGTGCTGGAATGCATAATCAGGCTGATTTGCTTCCACAGACTCTGTTTTGGGATCTGACCTATACATCTGGTTTTCCTACAAGGTCACGGTATAAAAAGCACAGGTATAATACAAAGATTAACAACGCTGAAATATTCCAGATACAGACACCACCCTCTTGTTCTTTGTGACATAATTCAGAGCCAAAATCTGTGCATTAGTGATCGTGGATTGGAGCCGTGGTATCAAGGTCCTGACGATACAAGCACTCGACCAATCACAAGTCAGTCTTAGCTGTCCATCATAATATTTCACTTCATAATCAAATAACTAATTTAACACAAACTTATTTTGAAATTCCCTAAAATTATAGAAAACATTATAACAATACTTGGACTTTTTAGTTCTGGTTCATGTCCCATCATCATGCAGACTGACTGTCCTGAATTACTGAGGCTTCTAAATAGAACAGAGCCATTATTAAAGTTAGAAGTAACATCTCAATAAGAATACATTATTCGCCTTTGAAAGGAAAAATCTGCTAAACACTTCCAGGCCACAGCAAACTCACTAGTGATGATGACCATGTCTCTATATGCCCTTTGGCCTTCTAGAGTTATCTCATAGGGTTTTACAGTCTGATGACAAATATGTAAAGCTGGTACAGCCGACAGCGTAACACTCTCCACAGAAACAAAAAATAGATGTTTCAAATTTTTTCACTCCCCTCGTGTATAAATATTGAACCATTTCCAGAATAGAACATCACTTCAGGCAGTGAAGTTGGTTCTAATATATAATACTGGATTAGTAAATGTTGCCTGGCAACAAAAACAGTAAGATAAAGAAAATGTACTGATGTTGCATGAACAACTTTTACTGCTAATGATTTCATATTTTATTCATATATATATAACAGTGACAGACAACTACTAAGATTGTGTTGCAAATAACAAGCAACAAGCACTAAGCACAGACACAACAGGTAACACAGAAAATCATCTGCAGGTAAGAGGAAGGAAAGAAAGCCTCGATGCAGAAATAGAATGTATTCACTGCAAACCAACAAGAAGTTGCACAAGCAGGTGGCCGAGACGTTCAGGTGAGGTCAGCAGCACACGGAGGCAGGAACCTCGCTTAGGACGTCTAGTGGACAGGTATGTTTCAATCAGGATTGAAAACTAGCAGCCGAGGAAGAGAATTTGAAGCAGTAGGGTAGATGGAGATGGTGCAACCGTTACCATGACAACGTGAAACACCTACAGCGTTGTCCGTTCGAAGCCGATGGGAGCATTGCAGTTTATCTCAGAGCTGCATATTGATTCTGCTCCGTGTAGTTCAGTTTGGTGAACATCCCCTGACTTTACAGACTGAACATCCTGTTTATCTGAACCAGGCATTTTATTCATGTTATGACATACAACCGGGAGAGTTCCGGGGTGCCTTCAAATAGTACATTTTGCTTTTGAAGGTTTCCTAACTTGGGTTTCCGACCGCAGCCCATGTCTTTTGCTTCTGCTCGGGGGCAGTATGTGTTCCCTGTGCCGCCGAAGCGAGTAAGTGGGATGTGAGGCTACAGGCAGGAACCTGTGAAAAAGGCATGAACTGTCCCTGAGTATGTTAGAGAGGCCGTCCCATTCTTGTGAACGCAATATCTCAAGAACACCTCATGGGAATTTCTTCAAATTTCTCACAAACATTCTCTTGGACTGAAAAATTAACTGATAAGATTTCAGTGGTCGAAGGTAAAGGTCACTGTGATCTTATTGGGGGGGGAGTATGTAGACGGAAACTGCACTGGTTGGTATAGTGCAGTATTTCTATCATCACTTTTCCAGCCAGGTGGTAAATGAGGTAATTCAGATTTTTATCTAAAAAAAAAAAGCAGATGAAAATTAAAGTCTGAGTGAAAGTGGATGTGAGTCACTCCTCTGTCAGGAGAACCAGCTCATCCTCCCAGCAGCCTCAGCTCTGCCCTCTGTCACCAGCATCTGCTGAAGGTCAGCACCAGAGTCCTCCTGCTGTGTAATCAAAGAGATTTGGCACTCAAGGTTATTTTTGACTCGACTTACTCCAGGTAACAGTAGCCTCTCGGACTCCCAGCTCTGTGTGGAGATGAGTGAACACTGCTCTATCCACCTGCTGTTGACCCGTGGAGCATTGGCTGCCTCTGGGGCCTCCGGGCTTATTAGCAAGTGACTGCCACCAGATATGGGTTTGGAAAACTGACAATGTGACTGACAGGGAAACTGGAGACGTTTTTCATATGTGGGGAGGGGGCAGTGTTTGGGGTTCGCAGGAGGAGGTTTGTGGTCAGTGCTGTGAGGGGTCAACACACACCTGCTTGTTTAGAGTTTCATATACCACTAAAGTTTTAGTTATCCTCTAATGAGAGCAGCCAGATTTGAACTGATCCTCTGTCAGTGACTAAGTTTACATGGACACCAGTAGTCTGACTATTCATCTTGTTCTGATTAAGACATTACTCCAATTCTGATGTTTACTCAAGTTGCTAATAGAATATTCAGTTTTATGTTTATGTTTACACGATGCAGAGCATAGTCTTATATGACAACATTATGTCCACTATGCCATTTGTCCCGCGCTCTCGTTAGAATTTTCAAACCACGACCTGAATTGATCCCACACTGGGGAAATTCACTTGTAACAGAAGCACATAGAGATGATTTAATGCACAATGCTACCGTGTGCTACAGAGCCCCTAAAGTCCCGGCAAGTGATTTTTATGCCACTGCACCGGCGACAGCCAGTGGTCAGAGGCATAAAAATCACTTCTGTTTTCGGGTGGTCTGTCCCATTCCTGTGAACGTGATATATTGAGAATGCGTAGAGGGAATTTCTTCAAATTAGGTACAAATATTCACTCGGACTCAAGGATGAACTGATCAGATTCTGGTGGTCAGAGGTCAAGGTCACGGTGACCTCACAATCACAGTTTATACACAGAGAGAAGTGCATTCTGTTTGCAACATCAACAAATATAATGCAAATAATTTCCGTGAACAGAAAAAACACACACAAAAAATTAAAAGTCTGCTCTAGACTTTGACCATCAGCTCACAAAACTAACCTGGATTCCAGTTTGAATCCATTAAATCCAGCTGCTAGGAACAGGAAGTGAAGAAAAGGGGTTGAGATAATGATGTTGAGCAGTTCTGTATTTAACATGTAGACTATCTTACTCGCCATCTCTCAACCCCTGAACCTTTTAATCTTAAATTGGTAATGAAAGTGTAAATTTGAAAGGATAAAGTCCTTCCAACAGATTTATTAATCTATAAATTTCCATGATATTCAAGGTGAAATCTGTCGAGGGATCCAGATCAGCTGTCGTGCTCCATCCTTGGCTGCAGAAAAGACTTTTAGCTTCAGTGTCTTCTTAGATCACAGCGAATGACACACACTTTGTGGGCTGTGGACTGTGTCAGGCCGCTGTGTCTGATTAATGCATATCTGGGGTGTCAGCAGCTTCCATCGTCTCCTTTTTTTAATTCCACTCATGGCTTCTCAGATGTCTGAAATCTTCATATTTAGTTGGTTTAGATGATTTTTTAAAACAATGTTCTGCTCATTTAAGCCTCTCTGCCGTCAGACAGTCCTGCTGGCATTTTCAGACAGTTACATTTATTCAGTGGCAGGTTGGCTGATACTCAATATTCATGAACCTAGGTGAATTGTAAATGAGAACATGTGTAGAGGTGAGGGACATGAAAGGAGTTATTAAGCCGTCTGCAACAGCAGCAGGAGGGAATTTAAAACCCATTCAGCGGTGTTAGTTCTCGTCCAAATGCCAAAACGCCTCCTGTCTTGTGACTCAGGTGCATTTTTGGGTGTTTCACTTTAGTTTCTATGGACTGGTAAATTCTCTAACTTTGCCAAACATTAGCATTTAACAGTCACATTTTCCTCTGTCAAGGAGGTTGTGTTTTCATCAGTGGTCGTTTGTCAGATAGCAGGATTATGCATAAACTACCAAACCGATTTACATTCAGTTTTGTGAAGGGGTCGGACATGGTTCAATAAAGAACCCATTACATTTTGGAGCGATTCTAAATAAATGGGCAGATGTAGGATTTTTATTTTAATTGTCTTTGCAGTGTTTCCCACAAAATGAACAAGAATTGCACACAGTAGAGCACCTCCACCTGGGTTCGATACCCCTTTTCCACCAAACTAAACAGTGTGCTAGTGCTGGTTCGGAGCTGGTTCAACGTGGGAACCTTTTAATAACCAGTTTACTTTTCCAGGGACTGGAGTCGCCTTAGAGCCACGTCCTTGTGTCCCCATATACGTCACTTTATACGTCTCTACGCCTCAACTATATAAATACACCCATGAACTTGCACCTATTATATATTATATTGAATTATTTATATCCAGTCCAACCTTGCTCCACCCGCTCTCTTCTCTCTCTCTCTCTCTCTCTCTCTCTCTCTCTCTCTCTCTCTCTCTCTCTCTCTCTTTATTTGCGCTGTCATGCAGACACACCATCTATGATCCGCCACATTATCAACACTGATCAAATGATTGATTGATCGATATTTGAGTTTTAACAGAATTTTGGGTGGTTATCCGATCAGAAGTTTTTCCCTAGTTTTGCTCACCAAAAGAAAGCTTATGTTTTGTCTGCATTTCTTTGTCAGCAAGACTTTGCAAAAACTACTCAACCAATTTCTTAAACAGGTCGATTCTTTAACCTTGTGGAGGTATGTCCTCTCCGAGTGTCCGTATAGCTATGGATGTGTCTTATATCTATTTCCAGGGGGTTAAGGACAATGATTTTTCTGTTTTTTTCTGAATAAGTTTGTGTCATTGTAGCAGCACAACCAGCACATATTACAGGATGGGACCCTCATAGTGTGTGAACCAGTGAGAGTGAAGCAGCACTGGCCTTTCGATATGTTTTAACACACTATCAGCAGCAACGTTGCATTATTATGGATCATGTTATCCAGCGCCACCTGTCCCACTGGTTGGTATTTCACGTTGGGTTTATAAAGGGATTACCAGCCTGCTGCAAACATCGGGTGGATGAGGGAGAGGGGAATTTTGTGTGTGTGTGTGTGTGTGTGTGTGTCCATCTGTGACTGTGTGTGTGTGTGTGTGTGTGTGTTTCATATAAAAGCCATAAAGCCGTACGCAGGTCAGGCTGTAGCGAGCTCCTCTCATGATAAGCCTCACGCCTCGGAGACTTACACAGATGATGTTATTGACTGAGTTATTGTGACATATGATTTTAAAAAGCTGGAGTGCCTGCAGAGCACAGTGGAACATTGTGAACCGAACTGCTTTCGGCTGAACACAGGACTCGCTCCTTTGAGGATTATCTCTGCGCTCTGGCTTTAATTTCACTGCTGTGCCGGGTCAATTAGAGTTTGTAATTGTAATTCCACTCATTTAGAGTGTTTGATCGCTGCTGTTGAACGGGAATGGAGTGTAATTAATTTGTCTCACTGTCTCTCTCTTTGTCCCTCCCTCTCATTCACATCCCCACCTCCCGCCCCTCCATTCACCATCCTCTTCTCCTTTTCTTCCTCCCATTCTACCCCTTAGGTGTCTGGCCCAGTGATTCAACCCCAGACAGGAGCAGGAGGAAGCAGTGGAGAAGAGGGACATGGGGCTGAACCTGAACCAGGACTGGCTCCTGCCTTTCCTATTCTTGCTGCTGATGATCACTGTGTCACCGACTCACAGCCAGGGATGTCCACAACGTTGCGACTGCATCCCGAAGCTCAAGACCGTGTCGTGTTTCGGCAAACGCCTGTCCGCACTGCCAGACGGCATCCCACAGGACTCCAAGATCCTGGATCTAAGTGGAAACAAACTCCGCTGGGTGGAGCACGGAGACCTGCTTTCGTATCCCCGCCTTGAAAAGCTGGACTTGAGTGACAACATGATTAGTGCCCTAGAACCGAATGCTTTTTCTACTCTCCAGAACCTGCAGTCGCTGTCGCTGAGGGGCAACCAGCTGAAACTGGTCCCAATGGGGGCTTTCTCACGTCTCTCCAACCTGACGTCACTGGACCTCAGTGGGAATAAGATCGTGATTCTTTTGGACTTTACTTTCCAGGACCTGAAAAGCCTAAAAAACTTAGAAGTTGGAGACAATGATCTGGTTTATATCTCCAACAAGGCCTTCCTGGGTCTCGTGGGGCTGAAGGAGCTGACCATCGAGAGGTGCAACCTGACGTCTGTGTCCAGCCAGTCTCTCTCTTATCTGCATAACCTGGTGACTCTGCGGCTCCGCTACCTCAGCATCTCTGCCTTAGAAGACCAGAACTTCCGCAAGCTGGGAAACCTGAGGGGGCTCGAGATCAACCACTGGCCCTTTCTGGAGCACATTTCCCCTCACAGCCTGCAGGGGCTTAACTTGTCCTGGTTGTCTATCACACACACTAACATCACGTCTGTGCCGACCTCCGCCCTGCGCAGTCTGGCCCACCTCACCAGCCTCAACCTCTCCTACAACCCCATCTCTGTGTTGGAGTCCTGGGCGCTGCGGGACCTTGTCAGGCTGAAGGAGCTGCATATGGTCAACACGAACCTGGTAGTAGTGCAGCCATACGCACTGGGCGGTCTGAGGCAGATCCGCCTTCTTAACCTCTCCACTAACAGCCTGGTGACCCTGGAGGAGGGAGCGTTTCAATCTGTCAACACTCTGGAGACACTGCGTCTGGATGGAAACCCTCTCGCCTGTGACTGCCGCCTGCTCTGGATCCTCCAGCGCAGGAAGACCCTTAATTTTGACGGCGCCTCCCCGGTGTGTATGACGCCTGTCGAGGTGCAAGGACGGGCACTCAACGCCTTCTCTGACTCGGCCCTCTTTGACCACTTCACTTGCCAGAAGCCCAAAATCCGCAACAGGAAACTGCAGCAGATAACCGCCCGCGAGGGACAGGTGGTGTCGTTCATATGCAGAGCTGAAGGCGAGCCTATACCAGTGGTATTCTGGATCTCCCCTCAGCGCCGCCGCATCACCACAAAGAGCAGCGGGCGCTTAACTGTGTTACCAGAAGGCACGCTAGAAATACGGTACGCCCAGGTGACAGACAGTGGAACCTACATCTGCATAGCCAGTAACGCTGGTGGAAATGACACCTATTTTGCCACTCTGACAGTGAGCGGGCTGCCGCTAGACGCAGCCCTCATGGCCAACCGCACTTACTATGCCGGGGATCTTAATGACACTAATCTAAACGACACCAGAGTCTTCTTGAAGTTTACCCTGGACCTCAAGACCATCCTCATATCCACAGCTATGGGCTGCATCATGTTCCTGGGTGTGGTCCTGTTCTGCTTCATCCTGCTGTTTGTGTGGAGTCGAGGGAAGGGGCAGCACAAGAACAATTTCTCGGTGGAATACTCCTTCAGGAAAGTGGAGGGACCTGCTGCGAGCGGAGGACAGGGCGGGGCGCGCAAGTTCAACATGAAGATGATTTGATCATGTGGGACCGATTTTTTCTTTTTAGTATTCTGTCCGTGATGCTGTTTACAAGCAGTAGCAAGCTGGGACATAAAAACACTGGAGTGGGCGCCTGCTTGCAAAACATTAGAATTATTTATGGGACGTTTTATCGAGACAAGGTTTTGTTTTTGAAAAAAGACGTATGGGGGGAAAAAAGGCAATCGGTATGGATTTGAGATAATGTATTTCTACTGCTCTTTATTGCGTGTCCTTGTTATTGTGCAGAGGAAATCTGGATTATATTTAAAGATGTCTTCAATAGACTGTTAAAAACAGACTAAGCAACAATAGCACTCAGAGTCCCAGCAGTCTTTAACCTCCACAGAGCTCTTTGCCAACTCCAGCTCTCTTCCCCACCAGGATCCCTGTCTCTCTTCATCTGTAAAGGACTTCACCTCTCTGCTCCGTCTGTGGCGACTCGAGCTCTCTGTCTCTGAACTCATGAATACATAACAGCTGGGTGGTGCTCAATGATTGCCAAGGACTTGCCAACATGTATTTGACTAGTTTGAGCTATAATACTGCATATTTACACTACAATCAGAACTTTAGAGCATTAATATGTAGAGGCTCTGCTTTCTGAGCCGCTGATGGGTTCGTACAGAAAATACGAATTATACGAAACGACTACTACTCTGCAACACTGCCAATTTGACCATAAAGCACCATCTAATATCACTGTCAGTGCAAAGATGGGGGAGAGAGACGTTTTCATTGGATGTAAGTTGGTCGAGGGTGATTTAATACAAAAGTGGGACTCAGACAGGTCATGTGCACTTGTAAATCAAAACATGCACAATTTTGTTTGTCCACTGTCACACTGTACAAGACTCTTGCCCTGTTAATCTGAAACTCCTGTGTAAAGATGAACGTTGGCTTCTTTCTTTGAATAATGTGAATTATTTGTAAATTGAACATTTGCCGGGATGCGTTTATCCCAATGTTGAATAGATGATACTGTATGAGATTGTATTATATATTTTGTAATCACTGACATCCCTGTCGTTTATAGTAATGTTGACTGATCAGATTTTACTGTCCTACTGTAATTGTACTGTTAACGTCTCTTTTTCAAAATCATTGATATCTAGTCCGGTCATAAACAGAAATTGTACTCTCTCATTGTATCACATCATCAGATCTGCTCGCTCCTTGAGCTCACAACATAAATCACAGGGGGCGTCCATATCGGGTTTTCGTTCGTCGGCCTATTCCTGTCCAGTGTGATACGGGAGGCGTTTGGCTGACCACCAGGGGAAGGAGTTAAGTGGACTCTGATCGGGATCTCGATCTGTTTTTAGACGCGTAGAGAAAAATGCTAATGCGGTATAGACCTAGCAAACTGGAACAGAGGTCATAATGAAACAGAGCCAGTGAGGAGGGGGAGTTTGGGTATTTTAGGAAGACACAGACACTAACAACAAAGGGCTCGGTGCTGGGGTCACAACAACAGGCCACAAAAGGGAGGTGTGCAACGTTTTTGTAGGAGTTTGAATAGATTCGGTTCTAAAGGTGAAATTCAATAAGATGTCATTATTAATTGCTAGTTGCCCTCACATAGAAATCAGAGGTAATATTTATACTTGAGGAATACAGTTTGTGTTTGAGAATATGATACATTGTCGTTTCACATGAATTTGCAGTCATGTCCATGGACAATGAAAATGTGTAGTACTTTCTATACCACACTTCAGTATATGTAGAAACCCAGAAACTGGAGTCATTAAATCCACTTTTCCTCATCACCTCAGACATTATTTTGAGAGCGTGAGAACACAGATTAGCTGCATATATAATTCAAAAATGCTCTTGATCTTTTGTCCTATAAACCAATAGCACCAGTTGTGAGATCAGCTGCTTAGGTTCTGCCATTCAACTTTTAAAACTGTTACTCTGCTGCCCTCTGTTGGCAAAAAATGGCAATAATAATAATAATAAACTTTATTTACTAATTAGATTTTCAAACTTTACGTTACAAATTGCTTTACAATCTCATCAAATCAAACATACTAGTCATACAATCATAAGCAAAAGACTGAATAATGACTTTCTCAACCTGTATATTTGTGCAGTATTGAAAGTGAAAACTCATTTTGTGGAATAACCTAAGTAACATTCCTCACGCAGCAAACAAAGCGTAGAAACTGGAAACAGAGTGGTGGAGCATGATTCCATGTTCGCTCACATATACTGCACAAGAAGTTATTATTAACCAACTGTGAATATGTTCCTGGACTGATCTGACATCAGTTAAGCTTCCTCTCTGTGATTAACAACTCTGATGTATTTTTAATTCTTCTAATGATGAACTCCTCCTGTAAATATGGAAGCCATTGTGTCTGGAAGTGCTAGACTGTTTTGTATTGTACTGTTTTATAAAAAGGAAGCACACTGTTTATAAAGCATGCTATATTATATGCTATGATGATGTCCTGTCCCATTTCTTTTACAGCTGCTGTCTGATCTCCCCACCCTCATGGTAAACCTCTCACTGTGAGATTCTGTGTTGCAGATTTTTATGGTATGTTTTTCCCCAGGTTTGTCATATTTAAAACATTTTTTAAAAAACAGTTGATTCAGATGAATGAAGGATGTGTTATCTACACTACACATAAATATTAAGTGCTCAAAATAACAAGTTCCTGCCCTGATACACAACAATGATTGAGAGTTATTGCTCATTTTGTGTATTCATCAAAACAAGATAAAAAAATATATAACATTTCTGTAAACTGGTACAAATATTTACAATTAAGTTGCATGTATTTGTTGTTGGCTTTCTACATCACAACCATTTAACCATTTTGCTGTTATGACTATATTCAGTGATATTCAAATGTCTCAAAGTTTCCACCTTCACTCATTAAAATGATCATGATATAGGTATTCTGTGCTGACATGGTGAGAATATTTTCAATACAGTTCTAATATCTTTCTAAACTATTTATCCAGTTTTGTTTTTTCACATAACTCAGAAGAAATGTAAAAAAAAGAGGCTATTTCTAGTTATCCCAAGGGACATGTATAGGGGGGTCCCCTGGATATTAGAAGAGTGTCATTGAGTGTTTTAATACATTGTAACTTGTTAAACTAAACTGAGCCTCATCACTGGGTAACTGAATTCATACTTAACTTATGACTTGTAACTGCTGAAGTCAAAGATAAATAAGAAGTGGTGTGCACTTCAGGGACGCCTTAAGGAGGAAGTAGAGCATGCGGCAGGAAGATGTTCAGCACCCAGTATATTTATCAAAATATCTTCTTCATTAGCCCCTTCTATTCAAAAGTGTTACTTGTCACACTGTTTTTTTGTTTGACTCCAGGAGGCTGTTTTATATTATTTTTTTTAAATATGTGCTGAAATTGGAGTTTGATTTATTTATATGTATATATACACACACACAAAATAATCTCTAGGGTTATGCAAAAATCAACGTGTGAATTAGACACTTGAAACCTCTAGTTTACATAAGCTAAGAACAGACATTCCCGTGAAATATGTGACCTGGTGAGTTGAGCACATTAACAGATATTCATGGTTTGTGATATATAAGTTTTTGTGCACCAAACTTTTCTGTGAAAGTACAGAGTATTCTTATATGTCTTAAAACATGTCTGCATTAGATCTTTGAAATATTTTCTATTGTTCAAACAGGCCATGAAGTCCTGCACTCTAAAAAGACATGTTAGTACAGAAAGGTAAAAAAGGTGTGTGAAGAAATACCATAAGGTCCTCTGGTGCTGGGGGAATACATTTTGATAGAAAAAAGAAAGGCACTCCTGCTGTGGAAAAATAAAAAAGTCTATGTTAGTGTGGCGAAAGCATGGCAAAGATATAAAAAAAAATGCCCCTGGCCCTCATCAGGGTGACTAACCTGAAGTCAAGACCAATATAGGCCTGGGAGATACAGATCTATACAGCACATTAAAGACACAAGAAGACATTAACACATCCACGCTAACTAGCAAACCTAGTTATAAAAGGAAGAATAATCATCTTCTTTATTAAGACCAAGAAAAACATGACCTAAACATGTAGCTTGTTTGAATCCCACGAGTCTTCAATACAGCGTCAGTGCTCCTATAACACAGATCAGGAAATGACATGAACACCATTCCTATAAATGCAAAAACAAAAAAGTTCATGTTTAATCATATGAGTTGAATGATGAATAACTAAGAGTACCAAAGTAACAGGGCTCAAGGATTTACACCTGTTAAAAACATGTCTGACTCATCTGACTACATCAGGGGTGGGGGGCTTCCAGACTGGAGGAGGACCACAAGACAGTCTGATCTGGCCCAGGAGACAAATACATATATGCAACTCAGAAACTCAAACACACACAAAATTCTCCTGAAAGCAAATACTGTATTATAAGAAAATAGTGGACTTCAGGGTGGTGTCATTGCCTGTGAGGTCACACTCAAGGTGAACAAAACACATGAACCAAGATTTGGAAGAAGAAATATTAAAAACCAGCAAATGGGCTTGTGGGTTGATGAAAAAGACGAGCATCATTACAGCTGGAAACACTGAAATGTTTGGAGACATGGACACTCACGATCGCTTGCTGATTGGGTCTTTTCAGTCACAACCTCGTCTTCCCCGATTTATCACGTCATTTTGTTTTGAAGAACTATCACTGAGCAGATTATTGATATAGAATGAGGTATTGAAAGGACACTTCAAGACACTGCAAAAAAAAATTCAAATTTCCTCTCTGGTCTGTGATTATACAGAACACATCCGGACTCATCATTTTTATGCATGGATCACTTTTGACGTGGGAGAAATTGTCTGTGCTAACAAGCATGCAATGACAAGAGCAAGTGTGACCTCCTGGGACTCCTCCAGGAACTTAATGAATAATTTGACGACGTGAAAAGCAAACAAAAAGAGCTGCACATATTTGTTTGAGCGAGTTCAAATAAAACTAGTGGATGTGCTACAACACTAACCTGAGGTTAGAAATTGTTTGGAACAGCCTACAACTGTGAGCAGGACTCTTGCAAAGCCAGTATTTTCTGCAACTCAGCAAATAAAAGTAGACGCTCTGCTTACTGTTGATACCTGCAGGCGGAATGGTCATGTGAAATGTGTTTTCAGGTTTGTTTAAGTAGAGCTTTTAAAATTATCTTCAAGACTTTCACGACTGACTGATCGCAATGCAGAAAACCATCTGGAAGTAGCATCGCCATCACTACCATGTGACACCAGAAGCCACACCAAAGAGAAGCCATTCCAACCATAACATTGAAGAGGTTTGTGTGACATGTGTCTTTGAAGAATATTATAGTGGCCCTTGATATGAAATGGGCTCCAAACCTCTGTTGCTATGTACTGTACTTATGGCTTATGGCTTTTAAATACACATGTTGGTTTCGTAATAAGTCGCTAAGCTGTTTCCCTTCTTGTTGTCTTGATCCAAAATCTAAATCACTCGCCCCTGCTCAGCATTTTTATCTGATGGAATGATCAGATGAGGTGTCTGCGTTCATGTGTCTCCACTCATTCCTTCAGGTTTTCTTCTCCTTTTCACAGCTCTAACTCTTTACTGTGTCATGTCCTTCTCATATTTTACTCATTAAAATTTCTGGTAATCGGAGAAGAAAAGGATAGTGACAAGAATGTCTTGAAAGCTGCTTTGAAACAACATGATGTGACTCAGACAGATACTTTTTTTTGAATTACCCTGCTCACAGCTTTTCCTCTTAATGTTTCACTTAAGTTAATGAAAAGCATATTTACTCCATATAGGGTTATTATTTTTCATTTGTATGCATTCATCAAAACACGAGTAGCAAGAGTAAAGATTTATAAATAGCTTTGCATAAACATGTTTATCAAACAATAATGTTAATGTTACCCTCATTAAACTTTACTTACTGAAATTGACACCAGGTTCTTCCTGTGAAATTCAAATTAGACCTTTAGCAAAACACATGTTACTGGGAAATGACTCTCTATTCCCTTTTTCTTTGTTCTGTGTATCAAGAGTTGACTGTGACCTATGCATTTCACATGAGGTGTCATCAACCAAGCATGACACACTGACAGACACTGTCAGACTGTGAAATTAGGACATTAATCACATGGGTCTGCCCTACATGTTATTCATTTAATTTATTTTAATTTATTTGTACTTTAACACTATATATAGCAGTGGTAAAATGCACAGTGCTCTGAAACCCTCCCTTCAAGGAGCTCTTATATTTGCTTAAGAGACTAAATGTACTGACACTTAACTTCTTCTTTAACAAAGGTATTTCCATCTACATGATTTTAAGTCTGATAGGTGACTGCAATAGGGTGTGTGTGTGTGTGTTTACTCTTGTACTCATATCTTTGTAAGGACCAATTTGAGCCTACAACCTACGAATGAGGACATTTTGGGCGGTCCTCACTTTCTGACCCACCTTTAATGGACTGTCTGGGGGTTAAGACTTGGTTTTAGGGTTAGGTTTAGAATTAAGTTTATGTAAGGGTTTGGGTTAGGGCTTTGGTTACGCATTTAGTGTCCTCACTAAGATAGACGTACAAACAGTGTGTGTGTGTGTGTGTGTGTGTGTGTGTGTGTGTGTGTGTGTGTGTGTGTGTGTGATGACACATTTCGTCTCACCGGTGTTGAGACGTGTCTATTTGGAATTATAGTGGTTAGTAGGTGTTGAACAAACAATTGACCTGCAGATCAGAAGATAAGCTGAAATAAAACATTTACCAAGAATTTAGGTTTCTTGAGTCACTAGGAAAAATATAGTAACATTACTGTAAAGTCAGTTTCTGTTCTGCTGTTTGTAAAACAGCTAACTTTGAACTGGCCGATAATTTCAACCCCTTGAGCTCTGATGATCATTTTGAAGTTGTTACAGCAGCTGAGAGCTGTAAACTGAGAACTCAAACATTTAACTTAAGTGAAAATGCAAATAAATAGAAAGTAAGTTGCTCAAGTACGAGTTGAAGTCCCACTTAAAAGTAACTTAGTACTTGCTTTTAAATGTATTTAAAGTATTAAAAGTCAAAGCTCTTGCTAAGTGTAGCCTCCTCCCTAATGCTGTCATACACAAATAGTACAGAGTTTATTATATTAATAAAGAATGCTGCAGATTATGCTGCTGAAAAGACTATTCATTATTACTATTCATGATTTATGATGATTTATAACCCTAACCCTGACCCTCTTCTAAATCTAATTGAACCTTCCCACTCTGATTGGATCCTAATGGGAAATTCCTGTGACGACCTGCACCTCATCGCCAATCACTCACCCAGTATACACACACCTGCTCACACATCTCTTCCCTGCCAGATTCTCGGTGTACTGTACTTGTACTTCCTTGTGTAGCCCTCCTGTGTATGACCATTACCCTGTAAGTTTTGGTGCCTTGTTCTGGTTTTTGACTTGTTGGATTCCCTGTAATCTTCTTCTTCCCATGTGTGACCTCTGTATGAGTTTTGCCTGATTCCTCCGTTGTCCAGTCATCAGTACAGAAAGTTGTCCGACAGATATTTGCTGACATATGTAGCTGAGTAAAAGTGAAAAGTAAATAAATCCACTTAAGAAAATTGCAGCTACATGACACAAATAAATGATGTATCGGCTCAAATGTTCAGATTAATATTTTTTTAATGCTCAATGCCTAGATTAGCATATAAGGAAACATATATGCATATATTTAATTGACTCCTTTTGTATTCAAATGTGCCATAATTCATAAAATCTAATTATTTAGTTAGACTTAAATTTGGCATTGATCGGCTTATGGACACTTAAAAAAAAACTGCTGTTAAAGCTTTCTTGGCTATGCTTCATAGTCAAACCCTCAGCAGCTGATAAGTTATTGCATTTCTGTAAAAAGTAGTGTTAGAAAAAAAGTAGTTAGTACTCAGTAGTCATCATTAGTGTAGTGTTTGGCCCTGAGGCTTTGGCTTTGACCCAGGAGGACTGGCTGTTACTCTGAAGGCTATACACTGTCGGCACTGTCAAGTTAAAACAATGTCAACTAGACAAATAGACTAGTTGGCTGCTGTTTCTGTCATGTTTTACTTTGGGTCTCTCTGTAGTCTGAAGCTTCAGCTCTGTAGGAGTTGGTCTCTGTATCTGGACACAGCTTTTTGTGTATGAATAACTTTACACAACCCTATCTGTTTGTTGGTTGGGGTGTTTTTTGTTTTGTTAGCAAGATTACACAAAAACAATGAATATGTTTCCATGAAACTTGGTGGGAGGCTGCAGTAAAAGTCAGGGACGAAGCCATTAATGCATTTAGGTAACTATGTGTGGAGCCTAAATCTAAGGGGCCATTCTGTGCCTCTAGCCTATTAAAAGATTTAACACACTGTTGTCACATTACGGTAGAAGCTGACTATATCTGCCCACACAGGAAAACGACATCATGCTTCAGTGTTTCCATTTAGAGGAGGGTTGCAACCACTACCCAGGTGAAGCCTTATAAATGTCAATATATAAAAATGTTAAAATAATTGAGCGACATGTTTTCAATATTGCTTTTCAGTCTATGAAAGAGAAATACTTCATTCTACAATAACCCAGTCAAAACTAAAGTTTTGTTAATTCATGGTAAAATCATCTTACTGGTCAGGTGTTAAATGATTCCAGACGCTAAGACACAATATCTCTTTGAACATTTATTGTACACATTACATATCTACATGGATCTGTGTTGGGTGACAGAGTGAGATGAGAGGTCAGACGGTAAAGGCATCTATAGCAGCCTCTCACACATAACATACTGGTCAGCAGGGGTGTTTCAAGGTATTTTGGGGACCCCCGGTAAAAGGGACCCGGGGGAGCCATACACAATTACTGTGGACTAATGTAACCAGACGTTCTCTGGGCTCAGCTCAGAGGTGAGAGCTCAGAACAATTGCCAACCTTGTTGCAACAATCCTGTTGGTCAGAATGTGTCTGTGGGGGGGGGCTTCACATCAGAAAAGCAGATCAACCCCACTTATTGTGTCAGAAAGCTTTATACATAAAGTCACAAAGTACATATAAGAACGTCTCTCATATCACTGCTGGTTCACATTAGCACGTAGGTCCATCAAAAAAAAAAAAGGCAATCCTGATTAAACTGACAGTTCTGATCTACATATGTAAAAACAAAGAAAAGGCCTGAGCAGTGGTGGAATGTAACACTGTACTTTTACTTCATTACTGTAATTAAGTTTTTCATGTATCTGTACTTTACTTAAGGAGATTTATTTTCAAGTAACTGTCACTTATATTCCACAACATATATCAGCAAATATCTGTTCTATTCACTACACTGTAAGATGCAGTAGAATTGTTCATGTTCAGATTCTTTTATATATATATATATATAAAAGTAATTGATAAAGAGAGATGAATTGATCCACTGACCCAATCAGATCAGACACGTAACATTAGACCACGCCTCCTGCCGCAGCAGCATCACTGGTGAAGAAGAAACACCTGAAATGGATTCAGAAGAGACTGAGCCTCAAAATGATCTAGTAGACTGCTAGTATTTTAAGTACTTTCACTTTTAATAATTTATTATATTTAAGACTAAGTACTTAATTATTACTCAAGTAGAAAAGTTAAGTTGAGTAGTTCCTCCACAACTGGGCATGAGGCTTGTTTTGCTGCTTGATGTGGCTTGATTATTTGCAGTCCTCCAAAGTGAGAATGTTGAGCTGAGATCTGTGGTTACTGTGACCTCATTCAAAATCCACATCTCCACACCTGCTTTAACAAAGCTCTATTTTCGGGACGTAGCACAGCGTGCTGTAAATGCTTACTGACTTTTCGGGACGGCAATATATTGTTTGTTTGGTTGTAGTGTGAATGATCAGAATGTAGAACTGTGAACTTCAGAGGTCGATCAGATCACAATTTGGCCTCAATGCATCTTGGGTGCATGTACTCCTGTCCGACTGCAGTCGAATCATCCAAAATGTGTTTTAATGCCAGTTGTATATGTTTGCTACGACACAAAACAAGGATTGTGTGGAGGTTGAATCGCTTTGTGCAGTGCTTCTTTAAAAACAGCATACATGTGCCATCAATTTACAAAAATAAACCTCTTAAACTTTCTGCATCCACAGGAATATTTAACGGGAAATGAAGAGAAATTAACTTTACATCTCTCAATCCATCAATCCAACAAGCAGCAGATTGGACAGTCAGTCAGAGGTGTTTATATGTTTGCTGGCGATTTTTTGAGGCGGAGTGGAGCATGACATGGACAGCACCCCAGGGACCTGCTGCTCCTCTTCATCTGAGGTGACTCTCCTGGCGATGGGTTTCAGCAGAGAAGCTCCCAGCTGGGTTGAATGGGTGGGCGAGAGAACGAGGGGAGCGACAAGGCCAGAGCTGCTACTACCGCCACATGTGTTTAAGTATGGATAACCTCTCATGGTATGGAGGGCATATGCAGGAATGAAAAGGGGGTGAGAAGGCACAAAGGAAGAGTCTCTGACACCCCTGTAGTAGTCCCTCTGCAGGGGCACGTGGTGGCTACTGCTGTTGACGTGGTGTTGCAGTGGGTTGTTCTGGTGAACAGTGTGTGCTGCAGGGCGAACCAGGCCAAAGTGGAGCTTGATGGCCATTAATTCAGCACTGAGTCTGGCATTTTCTTCTTTCAGGGCCATGAAATGAGTCTCCAGCACGTAGTCGTGTATCCTTCTCTTCACCCGGGACCGTTTGGCTGCCTCGTTGTTCTTTTGACGTTTCTCCCAGTAGAGGGCATCCTTCTTCTCCTCAGGTATGAACTCCCTTTTGCGACGGGGTCCTTTATTCACCAGCTCATTTTCCACTTGTGAAACATGGCTGTCATGGCCTCTGTGAAAAGCTACCGAGAGATGCTCCATGGTCGTCGAAATATTAGTAACAAACAACAGTGACCTGAAATCAAAAAGAACAGAGGAAGCTTTTTAGTCTGGTGTCGGAGCCTGAGTGATACAGCCACTTCATTCTTGTGTAACCTTATCTAATGTTTTACCTCATCCTGCTGTATGTTGGTTTGTTCATCACTGAAGTTTAATAGTAGAATAGGTTAGTCTGATGTTGAGGTTTATTCATTATGAGAACAACACAAAACCACAGGTAGGGGGGCGGAACTAGGCTCTGTACTCACCCAGGAGGGAGCCCATAACCCAATTCTTTTCTTTTTCTTTTCAAATGAATGTCATTTCACTATCACAGTTGTATTGTCTCAGCATATCAAATTCTACGGTTTTCCTTAGACCTCTCACAGTATTTCTGAAGTGTTGTCTGTCTGGTCCCCGTCGAAGGGCCCCTTGACCTTCAGTTACTGTTTTCATGGACTTGTTTCTTTGAAAAATGCGACAACATAACACTACATGAGTAGTTTGACATAGATTACTACAAGTGGCAGAAATATCTAATGTAGACCTGTGACCTGCTGTGAATTTAATTGGTTGGTTTCACTGTGATACAGTCTTCACTCCCAAAGAAAACAAAAATCTGTTGTATAGATATGTTGAGGTGGAGAAGCATTTTTTATTTGAAAATCTTGCAGGTTCGCCAGCTTGAGAGAAAAACCACAACATTGACATTGACTTGTCACGTCCACCAAGGAGGTTATGTTTTCACTACTGTCCGTTTGTTGGTTGGTTTGTGAGCAAGATTATACAAAAAACTGATTATGAAAGAACTCTGAAACTGAAAGTCGCGACTTGGTGGATTTAAATGTAGCTTTGTACATGTGAAGGCTTTTCTCAGCCACTTTATGGTAACAAATAGAGCTAGAAAGGAATAACTAGCACCAATGTGTGTCTGAGAATTTAATGTGGCCTCAGATAAACAATGCCTAAGATTATAGCATCGTATTGTCTATGATTCAGCTGGCATACATGTTGCTTTTCATATTCAGTGTTTATGAACACAATTACTGACAACATGACTCTTTTGCATGCAACTCTGTCTCACTCCAACATTCAAACCCACCACCCAACGTCACCTCCCACCTAACTCGACCACATGAGATGAGGTGTCAGGAAACATCTGTTCGACTGAAGAACAACAACTAATGCGTCTGAGCATCAGTGTGCATACAGCAGCAATGATATCATTTATATTTCCAACATCAGCCACTGTACTGGTCTGATTCACACATTGTTGAGAGTTCGCTATAGTTTGTACAGATAATCTGACATATTAGATGTTTGCTAAATTACATATTAATGATATTGTGTCGTATTCAAACAAGCAAAACATAATATTAACTGATAATGATGCACAAACCTTTTTGTTCCAACAGAGAAATTTCTTTTCGACAAGGTTTTGTTGTGCAGAAATTTGTTCCAGTTGAGTGGAGATGCAGTTAATTGTGCTCGTTATATATAAATTATATAAATTCAACTCTCAACCACGCATGGACCCAGATTTAAAAACAGACATCTCTTTGTTCGACTGTGAGACTGACAGTGTTGTGCGTTTCTGTCTCCCCCACCCTCGTCTCTGATCTAAGTATCCACCCTGTCATCACTTCCCCTTTCCACCTCTTCTATCGACTTGTTTCACTTCATATGCATTCTGGGGACGTAAAGGCAACCATACAGGGTTTGTCCATTTTGTAATCCTGACAAAACCAGTTTTGAAAAACCAGACAGAGAGAAATAAATGCAGCTTAAAATTGATTATTTCACTTGGGTTTGTGGGTTGTTTGCTTGAACATTGTAATAAAACCCCAGCGGCCACCTGACGCACACAGACTGACCCACACGTCATGTGCCCCTCGCTCCTTATATCATGCAGAATAGGTGATAGCGGATGTGTTCATTTCTAATCAGACATAACAAAATACTTGATGCATGTCACACCTCGTGAATGAGCTGCAAAATAAAGTGTCACTTAGGATTTCACACATTTAGAACTTTAGCACAAACCAGAACCTCACAGGCCATTACCTCATTAATGATCACATAGTTTCCTGTGTAATCTTCTTAAAGCATCTTTCCACTCGCTGATCATCTACTGTCATACTTTGATGTGCCAGTGAGACTGAGCCATAGGCATCAAAACAGAAGATTCAAAGAGACCGTGCGCCCTGTGTGCTGTGGTGCGGACGTACACAAGGTTAAAAATATTCAGGCCTGTGCCCAGCGAGAACAAAACTCCTGTAAGACCACATATTTGTATCTCTGTGTGAGAACGTGCACACTGCATGTATCAGTGTGTGATGCACTGGTATATGCAGCACAGCAGGAAGAGAGAACAATAATTATACAGGGACACTGCTCACTACTCTGCTGCTGCACATATGCACCTGTTTCACACTGACTAATTTTAGCCTGTTAGCCTTTTAGTAATGAACTCTCAAACTTCTTCTTTTCTCACACTCACTGCTGTGCACTCTGCCACCCATTGTAAAAATAGTGGTCTTTCCCAAACTGCCATCGGGGTAATTCAAGTGAATGAATGCCCTCTTGGGGAAACTGGCACAGTTCTCTGTTAATGCATCCCCGAAGGACAGTGTAAATAACTCATAGTGCCATTCAATAAAAGTATGTATGGCATTGACCACAATATTCTCACTGTTCTTGCAGAGCAACAGAGGTGGTGTAATAGATGAACACAAGATAAATGAGCAATATTTTGATAAATTCTGTCTTTTACCATGATAAAAAAGATATGGTGTTTTACTATTGAGAGCACATACAACATAAACCTAAACCTCTAGATTTGTATTTAAAAAATACAGATGAGACATGATACAATGAAAACCCTTGATATGAACTTTTTCGTAAAGGGCTGAAAGGTTTCATATGGAACAGAAACTTATAGTTCTCGGTTTTCGCTCTGTGTTAAAACAGCAAAGTCAGATATTGATGGTGCACTTACAACGACACAAACTGTTTATTCCAATTGGCTTTGTTTTGGATCATCCGGACGTACAGTCATCTGCAAATGGATTGAGGTGACTTGAGATCATGTTTCAAAGTAATGTGTAAACTATCTAATTTAAAACAATCATCCATTAAACACCATCTAATCCCACTGTACACTGATGACACTCTGACTTATTTCACATATATTTACAACTTTAGAAAATGTTTCCTCCTCACATAATAATAATAACAATAACACTTGAGTTTTTTATTTCTTATGAATATGACCGTGAGATTATTTTTCAAGTAACATTGAAACTATTGAAAGGTTTGATTAATTACACAGAGCCTAAGTGAGTTCATGAAAAATGACCAACATCCTATTGTAAGGTGGACTCACAAAAGAAACCCGACAGAAATACAAACAGACAAATCTGTAGTCTGTCAAATTTGACTTTTCACAAGCAACTCTTCCTCTTTCTCAAACGGTTTCTTGCCAGATAACACGGCAACATTTTCAGGTAATAGGCTACAAATAAATTCATTTTACTTGATAGTATATATTTATGTGTCGATATATACACATACATACTGATAGTGCATGTATAAAAGCCTTCAGTCATTTGGGGTTAAACCTCCCTAGACACACATACTGTCCCAAATCAGTTCAAAAAGAGCCGGTGGCCTTACCTTCAACTGCTGCGTGCAGAAAGTCCACTGCTGCTGAGGTGCCTGGGAACTAATGCAGAGATATGACGCCCTCATCCACTACTCATATACAACTGATATACACTGAACTGTGTGTCATGCGATTGATGCACTTGAAAGCAGAAGGTGGCTCCTCACCTTTCAGTCCTACCTTCTCTCTCTTCTCTCTCTTCTCTCTCTTCTTTTCTATCTCACTCTTTTCTGTGTTGTTTTCTGTTACTCTGGCGGTCCATCTCTTTTGTCAATGTAAGTAAATCAGTGCTGTTGAATTTAATTGTATTTGCTGTTTCGTTGTGTTTGGTGTGTGATATGTGCCGAATCATTATGTGTAGTTTTACCTGTTGCAACGGCACAAACATGTCACAGTTTAGACATTTTACAAATAGTCTTTCCAGGAAAAAAATGGATCTAGTAACAGCAGTACTAGAGGTAATAGCCATAGTAGCCTAGTAATAGCAGTAGAAGCAGTAGTATAAGAGACAAAGCCACAACCCCCAGATATGATCTGAGTGTACGTAGCAGAAAAGTGAAGTGACTGAAGTGTTTCCCTCTGGGTGATAAATAAATCATCAGAACCTCAGATTCACAGAAAAAAGAGAGTGTTTGTCATCCGTGTCAAAGTGCCGACGATTTGTTCCCACGTTTAATATCGTAATATTCTCTCATAAATCTGAGACTGTGCTCACTACAGAACCACAATTTATCATAACCAAACTAATTAAAACCAACTTTGGAGTTTCAACATTTGCTTTGGTCATTTTACTCCAACCCCCATTTCTTTGTATAGAAGCTGTCACATGAAGACAAGTACGATTTTTGCTTCCTGTTGTGATGCACTTAGGACGTTAATATCCACCAGAGGCCCATGAGATCATGTTACTGTCGTCATACATTTCAGCCGAGGCACATCTAGAACTTAAATTGTTAGGTTCCAGTTTTTAGACGATGATTTTTTTTACTATGTTTGTGAGCTTGACCCAGAGTTGTTGATTTATTGGATTCTCGATTTTAACAGTAAAACAATGCTTGTGCACAAAACATATCAATTGTGATGTAAAATACTTTTTTGAAAGACGTTGACTTAGTTTTAAAACTGGTCAAAAATATACGGAAGTCTCATCAATGCACCTATAAAATAATACCTCGGTTCTAAGACATTTTATTTTATTTAAAATCAGTGTAAATGATGATTACAAATCAATTGTTTGCCTCACACTAGAGGCAGAAATCATTTAAAAACATATTTTTCAGGAAACAGTTTTGCTGCTGATTTGAATTGAGCATCCAACGTTTTACATCTGCCACATTGTTTATCTTCTAGCGCCCTCTGTCGGTGTCTTCGGGTACATCCACTGCTGCTGTCATGCTTTTGTCAGTGTATAGTTATGGATGATTGTGGCTTTCCTTAATTTAATTTAACTACCACCGGTTTTACTTGATTATTTTCAGAAGCCTTTTTAGAGTCATAACTAGAGATTATGATTCATAACTAGATATATTATACAATTATGTTATTGTTGTAAATTCTACTAAAAAGACATAAAATGTAAAAATTGTGTCTATTATTATTATTATTATTATTATTATTATTATTATTATTATTATTATTATTTCATTTAATTTATTATCCTGTGGGGCCTTAAACTTTATTTTTCCATGTTATTGAAACAATTTTTTACGTAGGATCACGCTATCCCTTTATTCTGCATTTGTCTTTCTATTTACTTTCACCCCTTTATTTTTCCGGTTTGATATTAAGGTTGTTGAGCCTCCTGATATATGATCAGTGACCAGATACATTTCCCATCAAAGGGGAAAAATACCTAACATGCACGTTTTTATTTCAAAAGTAGAAACAGGCTCCTCCAGATCCACGCACTTTGCTCTTGTTTGTTTAATATTGCTGCCTTTAACAAAAAATGAGCACAACAACAAGATGCAGTAGAGCGAGATGTCTAAAAAGACTTCAACCCTTTATTTTCCATTCAGTGGAGATGTGCTGGGGAATCACACAGGGGGAATAAAGGGAAATACCAACAAACAGCCAGTTTCACCGCAGGGCTCAGATAAATGGTAGAAATCCAGCTGTGATTAGATTTATCTCCTCAAAGTCCCTTGACAATCATGACAAGGACAGATCAGGAAAATATATTTTTTATCATTTATTGTCAAAATATCATTATGACAGTCTTGTTGTTATAAAGTTAAATGGAGTAAATTTACAATGTAATATACTCGTGTTGTTTTCTTTACTTGTTTTCATTATGGCAAGTGAACAGGTTTGCATCCGTTCGTATCAAATTAGAAATCCTCTTTGATTTTAGTTGATAATACTAAATATTACTTCGACATCAATAATAGCGTCCATCAGGACTGAGGTGCATTACGACTTGAGACAGCCCCGCTGCAGCGCTGCTGACCCGGCTCCTAAAGTCCGCCTCCACCCCGGCGCCCTGGCCCTGTCTCTGCTGGTGGTAGAGGGGGGGCCGTGGTCCGTAGTAGGACCACCAGGGCAGCAGCAGACAATCACACTTGGCAGAGGGACTCGGGTGGGGCAGTAGCCTGTCGACAGGTGTGTGTGACGGGGTGGAGGCTCGGTGCAGGGCGCCATGCGCGCGGGTGGCGGAGTCGTGGCTGGAGGTGGGGATCTCTGCCTCAGCTGACCCCGGTGGACTAAAAGCAGCAGCACCTTTATTGGAGCCGAAACAAGGGAAGGGGTGACTGGCTGTTTCCTGATGCCTCGCACCCAGGACAGGAAACCCAGGGGTGTTCATGCAAAGTCCTGGCGGGAGGTGAGCAGGGGTGAGAGTGGGTGAAGAGGACCAGGTGGAGGCTGCAGCAGCCGCAGCTTCGGCCTCCCCTGCTCTCAGACTCTGGTACTGCAGACTGAGCACATGGGCGCGCAGCTGTGCGTTCTCCCGGCTCAGGGCCAGCAGCCGGCCCTCCAGCACCAGGTCGCTCAGCCTCCTCCTCTCCCTGGACCGCTTCGCCGCCTCGTTGTTCTTTCGTCGCTTGTCCCAGTAGTTGGAGTCCTTCATGTCGTCGGGGGTCATCTCCCTCCGGCGGCGTCTCACGGAGCTGCTGAAGGTCCGTAAGCGCAGGAGATGTCGAGCCTGACGGGAAGAGGAGCTGGACACCGAGAACAGGTGCTGGTGACCAGGGTCTTCTGCAGCAGGGTCCGTGGAGGAGGACGAGGAGGAGGAGGGCGAGCATGAGGAAGAACCTGCCCTTGCAACACCAGGGCTCCATAATGTGGACATGGCACTATAGTGGTGAATAATCAATCAGTCAATCTCAAAGTTGATCTTCTACCTCTCTTAATGGTGCAGGAAGTATCAAACAATTTCCTATGTAAATGTACAACTGGTTTCAGTTGACCGATTCCACTTTAGTTTTTGATTGCCTAAAAAAAAACAATGTAACATAATGGTTCGTACAATGTAGTGAAGTGACAGATATTTAATATATGTGATGGTGAAAATAAGTCAATAGTAACGTACTTAACGAATGCAAAATGTGTCTCAGCCACAGCGTTAAATTGACGCAACAACAATAATAATAATAATAATAATAATAATAATAATATATTTGCGATTCTGCAGGCACTTTTTAAACCCAAATTACCCCATTTTGCTGACAGTTTTGAACCCAGGACTTCTTGGCTGCTCGTGATGAAATGTTTTACGCGGTGGTAAGATGTACTGGATCTGAACATCATCATTCTATAACAGCTAACAACAGTGAAGTGTTGCGTTTGTCTTTGCCATTTGTCTTTTAAGTATTTTAAGATTTGTTTTAGATGAAAATGAACGTTAAGAGTGAATGAATTAATAGAACCAATGTTTTCCATTGTCTACAAACGTATTCAAACCCGAAGATTACAAAGTGAAACTGACCTGCAGTGAAAAGTTGACACCTGTGAGATGATCGGCTTCAGTTGAGCAGTGAACTCGCAGCCGCGCCCGGGCTCCGTCACACAGCTCAGATCTTCACTCAGTGAGTTTCTCTCTCAGGTCTGTGGAAGTTACACATCTGCTGCTCTGACCTGTCAATCACAGCCGATCACGTCGCTTCCTCGTGTCTGCGTATAGAGACTGATGAGCCAACTTCACGTGGGGAGCGAGGCACTGATATGTCTTTTTCTGTTGTGGCAAGTACACTTACCAGAAAAAGGCATCATACACAGACGTATAGATGTACAGATAAACTAAGCCATAAAAAATGAAATATGCACGTGGAAATGTGAGTAATAAAATGTATTGGTGGGAAATGATTGCAATAAGATAGATACATCACACAAAGAGGCTGTTTTCAAGTTTGCATTGGTGTTTGATTTGTAATGTGACCTTAAAGAGGAATGAACCTTTTGCACCATAACACTGACACCCCCTCAATATACAGTGGATCCTATCTAAGGTACTCTGCAGGTAGGTTGTCCCAAATCTCCCGGTGAACTCTCTGCAGTCGACTGAAGCTGTCTCCATGTCTTCTCTTCATTTTACGTGATCCCAGACTGACTCCATGATGTTGAGATCAGACCACCTGTTGCAGGACTCTCTGTTCTTCTTGTCACGGAAGTTCCTTCTTTAGGACTCTGGCTGTGTGTTTAGGGTTGTTATGATGCTTCAGAATGAATTTTAGAACAACCTCTGTGAGGGTATTGCGAGATGAGAATCCAAACTCTGAAGTCCCTAAAACCTTTATCGAGTTCACTATGTGTTGTGCTCATGGTTTTTTCAACATTATGAACATTAGTCAAATCCCACGTAGGTCACTGTTTGACCTACTAGGTTGACACCACTAGGTTTTTGGTGACACTTTCCCAGTTTTGTGAAAGACCCTCAGGGCATTTGGAAAAACACATGTTCAAATGGATTATAGGTACTTCACATGACCCGTACTTTTAGTTTTTTGGTACTTACAGTCAGCTACACCAACATTTTGAAAGTAGAAAAATAATAAGTTTATACATAAACATTGCAACATAGTAAAGGCCCCGAGCTGAGACTGAGAACAGCTGATTACATTAGTCCACAGCAACGAAACTCCTTAAATTGACTACTTACAGGAGACTGAAACAACACCATGGTTAGAGACCCCCTAATGAGACCCCATGCCACATTTCTGCCAAAAGATATGTAATTTGACAGATTTGGTTGAAGACTAGAATGTAGGGCCCCCAGGTCCCTTTTGCCTGAGGCCCCCAAAGTCCCTTGAAATGCTGCTGTGTTTGTATGAAGTGTGATCTGACCACATCAAAAGATGTGTTGTTTTCTGAAAGGCCAAAATCGAAGGCAGCGTGAAAAGCCAACAGTCACTTTATCATTTTGACACAGGGATAATGGAGCACATTTTCAGACAGTCTCTTGTGGAAAACTGATCAGTGCATATCTGTGGCTTGCTTGGAAAGAGTTCATTCTGCGATGTGATCTATAAACTGAGTCTCTGCACACAAATGGTCAGTCACTGTCAGAGTGGGTGTGTATGTTGGTATTGGAAAGGGATAGATGCACTAAACCAGTGTCTGACGGGCGTGTTTATGGACGCAGCCCCTCACAGCCAATGTTGGGGAGGTTTTGGGTGAAGCTGAAACTTTTTAGGCATCGGTAGTTATTTTGCAGAAAGCTGCCACCTTCATGCCAACATGTTACATTTTAGCAGGTTGCTTGTCCTCACAAGGCAGTGGGCCTACAGATGAAGCTACATGAAAGTTTAAAGTTTAAAGTTTTTCTCACAGTATCATCTCTGGCTTTCGACTGCAATGCATATCACCTGCGATCCCTGGTCCTCTGAGCTAACAGCTCTGCTTGTAAACCCCCCCCCCCCCCCCCCCCCCCCAAAAAAATAAAGAACTCAGAAAGATGTTTGTTTCTGACTCACGGTGACCACAGAGGCCACAGTCTGCCATGTTCCAACAGTGAGGTTATTCTTTCGGTAAGAAGATGGTCCCCAGATAATGAGAATACACAGAATAAAACATAAAGCAGTTAGAATTATGTAAATGATAATTATGTAATAAGGGTTAGAGAAAGTATTGATTTCTGCTGCTCAATCTGATAGCTTTGATTAGCAATTAGACATGGGCATGTGCACATACACGCACACACGCTCACAAATGACGGCCCCCAACTTAACACCCTGTTGTAGCACCAAATGTTAAAATGTTTCTGAATGCCGTCCAGTCCAGTATAAATGTAAAATTCAAGTCAATGTACATTAGTAAATCCAATACATTCATAACTGATATTTGAGTTTTTTTTAGACAGAAGTTATTGTACAGCACAGATCCGCTCCGAAAGCAGATACATCGTAGTGGGCCTTGATCGTCACTACTGCCACTTTCTCATTGTGTGGTAACACCCACATCCTGACTGCAGAGCTGCAGATGATTTCTCTTCACGTCGACGATCTGTTTGCAACAGAATATCTCTTGAATGTGTTTGACAGCGATACAGTTCTGACAATCACATAAAAGCCACGACCAGCTGATTGTAGCGCAGCGCTGTTTGTAGCTGTGCCTGTTTCCCATAATATGGAGACAGTGGACCTTCCTCGCCGTAACAGGATGAGGTTGATGTTATTCAATTTCAACAAAAACACACAGAAACAGCAAACTACTACTTTCACAAGTCGTAGATGTAAATGTGTTGACTCCTCTCACTCGGTGTAGGCGAAAACGTCGATGATAAGATTTTGTTCCATTGACACTTTTGTGTAATTTAAACAATGACAGTTATCTGCTTTTTAAACCAACATTTAATCTTAATCTATTGTACTGTCAGCACCTAGTGTAAATCCTATGTGTTTGTGTTGAAGGTTGTTTTTTGTTTTTTTTGCGCAAAACCCAACAAACTGTTCAGCAATAAATCAGGAGTTTCTTTGAGTTTCGTATTTGCGTTTTTGTTCTTACTCGCCTTTACTTAAGGTGACCACAAACAAGCTGCTTTCATTCTGGTGTCATTAGTTCATTTTAATGGTTTTCTAGGCATTGTCTGCAGCAAGTCTTTGAATGAAGCTGAAGTTGTTACATGTGATCAGTTGTACTAGTACTCCGCCATGGAGGTTGTTTTCATCTGTACTTATTGTTGGTTAGTTAGCAGGATTACGTAAAAATACTGCATGGATTATCTCAAAACTTGGTGGAACGATCTTTAATGGCCCAGGCCAGAACCCATTAAGTTTTGGTGCAGATCCCGATTTTTCAGATTCCTTAACATTGCGAGGTAAGGGTGATTTTCACCATTTGATTGGTCAGAGAATTATGTGTGAATCTTGATGAAAAAATCTGGTATCGATGAGTGTGTGCAACTTTGTGTGGATTTAAATATGGTTGTATAGGGGTTTAGGGGACTAGTTGGCCTTGGTGGAGGTATAAATGTCACTGAGTGCACTTCTAGTTGCAACCTGTGATCGGGGTGCGCGCTTTGTTTGGTCTGGTCTCGCTCACGGTTCTGTAGTAAATCCAAACTACAGTGTGTCAACAATTAAAGATAATACGTACATTTTTCTATCATATAGTATTAAAGCAAACACTGTTCTCAGATCTAAAACTGGGGCGCTAATATATTCTTCACATTTGGCCCAATAATGTTGCATTTCAGGTAAAGCTACTGTTTACCCTCTAAACCACAGTTTTTGTAAACACTGACGAGTTTGAGTTTGCACCCACACATGTCTCTGACGCCAAACAGGTGACTCATTATTTGGGGATTTAATCTAATGAATATATTCCTGTAAACCCCCCACCCCACTCCCCCACCACGATCTTCCTCAACAGGCTGCTGACCTCTGTGCACTGAAAGCCCTGTCTCACTGGAAACACCTCCGCTTTGTTTTTGGCATCTCCTCAGCCTGTTGATCACCTGCGTGTGAGTCCTGTCAAACATGATTTCTCTCACATGGAGGCCTTTCGTGTGATCTATTGTTGTCTGCTGGCCTGACTCCTTCTCCTCGCCTCATGGCTGAGCTGCTAACCACTTTTTACAGGAAGCTGAGCCCCAGCGAGCTCGGAGGACACATCACCTCTTCATTGCTGCTGTATGACTTTTGTACAGACTTACATGAAGAGTTTATAGTTGTAATGTATGAGGTGATATATTAGGCACAGGCAGAAAGCAATGAGAAGCTCCCCTCAGCCCAGGGTTTCCTCACAGGAGACAGAAAACACATTCAGAGATACAGAGTAGGATGAGAACATGCTCACATTAAACATGAAGGTAAGGCAACTTCATTTATACAGCACATTTCATTACAAACAGTGTGCCTTATGAAAACATACAGCATATGCCACACACAGGCATAGTAATAGCGACAATAACAAAGCAGCATAGAGTATGCACACACACACACACACACACACACACACACACACACACACACACACACACACACACACACACACACACACACACAGCAGAGTGATTCGACACAGTGACCTTTTTCTTTTATAAATCTTTTCCGACATGTAGCATCTTTGTTTCTGCAGAGTTTGTTCCATTTTCTATCAACAAAAAAAAAGGAAGTGCCATTTCTCCTCTTCACTTCTTCACTCTGTGGTGAGAATGTTATGTCATGTAATCTAAGCTCTAAATCTTTGATACATTTAATAAATGACACATTTGTCAGCTGTTCAGTTCCTAGAACACTAAAGCTGTAAAAGTAAATTACAAGTTGCAATAATGATGGCAGGCTTTGGTTTCTTTTCTTTTGATTTTGTGAAGCTACATGAATTCACGTTGTTAAGTTATTTACATATTTTTGTATCTCTAGCAGGGGGCGATTTATGTATTTATTGAATTTTTGAAATGTTACTTTCAAATATTCATTCATTCTGTTTATTTTGGTCTGCATATTTAATGTCGGCAATAAATTTGGTAGGAAACAATAGAGCAATAGAATAAAATAAATAAATACATATAAATAGAGCAAAAACCAATAAAACAAACAATGTTCCAGGTTTCAGTACAAGTAGTTGAGTAGCCAGCAGTAAGCACATATGGTCAAACCACAGATTAACAATTATTGGATTGTTCAGCCCTTCTTTAAAATCTTCACCTTGTAGGTGATGAAGGTTTTTGCTGAGCGTGACCTGTACCAGCAGATAAAAGTGAAAGTAAGAACAGATTTAATAAAACAAGAATAAAGCATTTTTATAAAACTACTATTGGCATAAATACTTCGAAGCTTACAATAAAAATACACGTGGCATCAACATGACATCAGTGAAATGTGCAGAGATACTGTATTTAACAGCCTGATCATATATCAGCAAAGAGGAAATGACCATCATCTCTCGAGGAGTGGACACATTGATATGACTGTGATGAAGTCAATAGTTTTTATATAAATATAATTAAAATAATTATATTAAAAAAAATGTTAACTTGCAAAGTTAGCTATATGTTTTTAGTTCCTCATTATATTTATTCCAAACGTTACTTTTACAAATCTATTTTCTTATATTTGTCCTTACCCTTGTTTTCTTATTCCTATTCCCCTAAATAACTTGCTACATCTGAAGGACATTCCAGAGTAGAAATCAAGTAATGTAAAGAAGGTAGAATAGATTAAATTAAATAATTTGACCACTTAATATTACCAAACCTCTTTCATCAAAATTTATTTGATTCACCTTAATTGAGTTTTTAAAGGAAAAATTGAATCCTGTTTGTTGTACAAAAATAATTGTGTTAGTCTAACAATAAATGTATCTTGGGATTTACTCAACAATGGCTGATTTGGAACCACCTAAAAAAGACCCGTGCAAATTGTCACCGTAGTTAGTTATTCGATTTTTCTAAATAATTCCGAATACCATGTGGGAGTAAGTTATGATATGCTTTGTAATTTACTAAGCAGAAGTTGGCACGAATAAATCATAAAATCTTAGGCTATACAACTTAAAACAGTAAAAAAAAGTGTTAGTTGGACCAGAAAACCAGATGGACTGACTTAGGGCTTACTCCTGTTTGTGTTTGCCCATACTTGCACACAATAGATAATGTTTGGAGGTATATGTTATGCATTTTGATTTAATGGTACCTTTAGTTTTGTGTAATATTTAGATGATTTTAGACAGTTTGGTAACTTTGACTATAATTTGTGACATCCTACCATCTTTCTATAGCCCGCTGCTCTTACCTACATATTTGAAGAATGAGAATTTTACTCGTCCGTGTCTTTCTGGTTGCGAGGCGGCCGAGCAACGGTTAAAATGTGGTGGAGAAAGGAGCCTGGCCTGTGGACTGTCATCGTTGGTGGAGGCCTTGAGGAGCGTCTATGCCACATCAGCCTAACCACTCTCAAGTTTAGCCCAGCTGTGAAAATAGATAGGAATCTCACACACACACACACACTCTCATATCCACACATGTAAGACGTAAGATTAATACACGTTCAGGCGCTGGCGTGTGGCCTCTGTGGGGACGAACTCTCGTACACAGGGGAAGAGATATGGGACAAAGAGATATGAAACCACACATGTACATGTAACTGACACTGAGTGGAAATATAAATGCAGGGAACTGGCTTTTGTTCAGAGGTGCCATTGTTTACAATCTCACCCTTATTGACCCTCCTCAGGAGGATAAACTGCAGTGGGAGCTTACCTCCACCAGGTGGCATGAGATACATAAAAAGACACAATGATTATCTTGAAGACTTTTAAATAAATGATGCAGAGATCGACTGATGTTAATCCCAAATCTATACATAGAGATTAGTGTTTTTCTTTTAACTAACTTCTGCACATTCATTTCCTCTTTATAGAAACACTGATAACATATAAAAGAACACTGCTGTGATTTAAAAGAAATTGTGTTAAATATTTAATTTTAATCAGTATATATGTGATTTATTTATCATAATAGGTCAAGACTCTATTCTACTACTTTATTATTATATTACATATAATACTATAATATATATATATAAACATACAAATATAAATATAAATGCAAAAACAATTGTATTATATTAACTATGATGTAAAAACGCATGCATGTAATCTAATGTTATTTCTATTTAGGACAAAACACAAATAATGATTTATATTTCTGTATATGTAACGAGATTATGTGAGAAACCAAACAAGAAGAAGTGCAGTGAATGAGTACTGGAGTACTGGGGGTGTTGGCCCAGTGTGAATGCAAAGTCTTACTGCCTTCACATTCCTGTAAACCAATACTCCCACTGTTGTCATGGTACAAAAGCACCATTACCATACAGTCACAGAGACTTCCTGTTTAGGTTACTTCCTAAATCATCCAGTTATTATATATACAATATTTCTGGGTCTGGATTGTGGTAGTTTATCCCCAAATACTAAAATCATTTACATTCTCACTGTTTAAACAGCTGCAAGAACCAGTCAAACCAAACAGTGATTTGATATGTCTGTACTCTAATGGGTCTGTCGCCCCTCCTCCATTCCTCTGTCTCTCCTCAGGTAAGGTGCATGGGGAGTAGGCTGTGACACCGGAGCCTTTACCTGGGAGGAGGAGGAGGAGGAGGAGCAAGGCGGGGCCGGTCTGGACAAAGAGAGAGGAGGGTGATGGATGAAACAGGTGGCTGTGTGTGTGTGCTTGTGTGTTGTGAATAGTGGTTATGAAAACAAACATGTTAATGTAGAGTTGGTTCACTGGAGCTCCTTGATTGATTGGCCAGCTCTGTCACCCCGGATATGCAGAAGTGGAAAACACTGCAGGTGAATGTATTCCTCCCTGAATTGAACAGGTAATTTATATGTTGCTACTTGTGATTTATTACAGAAACAAGAATGGTTAATATACAGAACAGGTTAGTTTACTGTCTTGTTAATAGTTTGGTGAGAGACATGGTTGAGGTTTTGACTAATAAGCAACAGGCAAATTAGTCATTGCAGTTCTTTGTGTTTGAATTGTCGCAGGTTTGATGCCGACACTCGGATCAGAGCAGCCTCAGTTCCCTTTCACCAGGATCCCTCCTCCAGCCCACAGCAGAGATTCATCCGGAGAAGTCGGTACAATATTTCTCTGTATTTCATCACATACACAAAAAAAGGCTAGAGTTGACTTAGAATTTCGTATAAATAACTTTTGTAACATCCGACAAGTGTAATAACGTGGTCAGTGGAGGATGGCTGAGGCAGGGGGGGGTCTGTTTAGATCAGCAGTGTTTTGTAACCTCCTGTCTGTGTTGAACGATGCCGCAGGTGAGCATGGTAACACAGTGTAATGAGTTACAAGAGTGTTTAGGACATGTTAGAATGGGACCTAAGCAGCTGTTTTACTGTGCCGTCTCCCTCTAGTAGTGAAATAAGAGTCTGCAAACGTCCGCACGTCGTCATGGCCAAGGAGAGTTTTGAATCTGGTACGTCACTTTTTATGTTAATCATTTATATTCCCTTTATTTCTTCATCTGCTGTTTCACACTGTCTCTCTATCTCACTGAATCTACTGAGATGTACGTGTAAGAGAGAAAGAAGTTCAATATTTTTTATATGAAACGAGCATCCATCTGTTGTCTGCTGAGGAAAATGATACATGAAATCACTGTGTGCAATTGGAGATGGACTGATATTCTGACTGCCGTGTGACTAACAGGATTCTCATGGGAGGTGAGGGCAAACAGCAGCCACTTTCACAAACACAACCAGAAGAAATCCTTGTTGGGCTTCCGTTGGGGGCGATACGCGGTGAGTCAGAGCTGCACGAGCCTTCCTCTCCTCCACATGCCACCCTAACACCTGTTGACAGGATGGTGCATCGAGATGCAGGTTAATGTGTTGATGCGTATGTTGTGTTTCCCTTGTGCTTCTCTCTCTCTCTCTCTTTCGGTTGCTCTATCGTTGGTCGTCAGGACAATGTACTGCGCAGCTACAAGTACTCCCCCCTGACCTTTCTGCCCCTGACGCTGTTTGAACAGTTCCAGCGGGCGGCCAATCTCTATTTCCTTCTCATGGTGGTGATACAGGTCAGATAAGGTCTCAGTTGTTCTCTCTCTGTTCATGTTGGCACTCAAAAATCGGACCCGTGGTCTAATGAGCAAAGTTGCAACATTTACTGTCTGATGCTGACTCTATTCGAACTAGAAGGGCACATGTATTGCATCAGATACATATATACATATATGTACACAGAAATTTTCTTCAAAATGTTTACATTAAACATGGGCAACACATCCATTCTCTGATATAGTTGAAATAATTTGTTACTGTACAGTAACCAAAAAATACATATCTACATTCACAAAATCCGGATCAATCTCCAGATCAATCCTGTGCATAAATATAAGCACCAGATGTTGGATTATTTTCTGAACTAACTCTGCATTATTTCTTGATAAATTATTGTTTCTTGATAAATTCACAAAAAAAATTTAAGAAATTGGAATAAACCCTGAATCAGCCCCCTGATCTGGATTCGCACCAAACATAGAGGGTTCTCCACTGACCCATATCACATCCTTCCACCAAGTTTCCTGGCAATCAAGTAATTTGTGTGTAATCCTGGTAACAAACAAACAAACACAGATTAAAACATACTCCTTGGTGGAGGTAAAAGAAAAAAATGAAAAGCCAATCTAAGTTGTACCGTGTCTGGATTTTTTATAGAAAACAGGATTTTCTCTGACTTCACAGACAATCTGATGTCACAGGAGTAATGCTGTGACCTCATCCTTCCACATGCTCTGTTCGTTTAGATTAAATTATGATGTGATACTAGTAGCTGGCATAATACTGATTCAGGGAACAAAGTGCAAGGAGACCACATCAAAAGACCATTAGAACAAATCCGTATAAAGAGAAAAAACAGTTACATATGAAAATCATCCTCGGTGCAAGAACAGCTTTACAAGAAAAAAGTAAAACAATTTAAATAGATGAAATATGATGGCAGTAAGACAGAGCAACACCTAAACAAATAACTGTAGCGATCAGCCAAGACGGGGGCCTCTATTATATTTATATAATATAATAAGATCATAAAGTTAATTCATAAAATGTAAGCTGAGATAAAGACGATGAGTTTTTTTTTGCACGCACACACCATCAAAAGCTGCTCATCCACAGCCCACATTAAGTCTCTGTGCCGCAGCCTCAGGGCTTCATCTTGAAGGAAAAACCTTCTTAACCCAATACATGTCTCCCACAGGATGGATTTACCAGCCTGCTATAGTCACTTAAACCGGACAACTGTTAAGAGACCACATTACACATAACATTTGTTTGATGAAGTTTGAAAAATAAAACGTTTTTTTGAGTTAAATTGAAATATAATGTTTCATACCAGTTTCAGGGAGTTCTGTAAGGTGCTTAAAAAAAATAAAGAAGACACAATAATAAAGCAAAAAAATGTTATTGCTAATCAGTGACATATCCCAGGCTGTGTTAAGTAACTCTCATTATCCTGTAGTAAATGGAAAACTATTCATTTTTTTGTGTTGTTTTTTAAACATAAACTGTGGAATTATGTTTAAAAACTGGAATCCATTTTTGTAAACGACACAAATACATTAATGTAATGAAATGTTACAATGTTGCTTATCAGTGACAAATCCCGGTTCTGTGTCAACCCTCCCATAACCTCATTATCATGTAGGATATGGAACAAAATACATTTTTGTGTTTTTTAATATTAAAAAATGGTTGAATTACATTTAAAGGGTTATACTGGAAATAAATTAATATTTGGTATTTATAATCACAGCTGATGTTAAAACTAATTTTGTAATTGAAAGTGTGTGTGTGTGTGTGTGTGTGTGTGTGTGTGTGTGTGTGTGGTTTATACATGTATGGTTACTTTTTTCTTTCTCCTCCTCTGTGTGTTTGTGCCTACACCTCATTTGCAGTGTATCCCTGCCATAGCATCCGTGCCGTGGTACATCACCATCATACCGCTGCTCCTCGTGCTGACCGTGCGAGGCATCAAAGACCTCAGCAGTGACATGGTGAGCACGCCACTCACTCACACTTGTTTTTCAGGGGGGGGGGGGGGGGGCTGGGAGATGGACTATCCCTCCACGATGAATGCACATGCTCACACACACACAAATGCATGATCTTAAACACATACGACCGGCCACAAGCAGGCATTTATGCACCTGGCACTTACGTGCACTCTTTTCTCTCCTTCATTGTCCTCATTGACTCCTTGTCCTCTCCACATTGACAAAACCAGTCATCCCAGCAGCATTAATTTTCCCTGCTATCATTAAAGCTTTTCCTTTTAAATGCAGGCGTGATGTTTTGCATGGAGAATTCTCTGGTTAAGTGCATCACTGAGTTACGGTCGTTAACAGCTCTGGGTGAAACGCTTGCTTGACCCCTCTCTATTGACTAATCATTTAGGTGAGGGTGTAAATCTCCCAGCTGGTGTCACTGTAGAGCCCCGTAATGGCGTTACTCCTCTCTCCTCTCTCCTGTCCAACCTTTCACGGCCACCCTCTCTCCTCCTCTCACACGCTCCCTGTCTATCACTCTTATTCCTCCTCCATCCTCGACACACTGCTTAATCCATCTCCTTCTCTCCTTCTCCCTCTTTCCGTCTGTCTTTCTCCCTCTCTTCTCCCTCCATCTCTGGTCCAGGCAAGGAGACGCAGTGACTCTAAGATTAACTCCCGACCCTGTGACATACTCATCTACCAGAGGTGAGGACAAAGACAGTGTTATTCTCTCAGGACTCGCTGCAGTTTCCGTTTGAAACGGCCCTCTAATGAAGCTCTAATGAAGTGTGAATGAGTGAATCCCTAGATGGTCCCTTTGTGCAATAAAGCAGGACAATAACACACTGTTTAGGATTGTCTGCATGGTGACCAGTTTCTTGATGACATATTTACATATATTTACTCCATTATGTTTCTGACCGAGCTTGATTTCTGATGTTTTCCTGTGAGCTGACATTTACAGAGAGGAATTTACACGCTAACCTCCACTGTGCTGTAACTGCAGGGGAAGTGCATTGTTTTCATAATATTAGACAAAGAGAGTTTGCTTGTATATTGAAAAGAAGCTCATATGTGTTTCTGAACTTTTCATCATTTTAACTCAGTAAATCACATACTTTTGCCAACGCAAATCAGTCGTCTTAATGGGCCTGTTTTTTCATCCAGATCCATGAATTACTCCCTGTCAGTGAATTAGTGAAAAGTTGAAAATAAAACGCCCGGTCTCACAAAGTTAAAGAAAGTGATAAAAAGAATTGTGATAAAAAAATTCCTGGATCCGATCCAGGCCAAAATTTGATGGGTTCTCTCTTGGCCCTTGTCCCATCCTTCCTCCAAGTTTTATGTAAATCTGCTCTGGAGGTTTTTCTTACTTCTACTGAAAATCAAACAAACTAACCAACGGACAGGGGCGAAAACATCAGCTCTTTGAATATAGGTAAATATAGGTCTGCTTTGCCTCTGTCATTACAACCAGGATTTCTTATGGTTGTAATGCCTCTGTCATTACTGATAAAATCAAACCTTCCACATCACATCATCTTATTTATAACTTGTGATGTACATAGACATTGAATAGTGTTTGTCCATTTTAGGGAACGTTTAGTCCACCATTTTAAATTCTGGTGGTGGAGATATTTTATTTGTCTCTTTGTCTCTAATAAATTGATAAATCTGATCAATTTCAAGTCGAGTGTTGTGCTTGTAGAGTAGTTATGCTTTTAGAGACAAGCAAATATTACCTTTTATTTTCAAATGTAAATACGGCTCATGTGTTCTATGCATCAGTTTCCACTCGGCACAGTGGAAGGACCTGTGTGTGGGAGACGTTCTGCGAATCCACAAGGACCAAGTCATCCCAGTAAGACGCTTAATTTACAAAGACAAGAAGGAAAACAAAGTGTCTGATCAATTAACTGTTAGTTTGTCTTACTCGGCTGTGTTTTCTTTCTTTCCTCACAGGCAGACCTTCTCCTCCTGTACAGCTCGGAGCCTCACAGTTTGTGTTATGTGGAGACGGCGGACATCGACGGGTAAGCATCACAGTCAGCTGTATCAATCTGTTCACTCTGATTAATGCCTCATTCTGCTGAAAATTGTTTGACAATCAATTTTGAATTTGATTCATCGGATAATAACTATAAGTTATTTATATGATTGTATTAACTATATATTACATGTCATTTGGGCAATAAAACAGATAAAAAAACGATTATACAATAAAACTAAATACAGTCTTAATTTTATTCTCGATTTGATATTTCATACAATTAAAATATATTATAGTTAAAAATAATAGCACAAATAATGAATACGTTTTAAGAATTGATTATAATGGTGATACTATGTTAGCTGCCTGAGGTCTGTAGTTCTTGGGTCTCAATGCAAAAACTTGATCAGTGTAATCCTCAAAGGAACAAACGTGATCAGTGAAAGAATGCTGTCAGTTTGTTCAATGGGATTTTCTCTTTTTGCCCTAATGGTCAGAGATGTTAAAGAGTGATTTGGTTTTTTTGCACGGTAAAGAAAGTTATACAAGCCTTTATTTTAGGAGGTAAAGGGTCTAATTAATTATTTCTCTGGATTGTTTAACTTGATGGAAAACTACTCATTTTGCTTCTTAAACAATAAATTAAGAATACAAGACTCTTAGTGTGATTATTAACTTGCCTTGACTTTTCAGTGCTATATCAGTTTTGTGGGTCAGCTCTTTAGTGTTGACCGGTTGATTGAACTGACAGTTGTTTCTTTCCTGCACAGTGAGACCAACCTCAAGTACCGGCAGGCGGCCAGTGCCACACACTCTGAGCTGACCTCTCACCCCGTAGAGGAGACCCTTGCTGCGTTCGATGGTGGTGTTTTCTATCAAGAATGCAGATTCCACATATACTCATTTTAAAGTACAATAGAAATACAAGAAATAACCTCTGATTTCACAGGTGTTGTGCAGTGTGAGGAGCCCAACAATCGCCTGTACACCTTCAGAGGAGAGCTGCACTGGCGGGGAGAGTGTCATCTGCTGGACAGCGAGCACATCCTCCTGAGGGGAACAGTCCTACGCAACACAGAGGTCGCTTATGGCCTGACCATATACACTGGTACATATAGAATAATTTATTCGGTGTAAATATGCTCGAGAAATGGTAGATAGTGGAAGGACCATCAAATTCTAATCTGGTCATCCTTGGGTCTGGGTGAATTTTTCTGCCAGACTTCCGTGGGTGTTCCAAAAATATAATGTTTACAACATCATGAGGTCACTGTGAACTTGACTTTTGACCACTAAAATATAATCAGTTCATCTTTGAGTCCAATTGAACATTTTTTATCAAATTTGAAGAAATTCCCTCAAGCCGTTCTTGAGCTATCGTGTTCAAAAGAATTGGACGAACGGACCTACAACCCCAAAACATAATCCCTCCGACCGCCCAAAGCTCCAGAGACGTGTGTATTAAAGAAATAAAATGCTCTGTTTCCACCCTCATTTCACCTCCTACTGTGGCCTCCACTCCCTTCAATGACACATTTTATTATGTGGAATACATTATACTGCTAATTATGGACAGTACTTCACTCTTGCAGGAGTGGACCTGCTTACATCTGGCTGATTACAGGCCCCTCCCCTCCTTTAAGTGATCATTGATCGGATATTACCGAACCAGGCTGAGGTGTCACTGCTGTGACCCTTTCAGTTCTGGTGAAGCAGATCAATAGATCAAATTCTTCCAGAGATGGGTTTTACCATTCAAAAGAGAACGTCTGACCCCAGTTTAGCCTTATTATAACTCTTCACCTTCCTCACACACACACACACACACACACACACACACACACACACACACACACACACACACACACACACACACACACACACTTGACTGAGCTTACTTTAAATGAAGCTTGAACAAGGTTGACACGTTATCATCAGTTTGAGTCCGTTTTCAGTCCTTGAGCAGTTTGACGATGTGACACATTCTCAGTTTTGTCATTTTCACACGTTCAGCTTATTTTCTTCTAGCAGCCTACGAGATACTGAGACAACACCACTAGAAAACCTAGTGTAATACTTTATTGATCCCCGCAAGGGAGACTCTCTCTTTCCTCTGACCTCTCAGCAGCGGGGTCACACACCCCCAGAGCTGATATAGGGATTCAGCATCCTGCTCAAGGGCACATCAGCAGATGTTCGCTGACACTGGAACACGAACTCTCGCTCTCTGGCTGCAGGATGGCCTCCCCACATCTAATAGCAACCTTGTTCTGTACCAGGCACGGACACCAAGATCCTGAAGAACTGCGGAAAACTGAGGGTGAAGACGACGCAAACTGAGAAAGTTTTCAACTACGTGGTGATCGGGGTGAGTGAGTGAAAGACGAGAGGGATGACGGCCGTGAAGCGCTGCCGTGTGCTGTTCATATACACTGTGTTTGTCTTTATTCTGGGTTTCCAGATAGTCGTGAGTGTGCTGCTGACAGCTCTGCTTCTCGCCATCGGCAGTGGTGTGTTTTCCAGTCGGGTCACGAGCCACTCAAATGTTCTGGTGGCTCACGGCAATCCAGTCTACACCGGCTTCCTCACCTACTGGAGCTACATCATCCTGCTCAGCCCAGCTATGCCCATAGCCCTCTACATCTCGTTAGTTACATCTGCAATACTCCACAATCTACTATGCATGCGTGGGGTGGGGATCGCAGTGTAACTTATGATACGATACCCAATACATTACGATAGGATACTTATTACGATTATGATCAAATCTCGAAACAGCCATTCTGCGATAATCGATATCGTATAACGATACATCACAACATCTGTCTAAGTGTTTAGTGCAGGATTTGTGAATCTGTTCATTGCAATTTGGTGTCAGTTTCAAAATCACAAACACACTGTTACTTGTCAATGTCCACATTTGCATCATTCCAATGTAAAATAACCATAAACTGGCAAAACACATACAATATATGTATATAAAAATATACAAATAATTAGTAAATATAAAAATTTGGTGGTGGCATATCGATAATCGTATGAGTCAGGATGATGATATATTGCTGTATCGATATTTTGTACTAAACCTAATGCACGCACTTGTGTTTGCGTGTTCACTGCCTTGTCTTCCATGTCCACAGGTTTGAGCTGATCCACACGTTCCACAGCCTGTTTATTGGCTGGGATATAGAGATGTATTGGCAGCAGGCGGACAGACCGGCCCAGGCCAGGAACACCTCGCTGAACGAGGAGCTCGGCCAAGTGGAATACCTGCTGAGCGACAAAACCGGGACGCTAACTCAGAACCGTCTGCTCTTCAGACAGTGCTGCATAGCAGGGGAGATCTACGGTAACAACGACGAAATAGTGGTTATAATTAACATTAGTTAATTTTCTATGAGAAATTTCAATTGAAGAAAACACCAACCCATAATCAGCTCGAAACAAAGTGCCTGACCTCACACTACAGGCTGGCAGAGATAAAAGTTTCAACCACCAAGGTTTTTAAACAACCTCACCCTGTAATAAAAAATCAAATCCCTGTTTTCTCCTCGTCCCCCTGCTCTTTTATTACATCCGCCAACAAGATCATGTTTTCATTGCTGTTTGTCTGTCTGTTTGCAAGTTATAAAGTTGAGATGGGTAACAAGACTTCATTCTTCCTACTTTGAAAACTAGAAGGGCACTCAGAGAGCGCATACCTCCGCCAAGGCTGATTGGCCACTTTATTACCATGTTAAATAAACAAGTATGAGAAGATCTCTGTGTTATTTCATGAGAAATTCACAAGCATGTTGAGAAGAGAAAAAAAATATTCTGACCCCTTAAGGGAATCCTTTCCATTGTTTGCCCAACCTTCCACTGAGTTTCAAGAAAATCTGACCCTAACCCTCCTGCAAGCAAATGAACAAACAGCAATTAAAACATAACCACCTTGGCCGAGGTGAAAACCCTCAAATTAGAAACCCTGTAACAGTTATTATAACATTTATTTCTATTTATTTATTAGGTTTATATTTCAGGGACAGTGTATATCAATAACAACACTGTAAATATGCCAGTAAGCCAATATGCAAATTTTCCTCTGTGGTCCCAGGCCAGATGTAATCAAATAAGAAGTTATATATATGTATGTTTAAAACAGTCATTATTAATCAGAGATATATAATAATATAACAGTTATTATACTTGCTCAATTCAATAGAAAAACATTTTTCTTTATAATTCCTTAATACTGCCGATCGAAACTCTGATAGGGAGCAGAATGACAGAGGCTGAACACTTTGCTCCAGTGATAAATAAAAGAGAAATCCTTTACTGTGATAACAACAAAAGTTTAAAAGCTCTAACTAATGTGTCCTTTTTAAAAACAACACAAGTGTCAATGAGACGCTCAGATATTTGTTAAATGAAGTGTTTGTTTGGCAACTGATTGTGTCTAATCAAGAATGTGTGTATTAATTCATGAAGCATATGCAGAGTTTCCTCACCGGCTGACAGTGGAGCAAGGATCCCTCTGGGGTTGCGGCCTGACACAAACCACAGATGAAACTCTTTTCTCAAGAGAGGGACAACAGGAGACACTTAACGTGTTCAGATTCAACAGACACGAGTCTGTCTACTAAATATTTAACAGCAGCCCACAGAAGACCAACTGTAACTGAAACCATGTCTGAATCACATCAACCATATGTCGTATGTCTGAGCCATTTCCTGCTTTAGACCCCATGTCTGTCTGTCTGTCATTCTGTCTGTCATTCTGTCTGTCTGCCTGTCTGTCAGTCTGTCTTTCTTTTCTTTGCGTCCATTTTAAATCCTTTTTCACCAGTACAATAATTTCCTTACGTTCACAGGTGATGCATCAGTCAGAGCAGAGGAGGTGGAGGTACAATATTATTCCTTTCAAATTTGTGCATTTCTTCTTCTAATCTTCCTTCAGATTTTAGATTTTCATGCGTATATGCTTGTTGTCATTCTTTTGCAGCCCATGGACTTGAGCTGGAACCCGTTCTCGTGCGGTGGTCTGCACATGTCCGCTCCGAGCCTGGTGGAGAAGCTCAGAGGAAAGCAGTGTCCGCTCAGCAGACAGTTCCTCACTGCACTGTCTCTGTGTCACACTGTCATGACAGAGTGGAAGGAAGGTGAGTTAGTGTGTGTGTGTGTGTGTGTGTGTGTGTGTGTGTGTGTGTGTGTGTGTGTGTGTTTGTGTGTGTGTGTGTGTGTGTGTGTGTGTGTGTGTGTGTGTGTGTGTGTTTGTGTGTGTGTGTGTGTGTGTGTGTGTGTGTGTATTGTACAGATCGAGGACATTTTGGGTTAGGTTAACGGTTATGGTTGGGCATTTAGTTGTGATGGTTAAGGTTAGAGGTCAGGGGCTATGGAACACATTATGCCAATGAAGGTCCTCACAATGTTGGAAGTACAAGCAAGTGTTGTGTTGTGAGTTATAAAAACATGGCAGAAGGAGCAGCAGGCAGGTGGGGGCTGTAACAGCAGGACAACTGTTGGTAATCTTTGACAATAGCTAACAAATGCTAACATCCACTGTTGCCACATTGCATATTTTTTCCCAGACTCTGACATTTGGGGTCGACGTCTGAATTAACTTCAAAAGTTGTGGACCTTCGATAAATAATGAAAATACTATCATCATTTTTTTTATGATATATATTATATTGTCAATATAAAACTATATTGTGTATCAGTAATTAGGTTAAACATGTACAGCACATTTTAACAACACTGCCATAATACTGCGATAACTGATGATAATTTTGTTCACTATTATCCTGACACTAAATTTACATACCGTTTCATCTCTAGCATCCTTCCTTCAAGTTTTGTGATAAATCCGTCCAGTAGTTTTTGAATAATCCTGCTAACTAACTAACAAATGCAGACAAAAACATAGAATCCCCCGTGGAGGTCACTGAGTTGTTGTCCTCATTCGATGAAATAGTCAAACCTCAGGCGATAGCCGACACCACTGGTCGGATAATTCATGAAATCTCTATTGTATGTGACTCTTGTTTCCATTGTGTTCATGTATTATACTGACTGGTCTGATGGGAGTGCTACAGTTACAGGTCAAAATACTATAAATCCCTGTAATCTCACACACCACTGGGCCCAGTTGCAACTAAATTTGAAAGGAGAATACATTTTGTCAGAATTATGTTTCTACCACTAAGCCACTGGCCTGAATCTGATGCATGAATAAAGTTACTGACAGACACAATGGATCATTCCTGCCGGACAAAGTGTTCACTTCCACCTTGTGTCCTGACTTTATTCCTGCAGAGTCTCCGGTTTACCAGTCTGCATCCCCGGACGAGGAGACTCTTGTCGGTGCAGCCAGGGAGCTGGGCTGGGTCTTTCTCTCTCGGACCAGAGACTTCATGAAAGTCTCTGAGCTCGGGGTCACTCGACAGTATCAGCTGCTGGCTCTGTTGGACTTCACCAGCAAGAGGAGACGCATGTCTGTACTGGGTGAGAGTTGCCCTCTAAACACAGACCAACAAAATATCCTCAACCTTCCAATGTTTTGTTTTATACTTGCACTATCTTCTTCTTTGTCACTTTCTTTTCTGAATAAATCAATCCGTACTGGTTTTGTGTTGCTTTCCAGTTCGGGAGCCAGAGGGTGGGTTAAAGCTGTACTGTAAAGGGGCGGACATAGTGATCTTGGAGAGACTGCAGAAGGACTCGCCGTATCAAGAATGGACTGAAAGAGCGCTTGAGGTGAACTGGAGTTGCTTCTGAACCAGTAGTGTGGGCTGCACAGTACACCTACTGAGCCTTACTATTTATATGGCACAGTGTCAGGGTATTTTTGGTCCGCATTTGAGTGTTAAGCAGTTCAACATTACAGTTCTTGTAAAAGTAAAGTGTTGTTGATGGATGTGCACTGCCCTTTGGCCTGGTCAAGACATAGCCCTGCACACAGCAGTTTGCCATTTTTACACTCTTTCTTTAAGGGTTTAGCAAACACGATAAAGTGTGTAAATCAGTAAACTTTTAAGGTGCTGGTAGGAGCAGGATTGTTGTTACCTTTGAACTAAGCTGATTCCCCTATTTCCGCTCTTTGAGCTGTGGCTGCTGGCTGTAGCTTGACATACAGGCTTTCTGCAGGTTTCAAGTTAATTTCCAGACTTTTTAAAATCATAATGAAAGACATTTAGGACCCCATGTCAAGTACAACAGTTATGAAGGAATATCAGACTCCCAGAGTTACTTACAGTTCCCCATAATTGAATTAAAGGTGAAGTAGCTGAGTAGATAATAACCCTCGAAACACAACATTATCTCACAAACTACAGACAGAGACAGTATAGGTGCCTATTGTCTTTCTCAAAGCCAAGTCTATTGTACAGTTTGTTTCAGTTCCATGTTGGTCTTGTTTGTAGTTTATTTACATTTAGCTTATCAGTTAACCGAACACTGAACATTAACACAATTAAGACCAACTTAAATGTATTTCAGACATAGAACATAATATTTTTACATATTTCTAACTTTTTAAGGCCTAAAATTCCTTTAATTGAATTTGGGACATTTTAAGGATAGGTGTATATAGGGTCCTGAAAAGTTTAGTATTCAATTATTGGCATTTTAAGCCATGTGTTAAAATATTATGTACTAGGTCTTAAATATGTGTTTTAAATATATATTTAAATATAAATATATTTTAAGGCTATTTGCATTGTGCTTTGAATACGTTTTCTAAGATAAATGTTTTATTTGTAAAGTCTCTGTGGGTTGTAGTTATTTCTCGATGATACAAATATCAGCACGCTGTAATAAAACTACAAATTAGACTAATGTGGAACTGATGCAAACACTCAGCTCTGCTGTGGGAAAGACTGCATACTGTCTCTGTGTCTCATATTGATGCAATATCATCTTTAATATTTTCAATTTTATGTGCAGTATTTTTATTTCAATATATTTCATTATAATGTGCAATATCCCTTACTCCGTTATCATTTTATATCTATTTACTGCCACTATAATTAAGTATTAGTTTATCTCTCTTAATTTGATTTAATTTACAATACACTTTTTTGTCTTTTAGACTTAATTCTTTATTGTTTATAGTCTATTCTACTTTATATTGTTCTGTGCTGTAATCCTGGAGCAAGCTGGCACAAGAATTTCTTTGAGATTGATGAAGTCTTATCTTTTCTTATCTTATATGGCTACTTAACCTTATCTTCAATTATCGGGAAGAGTAAAATATTGCGGGATTCTGATATTTCTTCATATCTGTCGTACCTGACATATTGATATTAAATGTCATTAAGTTTTGGTCTTAAAAAGTCTTGAATTTAATTTGAGGCTACAGAAATCCAATATAAACTGTCTGATCACAGTTTTGAGGGAAGTCAAAGATCAGTTGAAAGAAAATATTAGACCAGTTATCTCCACATCAGTCCTTCGCTTCTGAGACTAGCGTTGAGGCATGCATGAATATATTAAAATGCATATCCTGTGTTTTCTCTGTTCTCTGCTTCACTTGTGCCTGACAGACCACTCAGTAAATAATGTGCAGCCAATCAAATAACCAGTTAACGTATCTCCTGTCAGCTGTTTTCTCAGGCCTGTCTGAGGACGTTGTGTGTTGCGGTTCGATCTGTTCCTGAGGCATTGTGGATGCAATGGAGTAAAACTATGGCCCGGTCTGCTGCCATGGCGACCTGTGACCGTGACGCCGTGCTGGAAAAGCTGCATGATGAGATGGAGCAAGAGATGCAGGTGGGCTGCTCCTCTGTGTGATTTTATATGTTTATTGTCAATCCTCTGTTTAGCGTGGTATAGCTCATCATTGACACGGCACGGCCCATGCAGATAACCATTTTAAGTCAAGCTTGTGTCTAAGGATTTCTGTCCTTTACGCTTCCCTGAATTAAGTTTCTTAAAAAGAGAAAAAGTTGTTCTTAAAGAAAATAGAATCCTGTTAACTGTCATGTTTCGTAGCTCCTGGGGGTGACAGCTATCGAGGACCGGCTCCAGGAGGGCGTCCCTGAGACTATTGCTCTACTCCAACAGGCTGGGCTCAAAGTATGGGTACTAACTGGGGACAAAAAAGGTATTGTTACACACTGTAGCAGGAGGAGGAGGAGGAATGGCAGCTACATGAAAACTAAGTCTCGCTGTGGTTTCTCTCTTTCCTGCAGAGACTGCTGTGAATATCGCATATTCTTGCAAACTACTAGATCCTGATACCAGATTACTGGAATGGCAGGAGCTGAGGTTAGTAATGATAACAAATACACAAACACACACACTCACCCACAAACACACCCTCTCATTGATCTGTGTGTGTTTTCCCCTGCAGGCAGATACTCCAGGCCCCAGACCCAGGGGTCAGTTTCTTCAAGGCCAGGCAGATGGAGCTGTGGGCTGTAGACACGAAGACGGCTGGGGCGAAGACTGCAGTGGTCCTCACTGGACCTGAGCTGGTAAACACAGATCACTTACGTTTGCAAATGGCCGAATATCTGTCATCATATTTGTGACGGACTCCTGAAAAATGTGTTGTTACATCAGAGCCTTGGTGAGGTCTGTTGAAACCAGAAATACAAGCCTCCACTGTTTAGATTGTAGTAGATTATTGTACATACAGTAAAGCATTCAGATAGGTATTGGTGTTTCTTTAAAAGTGTCTGATATACACGATGCAAGATGCCTTTCTCCAGGCTTTTCTCATTGGTTTAAAGTTACTGGCTCTGCTGGAAAAAGTTGATGTTAACAGCTCCCTGATGACGTTTGTGATGATGTTTGTGGGTTAGTTTTCCTTCTAGTTTAGTCTCTGATGATCCAATCTGGTGCACCAGCCCTCATGAAGCAAAGTTTACATTACCTGTGTCGGTTTGTTGGTTTGTAAGCAAGATTACACAGAAACAACTGGACAGATTACAGTGACACTTGGTTGAAGGATGGGTCAGGGAAGAATCCATTCAAATGTGGTTTCATAAGGGGACTGTTGGGCCTTGCTGGAGGTATGCACTCTCTAAATGCCATTCTAGTTTTAAAAGTTTCATGATGGTATGAATTCTGAAAATGGCTTCATGTTTAAGAAAATGAAAAAGCATTACAGGATCTGCCTGTTTATCTGGACCCGCTCCAAAATTGAAACAAAATGAATCGCAGTGAAAACATAGCCTCCATGGGGTGGATAAATATGACAGCTCCTCTACCCATCGAAATGCAGGCTTGTTTAACACAAATACAACCAGTACTGAGCTGATTGATGATGTTTCCCATGTAGGCAGAGTTTGATCAGAGACCAGAATGGGGGTCCACGTTCATGAGTGTGGCAGAACAGTGTCAGTCGGTGCTGTGCTGCCGTGTGACACCCGGACAGAAGGCTGACATCGTCACGTTGGTCAGGAAACACACCAGCTCAGTCACCATGGCCATCGGGGACGGTGCCAATGACGTCAACATGATCAAGAGTAAGTCAGGCAACTTACTCTTTTGTCTGTTCACTGCAGACAAAACCTACCGATCAGTGTCATCTGTTCACTTTTGTACTTTTCTCTTCTGTCTTGTACCATCCACCAGCGGCTCATGTGGGTGTGGGACTGGCAGGAGTGGAGGGAGGTCAGGCGGTGCAGAGCGCAGACTTTGCCTTGTCCCAGTTCAGGTTCCTGCAGAGGCTGCTACTGATCCACGGGCGCTGGTCGTACAGGCGCATTTCCCTCTTCCTGCGCTACTTCCTGTTCAAGACCTGTAGCTTTGCTCTTGTGCACATATGGTTTGGCTTCTTCAATGGCTTCAGTGCTCAGGTTAGTCACACATAGATTGCAGAGCCTTACAGTCTAATGAATTGAAATGATTACTTGCTTTTATTGAACTGTCAGTTTCTCTCTTGTAGACTCTGTATGAGACATGGTTCATCGCTTTCTACACAATCTTCTACTCAGCGTTCCCAATTATGTGTCTGGCCTACTTTGAACAGGTGAGAATGAGGTGGTTTTCAGCGGATTACTCAAATAAAGATTTCTGTCCTGACATTTCCGCTGCCTCTTTGTGTCCGTCACAGGACGTGAGTGCAGAGAGCAGCCTGAAGTGGCCGGAGCTGTACAAGATAGGACAGAGACAGGGGCTCTCCAGCCCTCTGATGCTTTCCTTGTCGCTCCTCCATGCCATCTACTCTTCGCTCGTTCTCTTCTTCATCCCGCTTGGGGTTTTCTACAACACAGCCTTTGACTACCAGACCATGTCAGTCACTGTCTCCATGGCAGCCACGTTCACTGCCACAATTGAGGTCAGGATCAAGTCGTTTAATAAAATTGCAGATGATACAACATCACTGCATTAACAAGTAATGTTGCAATTTTAACCATTTGAATGTAATTATGAATGGTGAAATGATAATGAGCTAGAATGGCACATACCCCATGCATCCAATATTCTCTGAGAAAACAACGAAAATGTAGAAAAATGCCCTATCTCACAATCTTAAAGATGGAGGGGAGAAAAAATTCAACCCCTTTTCCAGATCCACACTGGAACTTAATGGCTTCTCTCTTGGCCCACGTCCCATCATTCCACCAGGTTTAGTGAAAATATTAACATTAGTTTTTTGTGTAATCCTGCTGACAGACAAACTTAATGGACAGGGCCAAAACATACCCTCCTTGGCAGATGTAACTGTTTATGTTATAATATGATGTGATATTACATCATCTGTGATAGACACACATTACTATAGATAGATAGATAGATAGATAGATAGATAGATAGATAGATAGATAGATAGATAGATAGACAGACAGACACACAGACACACAGATTATATTGAAAATGTAATTAATTAACTGCTTAGGATACATGGTCAAACTCCTGAGACAATTCATCTGGGTTCATGTGAGGAAAAACTAAAGTATTGTGTCATATACAGTATATCACCACAGCATGGTAGTGTTAACCTGAACAGTAAATACAAGGTATACTTCAAGTAATCAGAATGGACTCTGGGGAAGGACTTAACTGTTTCTTTGGGAGGTTTAAATTCTGGTAGGTGGCACATCTGATAATAAAGAGCATTCACTGACTCAGGCAGGCGGCTTGCTCACTCTCAGAGACTGAATATTGAACTTTCCCCCCTTCTTGAGATGATTTTTTATCATGATCTGCTTTGTTGATGTGTTGGTATTTCACATTGTTTCAGTACCTGTTAGCTAATGTAGTCAGACCTGCCATTAAACATTGTGTGGATTGTGTGGATTCATAGCGTTAACAAAAGCATAGATAGTATTATACAATAGATACAGAGGCCATCCTTAATACTGCACATTTCTATATCACTTATTGAAGATGTTTATCGAGAGAGAAAAAAACAATTGTTTCTGGCCGGTTTCGCCTGTGACGTAAGTGTGTTGTACAGTTTAAACCCGGAAGTGTCAAACCTGCTCGTATGGCTGCCATTGGCTAATGAACAGGTGTTCCTGGGGGAAGGTACCAAGTGGAGTAACATTGGAGGGGTGTTGCTTAGGTTTCCCAACAAGCAACGCTATTTTCATTTCCTTTTAAATGCGTTCTTGCTTAAAATGTTTTCTTTTAACTTGTTTTGTAAATCAAAAGTTGATGTTTGGATGTTGTGTGGACCAGGTGTTAATCTCCTGTTGGACAATTGATAATCAAATTCTAAACAATGTCTATTAGTATGACCCAGGTCTGATAAAGGAAGAGACTGGTGCTGTAATCGGTTTAGTTGAATTTGAAAAGAAGGGAAGGACAGGTAGTGAAAACTGCAAGAGCACAAGAGTTCTTTCTTTTATTATTTAATTGGCCTGCTCTCTAGCTACATATATATGCACAGGAATGTTACATAGCTTTTCTCTCAGTTTTGGGGCCTTAACCTCCTGCTCAGCCCTACAGTTTTCTTCAGAAAATTTCCACACAGGAAATATTCGAATGTAAGATTTACATTTATTGTTATTATTACAATAGACTGTGTATAAAGATGGACATCGTATCTCCAATTTGTTCCCACTATCCAGAAATTATTCCAAAATATCTGAGATACAAGCGCTGCCGTCTTGCAGGGTAGCGATAGAGGGATGGAGCCAAGGTGTTGAGGACCAATTGCAAATCAGTCTCAGCTGTCATCATGACGTTTCACCCTGTTTTTATAGCATCCAATAAGTAATTAAAACTAAAGTTATCGGTAGACGGATACTCTTATTTATTCTGCACCTTGACATTTTCCTTTAGGCCATGTTCCATCTGCTAACATGGAGGAGGTAGGGTTTATGACCTGTACTGCAGGGAGTCACCACGGGATGGTCAAGAAGCGTTGGCATTACCTTTTGGTAGCAGTCATGTCGTCCATCTATCTACAGTCTACAGTTAAACCAGGAGCTCTACGGGAAACTGTTAAACGTTTGTAGAAAGTTTCACCAATACTGAAAAGTATTTTTAAGTTTTTTTTAATTTAAGAAAATATTGTTCAATCAAACTGTCCCATAATCACATCCAACAAATTATTTGAACCATTTCTTCCTGTTTGTCACTGTACAGATATATCCACATGTACCATGTTCTTGTAATTCGGGTTTCTGTTTCTCAGATCATGCTGGTGACCAGATACTGGACAAAGATCAATATCGCAGCTGTGTGTGTCTCTGTGCTGCTGTACTTCATTGTCACCAGGATCACCCAGAGCACCCACCTGTTTCGGAGATCGCCCAGCGACTATTATTTTATTGGTACACGTCTCTCTCACGTCTTCTTATCACAGCCCTGCTCTTCAGTTATATCTGATTCATGCCTCTCCTTGCTGTGGCCATTTGAAAATCCCATTACTGCAGCAAGTGCTGGATTTGATTCAAATAGAGACGACCAATATTTGAAGAATATAGATAAAAACACAGGGCACAGCATGAAATGTTGTTTTCAATGATAATTTAATGTGGTTTTCCTTTGATCTGATGAAGTGAGTGATCTGACATGTCTGCGAACAAGTTTAATTTGCTCTGCGTGTGATTTTCATCAGGCGCGTCTGAAAAGGCCTTCATCGATCCGGTTGTGTGGCTCACAGCTCTGCTCACTGCCTGGACGGCTGTTTTGCCCTCGTTTACCGCTCACGCTCTCTGTGTCATCCAAACGGCCCATGACAAACATAAGGTGAGAGATCAGCATGGAGGGAGAGAAAACACAACTGAAACAAGAAGAAAAGGGTTTAAAAGGTTATAGTTTCCCTTGATGTTAATAGAAATACCTATCTGTTTGACACAAGCACTCAACAGGTCATTCATCCCTCTAAGACTATTTTCAAACTATTTAAGGTTCTTACAATTCTGTCTGGCCATCTCACTCGGCTGTTCTCATTGGTTACATAATATTTTCAGTATTTTTGTCAGTGATAATTGTCAGGTTGAGTCCATTCTGACCGAAATCCTTGCTTGCTGCTGTATCTTGTTGTTGACATGTGCATGTAAATGTTCAAATATTAAATATCACAATATCCAAAGCAAACAACTTTTAAAACAGCAATCCTGCTGGAGGCATTGTGGCACAAACAGATGCAAATCATACACAAATATTCTGGAGTGGCCCAAAGATGGAGCCACTCTGGGATAGATTGAATTCCATGTTGAAGGAGAAATAACAGACATGGACAATGTGAATTTTTGGGTAAAGATCCTAACAAATGTGAATTGCATTACAAATGAAACATGTAAACCTTCCCTATAGATTCGTTTTTTTGTGTTAATGTTTTATATATTTATATAAAAGCAAGATTGACTTAAGTGGAAAAAAAGAAAACCAATTTGAACCAATGGACGATGCATCTCAATGTCCTCCCGTTATACAAAAATATCCTGGACACTTGTGCTGCCATCTTGTGCTTCTGATGTCATCTGGAGCCGGAGTCTGAGTAGCTGTGACTGTAGTGTGGGGCTGTAGTATTGATTTGCCGCTGATACAAGTGTTCGACCAATCGCGTTGGCAGCTGTCAGCTGTCAATCAAGATGTTTCACCCTGTTTTTATAACATCAAATAACTAATTAAAACCAAACTGACCAGGAAAAGAACATTTGAAAAAAAAATTGTGTGAGATAAGAACCACATAAAATGACAGAAACCTTCTTATTTGAAGCGCACTACGCAGCCAGTCACCAGGGGGCAATGAATATGATTTGGCTGTCATGTCGTCCATCTTTATATACAGTCTAAGCTCTATAAGATGTCATGCTTTGGATGTTGTTTCCCATGCACCAAGTTATTCAGACTCTATTTCGTGACGTATAAACATTCTAATGGTTCATGGTCACTGATGTCCCTCTCACCTGGTTGTGGTGCAGGTCCACAGTGTGTCCCTCCAGCCGACGGAGCAGAAGACAAAGTTCAGGAGCGGCACGTCCCTCCGCCGCTCCTCTTACGCCCTCTCTCAGGGAGCCGGGCCTGGACGCCTCATCACCTCCGGGACCTGCATCCGCAGCACAGCACGGCCGGTGGATGAGAAGGTGACTGCCAGTAATAACCTTGCCTACTCACAAGGCCAAACTCACACAAAGGACTATACTATCACTTCAATTTAACATGATTAACTTTTCATTGGGAAAATATGTGACTTTATAGATTGTTTCTGTAACATATAATTGAAGATGTTTTGTACCTTCCATGTTTATTCTTTTTTTGTGGGCAATATGTACAGCTACTGCTATCCAATAAAGTAAATAATATAAACAAAATCCATTATGTACCACATATCTAGTTTATTACCTTTACATATAGGCAGTATGTACAGACACCTTACCTCTGTATGAATATCATACTTATTGATCAATAAGACTATTGTGGTAAAAATCAAATTTCCATCTTGGGGTCACAGGGGATTCTTTTATTAAAGATCGAAGTCAACACAATAAACCGACTGCACCGCTTTGTTTTACAATTGTTTTATTTGTTAATTTATTTCAAAACACGCAATTTTTACCCATATTATCCTTTTAAGTTTTTATTTTTCTGTAACAGTTATTACTCAGATTTTTTTCCTTCTCAAAACGTCTCAGCTAGTGTGAAACTAAAAGTCCTCCACAGGCTCTCCGGCTTCTGCAGTGGGAGGAGGGAAAAGAGGCTCTCTGACCTGACGTCGTGAGTGGGCTTATCCCTCATTTCTGCGTGGGCGGCGGTGTGTGTGTGCGTGAGAATGTATGTCATGTTACGTGTGTGTATAAGTGCAATAGGCAGAATGTCCACAGGGCCGTTAAAAATCGCAGCACCCGTAGAGCAGCAGCCCAGAGAGCTGAACATTGTCTTCTAGGTTTGGTAGCCAGATTGTCATACCTCTGATTTCATCTTTGGTTTCAGCAAACACTCTCAAAAGGCAGACTCACCCTCTCCAGCATGTGCCTGTGTCTGTTTGTGTGTGTCTGTCTGTCTGTCCGAGTGCAATATAAGCCACCATCTCCAGACGACTTTGTAAACTTAAGCAATTACAATGTAAGCGTCTTTGCATTGATTGTGGCCCTTCCTTGGCTCTGGGGACAAAGACGGTCAAACATTGTAGAGCGATGGAGCCATGAGCGGGGGGAGGAGCAGCTTGCAAACGTCAACATGGACTCCATTTTGATGTTAGTGGCAGTTTGGGGCATTCGTGTAAAGCTGTATGTGTCTAGTGAAACATGGGGGGGGGGGGGGGGGGGGGGGGGGGGGGCTGCTGTAGTGCTCTTCTTCCCCCCCAGTCACTCTCTATTGTACCCTGAGTGACTGGAGGTTTCTCTGCCAGATCTGGGCTCATGGAAAAGGGAGGTGAGGGTGGGGTGGGGGGGGCAGGGCAGGGCAAGGGTCCATGAACCATGAGGTTGATGTATGAGTGTCTAACTGTTGAGGGGAGGTGTAGGGGGTTGAGGGGTTGTACACTCTGACCCAGCAGCAACGATTAAGATTGGGGGGGTCAGGTGTTTGCATAGTTCTCTGTGCAAAAGCCACCAACCGGAGCCATTTTTTTTATTCCTCGCGGCTGGTTACATCATCAGTAGATTTAGCAGGAAATCATGGCGGGTTGATGAAAAATGTGGTCTTTGCACCACACGTTTTTTTTTTTTTGGTGGGGTTTTTTTTTTGCGCTCCTGCGTTGCACTACATGGTGGCAGGAGGGGTGAAAGGTGACAGGATGGGGTGAGGAGGGAGTGAGTTTAAAATGTCTAATGAGTTTCATGTTGGAGTGTAGTCCGATTAGGACGTGATGGAGGGACACATGGACGTGTCGGGGAGGGAGAAGAAGGGGCGGTGAGGGGCAGTCGTTCGGCAGTCAGGCACTACAGCTCGTCACGGTTCAGAAAGCCTCTTTTCCCTTGATTTTTTATTATTTTTTGTGTGTTCTTCCGTCCTCCCCATCCTCCTCCCCACTGGCCTGCCCTCTCTCTACCTTTTTTCTTGTTTTGAAACTGATTGTCTTCTACCATCACAAAGACACTTGGTTCTGATTGATTAACAGGTAACAGAAGAGGGAGAGCACAGTGTGACTGGGGGTCGTCTACATCAGCCCCACCGGCGACCCGTTTCCACCCCGCGTGCGAAATGACACTCACACACACATATGCTGTTTGACAGTAAATGCTGACGACATTTCTGCATGGCGGGACGATCGGTTGCCGAGTGGCACTGTGGTCGGTTGGTCGGTCAGTCAGTAAGAAATGGTTTCAAATTTTTCGCATGACAAATATTGCAACCCATAGTAAAGGAGCATTAAAAAAAAAGAAAAAGAAAACACTTGTCTTCCACATAGGTACAAATGAACACACATACACAGATTGAAGAAAAGCATGTAGACAGACACAGGTATATTCAAGGCCGCTCGGGTCTGTGTGTGTCCCTCTGATTAACTCCAAGTAAACAGCCTGTCTTTGGAAAAGCAAGACACACAGTTCAGGACCCGAGTGAGGACCTCAAGCCGAGGAATGAAGATTGGATGCTATTGATTGGGAGGAGAGGAGTTTGACCTCCCCCAGCACACACTGCCCCCTACTGTCTGGATTTATATACATCAAAGAAACATGGGGGGAAAAGGGGAAGGGTTGCAACAACACATGCACACAACCAGTGAATCCAACAGTGACGGAAAAAATCTAAAAACAAGGACCCCTCCAACGCCTAAAACCCAAATCCTCCCACCCCTGTTTTTTTGTTTTTGTTTCGATAACCAAAATATCCCCCACCCTTTCTCCACCCACTCCCGAGTCTTTCCATCCTTTTCCTCCTCCCCACAAAAATCACAGGTCATTCCTGTTGGTTTCTATACAGTTATACAATATCCATGCACAAAAGAAAGAAAAGCGCACCTTCTTTTCAACAGGAGGTGCTGGTCTTTAATATTCTAAGAACATCAGGAGCACTTGAACACACCCAGGAACCTTCAAAAGTAACTGTGAAATATTATTTTTTTTCAGAGAAAAGACAACTTAAAGGCAGAAGAAAGCTAACGATGAGTAAAAGGTCATCCCTCCTTTGGTTTAACATCAATTTTTGGTTTAAAATTCAGCCCAAATCATATTTTTCTCATTAATTTCCCTTTTTTTTTCTACTTTTCCCTTTAAATGTACCTGCCTATGAAAGAGCTGTTGAAGTAAACTAAAGTGAGTAGCTCTCATCCCTCTCTCTCTACTCTAGCCTTCTCTTCTGTCTCTTTTCTCGTGTAACCCCTCCACAGAAACATTCACAATGTCTTTTTTCCTTTATGAAAAAACAGTAAGTACATGCCGTAGCAAAAAACGAACGAAAGAGAAACGTACGAGAGAAAATGAGCGAACGAATAAAAAGGAATTTTAACAGTATAAAGCTTCAAGTCACAAGTTCCAAAACTAACTATCATAGTATCATAGTTTCATAATCATCGTTTATCATTAGCAGTTATTATTTTTCAGTTTTAAATTACATAAAGTTTACATGAAAGGTTTTTGAGGTATTTCAGAATTAATTGTCAACACACGCCTACCGGGTCTTAGCACTAGCCAGGGGGAGAGGTCGACTGGACAGAAGGTGGAGGGAGGGGGGAGATTGTGTCTATATATACTGTCAGTGAGTCTTCCACACTTTTTCCTAGTGCAGCCTCTGTGCTTGCACACCGTGGAGTGAGAGAAAGAGATATTCAGTGGTGTGTTGTTGTTGTTTTTTTGTTTTTTTTGTTTTTTTTTTACAACTACAGCCCTCTGAGCGCTTCAAGCCTCTGCCTTTTTACCCCCCTCTTTCTCTGTTACACAAAAATATCTCTGATGTGAGGGAGGCAAAGTGGCCGAGAGTAAAAGCGCACGAGGCAGAGTGAGGAAAAGGAAAAATAAAAATAAAGTACACACAAAGGCTGTGAGCTCCTAGAAGATCAACGATACAGTAACAAAGACTCTGACAGATTCAGGAGTAAACATATAATTTTGTTTCAAATAAATAGTGTATAGAAAATGTTTTATAGACTTTCTACATGATAAAGTGCTTGTATTCTAGTGTATCAAGATGGAAAGTCAATATGGGAGAAAATGCTGACACAGCCCCCACTCTGTGTCCCTCTCGTTGTGCCCCCCCACACACACCCAGCCTCCTTTCTGTCCATCCAATTATGGGTGCATTGTCTGTGTGTGAGTGCGTGTTTGTAAATGGGTGTGTAGCTTTATGCATGCATGTGTGTGTGTCCAGTGCAGTCCCACCCGTGGTTGAAGGGAAAAGGCACTCAACTCTGTCTGCAAGGCGGCCACCTCCTCCTCTGTGGCACGATGCAGTCCGACTGCGCTGTTACTACTAACATGTATGTAAATGCGTGTGTGTGTATAATGTGTGCAAGTGTGTTTGTGATGGTGTTGGGCAAAGATGGGACGAGGGGGGGAGCTCTCTTAGTTATTTCGTTTTTGTATGTGTCCCCCTAGGCAGTTTGGGACCGGTAGGCTGCAGTATCTTTGGTATTAGTGGCGGTTTCACAAACCACTCAGCTTAGTGAGGTAGCCACATTGGTTCTCACTACAAACAAATGCCATTTTGTCAGCCTTAATAACCTAGAGCTGAATCTAGCTATATGCTCACTGAACTGTATACCACAAACTTGATTTTAGCTCATCTTCCTTTGGCGTCTTTTAACCCACTGCTTACAGCAACGTGAAGTTAGTTGGTACGTCCCGACCAGCTCCTCTTCAATGACCCATCTCTTATCTAATCTGCACCGCTAATCTGACTACATTGTTGGAAATGCTACAGTTGCATCTTAAGACCATACAGATAACTATTGAGTCCTGGGCTTTGACCCCCCCGCACACCCACCCTCCAATAAAACACATTGAATCAGCCAGGACGTTTGGAGGTCATTGTTTCATCCCCCCCCCCCCCCTTCCGTTTTTACCCCGTTCTTGGGGCTCAGCTTAAAGGGGGCTGAGAGTACAGTTCTGACAGAATTGCCAGAAGAGGAGAAAGCGTCCCGTCATTTATTCTTCTCTTCAGCAGCTCCCTGTTTTTCTTTTTTTTTTCTCTTTCTCACGGTAAATGTCTTCTCCGAGTCTCTATTCACACAGAATGCAAAAAAATACGTCCTTCGTCCAGTCCTTGCATCCCTCCTTTTTTTCCTTTTGAAAAGTCCTTCATTTTTTTGTTTTTGATTTATCAACAAGGTGCCTTACTTATGCACAACAGAGCACAATAGTAACAAGAAATAGAAACTTTGTGTCTATGGTACTAATTAAATACCCGCATCAATATAGAGAGGAAGAGAGAGAGAGAGAAAGAGGGAGAGAGATAGAGAGAGAGGGGGCAATGGGGGTAAGAGGGGAGAGGAGGTAGAGAACCAAAGATAGAATGAGTCATTTTCACTTCTGCTTCAAAATGTGTCCAGTGTATGTGTTGGAGACATTTTGTTTGTAACACATACTATGTGTGTGGTATCTTTGTCGTTTGAGGTTTGGTTATTGTATGCCTTAAAATCTGATTCTTTTTTTTCTTTCTTTTACTAAAAAAGTATATTTTAATTCAGTTAAAAGCTGATTGTTGGTTGGCTACGGCACACACCTCCCGTCATCCACGGGGCGCATTGTATAGCCGTGTGTGAACCCTAGTACCATATTCTCTGATTTGCATTAAGGCAGTAAAGCATTGGCACTAATTATTGTAGCATTTAGTCAGCAGAGTGTGGTGGTTACAGCGACTGACCGTGAGTAACCAGGAGATTTGGTTTGAATCACTTTTTGTTGAGAGCCTCTTTTTTTTTGCAAACAGATGAGATTGAAGTGGAAGAATGAACAAGTAAATAATGTAAATTGAACCTCCACTCGGTGAGCCTTTCATCACTGCTCCTGTTGTACTTCTCTATCCCCTCTTTGTGTAATTTCTGTTTGTATTGTGTCGACGATTCTGTACGATTTGGATTGGTTTAATAAATCCCTGCCTTTTTTGCTAAATCCTTGTGATTTCAGCGTCCGGTTTTAACCATCCCCCTCCTCCGGCTTCACCAGTGCTGGTCGGATGAGGAACAACAATAGGATAATGGTTAGCTATTGATCTGCCTTCAAAGAGCTGTGAGGGCCTGAATGTGTTGTGCCATGACTTCTCCTCAGCATCTAGTGGCTCGTCCCTCCCTCCCTCTCCTCCACTCTGTACCCCCCTCGCTCTGCCGGACACAGGTGTCTGCTACCGACAGCAGGGGGCACTGTTGCTCTGTTGCAGGACTTGGGGAGGGAGAGGTGTGCTGCTGCTGCTGCTGCTGCTGCTGTAGTAGTTGTAGTAGTAGTGAGGTCTTTGTGTCCCCATCTCCACTGGGTTCCATGTGCTCCTCTTACATTCTGCTTTTTCATATGCAGCTGTAATGCAGTTGGCTGGAATCCCGATCGTGTTGTAGTCGTCGCTGGGTTCTCAGTTATTGATCAGAGGAAGAGCTCCCAGCAGAACAAAAAAAGCGTGTCCAGACATCTCACTCGCCTCTGCTGTTTGGTCAGAGAGACACAGAATCTCAGGCTCAGGCTGAGAGGAACAATGACACGTCTCCCCACAGGCCTCCAACATCTGTGCAAAAAAATATAGACCTGGGCCCGGAAGACCTGAGTATCTACTGCCGAGCATCTTGAGTTTCACCTTCAGGAGGGGTCAAGGCCCCGCTCTCTCTGTCTGCATCGATTCATTTTTCAATTCATTAGTTCGCTGTATGATCAGGCTGAGCTGCTCTCTGAAATGGCTGGCCATCAGGGAATACCTTTGGCCGAGGAATGAAGGAGACTACAGCAGGAGGAGAGGAGAGGGGGGAGGTAGAGGCGGAGAATTGGAAAGCCTTGTTGTTTTTTTCATAGGCTGCGTTGTTTTCTTTATGACGGCCTTGTGTGTGCAGGATGGGGCTCGGATAATAAGGCTATGTGCTGTTCTGTTGTCAGATTTATTGCCGTTCTTTCGCCCTTGTTGCTTCCGTGTGCCGGCGTAGAGGGGATGTAACGGAGAGTAAGAGAGGCAGACGCGAAGGAGGTGAGTTGGGAGAAGAAAAAAAATCAGAATCTGTGGCTACTTGGGTGGTGAAGCATAATTCAGATACCGTCCGACAAAAAAAAACATCAAATCTTTGGTGTCTCTTTACTTTGACAGATGCCATAAAAATGATTTTCTTTACAAAAGAAGACAGAATCAATGATTGTCCTTTTGTGAGAAATGCAGAGTGAACCTGACTTCACTGTTCACCTTCAGATTATGCTTGTTTCAGGTGAGAGCTTTAAATTCTGACTGACGAAAAAGATGATTGCATGGCACAAAGGATTTTCAGGCAGAGGACACATTCAGACGGTCCAGGCCAGGTGTGGGTTGTTGTCGACAGGCTTCATAGCCAAATTTCCCATGATGCCTGTTGTTCCAACCGGTTCCCCCTGGCCCTCTGAAGGCCCTCTCCTCCTCTCAGGCCTTAGAGAAAGTGGTGGCGGATGGGCCTGGCTGCCCGGGGCTGGAGCCATGGTCGTCGTGCCAGCGGTCCACGCAGCGGCGGCGGGCGTTCATGAAGAAGTTGCTGACGGTGCTGAGCTCCAGGCCGAGCTGCTGGGAGATGGTGATCTGCATTTCCTTGGATGGGCGCTTGTTCTCCTTAAAGATGGCGATGAGTGTGCGGCGCTGCAGGTCGGTGAAGACCAGGCGCTGCTTCTTGGGCGCCGTGTTGCGGTCCTTGTGTTGCTCCTGTTCTTTGCGCTTGCAGGCTTGGTGTGGATGGCAGCGGTGGGAGGGATGGGGATGAGAGTGGGAGGCAGAGAGAGGAAAGAGAACACAAAGCAAGGTAAATATACAAAAGTGATTATAATCTCGTGGCTAAATAACAAAGACAAGATGTGGAGGGAATTAAGTCGCTAAATGTATCATTAGCCAGGACTTAAAACACATAAAACTTAGTTTATACATCAGCAGAGATTCTACAGCTCCATCTCTATTGCCATATTAAAGTTGATTTAAAGCTAATCCATGCCTCCTGCCCAGTGGGAATATTCCTTCCATCCTGCAGAGTGCAGACAGGGAGCCAGCCTGCGGTGAGAGAAAGATGGGGTGGGGTGGGTGGAGGGTGGTAGGGGGAGACTGGCTGTTGCCTGCTAGCTGGAGACACTGCTGTTTGATTCAATATTAATGCAGTTTGAGTCGCAATGGGGGACTGAGTGACTGTTGCACAAAAGTAAGCATTTTGTGAGTGTGTGTTGAAATGAGAGAGATAGAGGAGGGGCCGACGCAGGGAAAGAAAAGGTTCGAGAGAAAAGAACAGAGAAAGTGGAGGAGTAAGACAAAGTGTGTGCATGTGTGTGTGTGCGCGCGCGTGTGTGAGAGTGTATAAGAACCAAAGAGAAGAGCTGAGGAGAGGAGGGAGGGGCGGCGAGTGAAGGAGAATGAGAGAGAGAGAGATATTGACCGACTTTGCTGTAGGAATTGGGGGGGTTCTCTGTGGGGACTGAGGTCAGAATTCTCCCCCCCAGCAGGTCTACAGTCTGCTACTTCAAACGGAGCCCACTGGAGCCCCCTTCTATTGAGCTCTGAGAGTGTATTTATAACACTTTCTACACTCCCACACCCCACACCCCCCCACCCTCCAAATACAAACACTCAAGAGGTGCATGCACCGGCTGCTATGAGCCCCCTTCCCATACGCAGAGCAATTTTCAAAAGAAAACGCAGCGAATATAGTTTTTTTACACGTTTGGGAGGGGGTTGGTGGTGGGGTTGCGAGCAGTGAACACAGAAATTAATAGTTAATAGAATGCTGTATTGTGGGTAAGTGTGCTGTAACTCAAAAGTATTTGTAGGAGACAGGTGGAGAGCAGCAGACATCAGGCGCAGGGTAAAAGGCAGAATCGGCGCCCAGAGATGGTGTATAGGAGGAGTTTTGTGTGTGTGTGTGTGTGTGTGTGTGTGTGTGTGTGTGTGTGTGTGTGTGTGTGTGTGTGTGTGTGTGTGTGTGTGTGTGTGTGTGTGTGTGTGTGTGTGTGTGTGTGTGTGTGCAAGGTTAAGGCACCACCTCTGCAGCCACACGTTCCCCTGCTGGCTGAGGATCGAATCCTGCCAGAACAAGACTGTGTGTCCCTCTCAGCTTCCCTACTGTCTCAATAAAACGAGGGCAAATTGGAGAGAAAAAGAGAGAGAAAGATGCCATCCCTGTGGGGTCTCCACCTGCTGCCTTCAGTATTGTCTAATACTTTCATACTCGCCTTCAATAATGTCTCACTCCCATGCTGTGGGTGAGTGTGTGTCCTGATGCATGTAAGGACATTTTTTTTTTCTCCCTTCTCTGACTTTAATTGTGTGTGTGTGTGTGTGTGTGTGTGTGTGTGTGTGTGTGTGTGTGTGTGTGTGTGTGTGTGTGTGTGTGTGTGTGTGTGTGTGTGTGCGTGCGTGTGTGCGCGCGCACGCTTGAGGTGGGGGGGGGTTGTGATTATGCTGAAGTGGCTGGAGCCAAGCAGTGGCGCTGTGTGTCTAATTACAGCGGAACAGAGCCCATTGATCAGCCACTGCAGTCCAATCTGTTTACTACAGATGTCTAACCTGCACACAGGCCAATCCATCATATTCATATTTCACATCAACACCGAAGCTGTATAAATATATATATCACACAAGTGCGCGTATATTGATATGCCACATACAGAATCGTCCAAATGCGTGCTTGTATGTACAGTATGTACAGTATGTACAATCATCATACTTTGATTTATTACGGGATTAAGGGTAGTCATGACAATGAGGAGTATAGGAAGAGGAGGAGGAGGAGGAGAGTGATGCCATTTTATGGTTTGGTGAAATTATTCAGTGTCATGGTGAGTTAAGTCTCCGCAGGTCAGATGCTACAGGACGACCATTAAAGCTGCAAGAAGTCACATAAAGCTTTTGTGAGGGAATCGTTGACACTGGCGAGGGCCTTTAACGAAGTCGCTCCAAGTGTAATGACACGAGAGACACTTTTAAACCCTCAGAATCCATGGGTTCTGTTGGAGCCGTAGCCACAGACCAAGCTAAATATCACCCAGTAATCCACAGACTAACGCTGGCAGGCCCTACTCCTTCGATGGATTTAGCGGCAAATTGATTTATTTGTCGTTCATCAATATGACAACAGCCTCACTGAAAACACAACCAAGAACTGTTGATAACTCATTTTTATAGATGCAGTTGGTTTACACACCTCGTGCTTACATCATGTGTGACTGATGGACGTTAAACTATTGAGCAAAGCTTGTATGAAAATGAGATATGTCTGACTTGCGTATATCTCTTTGCATGTATAGCATTGTTGTTGTGATGAGTTGTTTGGATCATATCACCACGTATAAACCAGAGTCTATTGTCATGCATGTGATATAATGCAGGTGCAAATATATAAGTGTATTATATTTTGTACATAAGTTTGTGTTTTCCACTTTCCACGGCCAATGTTAGGAGAGATTAATCAGTTAACTGAACATTGAACCATCATCGGGTCAAATTGTTCTATTTTAAATAAATATAATTGAAATTATTTGAATGGGCTAAAACTAACGCACTGTAGTTTACACCAGCACCTAAAGTGACTTAGACTGGCCACCTTAAAAAAAAGTAGAACATCTGTATCCAAGACATAAAACCCAGTTGAACAGATAATATGATTTAAAGGAGTCATGAGGTGGTTGTGAATTTACTGAACAGTAGAAAATCCAACTGGAGAACACAACCTGGGCTTAAATGTGTATATTGTCGTTGGGTTAGGGTTAGGGTTAGGGTTACTGTTATATAATAGGGTTACTGTTATATATATGTTATATATTGCACTGTGTGTAAATTTAGATGCATTTTTGATGGATGAGTGTATTTGTTGTTTTTTATTCTGCAGACACTGTGATGTCTTAATTCTTTTAATCTTACATTAGAGGGCTTATGTTAGCAGACATATCATTAGAAATGTTCAGGTGCAAGGATGCTTATAGAATCTTTCATTGGATCAGCTCTGTGGTGATCATAGAGATTCACTCGGTGAAGACATGCCATCTCTAGAAGAGGATTCGTTTCCCAGCGGGATGATGAGCCTGAACATGCACTGAGGCTCCACCAGGCCTGTTTGAAGTCTGAGAATGAGCAGCAGGTACAGTCCTCACATGCACGACATGTCTTTCCCTGCACAGTCACTACTCATCTCTACATTACTGAACAAATCAAAATGTGGGACCCTCAAAGAGAGATGTCTTATCCCAAAATCCAGATAGTGAACTGCAATTCTGTTTCTTTTATATATATATTGGTCAACATATATTGGACCCTGTTTTTATAACACATTCCTTTGTGTTTCAGGCTAGATTACTACAGTCAAAATTATCGAAATAGGTCTAGTTATATAGGCTATAATGATAATATGATAATCTTGTATTTCAATCTTTAAGTCTAATTATCTGTATTTTCTGCAGATACTGAACACCCCTTTTCCCTCCATTGTGTGCTTTCTTATCTTCTGTGGTTCACCCAGATGTGTGACCTCACACATGTAAGCAGAAATAAAACTCAAGCACCCACAGCATCAGGTGTAATACCATCAAATTTAGTATTTTGCAGAAATTGCTGCAGTTTTTGTCTTGTAATTAATGCATGTATTGAATGAGCTTGTTATTTTGCTTATTTTATCTCAATCTTTCTTCAAAATGGAAAATATTTTAATTTTCATCAAATTGCAGTAAATCAACTTCTACGTATTACAGAAAGATGCATCTTACAAAATGTGTGAATGGGTTCGTTTTTAAGATGTCAATAATCACGTAGGGGAAATTCAAGGGAAATTATTTTTGATCAGTGGTCTATATTACAAATTCATGATTTTATTCCCTTGGAATTTAGGATTAAAGTCATCAATTATTTGTTGGTCAGTGGTTGAAATAACAAATCTATGACTTTATTCCCTTGGAATGAAGGATTAAAGTCACAAAAATCAGAAAACATAGATCCATAAAGGTGTTTATACAATAAGAACATAAAACACGTAGCCAGGGGACGTGTTGGTTCTGTCTCAATGTCCCTGCACAACAATGTCCCAGCTTCTATGTCCACATCTCTCCGCCGGCGAGTCACGTCCTGCCCACCTCGATCGACTAACTTGCTTTGTGCCGCTTCGATCGGCAGGTGTCGCTCTCGCCGTGGCCCCGGCTGCACAGGGGGCGCTGCCTTTGCTACAGGCGCTGGATTTAGTAATCAATATCGATCGATCGGTGAGGAAGGGGGCCCTGATTACTGAACCAAGCTCGGCGTAGAAAAGAAAAAAAATCGATCATTGCAGCTTTTAGAGCTACAGTAGGCACCGAGCAGAGAGACGGACATAAAGTCGTGCACAGGAGCAGAAATCCTGGGTTTTTTTGGTGTTGGGAGTTGTTTTGTGAGGCGAACGCACCCCGCGGACACACGCACGGACACAAACAGATGTGACTTCTCTCACTTGGTGCGTGTGAACAGGAGCTGACCCACTTTGAATACATCCTCACACAGAGACCGATAAACAAAGACATGTGCGTCCTGGGGTTTATTTTGTGCACATTTGACATAGATGCAGCTTTGACTCCAGAGCTGCAGCATCCACATCTGGCAAAACTCGACTATTGTTATTTTTTATTATTTATTGTTATATTGTAATATGATTTATTATTCTACATTAATGAAGCAGATCATGTCATTGAATATCACTTCCCTTGATCGGATTCTGCTCATGCACCTTGACCAGAGCTGCAGCATCCACATCTGACAAAACTCAATTATTATAATTTATATATTGTTATATTGTAAAATATTTTTTTGATATCATTTCCTATGAATAATGCAGATCATGTCATTGAATACATTTCCCCTGATTGCACCTTTTCCTCCATCAAATTCCTCAATGAGTGATTTTTTTTTTTTCTTCCCCTTTATGCTCGGCTGAAAAACTCCATAACTTGGGCCTATTTCCTTTCCCCGCTGATGACATTAATATTCTTTGCTTCACGACAAACCAAGCGAGGTTAAGAGAAAGGCCCTGGGTGTTCAATATCGATCGATAGATTCGTGAATAATTCGTGTGTGAAATTCAGTTCGTCCAATTAATTATGCCTCGGAGAGGGGGGGGCGCATGCACGGGCCCGGGGAGGAGATTCATGGAGTGTGTGTGTGTGGGGAGGGGGGGAGACGTGGAAACCCCACCACCTCCACTGTGAAGGAAGGAGGGGATGTGATGATCCAGCTTTCTGAAAACACGGTGTGGAAGAGGAGGAGGAGAAGGGGAAAAAAGCGAGTCAATGATCATCTGCTGTTTTACCTATGTGGACTGACTGTATGATCCAGCAGCTGCCTCCTGCCCCAAGTCCACCGTGAGCATTAATCATTTATTGATCATCACTGCCCTTCCTGCTCATGATGAGAAAGTCAAAGCTCCACTAATATTGTGCCCATGAAACCACGAGTGCACATCTGCATCTTAAATGTTGCTGCTGCCGTTCTGTTTATTTTTCTTGTAGCACTTTATTCCAAAGTCTCCCGCGGTGTGGAATCCAATCACGGAGCCCTGTTTGTGATCCCTGTACAGCAGCCCAGGTCAAAGTCTGTTCATTTAATTAATTTACCAATAAACATGTTTACCGGTTATGGTTCGGCGCGTTCCTCTCTCACACACACTCACGCACACGTGCACACAGTCCGCAGGCCGTTTATCATTGGAAGGCAATCTGCTCCTCACTGATAATCTATGTGCGTTTATTTGCAAGAAGCCTCATGTTTGAGCTTCAGTCTGTTTATTAAGTAACGTCTCTGTTGTTTCGCACGGGCTGTTGCCCTAAAGATTGATGGCAGCGTGTACGCGCACGGCCCCTCTCTCTGAACACTGTGGCATCAATTGTGTCCAGGCTGCAGGGCAGTGCCAAGCTCTCTCTCTCTCTCTCTCTCTCTCTCTCTCTCTCTCTCTCTCTCTCTCTCCCTCTCTCCCTCTCGCTCTCTCTCTCTCGCTACTCGCCAGGCCCCAAAACACTCGCAGCTCAATATTCCTTAATGTAATGAGTGAGAATTGGTGTTAATATACTGATAAAGCGACACAGTGTGTTTGTTTGCCACCTCCCGAGACTCAGCTGCGAGGCATTTCTTCTCTGGCCCTTCAATAACACTCAGGCCTGAACCCGGTGACACCCCTCACCCATGCACATCGCACCTCACTGCTGCAACACTCGTGCCTGCAACATTTTACTCAGCGTCGATCACCTTTTCAAATTTGCTGCATCATCTATCGTGATTGCATGGAATGTATGTTTTGATGAAGAGTATGTGTGTGTTTATATACATATATAGATGCATCAAAAACATCTTATTTTGTATTTTTTGTAACCCCATGAGAGCTACAGGATCCAGATATTGGTATTATTATTATCACTATAAGTAGTAGTAGTAGTACCCTATTGTATATATCAGCATGTATAGCATTATTGCTACTGTTAATTTTACTACTACTATTTAGCTGGTGCTTCCATCCCTAATAACATCATTATATCTAGAAGTATTACTATTATTAGTTTAATTATAACAACCAATCTGACAGTGCTTATATGACGGTTACACAACTGTTCGTGTTCTCTCTCTTCTCTCTCCCCCCTCTCTCTTCTCTCTCCCCCGTCTTTTTCTGCTCACCCCAACCAGTCCACGCAGATTGTGTCCGGATCTCCTTTGAGGTTTCTTCCCGTCCACGGTCTCCAATACTCGCTCCTTGTGGGAACCCACTATGACTATGCAAAGAGCTTTGAGATAATGTTTGTTGTGATTTGGTGCGAGAATTGAACTGAATTGAAAATGCACCTGAGAAATAGAATTTCAATCCTTGTTTTCGCCCCCACGTGTTATTTGCAACCCAGTGGTAAACCTGAGAAATTGCACCGTGCTAAAAAAAAAAAAATGCATTAATCAGTGAAGGCTGCAGCCCGTGGTGATCACCCTCCTTGTGAGGTTTTAGATAATTAAATGCACTGAGCCATTTAAGCGCATGATTGAATGAACAGTATGGCTGAATTTAAACTTGCGTTATTATCATCGCTCTCTTTTTTGGCCAGTTTAATAGCAGCCTTGGTCCGCCATTTATTTGTGTGAGTGGATCCATTGTTAGTGTGATACTCTTACCCGCGATTATCATTGATTTCATTCATAATTGCTTTGACCAGTTATGCGTGATGGCGGTAATGATCACGAGCCTTTATTTTGTAGACAGCGAGGAAGGCCTGTACCGTGTCATGCCCCAGAACAACAGGTGTGTGTGGGTCCGCCACATAGCAGTGTGTGTGTATGTGTGTGAAAGTGTGTGTTTTCGGTAATAAATGAATTTATTAGATTTTTTTTTTTACTTTGAGAAATTTGGAAAATATGCTTGAATGTGGTTATATATGTATATTGGTTATTGGTTAACTCGTTATGTTCTGGACAAAATCTGAATGAAAAAAACACTTTCATATTCAAAAATAATAGAAACAGAGATAAACCATCAAATTCACCGCATAAGGAATTAACAGCAATGAATTAACATTGCAACTGTTGTGTGTCTCTGTGGGCTCTTGTGGATTTGGAGGGTGAGCGGTGGGTGGAGAAGCTCTGTGGCCGCTCAATAGACTCTCAGCTCTGGCATCCATGCGGATGTGAGGCCGGTGCCAGCAGCCAAACTCCCCTTAAGCTCCTTTTCATTTACTGAGCAGAGTTTACACGCGTTTTTAAAGCTGCGTAAATCTGCCCGAAGCTCCGGAATAGTGGGAAAGCAAAGAAAAAATCCGATATGCGAAGGAAAATTGAAAGAAAGTAAGCCCGAACTATTGTGCTCACGGTACTAATCAACCTTTAAATCCTGCAGGGCTATAGCCAGGTTTACACAGGTCATGAGGTCAAAGTTTCCCTTCTTCTGTCCATGTCACCACTGCTAATGGTGAGGTGCGCATATTTAGAAAAGATAAATAATTTCCCTCAAATGTCCGCAGCGCTCCTGGCTGTCACCTCCCTGCTCATGTCTTCTCTGTCGCACAGTCAGAGGACACACTTCACTCTGCGGGGAGACGGACAGCTTTTCAACATGCACGAATTGTCCACATTCAGTTCAACTCAATCATGTGAGAGGAGGAGAGTGAAATACGTGTAACCCAGCGCTTATTGACTTCACTGCATGTTCCTTTAATGCAAAAAAAACCCCGAGATATTACATTGAATAAAATAAAATCTTAATTATTTTTATTTCAAATTCCATTTGTCACCGTTTGCAAATCGAATGAGTTGAAATTATGTACTATAGTAGATTGAGCCTGCATTTTACAACTTTTTATTTTTACAGTTTACTTAGTAAAATACCTTTTCATTAAATCTTTTTGCCAAATTACTTGATGATTGAAAAATAGATAATGATCATAATAATAAATATATATAGACCATCGTTATTATTATTATTAATATTAGTAGTAGTAGTATTGTTATTATTATGATTGGTGTTGTTGTTTATCGTATTATTTATTTCTTATTTATATATTTGATGGTGTTTAAAACTGCTGTCTTTTAATATAACACGTCAAGAAAACGAAAAATATTGAAATACACACACACACACACGTTGCAGTGTTCTCCTCACACAGTAGAAATAATAAGTCAGCATTTTATTAGCGGCTCAGTATAGACGAATTAAAAGTTAAATTAATAATTTTAGAATAACCCGCAGCCAGTTCGTTATATTTAATAACATGTAATACAAAGGCTTTATGGGGTGACATCGATTCATCCATCAATTGATTTCACAGTCGTTTTGTTCCTTTGTTGATCTGTGTGGGGTTGCCCAACCGGAGTTTCGAGTTGCATCTGTGGGTACGATACACACCAACGTGTGTATCTGTGTGTTTGTGTACGTGTGTTTGCGTGTGTGCGTGTGTGCGTGTGTGTGTGTGTGTGTTTGCGGCTTTGTTGTGATCGACCCTGAGACTCAGAGGTTCTGTACAAACCATCTGCAGGCTCTCATTTCAAAAAAGGCCGAGGCACATTTGTCAGCAGCAGAATCCGAACCGCTCTGTCTCTGTTTCCTTTTCACATTATCACTCGTATATTTATTAAAAATATAAGAGAATATAAGAATATAATATAAGAATATAAGACTGAACGCACTGCGTTTCTAAAATGTGAAGTCCAACACTTCATTTCATATTTTACTGGCTCTGAAAATATGTTTTCTCCTTCAGTGGAGCAAATTTACGAGACATAATTTAATTTGTGATATGACTGAGGAAAATATGTTGCCTATCTTTTCTTCTTATCAACTCCCAAATACATCAGATTCCTTTTATCGGTATGTATCAGGAAAGAAATAAGTAGAATCTGATTTATTTGATCTCAAAATCTATTGTAGAGTATCTACTGAATGTCATATGTTCCAGCTATTGTGAGATTAAATAACTCCCATCTGTTATGGAAACCTTACAGTGGACTCCAGCCTCTCCTCACAGTAATTGCGTGGACAGTGTCCTTGCCTCGTGTTTTTAGCCTGCGCATTAAACAAGCCATTATCGGGCCTTTAATAAGCGATGGGCTGTCGGGAAGTCAGATAAGCAGCCAATGTGTGGACACATCGCTGCCTCCTCACTGCTGCTGCTTCAGCGGCGCTGCATGGACACAGATTTACGACCTATCCACCAGAAAAAGTAATCCGTTACTTATTTACCCCACATATCAGACTCCTCACTCATAGGGAGCAGAAACACTAGATCGCACAGTTATGTATATCTCAGGTGTTTCCTCAGTGATATATAACAGTGTGAGGCCGGTGAGGTCACTGGGCCAGTGTTTGCTTGGATCAGGTTAAAGGAGGAGGTTGCAGGATTTGCGGGGAAGCGTTGCATGCGTCAGTGCGCGCCCAGATTTTGGGGGGTAGCCCACCGGTGTTACGTAACAACAGGGGTGAGCTGCATGATGAGCTCTGTACAACCGTCACTGGCCCTGGGTCTTATGTAACCCCCCCCCCCCCCCCCAAACACGCACACACACACACACACACACACACACATTGGAAGGTCAAAAGCCACAGTTTGATTTGTTTGTCATCAGCCATCACCACAGACAGATCCACACACAACCTTTATCTTGGAAATCCTTTTTTGCGCAGCCATTTGACTCCTATGCGTAAAAGACGAATAATCAGATTTAATTATGATTATCTGTGATCTGGGGGCCCTTTTGTATTTCTGCCTATAAGGGTAGGAGGGATGGAGTTTGTTTGTGTGTGTGTGTGTGTGTGTGTGTGTGTGTGTGTGTGTGTGTGTGTGTGTGCGTGTGTGCGCGCGCGCGCGTGCGTGTGTGTGTGGAGGGGGGCGGGGGGCGCAGTGCCATTAACCCTTTGATGCTAGCCGCGTGCATTCAGTCGACTCTGCCAGCAATTTGATTTAAAGGTCATTCTCTCCTATCGATCCGGCTTGGCGAGGGGGCGACGGAGTAGCGTAGGAATTGATCATCTAAAATAGAAGAGACGGTATTCGAGACTGTACAGACCTCTGCTGCATTTCTAATTACTAAGTGCCCCCCCGTCCCCCACCCCCACCCGTGTGAATTGGAATTGGACTCATCTGATTTCTATTAAAATTACCTTATTTTAAATAAGTCGTTCGGCATGGTCAGCGTGTGTGCGCAGGACGGAGCAGCAGTGTGGGTGGGATGTATAATCAGAGACGAAGAGGTTAAACGACTGTTAACTTCGCGTGGTCTCCATCACAGAAATATGAAAATGTATATATATATACCTCTCAGATTTTAGCGTCAGCACTTGACTGTTTTTGACCAGGGCAGGCGGGAGGTGAGCAACAAGCCTGCCTGAGAGCGCGTGTGCGTTCATTAGTCATTCTGTTGTGTGTTATGAAGGCTGAGCTGTTAATGGGAGAAATGGTGTTGCATGGTGGAGATGGAGGGATGTGTGTGTAAGGGGAGGGGGGGTTGCATGGCTGCATGGCGCAGCTCCAGAGATGGAGAGGAGAGGCCGGGGGAATGGAAATCGATACAGATTCAGGGCTCGCCAGATCGGCCTTAACAATGTGGCGCAGACGCACTCTACATCCCGATCACATACACACAGGAGAGAAGGAGGCGACACGTATGCAGGGCAGACTGGAGCTGGTGCTATATAATATTGTACTGTGTTATAGATAGGCCTACAGTAATGCAGGATGGGGAGCTGTGGCCTCTATAGTTGCAAACAGTCCAAATCTAACAAAAATCAATCATATCTTAGGCTATATGTGTGTGTGATAAATATTAATATCAGCCTACAACATGAAGATGTATAGGCTACTAATTTAAAGTTGAATTAATTGGGTTTTGCCTCCACCACACACACACATAGGACCATGCTTCCTCACTCAGGGCTGCAGATAATGATGCACGGCGTGAGATGTCATCTCATCTGCCACGAGCTGCGCTGAACCCCGGGATTTAAGCAAAATAGCCCGGAGGTATAACCTCAAGAAAATGACTGTTGCTCTCCCACCAGAGGATTTCAAAGGCGATGCTCGTACATGCGCGTCTCGGTACTTACAGCTCATGCGCTTAACGAACAACGAGGCTCTGAAAACCGCAGCTGCACTGTTTACTCCCCTATCTTTCCCTCACACATCAATTATTAACGTATCAATCGATCATTTCGCAGGCTAACATCAAGCCGAGTCTTCATGCAGGAAAAAAAAAAATCCTGTTTTAGATTAGCCTATCCGGCATCAATCACATCTTAATGCTCAATCCAATTAAACCCATTATCCGTGGCTCAAATGACCTCCCCAAAAAAGAGCATCACTCCTGACTGTTTATGGGATATTTTTTTCGCATGAGGGTCCACATTTATTCCGCAGCTCCAATGCAAACAACAAACAAAAGCCAGGGATGTGATTTAAATGGAAACCCCCGCGTGGCTTCGCACTGGACAGGAAAGTAGGATGCTGTGATTGACACGATTGTGGATTGTAATATTGATCGATGGGTGGAAGCTGTTGGATGAAATAATGGTGTTTAGGGCCTATACAAGAATGCTATTAACTATGTATTGGTAAAAAACCCTCGCTCACCACATTGGACTGTCCTCAAAACAGAGACAAGATGCTGCAGGTCAGTGTTTAGGGTGCACGTTTCAGCACCATGGACAGCACCACAAAACCACAAAATCTATATTTGCCTTTATTGTGAAGGGAAATAATAAAAACCTGTAACCAGCTGTTATCATCTTCTGGTAAAATATACAGCAAATTAATAATATAATAATGTAGTTGATTTTTAGTCAAGCACTTAGTTCTAAAATATGCAAATTGTATCTATTTTCTGCATCTAGTTAAGAAAAAAACCCACGAAATAACCTAGGAGTTGCTTGTCAGCTCTATGAAAATATTTTTACTCAACCGAAGAAAATGATGGAGAGCTTTACCCAGGAAAATGTGCGCAGTTTGACAGGGATGTGGGGGTTGGGTGTTGCTCCAGGACTGCAGGGCCTGCCTGCATGCACTACATAAACTGCGTGTGTAGTCCATTGTAATGTGTGATGTGAATGGCGGCCTCTCTGCACCCTGATTCGCAACAATGTTTTTCCTCCGTGTCCTGTGGGTCTTGACCTGTGCACCCCTGGCACGTGTCTCCGGCCATTCAGATGGTAATGAAGCAAGTGTGCTTTTTTTGTGATTTGGATCTTGGTATGTCATGGCACAGAGGAATTAAGGTCTTAGAGGAAACATCTGGTGAGAAATACGTCTATAATTCATGCTACTGGGAATTACAACGTGTTGTTTATGGAATTTTAACACACGTTATTTTCTGTTGTGCAGCATCTGTGTGGAAAGATGTGTTAAATGTGTGAGGCTAACCAATGGCTGCATAACCCAAACCCCAAAGGGCAGATGAGTGAGAGGGTGTACATGATTACAGTATAGGGGAAAAAGGCCTCTGCAGGAGCTTTCTTCCTTTCTTTCTCTCTTTTTTAAAACAGCTGTCCCTTTTCCTCCCCCTTTTGTCCGGATCCAGCCTCCCCCCTCTCTCACTCTCACTCTCCCCTTCCCTGCTCCAGGGGAGAGACCAATGGGAGAGAGTGCTGAGGCGGGATAATTGATAGATGCACTGGCTATCCTTATCGATCAGGGCCGTATTGACCCGACCAAATACATTGAGATGGAGTGTGGAATTCAACACAGATGCAAAGACGAATTGTTTTCATCGTTTATACGATCTTTAAACGCCTCCCAAACCTCACATCGCCCGGAGTCTCTCTCACTCGCAGAGCTTTAACAATGAAGCTGCCCCATTTATTTAACACTGTAGTGGACTGATGCATGTGCCTTAAAGTGCAGAGGATATGTATCATATAATAAAAAGCCTCGCTGTTTGCCTGGCCTTAGTGTTATTGCCCTTACACAATAGGTGGGGAAGCATGTGGGTCTGTGCCCTCGTTGCATTGGGAGATGTTGAGCGTGAAGGACACACAATCCCGCCAAACAGGGCTGTATGTGTGTGTGTGGGTTTTTTTTCGTTTCAGGGGTAGATTGTCATGTGTGTGTGTGCAGACACTGGCATTTTCACATTAGCTAAGCAGGGCAGCTGCATTGATTTGTGTGACTGTGATGAATTTGGAATAGTAATTTGAATTTATTGATTGATGTGGCCGACCGAGTATGGCCCAGCCTCACTTTCAGCATCACCCCCCACCCAGCCAGCCACCCCCATATACTCTCAGCCCACATGCGGACCTGAGGATAATGGCGATTTTAAATGCAATAAGTAAAAATGTTGCCCCGTGCATTTACATACGAAGTCATTTGTCATTTCAGCAAAATGAATTCAGGGCGAACAATACAGGCTGGAAATCTGCTGTTTCAACAAGGGGAAATAAACAGATTTAGTAGAAATATTATATTTAGAAGAAACATGTAATGTTTTATAATACATTTAGAAATTTGACTATTTATAAAATCTATCTAGGCTGGGTTAAATTTAGAGTGTTGTGCAGCCTAACAAAACACACACACAAACACACGCACACACTATTTGTGTTGGATTAATACAGATTCAGATTAATAGAACGTGGATAAGATTATTTTTTTGGAATTGTAGGTATTTAATGGTAGCAATTGTAATTGTAGTCAATTATCTATACATACATATTGTATGTATTGTAATTTACAGACATACACACACACACACACACACACACACACACACACACACACACACACACACACACACACATTTTTTGTTAGATGAAAACAGATACAAATAAATACAATGTGGATAAAAAACATTTAAAAGTTTGCTATTGTAGAGTTTATATGTTAATTTCCTCTTCTCCCTTTTTGTAATAGTAGTTGTTTGATTGAATTAATTGTATGTAGAGTTACATGCATATACACACATATACATTGTATGTATTGTATTACACGCACATACAAACAAACACACACACACACACACACACACACACACACACACACACACACACACACACACACACACACACACACACACACACACACACGCGCGCGCACCTCTTACACCTGTACACGCTGTCCTGAGCCCAAACCAGATTACAATACGCAGTAGGTGCTCAGTGCGCGCAGGACTGTGCCACACTCCAACATGTCAGTTGGACTGGGGGGTTTTATCCTGACTCCGGGTGTGGAAGATATAAAACCCCACAGCCTAATTAGCTTTAACAGCAGTGGCACTTAAAGAGACAATTGTGGGAGTGTTTAAATCTTTATTTACCAGAACCCCACTAAATGCGCAAAGGAACAATTTACATGCCATTAAGTGCTTTTCAATAGGGCATCGACTGGAACTAAAATATGCCACTATATCTGCTTAATTGAACTGTTCTCTGAAATACGACGCAGAGGAGCTGATTGACGTTTGGGAGCGCATGCACGTCTGAACAGGGCCTTTACACAAACATCAATGAGAGGGGACCTCTCACTCACATCTCTGTTTTAACCCCGCTGCGACGTCTCTCGGTTTCATTTACGTCCTGTTAAGCAGGTTGTAAGTGTTAAAGGGGTTTTAAAGGAAGGGGGCGGGGGTGTTGGATCAAATCACAGCGTTAAGTGGGATAATCTCGGAGCAAAACAAATCAGAGCAATGCATCAAGGATATGAAACATCCAGGTAGAGGTAGTAAGGATTTGTGTTACAAATCGTCTCTTATATTGAACAGTGGGAATGACTAGTAGTTTTTGTTACAGTGTCCCACTCATACTTCGACAGCTGCATAATATCTACAACAGGCCCTAAACCAACTTTGGAGACAAGATATCTCTTAATATCTGCACATCGCGACAACAGAGGCCAGAGAAAGACGCATCTGTTTGTGTCTCTGTCTTTCTGATCCAAATCGATCATTTATTATTATACGCCACTCTGAAAGGGGACCCCTGGACCTGAAATATTGATCCATTGGGGGGTCACGCTGCCCCTGACTCTTTGGCCAGGCCTCAGACGATCCTCGTTTGCAACGATTTGACAGATGAAGCGCCAAAGTATTATATCAAGTGCGTTTGGTGAACTGTAACCGGGTTATTTGAGCTGCAGTTATCTTAGGGTGTATGTTTGTTTTGGTTGTTGTGCGTTTTAAGTAATAGCTGCGAGATGTGATCAATTCTGGTCTCAGCTTTGATTTCCTTTGTTTGTCCTCGTCCTCTGTGTGTTTTTGTTTGTGTGAGGGAGAGAAAAAGAAGGTGAGACAGGGGGAGAGGGGTGTGTGTGTACATGCTGAAACCGTGCGTAAAAACCAAACACGTCTGTACGGGCTGTGTTTGCACCCGTTCTGCTTTGGAGAGATGCCACCTCTCTTTTGTTTATCACCCCCCCCCCCCCCCCCCAGTTGCTGCACAAACAGCTGTACTATCATGGATCGTAGCATCAATCAAAATATAGATCCCCCCAAACACCTAACACCCCAACTGTCATGATGAAGTTTTCCTCGATACAATCGACTAATAACTTCTAGTAATGTCTGTTTGAGCAGGTATTGACAGTCTCGCCACATTGACTTCTAATTGATCCCTCCACATCACTCAGGTTGGGAGCTGTCTCCTCACTCACCTGCAAGCCTGAGCGCTGACATCCGCTGGAACTCGGGCTCCTGCAGCCACTTCCACATCCTCCTGAACGTCTCCCGGCCAGACTTGAGTTTACTCCACGGTTTAGGATTCCGCAGCAGATCGGACAGAGTTCCCTGGGACCGGCACAAGATCCTCTGAGCAAAGATGGCCTGGGGAATGCTGTAGCGCTTGAGCTCCGCTGTTATTCGCTGCGCCACCTCCTTGGTGTTTATCTCCTCCACCTGCCCCGACCCAGCTCCCTGCCCGCCTCCCACCACCGTCTGCCTGTCCCGGTCTGACAGCATGGACCCGTTTGCCTGAGAGTGCGGATGGCTGTGATGGTGGAGGCCGTTCAAGGATGTCATGAGCCCGGCCCCGTGGCCCCCGAGACCCCGGGCCAGGTGCTCCTCTCCCCGGGACAGCATGGCTGCGTGGGACTCAAAGCCCCCAGAGGAGAGCATCTTGTCGTTGGACAGGTGAGCTCCGGGACCGTAGGCGCTGAGAGTCTGTTGGGAGTTGTGCAAAGACCCCAGACCGTTAGACAGAGGGGATAGGGGCTGCCCCATGCCGGACATGTCTTTGGGGTAGTGGCCGTAGAGGTTACTCATGGAGGCGAGGCTTCGGTCGTCCCTCATCAGGGTGAAGCTGCCGCTGACGTTCCCGGCCGAGAGTCGCTGGTGCGGGTGATGGTGAGCGTGAGCGTGCGGGTGCGGATGGTGAAATTTCTCGGAGACGGTGGATATGGGGGGCAGGTGCTGCAGCGGCGTCAGCGTGGTGTAGGTGCTGCTCAGGCTCATCCCGGAGTCGCACGACATGGTCATCGCCGGATGCAGGGGGCCGGACAGAGCATGGTCCGTGCGGTAGTCCCCCGCTCCCTCCAGTATCGAGGCCATGCTGGACACCATGGCTGACCGTCCGTGCGACACCAAGTTCCGATGCGACGACGACTGGCGCGCGTGTGCGGAGTTCATTAAGTCGCTCGTTTGATGGGAGTGAGGCACACCGTGCAGATTTCCAATGTTTTCCATTGTAAGCTCCATTGTTGAAAGGATCTTTATTTCCACCCCTCTCGCCACTCTCGCTCTCTCCCTCGCGCTTCTCTCTCCCGCTCTCTCTCACTGTCGCTCTATCTCACGCTCCTTTCCAATAAATTTTGAACGATTTCAAATCCAAGCCATTGATTGTAGTTGCCTCTCTGCAGTCAATCCAGCATGGTTTTAAAAGATCGGGTCCCCGGCCGCCACGCAAACTGCGCCGCAATCAAACCTCTGCGCTCGGTGCGTGAAGGTGTCTAGCTGCGCCTGCCTGGATTTCTCTCCGCTGTGGAGCACCACTGTACCCAAAGCGCCGCTCCGCTCTCTGTGTGTATATTGACGCGCCCGCGCTCATGTCAGGGATGAGACTGAGCCTGTGTGCGCATGTGCGCGCCCCCGCGGTGCATCCTCGCACTCGCGCCCTCTGTCTGGGGCCAGTCTGACGTCACTGCCCCCCCCCCCCCCCCCCCCCCCCCCCCCCCCATGTCATGGGGTTCTTCATGTTGCACACTGAACCCCGAATTCCTGCAAAAAGATTACATTAGACACTTGTTGAGATAAAAACACAGAAGTGCAATCCTCTGCAATCCTGTTCGTGCGCAACATTTACACTCAGATGGATAAGAGAGACTCGCTGCTTGTTTTCTCTGATAAAACCGTTTGACGCGGCGCCAGCAGCGCATGTGATGTCTCTGTGCCGGGTTAAATATTAATTGACATGTGTCATATCAGTGTAACAAGAAAAACACTTGATTTTCAGCTGGAGGTCTTGGCTTTTATTCTTTTAATTGTTGTTGAACGTTATTCTCAGGTTAAATGAAATCCAAAGATTTCATATCAAAATAGTTTTGGCCCATATTTGGCCCACATCCCACTGATCCTAAATCCAGTCCACATACCACGTGGAATGATGGCACTTGGGCAGTCGGCTCCTGTTACCTGATCTGAGCCACAAGTAAGCCATACTGCAGGTCAACAAACATGTCAAGGAGCCAATGGTGGCTGGAATTTGTTTTGTATTATTTCTGCCATAATTATCATTTACCACATAGGCCACTTAAGGTTCATATCCAGATTACACCTCACCTAGAGCATCGCATGTTTGCTTTAAAAAGGCTCACAATTGTTTTGGGACATTTGGGCCACATTTGGTATTTTACAAGTGGGCCACTTGAGGCTCACATCCATTTTGTCCGGGCCACCAGAAGAGCAGAAGTGCCACATCATTGCCTGAAGTGGCCCACATCCGTAGCTATCTGTGCAAGAACCTAACCAGTCCTTTAAGACAACTGACTGTGTGGATGACCTTTGACACATTTCAATTCTGATCAGAACACCAATAAATATATATCTCCCTCTCTTTCCAAAATCTGAAAAGTAAACGATCAAATGCTCCCGTCCAATATCTTCCATCGGGCTTTCACTCCGCTCACCCTCAGAAAATGTTTCTGAATAAATCTGTTAAGTTTCATTTCATCATAGCCTCCAGGCTTCGACCCCTCTCGCATCTTTGCTCCTCGGCCTGCGAAAATCAGAACTCTCAGACCCAGCAGTCCTCACACATCTCATGCCTTACAAACTTCTGTTTATGAAACTTGCTGCTCACTGACGTCAATCCAGGTCAGCAATCCATCAATGTCAGAGTATGTATGTATGTATGTATGGATCAGGAGATGCATTGATGGGTTGGTGCCTATAGCTCGTCGAGATCCAGAGGCTGGGTTTTTGTGAAGGGGCTAGTGAATATTTGGTTTTTGGTGGAAACAGACCAGAAGATTAACTGAAGTTGTGAGTCTTCCATCTCCTATAAACACAAGATTCAATTTCTGTTTTATATATTTTATTTCAGGCTTTGCTTCCTCATGGGTGGACACACAATATCATGAACACCTGTACAATGTTGTGCAGTAATTCAATGACACACAGCTAATATTCCAACGTTCAATGTGTGTGTTAATCAATAAGGTTGCAATGTACAGCCTATGGTTCAGCAGACTGATACCGTTTAAGGGGGGTTTTATAGTTTGCCTATATATTGTAAGATGTTCATGATCTTTTGTTAAGCCAACTTTAGGATCTAGCCTAATTGTGCCAAGTCGAAACACAAGTTATATCAGGGCCTTTTCCACAGATACCATGCATAGAACATACTGTTTACAGTATTGTTTACAACAGTTCCCACCATGAGAAATCACCAGGTAGCAATGGTGAGGAAAAACGTCCTTTTGTATCCAACATTGATCTCTGGGTGGCCAGCAGCTGTTCATAAATGTCCCCTTAAATTACAAATGACCACTGATTTGAATCACTCCTTTGAATACAATCAACTGGTGAAACTGTGTATGTGTTCGTGTGTTTGTGTGTGTGTGTGTGTGTGTGTGTGTGTATGCACATTTCTTCTCCATACGGTTGCAGAATGGAAATTATGGCTGCAAAATTCTCTAAATTTTACCTATATGTATATTTGTATATATTTGCGTTCATGTAGCTGTGTGTGTGTGTGTGTATGAACGGCTGTGTGTGCATATATATACACACTGTAAATGTATTGTGTGTGTGCAGTTGTCTATGTGCTGAGAAAACTCATTTCAACACCTCTGTGCTATGTTTTAGACATGTTTGAACAAACTCTGAGTGTGTGACTGTAAGTGTGATATGTGTGATGTCTGACATGAGTGTGTGTGTGTTATCAGTTACAGCTCCACAGCAGCCCTATAGGGTGTGTGTGTGTGTGTGTGTGTGTGTGTGTGTGTGTGTGTGTGTGTGTGTGTGTGTGTGTGTGTGTGTGTGTGTGTGTGTGTGTGTGTGTGTGTGTGTGTGTGTGTGTGTGTGTGTGTGTGTGTGTGTGCGTGTGTGTAGGCCTTTGTAGTTGCTGTGTAAACTCTGTGAACACTGTTACCAAGTGAGAAATCTTGGCATTTGCACCGATGTTATGTAAAAATGAGGCCATTAGGATTTCGACCTGGAGCTAGAAAAAAAAGTCTAACAATCCAGGAAGTGGCATCACTAATCATTTGCAAATTGCATAAAATAATTTGCCTGACCAGTGTTTACCAACAGCGAGGTCACGGCCATCCATAACGCCACTGATGAATTGTGATATCAGGGGCCCTGGCACTGCAGCGCCTCTTCCAACCCAAAATAATGACCCTAAAAACTGTGTCTCTGCTGATTGCCAACGAGGGATTGTGGCTTTTGGCTTGTGCCATCAGGAGAACAGCAGTGTCCGCTTGGGTTAATGTCCCTGTATTGATCCCAGCAACCACTGCTATCGAAAATGAATTACCGAAGCCCGCACGGCAGCGAATCCGTCATCTGTGCTCAGCCAGCCGGCCAGAGCAGCTTATTGGTCGCGGTGGTGATGGATGTAAACTTTCATTGCTGGCTGCTTGCTCCTAATTCACCAGGGTTTACAACCCAAAACAAGCCGCGGCGGAAAGTTTTATACTCTCACCAAGAACTTGTAAAGTTCATATCAGACCCCCACCCGTCTATTTGTCTATTTCTTTCTGTTCGTTTTAAATTGGGCTGCAGCACCAAGAGCATGTTTAACTCTACAGATTAAAAACCGCTGGGTCAACACGTTGTGGGGAACTGATCAGCGCACTTTCCCCCATTTTTAATCAATGCTGTTTTCTTCTGTTTTATGCAGCTTGTTCAAAGGAGAAGCCAAAATAGAATTTGAATACAAAGTAAACTCAGCTATTTTACCCCCAAATCCAAGAAAAAAAAATCCATGCGCCTAGAGCTCAGCTTTAATTTGTATTTTAATGTACTGTTTTGGAATACTTAAATAAGCATATCCTATGGCAAATACAATATGAAATATTAACTGTGTCGATATCTGCGGTGTGACTGAGGCGATGCAGCAGAGAGCTGGTGATTTATTTCATTTTTATCGCCCAGGAGCGGGCGAGGGGGCGAGGGGGTGGCCTCGGCACCACGTTGGCATCGACTTTACGCACGCCCGCAGACACACACACACACACACACACACACACACACACACACATACACACACACACACACACACGGTGCGGGGATTGTGTATCATTTAATCTATATTTATAAAATAGTTTTTCAATAAATAATAATTTTATATATAGGACTCATGGTGGTACAGTTTGTCTTTTAGAGTGACCACAGAATGGACCCCTCTCTCTCTCTCTCTCTCTCTCTCTCTCTCTCTCTCTCTCTCTCTCTCTCTCTCTCACCCTCTCACCCTCTCACCACTCAAGTCTTTTATGAGGCGCAGAGCATTTAGTTTTTATCTTTAAGCACTGCTGTCGTTTACTGATCAAATAATCAATACTGAACCCGGAGCTGAGCTCAATGCATTTCTGAAGGATCGATAGTGCCAAAAAAATGCATTCTCCTAAAATGGTTTAAGTTCTTGCTGCGTGTGTGTGTGTGTGTGTGTGTGTGTGTGTGTGTGTGTGTGTGTGTGTGTGTGTGTGTGTGTGTGTGTGTGGCTGTGGCCTGTCTCAGCAGTTTCATTACAGGAAATGACCACAGAGCACTCTGCTTTCAAAGTGAAACCTGCAGCTTTTCATTTGGCTTAGTGCTGAACACAGACACATGACATTTAATTTAGATTTGCTCTCTTCTACCACATGTTTACAGTATTATGTTTAATAATATACATTTATAGATTATACATTTTTTCCCTTATAAGTAACAGGTAATATACAAACATTCTTTTATCCTTCATAATTTTACACAGGAACTATTACAATGCAGCAGGAGCCCAACATTATTTTTTCACTTCCCTCAAAACATTTACATTTAATTAAATTTTTATCAGGCATTTTTATATGAATTAAACTCAGTGCCTCGACGACACACGTGGGCTATATCTGTATTTGGCCAGGTCTCGCTCACGCTTGTCTATTTCCCGAGAACGACTCGATAGAGACAGACTAATCTTTTCATGACTTCTTGAATGACTCCGTGGCTGATGCATCACGCTTAATGTATTCTAAAGTATATTTACTTGAATCTGGCTATTGGCAAAAGTTAAGTAGCAGTGTTTAGTAATGTCGCATTGATCAGGCCTCTGAGCAAGTCAGCGGGACGGTACGCACACACACACACACACACACACACACACACACACACACACACACACACACACACACACACACACACTGATGTGTTGGGGGAAATATACTCCAACATCTATACCTTGTTTGCCAATGGCTCTTCTTTAAGTAACCTTGTGTGTGTGTGTGTGTGTGTGTGTGTGTGTGTGTGTGTGCGTGTGTGCGTGTGTGTGTGTGTGTGTGTTAGAGAGAGAGATTCATAATTTTAAAATAATTCTATTTGACAAATACACTTACATATTTTTTCAATAATCCTTTTATTTGACTCTCTTTACGACCATTTGTTTTTTTGAGCAGTTAAGTTAATTCTTCTTTTCTAAAGCTTCACTAGACCTTTAACTTATCGCTTTACCTTCAAACATTTTCTACAAAGTTTCAATAGGCCACAGGCCAAATCAATGTCCCCCTGCCTTTTGAATGTTACGTGTTTGACCTGTTAAATATTTAAACTGTGAAAACGGACACAGATCGGCAGGCGAACTCTGAGAAAAGAGGCCTAAATGGTTGAAGTGTTTGTAAAGCGTTTGGCCGCAGTTTGTTGAGGAATTAGTGTGTTTCCATAGATTATTATTTTGGCACATTTGCATTTGAAAGCGCCCGGCAATAGAGGACCGCGCTGATCGATAGCCCTGGTTGCCTTATCGATCTATCCGCAGTCTGATCGATTGGCAGAAAGAATTGGACGCACATCTCTCCTCTGTGCTTTGCTCGTGGTTTCACTCCATTCAAGAACTTATTTAGAAATAGACACTTTAATACAGCGGCCGTGACAGAGGAGCGGCTGTGAGAATATGAAGGAGCAGTGCCAATACGGGCCTCCACAGGACTGATCAATAATCGACACGGTAGGATATCTTTTGTATATTTTTTTATATAAAAAAATAATCGTAAATAAATGTATATGTTTTATATAGATACAATTATATTTATACTTTATTCATTTAAATCCCAGCCATTGGGGTTTGTCTATTCTACAGAATATTTTTGAGGAAGGGCTTCTAAAACCTGTGATTGTTTTTGAAAGAAAAACGTGATTGGGAAATGCAGAATTATTATACATACATATACTATTAATATACCTTTTTATTATATAGATTTTAATATTAGTTTTACTGGGATATTTTATATTATATATTTTATATATAGTCATATTTCCGTTTAGATGGACAGATGAGTCATTTTCTTTCTGTTTTAATCTAAAATGAATACAATCGGAAACAATAACAATTTAGAATAAATGCCTATATATATGTTTTTGTCATAAATGTGATCGAAGCTCCACATATTTATCTGTATAGTCTGACAAGCTGTTAGCGAAATAACCATCAGTCAGGTGCCGTCACATGATGTCACGTCAATCAATAGAGCTACTAATCACAAACACATTCAATAGACTATCGATCTGATTGGGCTGCATCACTAAATGTTATACGGATTAACTTTAGCTTTTTTCGGTTTCTCCCTCTCGCACACATCCAACTTCAGCCTTCAAGGCCTCCGTACACTGCTGATGAGACGACTGGATTGTTGTTGTGTTGTCAGAAAAAATAAACAAGAGCCAACAGCCCGAGAAGCTTCAAGCTTTTCATTTTAATATTTCCTCCTGCTGAGGTTAAAATAATATACAACTTTTTATATAAGAAGTTATGTATTTATTTTTAATTTGATATGTATGTCATATTTTTATTTAATTGTATTTGTACACCTACACACACACACACACACACACACACACACACACACACACACACACACACATTCACACAATATAATACATACAGTACAATACTATACACACAATGTGTGTGTGTGTGCGTGTGTATACACAATACATACAAAATGTGTGTATATGTATGTACAAATATACGCTCTATAAAACTGATTGAAATTACAATTAACTACCATTAAACAACCAATACAAAAACTGAGAAGAGCAATATATATATAAACATTACAATGACAAACCTTTCTGTGTTTTATCCATATTGTATTAATCTGTAGTAGTATTAATTTAATGCTGTGTGTGTGTTTTGTGCGACTTACAGTGTGCTGTGTGGTTTGTAAATTACTTCATGCGTTTGTCATTCCCCATCGTTAACTAGTTGGTACAGAATTATATTTTGCTGCCATTTTGTGTGCCGTTTTATTTAAGTAGTTCTTTAGATTTATAAGTTGTGTCAGAACTGATGTCAATACAACAGACCCACGGTGAGATATGCAAATACACAGAGATAATGTACATATTTGATATAACTCCTATTTTTAAACTGAGCTGAAAGTGAATTGACTCGAGTTGTAAACAGATACAAATGAACTGAAAATGCTTTGGATTCGTATTTTACATTTTATCTTGTGTTTCAATCCATCGACTGCCGGTGTTTGACTGACGCTGTAATTGTTATGTGCCACAAATGCTAAATGCTGGTGTGTGTGTTTGTGTGTGTGTTAATCTGCAGAACTGAATGCATTTATCACTTAATATCTATCACACATCAAAATAATGTTTAGTACGCAAGGTCTTAAGGTGTGAAATTACACACACACGTACACACACACACATATACACGCACACACACACACATACACATACACATACACATTCTTTCACTTACGATTATGATTCTTTAGAGTCTGGATTAAAGAGATCACAGATTCAAATGCAGATGCATATTTCTCAACACAGCCTATGGGCCTGATATGTATACATTTACTCTGCTTGATAGATTGCAGATTAGAATGATTATAGATTGTAATGTGTATGCGTTATCTCACAAGCTAGTTAAGAGCATTACTCATTGTTCTTCTCCTCCTGCCCTGGTGGTTTTTTAAACCACACAGCTTTTTCCCCTCTTAAGCACTGCTAACGCTGGATTTATTAGGCTTAAAGAATAGCCTACACATCTTCCTCAAAGGGGATCAGACATTAAGTGTAGATCAAAAGGATAAGGTCTTAAAAACAGAACAATGCCTCTTCCACAACACTCATTCTTATTCCCTTATGCATGTTAATTCAGGGATTGAACGCAGACAGATTTAAATGGCCTTTTGTTTGAAGTTATATTCATGCTTTCATGCAGAACAATAATTCTCATGACCAGAGGGGTTTAACTCCCCAGATTTCCTTGTATTAATTTTGCAGAACAGCAAAAGAGTTGCCAGGATTGAATATAACACGAAAAGGTTGTTTAAATTATGCATCTTTTCAAGGTGACAGAGTCGTGGATTATCTAAAAAAAAATCATGTATGAGTTGAAATACTGTGGAATTTATTTATTTATTTTTCTTATTTCTTTATTGTGGAGACAGAAAAGAGGAGGCGTAGATAAATTTGCAGTGCACCAGTATAAGCTTTTGTATTTTCAGAGATAGCTCACAGTATGAAACAGCGACACAGCTGCAGGGAAAGCGCTGGGCCGCTCGGTTGGATGTGGAACATTCAGATGCACAGAACAGAACCAGTGACCTACCACTACTACTACTACTAGTCATCCTGGCTCTGATATCAAACAGTTTTTTTGAGGTGTGCTACAGCTGCAGCAGATGTGTTATGTCTTCTTCTTTTCTTTTTTTTTAGGTTGGATATGGGAATAAATGGTGAAACATCTCTCTGCCAGCTTCGTTTTGTTAGGTTGTAAATCTTATTTTTTTGTTTTGTATTCATCAGCCAAGTAGTGAAAACCCTCAGACGCACAGTATGAAAGCAAAACATGTATCAGTCAGAATAAATGTGGGATCAAGTACAACTGGATTTTGCTTCACCACCACCAACCACCCATACATGCCACCCCCCCAACACTACCCCTCTCATACCCCCCTCCCCGAGTGCAACTCCCACCCTCCACACCCGATAGAGCACCCGTTGCTAGGCGACAGAGGGAGAGATGGATTGAGGAGACATAGTCGATCAATTCTACAGAGAGAGAGAGGGGGGAGAGAGGAAGGGAGGCAGGGAGGAGAGAGGGAGAGGAAGGAGGGAGGGAGAAGGTTAAAGAAAGAGGGAGAGAAGAAGAGAGAGAGGAGAGAGAGGAGAGGAAGGGAGGACAGAATGCAGAGTGATTGCGGTCGTATTCAGGCTCCAGTTGGGGCTGGAGACGCTCCTTTGAAACATCTATCTTTGTTAACTGTATCGTGGCTCCGAAAATAAATCCATCTGCGCAGCTGTCCACCCTTCCATCTCTGTCCAAGTGCTCTGCTTTAATACTTTTATCACTACAAATTACAGTCCGCACAAGCAGCCTGTGTTTAATATTCCCTCACTCAAAAGAGAGTTAATTGTATATTGCATGCACTCTTTCTCTCCGTCTCTCTGCCATTCTCCATTTGTCACTGCTGCACACACACAAACACACAAACATGCAGATGCCTGGCAATACTGCATGCCCCTCTCTCGCTCACTCACTCTCTCTCTCTCTCTCACTCTCTCTGTGTGTGTGTAAGTGTGTGTGTGTGTGTGCAGAGCTGGGTGTTGAGCGTATCGACTGAGTATCGATCCCACCACTCACCTCCCTGCAGTCAGCTCTTGTCCTACATAGCATGCCCTGTCTGATTTCTCCCTTAATGGCTTTTATCCAGCTCCAATCTTTATTTAAACTGAAAAGTAGGAATTAGCATCCACTTCTATCCTGGTCTCTCTTACCTTTTCTTTTCACTGTCATCTTGGAACGAGTGCATCGGCAAGTATCGGTCCATTGCCCCCTCTCACTTCCTCCCCTGGCTATGATTGCTTTCCCACTCCGAATTGTGCACTACAGTGTGTCACTTGTGTTCCTCCTTGTTCTTTACAGTTGGCTTTTTTTAAATATGCAGCATATACACGTTGGGCTGCAACTCATAATTATCTCCATTACTAAATAATCTGATGAATATTTTGTTCAATAATTGATTAAGAGTTGAAAATGTCAGGAAATAGTGGCCATCGTTAGCTCAAGGTGACGTCTTCAAATGTCAAAATCCCAAATAATATTCAATATATACAACCATATAAGGAAAAGGAAAGCATGAGGTCTTCATTTCTGAGAGGCTGGGAGCCGCCATCTTTGGGTATTTATATCTCTTATCGATTAAATGATAGGTTAGCCTTATTTCAAATGTTAAAACAATAGCTACATGCCCACATGTCTGTTGTTATTGTTGACTGTAAAGATCCCTCCTATATTAACTAGATGAGATGAAATCCCTGCCTTAATATATTTCAGTGTAAGCAATGACATACAAAATGTACAGTCGTCTTTCTGTGGAAAAAATGCATCTCAAAATTCAGCCAAAAGTGACATGAGGCATCAGCGTCTACTTTGTTTTCACTACAAAATTTAAAGAAAATGTTTTCCATGCACATGGGTATATGAATGGATGGATGGAGGGATGGAAGGATGGAGGGATGAATGGATGAATGGATGGAGGGATGGATGGTTGGATGGATAGATGGATGGATGGAAGGAAGGATGGATGGACGGGGGGATGATGGATGAAGGGAGGGAGGGAGGGAGGCATGGATGGGTGGATGGGTGGATGGATGGAGGGTTGGATGGATGGATGGGTGGGTGGGTGGATGAAGGGAGGGAGGGATATTTGGATGGGTGGGTGGTCGGATGGATGGGTGGTTGGATAGTTGGTTGGATGGATGGAAGGAGGGATGGGTGGATGGATGGAAGGAGGGATGGGTGGATGGATGGACTTTATTGACCCCAAACTGGGAAATTCCTGTGATACAGCGGCAGGCACATAACACACTAGATAAGATACAAAAACTAAAGATATACAAAATAGAATAATAGAATATAATAGAAACATAGAAGTTCTACATAATATATATAATGAGTGCACTGTGCACAATATATATATATAAATATAGAGTGCAACTTGATACACTTGTGAATCTACTCTCTTATTGACTAATAGCTTCAGCTCTAACTGTGTCTCCACTGTATTTGATTTAAAAGTCATTAACAATCATAAACGGGACCAGGAGACAACTCCAGTTATTTGGGATGTTTGTATCCCCCCCACCTTGCATCGTCATGGCAACAGCCCTCAAATGAGCACAATTCATTCTGCACATACTCTTCTTATCGATGGTCTTTTCCTTATTGGGATCAGCCAGCCGCAGCCCGGGGAGGAACCCTCCGCATGCCGTCATCCCTTTCAATTCGATTTGATTTGTTGCTCATAGAGCGAAGTGAGGGGAGAGACTCTTATCTTGGCCGAGCAGAAACAAGCCATACCAAATAAGACACATCAGACTATCTGTGCTGGCACACACAATGGGGATTAATTGATCCTCTAATACCTCAGATAAATCAATTCCTTCCTTCCCCCCCCCCCCCCTCCCCTGAGCTCTCTGGCCAATTGGACGGCCCCATCATTTGATCAACAGAGCATCTCCAGCCAATAGGAGGAGCGCTGGAGGTTGACTGACAGTGGCACAGAGGTGAGCGCCAAAAGAGGTTAGAGAGAGGGAGTCCATCAGAAAGCCATTGGTAGCAGGAGGGGAAGTGAGGGCTGTGGTGTAGTGTGCAGCAATCCTCAGAGAGCGCAAACACACACAGAGTAAAGCTGCATGAGGAGATATTAATAACATCACTGGTGCTGCACAATAAGTGGGATTCAGGGTTTACCTCTGCAGACTGAAAGCGGAGGTGCTACTTTTCAGATGTGACTCGTAGCCGAATTAAATTAAATGTGAGACATAAATGTGACACACACAAAAAAAAAAGGAGATTTCACATCATATCAATGTATTCTTGAGTTTACAGATGAAACATCCTCAATGTTTACAGCCCCGTCTCCGCGCCGAGCTTCATCCCCCCGGCCAAGACATCAGCCATTTTCTCACAGTTACCCCCCATCTTATCTCCACCTTCGTTTGATCCATCTCCATTAGAGGCTCTCTTTGCACGGCCCGCCATCATTCTCACTCTTTCACTTATTTTGCGTGTCCCACCCAATCACTCTCTTATCAGCACCTCTGCATTTCTGTCTTTCCCACAAACACTGTTTTCCTCATGCAGCTCATATAATAACAGGCTAAAAATATGCCTTCTTTTTTTTCTCTTTCCAGTATTGATTTTGCCTGTAGCATTGTCTATGTGGAGAGAGAGAGAGAGAGAGAGAGGAGAAAGACGAAGGGTGGGGGAGAGAAGTAGAAGTAGAAACAACTGGAAAACAAATTACTTTCTACATATGTGGTAATGCTATCACCTTTCCTATATTGCTTAAGCGGAGAGCCAATGCTTTACCTCTGTGCAATACCTTTCAATTAAATAAGTAACTGCATTTGTTGAGGTTCTTTCTCAGCCACTCCACATCACACACCGCTTAAAGCACTCACACACACTGTACACGCATCTAATAAGAACCCGCTGAAATTAGAGAAACCTTACCATTGCAAATATGCTCCAGATCAGCTTTTCAGGGAAAATGGTTGGCTCTTTTTGGCACTAGTGTGTAATGGGAATGGAGAGAGTTGATCAATAGGCTATTGATCGCAGCTGGCCAGAGTCTGGGGAATTGAGAGTGAGAATAGAGGGGGAGTTAGGGTGGGGGTTGGCTCCAGGTTGAATTTTTAAAATGCTCTCTTTCAGAGATGACAAATAGTCTATTTGAAAAGAGGGAAACAAAGACAGAGAGAGGGAGCGTCATAAAGAGAGTCTCTGCTTCTTGTGTTCTCCGAGCAGAGAGCTGAGACCTCCCTGTTTCCCACAAGTTACAGTATTTTGGACAGGAGCTGCTCAACTACAAAGACAAAGCGAGCAGGGACTTCTCAGGCTACAGTAGATTGTGTGTGTGTGTGTGTGTGTGTGTGTGTGTGTGTGTGTGTGTGTGTGTGTGTGTGTGTGTGTGTGTGTGTGTGTGTGTGTGTGTTTGTGTGTGTGTGTGTGTATTCTGGCTGCAAGGGGGGAGGGGTGTAGTTATTACACAAAAAAATCCTTCAGATCCAAAAAACAGTGCTGTAAAGGCAGCAGTCGACTGAATAACCTGCCCCAGAACCATACTGTACATCTGGCATTATATCTAACTTCACAAAATCTAAGCTCAAGTTCCATCTATACAGATCATATATTCTGAATCTGACACAGTTCTGAGTGGTTGCCAATCTGCTTGTATTAGAAATTTGAATTTCTAATCTTTCTGTAATTTATTTATTTCTTATTCCTTTTCTTAAAAGGTAAATGGTAGTTTCTTCTGACACATTATTCTTTACAATTTGTAAATGACACACTTGTGTAAGAGCCAGGACTTTACTGCACACCTAAGGACAGGACAAAATAAGATGACCTGAAGTGTTTGACACCACCAAAATATTGTTTTCCCACTCAAAGTGTTAATGCATGACGTAGTGTTAGATAATGTGACTAACGGGTAAAAATCACAGATGTTCCTTCTTCACTTTGCTTATTTTTGCATCTCATGTACGTGATGTGTTGTGAGTCACATCTGAGTTACATCTCAGAAAGACCAGCGTTGGCTTTTTATTAAATGAGCATCACAGCTTTTTAAAGTAAACCATATCCAATCCCAGAGTTAGCATTCAAAGTCACTCGTGTACATTTCACATGCAAAAATATAACCTGCAACTGAAATATGATTTAACGCCCCTGCTGGAGGGTAACAACAGGGCGCTATGATGGCAGTTTACCTGTTTGAAGGCAGAGGAAAGGAGTAAAAAGCATATGTACAGTACGTAAATATTGAACCTGTCCAAAAAATGTGTTTGTGCATTTAGATTGATTGTGCAATGGTGGGAACCTGCATCACCTCAGAGTTTCTCCAATAATAAACCTCTATGTAACTTTTCTGTCCAATACATCTGTGATTTGGGCTGTTTATGGATAAAACATCAGAATTAGATCAATTTTAATAGTAGTGTAAACACAGTGTGTCTACACATGCATTCACATTCACAACAGCTTGAATGTGCACAGGGGAGTTTACTTTTGTTGTGATGGTTGGATCCTCATTGGATAGGGTTTAGATTATTTGAAAGCACAAATTCCAGCATCTTAATTAGCTAATATCACTGTGACGACAGTTGCTATCTTATAACAAAAGTGCAATCACAATAGCAGTGAAAAATTTCACTTGGGCCGTCTTTACCGCCGTCAAAACAGGAACAAGTGTTTGTTAAAGGGTTATGTTGCAAACAAACATGTAAGTCCACATAATATCTTCCAAATATTCTCCACTCACAAGAACAGCGCTGTTTCATCGTTACACATAGCGGCCTGTAAACACGGGAAAACAAGCTGGAATCATTACCTCTGAAGGCTTCCCAACTCAACTGCAGGCAATGGAAAGCTGTTAGAGCACTAGTCTGTAAACACCCTTGAGAGGAACCTATACCTCAGTAAAAATTCAGCTGTAAATAATGTATTGAATGCAAAGTTAAGGTCCACAGGGAGATATAGATAGGCTCATTACTCTTTTAGTTTGCCGGTCTTTTTACGTAGTCCACACAGCTCTCAAAAAATCGACTCCAGATGCTCCCTCTCTCTGTTTTGATTTAAAGATGCTTTTACCTGCGGATATTGTTATGGATATAGGCATTGTTTTTTTTTTATTTTCTGCACATCGCCTTGAGGTTTGGAGGCTGTTAACTCATGCACCCACCCACATGCTCTGTGCCCTACTAAGGTTGGGATGTGTATGTGTGCATGTGTTAGTGTGTTATCTGTGCTAGTAGTTGAGGTAAGTGTGCCGCCTGTGTGTGTGTGTGTGTGTGTGTGTGTGTGTGTGTGTGTGTGTGTGTGTGTGTGTGTGTGTGTCTGTCCGGGATGCATTGATCTCGACGCAGGATGTCAAACATTTTAACGCCGATCTCGTCCTTGTTATTGCCTCGAACAGCCGGTCTGTTAATGCATTAAAAATCGTTTGTCCCTATCTTTTCCAAACTTATCTCGCCCTACTGCCCCGAGCAACACAAGAATACCCCTCCGCAGTAACATACACACCACTCGCGCCCCTCCTCCCTCCACCCCTCTGTTTTTAACCACGTCCTTCCATCCTCCGTCTCAATCAATCTTTACGACACCCGGTTGCATCTCTCTAATGTTTCCGGACTTGACCGTATCCCCGTTCAAAAATTCTTAATTAAGCCTGTTCTGTATGTTTACCGTTGGGCAAATTACAATCTGACAGGGCTAATAAAACAACACTGGCGAGGGAGAAGGCCGAGAGGGGCATGTGCTATGACCCTTACCTCTTTCGCCTGTCTCTATCTCCACCTCAGCTTATCTCCCTCCATCCCCACCTCTTCATATCTCCCTATTTTCTACTTCACGGGTTTTGAGGAGGAGAGGGAGGGGACGAGGGAGAAGCGGCGGTCTGGCACCAGTTGGTCAGGGTCTCATATCCATCGCCGTCGACGTGACTATTTGTTTTAAATACTCACATGTCATTACGCTGACATATCTTGGTATCACCACTCAACCTACTTGCTTCTCATCTCTGATTATTAAGATTCATGAACCTGCCTGCCTGCATGTCAACTCGTACAGATATGAGTCATATATCTATGTTCACATCAGCATTTTTCTTCATTTAGGTATTGACTCATGCAGCGTTTTCACATTCTGCAATCTATATCCCTGCACAGTGTGTGCATTATATCTCTATTTCTGAGCAGTTTTGTCTGGTCACTGGAGAAGTGCTATTTGCTTGATGCTAAAGCATGATGGAGAGGGAGGCGCTGCATGTCATCAGAATCTCTTCAGCTGCCGGGCTTAATGTTCAACACTAAGTAGCACAAAAGAGAAGGTCTGATCCCTGCAGTGCCAAATGAAATGACCTTTGCAAAACACACATGTGCAGTGTGAAGCGTCATATGAGGGATGAAAGAAACGCAAATGCAAATCATCAAATCGTGTCCCACTACATATGAATGCTATGCAGGCTTTGTGTATGTGGTGTGTTATAAATGACACAATGAGGCACTGTGCACAAACCAGGTAGAATGCTCACTACTTTTAAGTGCGCTAACAAAGGTACAGGTGATATGCAACATGTCAAACATATCAAACATGTCTAATGTATGAAAAAGCACAGAATATACAGTATGTAGCCTGGCACATATATTCCTATAAGACATCTATCTTCTTTCAGAGCTGCAGAGTATATAGAAAAAATATACCCACTAAAAACTAGGGACAGTGTGTTATAGATAGCTATAGATCATACATATATATGTATCATCAAAGTCACATGGATATTGGTTTCATAAAGTTTCTATGATCTTCGAGGTGAGGATTCTTGGTGTCCACCCAGGCTGCACATGAGTTTAATGTTATGGGAAGTGTTGCTTTTAATGTGTGATTAATGATGTCCATCCTTCCATCCGTCCATTATCTGTACCGCTTATCCTTTGAGGGTCAACCCCACCTGGGCTGAGATGTGGTACAACCGCCTATCACAGGGCGACCATTCACACACACATTCACATCTACGGTCAATTTAGAGTCTCCAATGAACCTAACCCCAGTCTGCATGTTTTTGGAATGTGAGAGGAAACCGTAGCAAACAGACTGAACGACTGCACCGAATGAGTATTTTATATTTTCCTTTATTTACATTTAGTTGCTTTCTTTGTCTTTAACCCATGTCGAGTGTCTTTAAGCATTGTTAAAAGCTTTACATATATATGTAATGCAGTATTATTTTATTAATTATTAAGGTTGCGTTTGAATGAACGTTTCAGCCAATAATTATAGATTTAAACCCCAGCTTTCTCTTATCGACATAGCAAAGTGTTGACCAAAGTACTGTGCCCAGGATTTCTCCACAAATTTAATCTACACACATACTGTTATGAGGTGCAGGCTGTTGAGACGTATACCACCATGATGGAGGATGTGGGTGTGGAGCAGCCGGGCAGGCGTGCCATGCAACAGTTTGTAGAATCTGTCATTTTGTAGAATCTGTTCGCAAAAAAGATATAAATGTTTCTGATGAATTATCTAAATATTCTTTAAAGATTAATACTGCGGGCAACATAAATGAAAATCCACTAACCTCTATTATATCAGAGTGACAGCAGTTTAGTATTAAAGAACCATGAGCACAGAAACTCAACACAATCTCACATGGCTAGAAAAGGGATAAGAGAAAATATATGTTTTTGAATTCCGGTGAGCAAACATAATCCTCTCCTAAATCAATCAGACTGTCAACAATAGTCTTTACTGAATCAAAATCAGACCTAATTAAAGAAAATAAAGTGTTGCACATCCAGACAGAAGTCTGCACCTATAAAGTCAGGCCGATAAGAAAATACTCAATCCTGCTGTTGTACAGTTTGTAGGAGGTTAATATGTTTTTACAGGACATTAACTATGAGGGTGTGAAATGAAAAGAATTACTGTGGAGCACGCCTTTGATAAAATGATTATATAGTGTGTGACGTATTGTGACTCCGGACTTTATGAGACTGTAACTGTCTCATAAAGCAGCAATCAGACAAATGAGTGCAGCTATAGGAACGTGTTCAAGCTAATGGTCACATAGACACAAAGCCTGACTGAAGCAGTGTTTAAGTGCATGTGAGTGACAATGTACTGTATGTTAGTGTGTGTTCCGCCTTCTGTATGTTGCGCTGCACCACCTGACAGGTGCAAAGCCCTGTGGGATGGCACCGCTGCATCTTACACTTGGTTGAACGTATACAACAGATCAGAGGTGTAACAAATCCATTCCTGACTGCCTGAACCTCTCAGAGAGTTTCTGTGGCTGTGAACAACACGTCTTCAGATTTCCACACCTCACAGCTGATGTGTCTGGCGCACAGTGTACGCGTGGATGAAATGTAGCTGCACGCAGACGTGTGTGTGACTTGAGGGAAAGGAGTCGTAGAGAGTGCAGTGGATCGGTGTGCGCGTGTCTGCAGGTGCACGTATGTTTCTGTGTGTCTCAATGGCGTCTTTAGAGTGGTTAATCAGAGGAGAGGTTGAGGAGAGTGTCAGAGTGTCAGGCCGGCGCCAGTGAAGAGTCCTCGAGTCCTCTCTCTTTCTGTGTTGACACCTCTTAACCTCAGTCTATCATCTCTCACACTCACACACTCCACTTCTATTGACACTCGCTACCCTGCAGCTCTCCAAAGACCTGAGGAGAATCCACTACAGTGATTGTCCGTGTGAGGGGAGCCTGCAGAGAAGAAAGGATTATATAATGCGCTGACGCACACGACAAGAGGCGATTGGATTTACAGGATTGTTTGGTTTCTTTTCATGACATTCCTGTGTGGATAAGGGAGAAAAAAATACAGTGGCAATGACAAATCATCAAATCAAATCCATCTGTCAGCCCTTTGACGGAAAACGCAACATCCTCACATGCATCAATTAGTAAATTAATCTCTTTGTCTCCTCACACCAGGAAGTGTGCTGGATCTGTGTCCGCCGCTGTCACTGGCTAGTGTAAGTGGGGTCAGGAGCCTGGGGTCAACGAAGAAGAGGTCAGAGGTCATAGAGCAGTGGGTCTTGTTAAAATGCCTTTTAGCCTCCTTCAGGGATATTATGTAATGGCTCTGGGAATAGGTTAGGTTCTAGGTTGACTGTTTTGTGCTGGAGACCTGGTGATATATGTGTTCTGCTTTATGTCGGATGTATATTCATTACCCTTTTTAAAAAATCAGGATGCAAAGGAAGTGCTGGGAGGTCAAGAGGGGTCACATGTAAGAGGTCACATTTATGTGTTTTTCTCTGATGTATCTTTGTTTTGGAGGAAGCATCCTCCAGGAAACGATCCTCTTAAATAACACCTCTGAGGGTTCTCAGGCTGTGAACAAACATGAAAGTGATTTTTTTTGTGTTACAAATTAAAATCTTCAAAAGCTGTTCTAGAAAAACATATTTTTTCCTCTCCACTGCACAGGCTCACCTGCATGGGGATGTTAGGGGAAAAACTGGGTTGTGTTGATCAATATATCGGAGACATTTGAATATCAATACAACGAGCGCCCTGTCTTCAATCTTAATTTTTAATATGGTGATAATAAGTGTATTAATTTTCATAAGTTTCATTCAATAACCTTGGAATATGAGCGATGGTGGCCCATTTTTACACAGCGAATATGCATCTCTCTCCTCTGTGCCGCCATTGATCACTCTTGTGCTGTTTCGCTCCCGCTCGCTTTGTCCTCCAGCCTCTCTCCCTGTTTCCTTCCTCTCACACCATTGTACTGTAAAATTCATCCGTATTCCCTGCTTCAGCAATCTAACTGTGCGCACTACCTTTTATCAGTCCAGAACTGTTAAATTAATAAATTGATATTGACGAGCTATCAGCCGGGGGGATAAATTATTTGGGAGCAGAAGGCTCAGGTCACATGACTTTTAGTACCCACAATTCGGTAATTATTCCCCACGAGAAGAACCATGGTGCGGTGCAGAGCCCTCCCCCCATCGAAACGAACAAACACACACATATGCACACACACATACATACATACATACACACATAATCACATGAAGAACTATAAATATCCTCCCATACAGTGGATTGCAGGGGCCGTGGGAATACTAATGATCATTACTGCTAACATAACCATCATGATACATGATGCATTTTTATCATCACGATTTACACAAATCTGAAGTGGAGAGACATAGAAAGTGTAACAACACCGAATGCAAATCACACATTATACAGTACAATGTGGAGCCTTGCATTGCCGTGAGCACAGAATGGGCTAAACCTGCAAACAGTGCGATGCAGCGCGGTGGGACCAACCTTCTGCTGCTGATGGTCTCTGCTCTGTAACGAATACAAAATGTGAGGTGTAAACTGGACAGTGAGGTGAGCGCTGCAGATGCAAGTAGGCAGCGAGCATGTGCCAATCATGGAAGTGCTCTTGTTGCCCTCCAGCCATCACTGACCTTTTGACCCTGGCCATGGCCTAAATGTCAGAGGTCACCATTCAGGGTCAGTGGGGATCACTGCAAGACCCTAGCTGCATCACCATGGCAACTATCCGCTCGCTATATAGGAGGAGAGATGGAGATGGGGAGTGTTTTGCATTCTATATGCTGAATTCATGCATTTACACACACACACACACACACACACACACACACACACACACACACACACACACACACACACACACACACACACACACACACACACCTACATTCACATCCTTGTACTTCTATCTTAGTGAGGACACTCATTTGTTTAATGCATTTCCTCGCCCCTTACCCATCACAACTAATCCTATCCCTTAACTTAATCTTAAAACCAAATTTTTAAGCTCAATCAGCCCATTAAAAGTGTGTCAAAAGTGAGGACGGGCTAAAATGTCCTCACACCATAAGGTCTAGGGTCAAAAAGGTCCTCACAAAGATATCTCTACAAGTGCACACAGATAGCAGAGATGGAGATGCGGGTGTTTTGCGATTCAATATTATGAAATCACACGCACACACACACAACTTTGTACTTCTATCTTAGTGAGGACACTCATTGGCATAATGCATTCCCTTACCCCCAAAGCTAACCCTAACCTAAACCTATTTCTAACCCTAAAGCCAAGTCTGAACCCTCAAACAGCCCTTTGAAAGTGGGTCAGAAAGTGAGGAACGGCCTGAATATCCTCACTTTCCCTAAATATCCTCACGCTGTAAGGTCTGGGCTCAAAGTGGTCCTCTCAAACATATCTGTATACGCTCACGCATACTGGGTTGAGAATCACATCTGTGGGTTTTTTCACTGGGAGTCAAGCTGCCCCCACTTGGTTTCCATGAAGCACACAGCTGAGCAACCACCAGAGGCCTCCTGGCATGAGCACCGAGCAAACACACTGCTTTGCCACCATCCACATTAATTCTACGTCCTGCTAGAGGTTGTATTTTATCACCTCAGATGACTGCACAGCCATTATTCTCTATAGCAGGGGTCAAAATGTCATATGGAAAAGGAAGTGTAGTGAGGAGGATTATCCTCAAGGATTTTTCTTTTAATGCTCATGAATAATAGCAATGGGGGGAAAATAAAAACTGCATTGAAAAAGTTATAACATATAATACTAAATTGGTCACAACACTGAAGACCATGGGTTGATAAAATATGAAATAATGATTAAAAATACCATCCACTTACGTTGAGTGCATCCTCATGGAGCTGGAGATATTCGCTTGCACCTTGTGACATCTAGTGGCCGGATCGGGTGCTTTCTCCCCGGCGCTGCAGCCCTGGCTCCTCGGCTCCTCGGCTCCTCGGCGCGGTGAGAGAGGGGGCAAAAAACCCCACTAGTCTGCTTTTGTCTCCGGGGAGCTGCGGTCGATGCCTCGTCCGACCATATGTCTGATCGCAGCTGCCAATCAACAGGTCAACGCGACCCCGGGGAGGCAGACACTGGTGGGGAGAGATCAAACACTGGACCTCGGGGATGACAGATGCAGATGAAAAAAAAAAAAGAGAGGCAATAAAACATTGCTTCAAAGATGGCAACGGTGCACTGGGAGGCAAATTATTGTTAACAGTAATCTGCAGAATAGCACCTCGCATTCTGATCGATTGACTATTATGGGGCCTTTGAAGCCGAGGTAACGCCAGACTATTGTTCGTGGTGGGACACAACCAGAAAATAGCAGCTGGTTTTGGTCCAGCTATAGCGCTTCCTAAGCCTCAAATACTACTTACTTGTGTGCAATCATGCTTTCTAATAGTCTGGCAATTTGGACTCCTCCAGGCTTTGGGCCTATTAGGAGTCATTCGTATACAGCTGCAGCCGCTCCACCACCAACCCTCAGAGAAAGAAGCAAATAATTAACAGAGTCGTGTCAAATAAACAGCAAATTCTAAATTACACAAACTTCACTATTAATTACTTTAGAGCATCCACTTCAAATATGATTATTTTTTTGCAAGATGTACATGAGCACTTCCAAACTGTAGGTTGCCCTTTTTCAACCTGAGGGTCTATAAGATCATTGAAATTAAATGTTGTGTGTCTTACTCTTTGTGCGACTTATTAACTAAAAATCTCACTGAATTAAAATTAACAAATGACAGCGAAATTAATTATGTGAAGCTTGACCTCAAACCACAATTTAAAACCAAGATTTGTGTGGAACATTTGAAATAGTTATATCACTATTTATGAGTTAGAAGAGAAAAAGTTGAAAAGTAGCAACTAAGCCCCTAAAAACAGTGATAGTCAACAATAATTTATTATTGTTGCTATATAATCAGACTAGAAAAATAAATTCTAATTTCTCTGTCTGTCTTTATTATTCATAATTCAAAAGTATTTTAAACTATAAAGTAAGTGTAGTAAGTTTCACACATTTAGGGGAAATTAGGCCATATATATACTAGAGTTAAAATTTTAATTTACAGTCAATAACCAAGACCTTTATCTTAAGTCATAACGATAATTTAGGTGTAACTGTGGCTGTAACCAGCACCATAAGTGAATTAATTCAATATAATGATTGTATCCTAATACATTATTTGGTTAATTTGAATCTAACCATGTGTCGGGTTAAATAATTTCTAATATGCTGTTGTTATAAAATATTGCACCCAATAGAAGCTTCAAGCTGAAAACCAACATAACCAGAATTGAATATCTCTTGTATTTAGTTTCATGTTTATGTTGGAGCTTCACTCTTCGCTGTGTGAGCGGTTGGATGTCGAGCCTACAGTCAAATCAATGAGATACATGTAAGGCTGAAGGGAGTCAGCTTTGGAATGCTGCTGTAAATGTGTTGTATTAAAACACGGCCATAATGTTTCATCGCCGTCTCAGGGCTGATCTTCTTACCTCACTCTCCGCTAATCACCAACAAATCTGTGTTCCTTAATCTACGGCCCCCCCTGCAACCCCTCCACCCATCTCATTAGATTAACAAAATGACATGCACATACAGTATGAACACACACACACACACACACACACACACACACACACACACACACACACACTGATTGAGCTCATGACCTCAATCTCACTGACTTAGACAGGTAGTTAATTACAATTTTGTGCGATTTTGTTGAACATGTTATTTGCAGTCTTTTTTGCATGTGCATTACATTATCAAAAATCCTTAATTAGTTACACACACACACACACACACACACACACAAGTCTGCAAGATTGTTATGAGTTGTATGTGTGTGTAAACTAATGTAAATGTGCGCGTGTTATCCTGTGTGTGTGTGTGTGTGTGTGTGTGTGTGTGTGTGTGTGTGTGGCAACACGTGTGCATGTGTGTACAGCAAACATATGCAACCAAATTAAAGCCTTAAAGCTGGTAAATAGAAGAGGATTTAATGCGGCGAACAATTCATGGGAATTAAGCAAATTAGGCCTCCAATTAGCTGCCGACATCGAATAGGAAGATTTGGTGAAAAAAAATTAATTAGATGGATTTGTCATTGTTCTAATGAACATCACCAGAAAATAACTGTTGTGAATAACCCTCTCTTGAACCTTTATCCCTCTGACATATTGTTTGTCCGTTCCGAATCTAATTTCATGTCAACTACGGCTTTAATCAAATATTCAATCATTTGCAAATAAGAAGCCCACATGAGCCGAGACAAACAAACTTCAGAAAAGTCAATGTATGACCTAATCCTCTTTGGCTGGAGCACTGGGGATGTAAATGCCAACCTTTGCAAGTCAGAGAGGAATTTCACTATTGATGTGAGACAGGTAAGAAATTGACTTGATTCTTAATATGGCATTATTTTGGAGTCATCTGTTTAACAGAACTGCTTCAATTTGTGTTCAGCATAAATCTAATGATATCTTCCCTTCCGTTTGCTGCACATTTCTGCCCTGACTGCTTTAAATATACAAATGGGACTCAGCCCCTAAAAAAGCCCACCCACCTCTCTCCAATAAATCAGCCTCCCCTCCCCTCCCTCAATCTCTCTGCCTCCTTCCCTTTCCTCTGCCTCCTTCATCCCCGACCTCCCGCATGGTGCCCCTCTTTTCTGCGGCAGCGGCTCCAGATTACACTGTGTGATAAGCTTCCTATTTCTTGAAACTATTTGGGATTGCTGAGATTATCTGGCCTCATATCCTCGGGAGTCGGCTTTGGGAATCCCGATTTTAGTCTAATAAGGCAGAAGATTTCGCAGCCCGACAGCTTTGACTAATTAGCATCTAATGGTGGGTGGGTGTCTTAGCATTTGGGCTCACTTTTAGTGCTATCTGCTCGCACAGACAAGCACGCACACACACACACACACACACACACACACGCATTCATGCACACATGCACACATACACAGATAACAAAAAACGTCACTTAAATTCAATAAGATTTAATGAGATTATAGCAAACTTCATATACATTCAGAATATAAATGAAACAGATGCAATGGTTTTAAAACATTAATACATTTTATTTAATTATTGAATGACCTCACAAACAAAGCTAAATATAATGTAATAATATACAATTTCAAATCAATGTTGACGTCACCTAATGACATAATTATTTGCAGAAAAAGTCTCTAAAATATCTCTTACATTTTAGTGATTCAAGTCCAAACTGTACGTACAGAATAACTGACAAATATAAAGTGTTTACTCTCATTGTAGAGAGGCATGCAGGCCCGGGTGGAGCCCCAGTTGTGGCTGCATACGGGACCAGGGCCAGTAGAATCTGGGCGCTGAGCAAGTCAGAGGGAATGCTGTTGCCTGAGGACAGCACCAACAGGTCGTTCTGTGGGGGCGAGCCAGAGCGGGGTGGTAGGGGGAGCTCAGGGAGGGTAGGGGAAGCTGTCCCGCCACCCTGCGCACCCTCCGCCGTGCCCTCCGGCAGTGATAGTCCCCGTTGGAGAAGTCCTCATAGTTCGATGGGTGAATTGCCCAGAAGTGGCCTTTACCGTTGTCACTGCGGCCAGCTTTGATGAAGCAGTCGTTCAGGGAAAGGTTGTGTCTCACACTGTTCCTCCAGTTTTTATCCTGTTGGGGAGCAAAGAACATGAAGGCTGTTAGGCCCAAAAGCAAAAACCTGAAGGTAAGTAAGCGTTAAACGGTGGGTGACCCCATCTGAAAATTAACATAGGTGGCTGGTTAAGTATGGCTGATCCTCCTCAGGATGTCACCTTGTCCTGTTGTTGGCAGGAAGTGTGATAGCGTGTCAACACTGTATATGATCACAGCAAGACACGACACCTTGAGTTACCTTTTTAGCACGTCAAACCAATGTAATCCACTAGGCTACATCCAATCTGTTGTTGCACCTGGTAACGGCAGAGGCGGTTTGCAACCTAGCAACAGGATTACTTTATTTGTGAATTCGCCAACAAGAAGATCATCTAGTGTCCCTGCGAGCACCTAATTGCCTAACCACTCAGACAGATTACCTGTGCCAACTGGGTCGCTACATTTGAAAATGGCTGCCACGTTATTTTCTGTAACTAAGATAAACACGATGACAGGCAAACACGCTTTTTAGTAGCTGGGGCACGTTAACAAAAGTAATAGAGCATTACGTTATTTCAAAACACTCCCCCAGACAGCGATCGCATGTTTCTTGGAGCTTACTTTACGTTATCGCCAAATCTGACTTTCTAAATCCCTCTGTTACGACAACAGCTACTTTCTGACGATATAGGATGATCTCTGGCTGCCGTGCTAATACAAAGATGCAAACATAAACCTGAACATACCTTACTCTTGAAGTAAGGGTAGTGGTCCATGATCCACTGGTAGATGTCGCACAGCAGCAGCTTCTTCTGCTCGGACGCCAGGATCGCCTTAGAGATGAGAGAGATGTACGACTGGTTGGGTTTGTCCGCAGACTTCTCTCGACCGATGCTGACAGACGTGGTGGTGGTGGTGGTCACTTCCTCCTCCCCCTCCTCTTGTTGCTTTTCTTCCCCCTCCTCTTCTTTGACTTTCCTTTCCTCGGGGTCTACCTCTGACCTCTTCGGCTGTTTCTCAGAGCGAATCCCCACCTCTTCGGGTTTAGGATTCTGATGATCTAGCATGTTGCTCGCTGTCTGCTCTGCCGCACGACTTCCTGTCGCTTCTTCTTTGGAACCTTTGACTCCTTTATTGAACAGAAGGTAGTCAATAGTGAAGCTCAGTCCCAGCCTCTCTCTGGCGATGGTGCGGCTGCTTCTGTCCTCCATTGTCATTTCTGAATTGAGATATCTCACACTCATTTAAGAGGTTTAATTACTTCCAAACTGACTGACTGTTGAATAATTATCAACTGATGAGTAGAAAGCGTTTCTCCCAAAAAGTCTTCTCAGAATTGTTTGTCTGAGTTTCGCAGCATTTTCTTTCAAAATAAAACCCCCCTTATGGACTGAACGCCTAAATGCCCCTCGCTTCTTCCGCCGAAGTCTTACTGTTGACAAGATCACAGATAAAGATGAGCCTCTCAACTGTTGTTAACCCTGATGCGCTCATGAGCGAGACAATCTCAACCTGGAGATGACGTCAGTCACGAAGACTAAATGCGGACACTTTGTTTGCCAACAAAGTTTAATTAAACGCTTCCGCCTCTATGTTAAAATGAACCTGACCAAAACCCCCTCCTCAAAATCCTGCAGCCTTTTTGCTCGTGAATGGAAGAGCTGTGCTTCACAGTTGTGAAGGTGACTCTATTTATATGACTGTGAATTTATCCCTCACAGAAAGGGGCAAAGGAGACACAGGGGAGGTCCAGGTAGGGGGTCTAAATTCAGGCGGATTATTTTTATTAACCTAAGCAAATCTTTGTAATTACGGGAGATTAAACACTCAAGATTTAGTGAGACATGGTGTGCAGAGGATGGATGCTGTAGAATCAAAGGCCTTTTAGATGCCAGTGTTATCCTGTTAAAGTTGTTTTGTCCGTGGGGATGCTGTCCAAAGAATTACTTCAGTTACCACAGAGCAGTAATTAATGGCTCTAGTTCAATGTTTTAGAGAGAGAAAAAAAACACAGATTCACATTTTGTGGAGTCATACAGTAAAATGTATGAAGGAAAAATCAAATGACTTCCCTTCCTGCTTTTGATATAAACCTTTTTTTAGTGCTCGACGACCGACGGTGTGAAGGTCCTATTGCTTTTCGTTTGATTATGCAGGCAAATGAATCGCAATTTAACGGCTTGATCATACTCGATTACTCACCAAACTTCGCGTGTGCGACGAAATGTGGTTGGCAAAATGGCTGAACAGCGCCCCCTAATACGTAGAAATTCCGGCTGGTTTAACCTGTCTTTACGAAATTTGCTACACACGTGTATCATGACCGGGCGGGAAAAAAAGTCCCTTGATCCTTTGTCAAAGGAGACGAAGTTGTCATAACTCAGAAGTGCATTGTCCATCAGCACCAAAATTCTGTCATATGATCTGTGTCCCGGCCTGATAACCTACTGATTCACTGTGAAAAGGACGTTTTTTTAAAACTCCACTGTGCATTGTCCAATCAGCACCAAAATACTCACCTATGATCAAATTTCCGGCCATATGTCAATATTAACTCAGGGTCATAGCACCACCTACTGATCAGCGTGAAAATTAAGTTGTTGTAACTCTACTGTGCATTGTCCTAGCAGCAACAAAATACTCACCTATGATCAGGGTCCTGGCCTTAACAGCTCCATAACAGCTCCATATGTCAAAACGGTCATAGCGCCACCTACTGATTCGCAATGAAACAGGACGTTTTTTTTTTTACTTGACTGCACATTGTCCAATCGGCCCCAAATTGCTCAGGCTTCATCAGAGCCACGACCTGAATAGATCTATTAGTCTGAGACACATTTAACGTAACATGACGCACAAAGACAGGACTTCAGTGTTAAAGTGAGAGGAATGATCCGGAGTCATGATCCGACATTATTGATAATAACTAAAGACATGTGCTTATCAGTTCATGTGAAGAGTAACAGAGACGAGCAGACACACACACATACACACACACACACTCCTGCAGACAGAAGTTCTTCCTGTAGATTATGACTCAACGCTTGGTTTTAACTTCATTGTTGCAGAAGAAGCGAAGCCCCGTTTATCCAGGAACATAAATATGAGTTCAGCAGGTTTTTTATAAAGTGAGTGATTAGAAAACATCAGAGGAGCAGAGTCACTCGTTGACTTGCAGAGTAATGCGCCTCAGTGGGCTGATTTTTTAATTGAAAACATTATTAAGTAAATTACGGCACAATTGTAATAATAGCAACAGTCGATAATATTTTTAAAGCACTTAATAAATAAAAACAGAGTTCATGTTTGTCTGACTGATTTTATTAATTGATGAAAAAGCAGCCATATGCAGTAATACAGAAAATGGTGGATGTGATACATTGAAATGCATCGAGATGCATAGTATTAATTTCCTGTTTTATTTCATGCATCGCTGGGTGTTTCTTTGCTATATTCTTTTATAGCTTATTCTTCCTTCTTCATTTTAGGAGATGATATAGAAGATGAGTATTCTATGTCATCAAAGGAGCCTTCTTCATGTTAATGTTAACATTTTTGCTATGACGGTAATGGGATTTAAATGTGAATAACTGATGTAGCAGGTTTATGTTACAGTATTGAAATAAATCATTCTTCTTCATGTTATTATACACATATCAAAATCAGACACTGAATTACACTGTCAAATGTTGAGATAAAATGTGGATTGTATCTTTATATTTAGTTGATATGACTGACATTTGTTAAATTTTGTACTGTTAACTGTCTTTTCACAATTAAAAAGCCAAGCATTCTTTGGTCTTTTTGATTAATTCTGAGGCATCCTAAAGCACCTAATCCATCTTAAAATGTTGTGTTATTCAACCACAGTAACTATTAATCTTTCCAGAAATAAGATATAAGTAAGATCAAAATCATGGCAAAACATTATATATAATATTTCAACACTTCATCGTTCACATAATCTGTATCTGCATCCTCTCATGATTAATTGGAGTGGTATCACAAACTATATTGTATTGTAATATATGCAAATGTAATATATTTCTTAACTGTAATTTGTTGTAACTTGTGAATTGTATCAAATTTTTTAAACTATTTTTGCTACTTTGTAAAGTTGACTTGGCTCTAAGACTAAGAATTGCATTGCTGGTGATGATGTCTGCATTGAATGAATCTTGCATTGACATCAAATAGTTTTGATGTCAGTTTCTCTTACTTTCATGTCTTATATTCTTAAAGTCTCTGGGATCCTAAACAAACAGATGTCTGATTTAATAGTGTCTGTGTGCACATATTCATATTGGTGAACCCATGTGCTTTGAAGTTATATAGAATCAGAATAATCTGCACAATAGATATAGTGTATTTCCATCATGGACATCATCTGTTTGACCTGCTGCCCACTGAAGGTCAATAAAAACACGGACAAACAGACTGAAAAACAGCTTTTACCCCACAGCCATAAAATAACTGAACTCTGCTTTTTTTACATAGACTATATTGCACTACATGTACAAATACAGATTTATCTGCTAAAATTATCTGCGGCACTGTTTTTTATATTTAAAATTAAAAAAATGATTGCACCTTTTTTACCTGTTTATGCTGTTTCCTCATGTTGTTGTTTTTTTGTTTTTTTTTCTATTTATACTATGCACCTTACGGACTGCTGCTAAATTTCGTTTTACACTGTGCAATGACAATAAAAGGATTATATTCTATTTACTGACCTATACGATCTCTACAGCACACATCACATTAGTCTAGATCACAGTAACAGTAGGCTACAGTAACTTGTTTGATCTGCTTTGTTCCATCAGTTTTACATTGGGCATGGATTAGATGACAGTCAGGTCAAATCATGGACCATGTTGCCCTCTTCTGTTTAAATAATGCAACATGAAATATATGCCTATGTGCAACGTAAAGCACTATGCAGCCTTTACATGAGCAAGCTCATGTATTGTAATCAGCTTCATCATTTACCTATATATGCATAGTCTCTTTTGATTAAAAAATATACCAAAAATGTTAATGTTAGTATTGTAAAAAATTTAATAGTAGCCTGTATTGTGGAGAACAAACATTATTGAGATAAATTTAAACAGCTGTATCAAAATAAATGAATCCTTTATTTTGTACATCTCCTATATTGCTCATAACTTATATACTTTTATTCACAAATAAACAACTTATAAATATAGATAACCTATTCCATCAACCAGATTGGTGGAAAGCCAGGTGTCTGTATCCTCCTGCATTGTTCTATTGATGTTTCACAAAGTAAAGCCAAAACAAAACACACCGTGTTATTACATGATACTGCAATTCCTTCAATTGATTTTTGTTTCCATGAGGCTATTCTCTGCCACATATGAGGAGCTTTAGAAAACCTGGGCTGGATCCCCGGAGGGACTGTCAGTGTGTTCCTTATATACTTATTTACATCACATTAAAAGCATGACATAACATTGTACTTGTGTTTAAGACACGGTGTGGTCCGTGTATACTTAAACGTGAATGTATATTTCGTTGATTCTTATTTTTAATTCAGTAGTGAACATACCTTAGACAAAGCATTAACTCCATAACTGACTGCTGGACGCACAAACCCGAAACGGATTATTTTGCTCGGAGTGGACTTGTGGGGACCATGCGACCGGTTCCACTTGACACCTCGTGCTTTAAATACACTGTGAATATAAACAGGTTTTAACAATCGTGTTCACGATATCTCAACACTATTAAACCGGAACATCACGGATATCACAAAACGGTCACACATTTTGTCACTAACACACAGCGAGGCCTAATTCTGACACCGGACCCGACTCTTAGTGTTTGAAAAAAAAGTTGTACTGTAACTTTAAAAAACCGCGAGCCCGCCCATTGCGTATGCAGCGCAAAGGAGTCTGGTCAGTGCCGCGCTGGGATTGGTTAAAGACACCTGTCCGTCAAAGCAGGCTCTGCGTCTCATTGGTGAAAGACTAGCCGTCGTCTCTGACTCTCGCGGTACTGCTGCTCGAAGATGGCGGCCGAACTGGTGGAAGCGATGGTGAGTAGAGCTTGGATAGATTTGGTTTGAGGGGAGACGGCTGCGGGTTTGCGGGCTGAAGTTCAGCCCCGTCGTGGGGGAAACCTGGGGCTTTGCGTGAACATGGTTTGGAGTTTATATTCTGTCAAATGTGGCCCATTTCGTTCACGACGAAACGAACTAGCCTGCGCCGCTAACGTAGCTAGCCCGCTAGGTAGCGCTAACCAGGCAAATGCGTTGGTTCGGCTAGCATCACGCTGCCGCTAAAGGAAGACATCGAAATGAATGATGGGTCCATCCAGACAATCGGGGGCTGCTGCCAGCTTCCCCCCAGCCCTGTAAATACGTGACGTTATTTATCTGACGGATACGTGTCTCTGTATTTTGACGCTTAGTTTACGGAACTGAGCACCTGTCAAATTGTTCCGTTGCTATGATTGAATGCCGACAGCCCAGTCCTGAAATGAGCTAGCCAGGCGATAGCTGCGGCTACACTGCTGTTGTTCGAGTGAGGCTGAAGAAACTCAAATCTTTCTTATATCACGACCGCAATCTCTGCACAGCTTGTCCATCAGAAGCCCAGCGTCCAGCTACGTTACTGTGATAATGTATTTGTAGACGCATCTGCCAGTGAAAGCGTGTCACACTGCAGCCGATTCCTCCATCAACAACAACATTACGTTGGTTGTCAAGTTCGTACAAACTACGTAGCTGCTGCCTTTAAATATATACCATCATGCGTATGCTTTGTTCTGCGGTAACCGATTGCTCTCTTTGGGTCAATACTGTACAAGTATAGTGTGGCTTATCGAAGTCTTGACGCATTTTGGCCTCAGTGACATTACACTGTGTGTATATTTATAATTTTAGTTGCACTTTCATTCATAGAGGAAACGGGCATCATGAGCCCATTATTGTTATTCTTCCATTTTAAAGTTTGGTTGTGATTGACCTACGAGGGTCCAAGCCATCAGTGTAAGTGGAATTTTAACAGTATGCTTAGTTGATTGATTACCGGTGAGCCCACTAGTAATGGGACATGTTGTTGGTGAGTTGTACAGTGACACAAGTGCACTGAGAGAGGTCACACCTCCACCAGCAGTCCCCCTTTGAAACACGTTTGATTTCACTTAATCCAGATTGTTATTTGGATCTCCAACAAGTTGCACACACGCTTGAAAATATCAGTCCCCTAAACATGCTTGATTTTTTCCCTATCAATTTCACCTGCCTACTAACAGACAGATGAACCCAGATGAAAACATATCCTCCTTGGCGTATGGTAAACAAAGGTCGAAACTACAGTTTTTATAATGTATTTATTCGTGAGCGCACATTGTTGTTTACCTTTTTGAACATTTAGTTTTAAATGTCTTTTCTTCTCAGGCTTGAGCTGTAGCTTGGCTTTTTTGGTCCATGCTTTTCTTCTGATTACATGTCTCTGTGCCTTACATGATGTTGAAGGCATGTAGTGTGACTGTAATACAGTGACATGCATGAGTGTAGTCATACATTTTTACTGTTAGAGAGTCCGAGTTCTAAAAATTGTTTAATGGTTCTTTCCTCTCTGTAGAACATGGTCAAAAGTTTCCGGGTGTCAGACCTGCAGACACTGCTGGCCTCGATGGGTCGCAGTAAAAGCGGGCTGAAGCAGGACCTGGTGGGGCGCGCGCTGCGGCTGGTGCAGACCGAATACAGCCCAGAGCTTCTGAAGAATGTCCGGCAGCTCTACGAGTCGCGCTTCCCCAAATCGTCTGGCTGGCTTGCTGCACGGCGTCCAGAGGGCGTCCCGGTTGCCTACTCGTCCCTCAGCTCATCCCCCACTGCCACCTCTCAGGGCGCAGACTACCTCAACGGCATTTCCAAACCAATTCCGACACCTGCAGCAGAGGTCAAGCTAGTGCCACTACCCTTTTACCAAACCTTGGAGACACTGTTGCCACCAACAGAGCTAAGTAAGTATAGGCAATTTGAATTTCTTTGTTCTTGTAATCTAATAATTGATTTGAGAGAAATATTATATCTCCTACTGGGTTATTCAACTATGCACTGTTTTAATTCAATTTTACAGTTGCCCAGAACAATGAGAAACTGCAGGACAGTCAATGCATATTTGAGTTAACACCAACCCAAGCTGATCAGATCAGAAATGCAAGGTAATGGAGTTCAGCATTTCTTCTCAGATTTTGCTTTGCACAGTTATTAGCATCTTAATTTAGGATTATGTAACTCATGCGCATTTTAATTAAGTACCTTTTACTTTCTTAGCGAGCTTCGTCCAGGAATCAGATCAATCCAAGTGGTTCTTAGGTAAGTTTTCAGCAATTCCCATTGAAACTTAATACACTTAATACTTAATAACACAATCCTGTTGTCTGGACTGTGCTCGTTTTGCCAGTGTTAATCAGAATGTTTCTGACGGATAAGGAAATATAGTTTTACCATGTTTAGTAATGTTTTATTTCTCTTGTCACTCTCTGTTGCAGAATCTGTTACACAGACTCCATTGGTGTCCAGGAGGACCAGTATCCCCCCAATATTGCTGTCAAAGTCAACCAGTCCTACTGTCATGTGCCAGTGAGTGAATTCTCTTATTTGACCTAAGCCACAACTTAAGAACATAAATACGACTAAAGCAGAACTGATCCTCTGCTCTGGTCAGTCCTCAGTCTCTGTATGGATAACAAACTGTTGTGTTTTATGTCATGTGCTGGTGGGAAAGATGCATGTTTACTGCATTGTTGTTTTCGAGCTATGTTGTTGACACAAAAATGGGATTTTGTGTCTTTTATGTCTTCGTTGACAGCCCAACTCAAGTCTTGGCCAAAAATGACTGACGTCATGATGCAGTGACTATGTAGTGATGTTGAAGAAAAAGAACTTGAGTGTTAAAATATTGATGTTGATACATTTAGCTTTGATGTCATTGATGACAGCGACTTATCATGGCTGCCCTGTCTTTTAAAATCAAATGTAGCAGTAATGGACAAGAAAGGTGCTAAAGATTGTGCATATAATATTCAGACCAAACCTAAAGCCAGTGATAGACATTATTAAAATATTACTTGTAGCCATCAAGAAAGCCGCAAGTAGCAGTAGGATGGTTTTCTCTTGGAAAACTGTTCCTCTACCTGAACATACTGTTGTTCAGGTAGAGGAGAATGGGAATAATTTTTATTTTGTGTTTTTCCTCCCAAATCCTCTTGATTTTCATCTTTCCTCCTGTCTTTCAGTAGCTTTTCTAGTTCTATGTTCAAATGTATTTATTTTCCCCGTGTTTAAATGGACTTGTCTGTGTGTTGAGATTGGGTATGTCTGTTATTTGAATTGAAAACTACAAGGAAGGGAAAAACATTGCCTGAAACTCAGTTATTTATTTTACCTCTTTATAAAAGTAAAGACTAGAAGCTATGTGGGACTTTTGTGTCTCTTTGATAAAATAATGACTGTGCAACCAACACAATAAGAACCTGACTACTTTCAAATTGTATTGAGCCCTTTAGAGGGAATTCTGATGCCTATGTATACAAATCATTCAAAAACTGTTATCTGGATACAGTTTTAGATGATGTAAATAATACTTTGGCATTTGTGTGTCTGTGTATTTACAGGGCTATTACCCCTCTAATAAGCCTGGAGTTGAACCTCGTCGCCCTTGTCGACCTGTAAACATCACTCCCTGGTTGCATCTTTCCAGTGTCACCAACAGAGTCACCATCACCTGGGGAAACTTTGGCAAGGTAAGAGCCTGATGCTGATTCCCATATTTAGGCTCAGCTCAGGGTCATGATGGAAACAGTGGAAGTTGAGACAGTGTTTCATGAGTTCTGCGCAGCCTTGCGTGGTGTAACTCCTAAAGAAGGCTTTCAGAGGCCAAGGGCTGAATTACTTCAGTGACCCTCTTAACTGTTGCTCCCACAATCCTTATCCTGTTAAGCAGCTGGAAGACCGACGAATACACTCTCACCTCTGTTCACACCCTCTTTTTAGAGCTCTTGTAAACCAATTAGGGATAAGAACCGTGAAAGTTGTACCTAAACACAATTAACAGTAACAAAACACTGCAGTTTTAAACTAACCAGAGCACTTCACTTAAGTGTGGTGCTCATGAAAAAAAATGGAGAAGCAAACTAGGGTTGGTGGTTGAGGGGGGGTGAAGTGGGTGCGTAAGAAAAAGCAGGGGGAACATTTCTGTGTTTTATTAAAGCACCAACATTTGGAGAAGTAAAGAGAAGAAGGCCAAAGAACATGTTGGATTTGATTTAACATGTAACTACGTAAACAAAAATAACCAAAGAATAGGAAAGGTGGCATGTGTGTGTCTCGCACAGTTTTAACATCCAGAGTTATATCTGTATATTTACAAAGACCATTTCAGTCTCCCCCACAAGACCAACACAGTTCAGTTCAACCCAGAGATGAGAAGCAAGATGCCTCACTCGTTAGCTATTTCCACCATCAGATCCGGGGGAAAAAAACAAAAGTAGTCATCAAATAACTACTGAAGTTAGTATACAAAAGTATTTACTGAGAAAAATGATGATTCAGCCATCTCAATTCCTTCTCATCTCTCTTGAGAGTTGCACTTCATGAGTGACCACTGTTTGTTTTGCCTCATCTTATAGAGATTGCCGATCAAACTAATTAGAGGCAATTTCGTCCAATACCGATCGATGACATCTGAGAGGGTGATTACAAGGCGATTTGTCTTGCCAAAGAAGATCTTGGGAATTAAAGTTTCTTTATTTTTTGTGGCTTTGAGGTTAATTTTGTCTACAGTCCCATCACTTAGAATTTTACAATTTAAATTGATAAAATTGCCGTCAATCTTCACTTTCCAAAATAACAATGTGGTATATTTTAGCAAATTTATTTGGTGGTCAGAATCTAGGCATGGGATGAATGGTGTCAAACACAGACCAAGAGGTCATAAGACAAGGGTGGGGAAACCTTTCCGATCAGGACCATTTACATTTCGTATTCTTAATGAACAACTTTCAAGGGCTGTTTTGTCGCAAACAAAGACACGAACTTCAGTGGCAACAAGGCTCCTTCATTAACTTTCCCTCTGAAAGAGGTTTCAGCTTCTTCTGTACTAGCTTGCTCACCACAAAACTTGCCTACTTTACCACTTTACCACTTTGGGTACTTGCTGGGTACACAAGCTCTGCCAAGACCGTCAACTTTATCCAACAGAATTTATCCATTCCACTCATCCAGTGTAGCTGCATGTTTCAGTTTACGTTGTGCTTGTTGATTCACCTTAGCATTTATGAAGCACGTATTTAAACACGTGTGCACCATGCAGAAGAAGCGATGCCCCGTTTACCCACGAACATAAATATGAATTGAGCTGTTTTTTATAAAGATCAGTTCTAAGTGAGAGATTAGAAAATATCAGAGGAGCAGAATCTCTTGTTGATCAGCGGAGTAATGCGCCTTAATGCTGCCAAGAAGGGGTCAGGCAGGGCCTCTGTGATACAGTAAAGGCTAAAGATGAAGCACACAAGTCTAAATTGAATGAATGTCAAATCAATGTGGAGAGCACCGACTGCTGTTATAGCCTGACAGTTAGTCAGATTTTTTTAATTGAAAACCTTATTTTTTAACAGTAACAGACTAAAATGCTTTTTAAAAGCACAAATCATGAGGCTAGTGATGATGCACACCTTTAGTTGCACAGTCATTATAAAAAACAAAATCATGTATAGAAATAAAATTCTTTGATTCATTGATAATTGTTTTATTGTCTAATCGTAGCCCTCTGAATTGGAATGGAGTCGTGAGGTGCCTAGAGATTCCCACCCCTAGTGATGACGCATATCAGTGTATTGCATTCAGGTTTGCCCTAAGCCAGAAGGGACCACTCAAGGACATCAAACAATTTTTTCTTGTTTTCTTTTTATCCCAGAAAAACCTTATTCCTCTTTTTTATTTCTCAGTTTACAATTCACTCACTCACCGACCGGTCACTTTATTAGGCACACCTTGCTAGTACCGGGTTGGACCCCCTTTTGCCTTCAGAACTGCCTTAATTCTTCGTAGCATAGATTCAACGAGGTGTTAGAAACATTCCTCAGAGATTTTGGTCCATATTGACATGATAGCGTCACACAGTTGCTGCAGATTTGTCGACTGCACATCCATGATGCGAAACTCCCATTCCACCACATCCCAAAGGTGCTCTATTGGATTGAGATCTGGTGACTGTGGAGGCCATTGGAGTACAGTGAACTCATTGTCATGTTCAAGACATCTTCTATTGTCCAATTTTGGTGAGACTGTGCGAGTGTAGCCTCAGTTTCCTGTTCTTAGCTGACAGGAGTGGCACCTGGTGTGGTCTTCTGCTGCTGTAGCCCATCTGCTTCAAGGTTCGACGTGTTGTACGTTCAGAGATCGTATTCTGCATACCTTGGTTGTAACGAGTGGTTATTTGAGTTACTGTTGCCCTTTCTATCATCTCGAACCACTCTGCCCATTCTCCTCTGACCTCTGACATCAACAAGGCATTTTCGTCCACACAACTGCCGCTTACTGGATATTTTCTCTTTTTCGGACCATTCTCTGTAAACCCTAGAGATATAAATATTAAATATTTGCCATATTTACAACCTAAAAAAATATTGAAGGGGGCTGAATACTTGGAAGCTGCTCTATATGCTTTTATTTTTTGTCTTTTTAAAGTCTGTGCTCACAACCTCTGAATTGGTGTGTTTTCAGCGGTACTCGGTGGCTGTGTATTTAGTGAGGGTCTTCACTGCAACAGACCTCTTCAGCCAACTCAAACTCTGCTCTGTGGAGAGTGCAGATCGCTGTCGTGAACGCAGTAAGTTTTACTTGTATGATCTCCTAAATTGTGCCAGTTTCTATTACGACTTAATATTAAACTGATTTTGAATTATATTTCTACAAGTCATTGACTCAAAGTTTGTTTATTCCGTTTTGGTTGGACTGGATTGTCTATTTAATGTAAAAAATGTGGTGTCCTAAATGTTGATCAACTATTTATCTACAGTCCAAGACAAACTTCGCTTTGACCCAGAAAGTGAAATTGCGACCACAGGCCTTCGAGTTTCTCTCATCTGTCCAGTGAGTATATCTACATGAGACCACTTGACATTTTCAGCTGTGATAAAGTTTCCTTAATATTTGTGCTGCTACTTTGCTGGATGTCTTTAACATGCTTTGTCTTCTCCCATTTCCCAGTTGGTGAAGATGCGGCTCGGAGTACCGTGTCGAGTTTTAACTTGTGCCCATCTCCAGTGTTTCGATGCAGTCTTCTTCCTGCAGATGAACGAGAAGAAGCCCACGTGGACTTGCCCTGTCTGTGACAAGCCCGCTCCCTTTGAGCTGCTCACAATTGATGGGTAAGGAGACAGAAACATGCTCTGACTGGTTCCACCCACACAGCATCATCTTTTCAATAAATCCAGAAATTTCACCGATGTGTAGTTTGGACAACCCTGTGTTCCGAAGCCAGCCTGGGGAAAATATATAAAGCTGCACAGGTGTCGGGGCCTTTATAGAACTTTTGATGCAAGTTGGATCTTGCTCTAGCCTTCTGTGTTTTCATTAAAAAACGCTTTGGAGGTTTTGCAAGTCATGAGAGGGTCATTATCCATTTTGTTCTGTATTTCTAAACCTATCAGGTTATAGTTCAAAACCTTTGATCGGCTAAACTGGCTTGTTTATTGACTCTCTGATCGACTTGTTCTAACAGCCCTACAATTTAGAGAACCATGCCACATAGCTGTGATTAAGTCGTTTTTGTATTTTACCTGGATAAGTTCATTGACGCATCTAAAGGTCCCAAATGTTTCTAGTGCATTGTGTCTTTGCTTTTCTGCATTTTTGTTATAAAGAGAATTGTGAGTTCTTTGGAAAAACACAGATGAGCCTGCAGTCCATTTTTGTCAACAACAATTTGGGGCGTGTTATTTCTTGCAAATTCTAAACACCTCTGACAGACACAACCTTACTTTGACAAAGACTGGAAGCATTGTGTTCCCGTTTGGCTTCAAGGTTTATTTGCATTCCTTAAATAAAGCTTGTGTGAAAGTCTCGTCTGTAACTGATCGCAAGGTTCAGTTTCAAATGGCCTAATTACATAATGTTGTCAGGTTTATTGAGTGATGCCTCAGGGCTCTGAAATATACAGATGGAGTGTAATTTTCTGTTTATAATAAACCTCCAAGGATTTTAGCAGAAGTTGCTTATTTTCTTTATGAAGTGTAATTTGAATAATAGCCATCTATATAATGAAAATGATCGACATTTTACCTGGAATTTCTCCTGCTGTTGAGTGTTCTGGTGTGTGTGATCTTTTGTAAGGCAACTCTAACCTGCCGTGTGTTTTTCAGGCTGCTATCTGAGATCCTGAAACAGACAAGTGAAGACATTGAGGAGATTGAGTACCTAACTGACGGCTCCTGGCAACCCATCAGAGATGAGAAGGAGAGGGACAGGGACAGAGAAAGCAGCAACACGCCAGAGTACCCTGATGTTGATATATGTGAGTGTCAAACCCTGAGACATTTTTACTGCTTTCAGACAGTGAAAACACTGAACACCAGATACTCTCCTGAAATTATGCAGAGGGGCAGTATGTGAAAACAGACGCTGCAGACGTTCTGAAAAATCTTTGTCATCTTGTAACACACACATATTTTTGAATGACATCTCTGTCTGCAGGCATTCCTGAGGCAAACGGTCATTCACCAGCCCACAGCAGCACCAGCCTGACGGGCAAATCTGGCAGCAGTTCCGTGGGGGTGGCAGGAGGCACGGGGGGACCTGCCGTGGCGCCGAGCGGAGGTGCTGTGGTAGATCTAACTCTTGACTCTTCCTCTGAAGAGGAAGGCGGCGGGGCAGGAGGAGACAGCGAGGACACAGAGGATAGCGCCGACAGTCCTGCCCCGAAGAGGGGCCGATATAACTACGACAAGGACCTGGTTACAGCCTACTGACCCCGCAGCTCTGTCCCCGCATAGACTGACACACACACAGAGACAAAGGCAGGGGGCTCAAAAGAAACTTGAGGACAGGAACAGTAATCCACTAGATGCAACGACCCTCCCTTACGCCCAACATTAGAGCCTTTTAGCAGCTCTGGTTTCTACCCATACAAAACAAACACACTCAAACATGCACTGTTAATGAATCTTGAATCTAGAGCGATTAGGATTCCTCTTTGTACTGTACACCACTGGAAGCGACTCTAACTCTTTTTGGTCAACTGTCACCTCACAGTGAATATCTGTACCGTCCTGCCTCTACTAAAGAAACTGAATGGATCGAGCACCCCGACACCACCACCCCCTTTCCTCCTCTCCTCCTCTCTCCAGACTATTTCCTCTCTTCCACTCCATCACTCTTTGTATTTGACTTGGAATTACTGGCTCTTTTAGCCATGGGCGTTCAATGTTTGCGTTTCAGATTTTGTCACATTTGTGATGAACAGGCAAGTTGAAAAGCGGAGGCACCTCAGTAGTTTTTGGTGAAGGATCAAAAACAACCACGGAAAAGAGGCACGAGTAACTTTGGGGGAGGACACATGGCAGAGGTATGTGGAGTGTGATGCAAATCAAAACCTCTTCTGTTGGGTTATTGTTTCTTCGTTCAGAGAATGAATTCAAAGCTTGAAAGGGTTTTTTCAGGAATTTATCCTTTTAATTATGAAAGGGCAGAACACAATACTGGCCTCTGATGTGTGATGCTTTCCATTTTTATTTTGTCCTTTAGATAAGAGAACCTACCTCAGTCATAAAAAATAAAAATAAAAAACTTAGCAGACTGACCAGAGAGTAGCTGAGAAAGAAGCAGAGGACAGAAGAATTGATGAGTCTTTCTGAAGCCAATTTTACACTGGAGATTTTTTTTTTTCCTACATTGTTTTTGGTTTTGTTTTTTCCAAGTTCATTGTTACATGCCGCTCCATTTCCTCCGCAGCAACACAATCTTAGTTGAAGGACTAGTTAGTTTGTGGTTAACCACCAGGCTAACTGTTGGTGTCAGTGATGGGTGGAGCGGTCCCACTAAATAACACATTGCTGTAGTTTTTTTGCTGTAATAGGATTAATTATGGTTGGTGTATCAACAGTGCAAATGGGCATAAGACATCAACATTACTGTTCGGCTGCTGCGCCAAAGCAGATGCATTTTAAGATTTCACTGACAGAAGGTGGTCATGAGAATTTGGTGCCTTTTTTTTTTTTTTTTTTTTACATTAGCTGAGCTGGCCAATCAGATGAGATCCCCCAGTCTGAGAGGTGTTTTATTTTCGTTTGTTTCAATTGCAGTACGAGCAACTCAGAATAAAGAATCTGAGGTAAAGGACAGTCATGGAACAGGTTTCAGAAGTGCTGTCGTCCTTTTTTTTTTAATTCTTTTTTTCCCCCCATATTTTGGTGTCTTTCTCTACAAGCATTATATTTATTTTATTGCTTCATGTTCTCTTAACAGTTGTGTGTAATAAATCATCATAGTATTTGGCTGTAGCTCTGTACAGTCGGGAGCTTGTACTCGCAGAAAGCAAGATACTTCAGCTGCTGTGGTTTTGGGTGTGGCGAGGCTCATGGCCGGGCTGTTGATGAACAGTCCTATTTCTTTTCCTGTGAATGAATCCAACCTGGGTCAAAGAAGCATTCGGAGCATTTTTTCTGCCGCCGGGGTTGAACATGTGTAACACAACCAATCTGAATGACTTGAAAATATGTGCAACCCCTGCCAATCTTAAAGTCATTCGTTGAATTACAAATTGTCCCGTCTGGAACAAGTGGAGCTGCTTCAACCAACAATCCCCCTTCGGCCTCCGCTCAATGTAGATTAGGTCGTGTGTGTTTGCTGGAGTAGAATTGGACTTAAGTTGCCACACACTGTAGGCTCAGACTAATGCTCCTCTACACCCGCACTAGTGTTGTCGGTTTGCGATCGCTGCTCCTCGGATGAGGAAACATGGGCTGCACGTGTTTGCATTAGGTTTGTCTGCAGGACGGTCAGAAGATATTGCTGTGTTGATAGAGCTGTTTGCACTTTCATTGGACATAGAGTTTATGGCTTATTTATTTTTACGCCATCCTGTAGTGAGTATTAATCAAAGATAAATTACCTTTGTGACCAGATATCCTCTAACATCTCATGCATGGGGATCAGAAAATGTGAAACAAAAAAAAGGGCGCAGTCATACTCCACTGTAAAACACAGTTATCGTCCCTTTTTGCCAGGCCTCACTGTTGGTAAGTGCATCGTGCAAGCGGGCAAATAGTGGGATGTTGATTTTGAAAAAGCTAGGTTGACAAAAATCTGGTCTTCCATTTCTCTCCTCTTTTTGACACATTGAAGTAGATTTCAAAGAGAACATACTGGTGAAAAATATTTGGTCATCACACAAAATTGATCGATGGCCTCTACTCCACCTGAGTCTGTCCCTGCAAGGATATTCTTTATACGGCGCTTTGAAGCAAAAAATAATTGCGAAGAACTCTAATACCTGTTTTTTACTAGGCAATTTGAGTAACTGCTATACATTTAAAATGACACTGTTCATTTGTCGCTAGGTATTGAAGGTTATTATTTGAATGGATCTCCTAAACTTGTCTTTGCCTTCATGGTTAAAGATGAGAGGCGGTGCAGGTTGCTTCTGTGGATCTGAGCCAGATGTGTTTGTGCAGGTTGTTTTGGGAGCAGGAGAGAGCTGAGGGTCTGGTCTTTTTGCAGTGGCATCTCTTCATCTTACAATAATTGCATAAGGTAGCATGGGCAGAGGCTTACAATCCCTGATGTAAATGTTTTGTTTGTTGTGTTTTTTTATATGTTCATATTAAAAGACAATAAAATTAAATAATATTTTATTAAGCCTTGAATCGCCTCCAGTTGTTCCTACGGGTGGACAGACGAGGAGCTGTTGAAGGGCAGCAGCAGCTGGAGCTGATGCCACTGAGGACTGGGAGGACTGGTTCTGAGGTGTGGATTGTTCATGTCCTGTACCAAATGCTCAGATCTGGGGATACATTTGATGCCTGTTAAGGATAAAACTGTAAAATTTCAAATGATCGTATTCTAACAGCTGTTATTGACGTGTGGAATTAATTAAAATCAGTTCTTAAAAATATGTGTGCCATCGTTTTATTTTGAAACTATGTTTTGATCTTTAGAGAAATGTCGCTGGTCATATTGAAGCTGAGGTCGTTTTACTTGCCAGCGCCTCAAAACACCTTGGCCACCAGGATGCTCTATGATAATTGTTATGTCAAAAAAAGGGAAAATAAAAACCATATGATGTTGTAATCTCTTCTTTGTACCAAAGTAAATTCTAATTTTTTTTTTTTCATTTGGTGGTATTAAACTTTGAGAGTTTTGCTGTCAGCTTCTCTGTCAGCATCATAGACTGTCTACAGTAATTAAGTATTTATAAACATACAATCTATGGTCTGGAACAACTTGCCAACGATGTCGACTGTTTAAATATCTTGCACTTTTCCCATATTCCACAAATACTGAAAGGTTAAACATAATTTGAATTTGGTCTGTCAGACCTAAGGTATGGATGAACTATATCAGCAGAAGAGCAAGAAAGGTTTCATTCCTCTCCGACACAATCAGAAATCTGAGGCTGCAGTAAACACAGGTAACAGGTGAAGACGGAAAAATATAGCCTGGTCTGACAAACCTGAATTTCCTGAACATCAGGTTCTGTACTGCTCATCACCTATAGCTAATACAAACCCTCCAGGGAAGCACGGCAGTGGATGTATCTTACTACATGATGGTGCATCTCTGCAGAGGAGACCGAGCGACTGGTCACACGTGAGGGAAGAAAGAATCCAGTCAAATACAGAAAGTCCAAAAATAAAGAAATCCTGCTCCTGAGACTGGAGCCACGGCTAAACTCACAGATCAATTATGACCACACAGCCAATACATCACTGGAATCTCACTGTCCTCGATTGGAAGAGACCAACACAGACTTAAACCGTAAAATCTGAGCTTTCATTTTTTTATTAAAATAAAAATTGATCTGAAGAATTAGTCTCATACTTTCACTTTGATTGAGGTTAACTTAAAGGTTCAGCCATTTCAAAAAGTATGTGACAGTACTCTGTAGTGTTTGTGTAATGTGCTGTTACTGTCCTGTTCTGACCTGTCAAGGCTCTACCGGTGTGAATGATCTTGAAGCCATAATCTGGTATGGTGCATAAAATGTTCACAGTTATGTTTGAACTGTAAAAGTCCCTTTTAAATAAAATAAAGCTGCACCATTCTCCCTATTCCAAGTCAGTGAAGCATCAAACTGATTTTGAAGTTAAAAAGTTGCATAGTGGTGCTCTAAAGGGATAGTTCACCCAAAAATTTAAATTCCCTTATCTACTCACCACTATTCTGATTGAGGGGTGACTGAAGTGTTTGAGTGAACAAAACACTTTTGGAGTTTCAGGGGTAATGTAAAAACAAACAAACAGAAATAAAACATAAAATGCCTCCATGCTGCTCCTGTGGTGTCATCCAAGTGTCCGTAAGCCCGGCATTCAAATTCAACTTGAAACAAGGTAATTTAAATGTCTAAATGTCCACTGTGATCCACGTGCAAAAGGATCACCGAGGACTTATAGGCTAAAAACATGGTGTAAATGACCTGTTTCTACTAGAATTTGAAAGATGGCACTAACGGACACTTGGAAGACAGCACGGGAGCAGTATTTAGGCATTTTATGCCCCCCCCCCTTTTTTTTGGTGAACTTTCCCTTCAATAATGATATTAATACAATAGAGTGTGGTTTTGTGACGCTTCAGTTCCCTCTCTTCGCCACTGGGTGGCAGTGATGTGCTTCGCAGCTTGTTTGCGAGTTGCCATTAGACACTTAAGAAGCAGCAGAGTCTGGAGCAGATGTGGTCAAACGGGACTTTGTGGCTCATCTAAAGCAGCAAAGCTCGGGTGTTATCACACAGTGCACATGTCGTGTGTCTCCCATGAGACCCCCCGCACCCCTCATATCTGCCTGTCAGACAGCCTCAGTCTCGCGCTATTTATGAAGGGCTCTCCCTGTGGGTGTCACAGTTCTGATGCTGCAGCTGCTGCTTCCTGTACAGAAGCACCACCAGCCACCATCCACGGCCGAAGCCCTTCTCGCTTGAGATCCCCCACACCCCGAGCCGGAGCACGGAGGAATCTGTCGCCGTCCTGCCGAGGGAAGCCAGCGGAGTCGGTGTCCCGGTGTGTGCGCCGCTAAAACCCCTTCGGCGGCCCGTTGTCTGGGAAGAAGCTTAAGAGACGCAGGGCACGGTTTTTCTTGGAGCTGGTGCTAGCTTGTAGCGGCTAGGTGGCTAATGGCTAGTAGCAGCAGGTAGATAAAGCAGGAGAAGTGATTTAAAAAAAGAAATGTGCTCTCTCCAAATGTTCTAAACGCACCGACAGACCACTGGACTTTCACCCCCCACCCCCCTCGGTATGACAGGTTTTCGCACCGTCTCTCACATGTTACCGAGAGTGCACTAATTCTTGCTAACGCTAGCTAGCTAACTGACTAGCCACCCAGAGCTGACCCTGTTGCTTTATTTCAGACTGAGTTTCGAACAAGGAGAAGAGTTCATCAGCTGCTGCTCGGCTCCTCCAGTGCTTTGTTTGTGAAAGTCGTGTGGGGTAGTTTTCGCGATGGCTCCTAAAAGAAGACCCGTGCCCCTGAACATAACGCCCATTGGGGAGGGACAGGCCACCTCCAACACCATTGATGCTGCATCTGAGTGAGTAGCACCACAGTGGCTTGAAATGAAGTGGGGCTACTAGAGAGAGGATGTGTGTTACTGAGCTGTGGTAGAAGTTATCACTGTTTATTAGCAGTTAGCCTGTAATCCTGTGCATCATCACTTGTATGCAGATGATAGAGGTCCCTGCATCATCATCTGTCTGTGTGTGTGTGTGTGTGTATTCCCTGTCTCATCCTCAGAGCAAACCTCGAGGCCTTACAGAAGAAGCTGGGTGAGCTGGACCTGGACGAGCAGCAGAGGAAACGGCTGGAGGCCTTCCTCACCCAGAAAGCTCAGGTCGGGGAGCTGAAGGATGAGGACTTTGACCCCATCTGCGAGTTGGGTGCTGGAAACGGAGGAGTGGTCAACAAGGTCCGCCACAAACCCTCTGGTTTGGTCATGGCCCGGAAGGTGAACTTGAGCATTTGTTTTTGAACGTTTTTCTGCAGAGGCGAAGTGTGTTGGGTGGAGGGAGCCGAATGAAAACACTCTCCAGATGTGTTCCCACTCTCTGAGTCCAGTTTAGATTTTTTGTCATGGCGCCATAGCGTCGCTGATGGCTTGGTTTGCTGCACACACGTCTACATGAGGCCCAACTGACTTACTGTCCGGAGAAAAGCACATTTTGCACTGTGGGCTAAAGACATATACGTGCAATAACTAGAATTTTAAGATTTCTTTTTAAATTTTCTCTCCTGACCTAAACCACATCCTTCCACCAAGGTCTGTGGTAATCTATCAAGTAGTTTTTGTGTAATCCTGCTAAAAAACAAACAAATGCAGATGAAAACATATAAAACACATCAGTATCCACCTGAAGTCCTCGTCAGAAAATATACAAGGAAAATCGTTCCTTACATAAAACAATAATTTTCTACAAAGAGATGTCTCTGCTGTTAAGCCCTTCCTCAAAATAATTGGGACATGAGTCAACATGTGTCACAATGCAGTTCAACAGCACCACAAATCGCAACCTCTGGGACGATTGTACATGAAGAGAGGATTTATTGCAGGGCTGTTCTATTAGACTGTATTAGTTTGAGATTTTATCCCTGATTAACTGACGACTGTCCATATCCACCAGTATGTAAATGTTGGCCCACAAGTAACAAGAAATAGTGATGAATAAAATGCTGAAAATATATATGAGCAAACTTATAAGCACTGCCCCATCATGTAGTTGGTTCCATCTTTATTAGAAAGCACATTTTACACTGTCAAGTGTCGTCCTCAGTGTATTTCTCATTTGTGAATTTAAACTAAGCATCAAAAAAGGCCTTATCAGTTGAGCATGTTATCTTCATATAGTGTTTCATACGTACAGCGAGTTGGTTGGTCTGCCTCCCTACACATTCTGACCATATCACAGAGTTTACAGTCTATGAGGTTAGAGTTAGTTATTAGGACTCCATGCAGACTCTTGTGCAGCAACAAGCTCAAGCCTGTGGACCACCATCTGTGTTCTGACATGTCTTGAATTGGTATTTTTACATTGTGGTTATCACTATTTTGAATATATGAATGTAACTCCAGTGTGTGTGTTAAGATTGCTGACACAGCAAAGTGTTAGTGATGCCAGCCTCCACCTCTGTGTGTTACTTTGAGATATGAGACGATCATACAGTGATGTTTCTGCATCCAGTGCACTAGTCTTTATCAGAGCAGTCATTCATGTTTCATATTTACCCTCTTCCAGTTGATTCACCTGGAAATCAAACCTGCCATCAGGAACCAGATCATCAGAGAGCTGCAGGTGCTGCATGAATGCAACTCCCCCTACATTGTGGGCTTCTATGGGGCCTTTTACAGCGATGGAGAGATCAGCATCTGTATGGAGCACATGGTGAGAGACAAGGATTCTTTAGTGAATTTGAGTTCTTATATTAAAACATTTGATCTTTTTAGCAATATATTTGTTCCCAAAGAGACGCATGTGTTTTGATTTTTAAAATGTGATATTTTATCGGTGCAACTTGTCTCTACAGGACGGTGGATCCTTGGACCAGGTCCAGAAGGAAGCCAGAAAAATCCCAGAGGAAATCCTGGGGAAAGTCAGCATAGCTGTATGTAGCAAACAAATACTAAAACTTACTATTTTAAAGTGAAATATGAAGTATAACTGACTTTTCTCCTTGTTTTTTTAAAAGATCTGACATGTTTGTAAAATTAAGAATTGTTTGTATTTGGCAGTGGCATAAAGATTTGTATCTTGTAACTGTACATGTTTTTGAATATGCACTGCTCGTCCTTTGTGGGTGTGTGTCTCTTATGTTGCTTAACCAGCTGTGAGTTTCCAGTCATGCATGAGTCACAAACAAAAAGGCTGACAGTGTTTAACTTGACTTTAAATTTCAAATAACCAAGTGTAAAAATGAATTGCAAAATGAATGGCCTTTTTAAAGTAACATCCACTTGTGTACATATTCTATCGTCTGATTGCTCTCTGTATTTTTGTGTCATGTTGAATGTTTGCTTCTTGTTTACAGGTATTGAGAGGATTAGCTTACCTGCGGGAGAAGCATCAGATCATGCACAGAGGTGAGGATTTTGCTTTGTTGCAATAAATTTCACTACTCTTAAAGTCCATTGCACCACATTTTGAACACTGCAATACCAGAAAGGCTAAATAAGCTAGTTTTCAATGTAAAATAATATGATCACAATGATCCGAATGTATTTGGACACTAAAGGGTGTTGTATACATTTATATTGCTGGAGAGGCTTTGACTTCAGATATCCAGTGATAACTTTAAAAAACTAAAAGGTTTAATATTATTGCTCCGAATTTAATTTTCTGACGTATAGTGAATTGTGTTTTAAATAGTGTCATGATTTTCGTATAGACAACGTTTATGTAATGCACAAAAGATATTGGAGGACAAATTCAGTGACTCAGTTTTTCTAATACAGCATATTGATTTAAATTCAACCCTGCTGCAACAGCTAACCAGACCTATGCAGTGCTTAACTAAATTACATTATCATATTTGCTATGGCTAATTCTTTAAGGTTTTTTATCACCCAGTTTGGCAATGGAAGAAAGGACCAGAACAGAAATCTGTTCAAATGGTTTTCTGTCTGGAAATGGCCACAAAATCTATGGATGTTAGTCTCTAGTAACTTAAAAGGGCAACATGGCCAGATTACAGTAAAGTCATCCTCATTTAGCAAAAACAGAATGTAGATGTTTTTTCATGGATACTTGTGAGTAATATGACTCCCATCCCTTCAGTGTTGGTGGTGTCTGAAATGTGCTGATGCTGGTGACGCAACCAGCAGCGATTCAAACATACATGTTGCAGTCTAAATCAGATTAAAGAAAGCAGGATAATACCCTCCCTGTTATAATTTGACCTACTCTGAAACAAATACGTGAACAAAACCATATATGTATGACTGCTATTTACAAATGTTACTAAACTTCTTTAAATGTAAGTGAACCCGCTTCAGTTGCAGCACATTAATGACACTAGGTCCCGGCACTTTTTCATTCCATTTTTTATTAAGTCGTCATGCTTCCCCCCCCCATATACACTGCATCGACATTTTAAGAGACTTAATACGCTCACCACAAGGTAGGCTATTATTTGGAAATATCACGAGTTCTTAAACATAGAAATTAGTAGCATGCAGCAAAATGTAAGCCAGAATAAAAACCATTATCTTTGCATTCTAACAACATTCAAAGTCAGACCATAGCAAAGTCTAAAGCAGACAAGTTTTCCACAGCATACCAGCGAGAAACAGTTGTGTTGTTATGAATAAGGCTAAGGCAGACAGTCAGTGCTGCGCAGTGAAGTCCATAGCAGTGCTACAGGGTCGGTGGTACTACAGGACAGAGTTGTCTGTGAGCTCGGGCGGTAATTACAGCCTCTCGGATGTGATTATACAGCAGCCGCGCCCTGTCGACCCCTCCCTCCGCGTCTCCCTCCATCGTTCTCCCCGCTCTTTCACGCCACCTCCTTCTCAGTCACTCCTCAAACGTCCTTGGTCAGTGAGAGGGTCCGTCACCGCAGAGGACAGATTGTAGGGCTCAGTCATACCCCGTTATTTCGCAGGATGTTTTTAAGTGCTGAGCGGGAACTGTGGAGGAGAGCCTTGTTTTATAACAGAGATGTTAGTTAATTTCCCCTTCGCTCGATAAACACGGCACCACAGACAAATCTTGGGCATGCTGAGCGTGAAACCCACGTCCCTCACGGCACAATATAGTTCTGGTCAAAAATATTCATCTCTACATAACTGTGGCTTGTGAAAGATTTTATATACAATCTAGAATGGCACTAAGTTGAGAGTGTACCACCGCAAGGCACACACTCATAACTTGCACACACTCACTATCAGTCTATCAGTCCCCTAAACATGTCCGGATTATTCTGCTGAAAACATGCTCCATCTCAAAATGTTAAAGAAAATGAAAAAATAAATCCTGGATCGTCTTCCTGATCTGTAAACTGCTCCAAAATGTGACTGGTTCTTCCCTGACCCATACTGCATCTTTCCACCAAGTTTCATGGAAATATATCCAGGAGTTTGTGTGTAATCTTACTATCTAACAGACCAACAAACACTGATGAAAACAAACCTCCTTGGCGGTGGTAGATCACAAAGTCCCTAATAGTATTGTTTACTGTCCTAAAATTTGAAATATAAATTTATTTTCAAAGCCTGCCACATTAGTATATCCACTGAAAACCCAATCAAAAGTTAATTTAACACAAGTAAATCAGTTGAAGAAGACAATTGCCTCTGTTTTATTTTTTTTACTTATTACGTTCGATGTGACATGTGCTGGAAAACGAGTCCGTAACCCGCAGAAAGCAACATGGAAGCTCTCGCCCCATGTTCTCCTGCTTGTGTTGCACACCAAGAATCAAATTGCCACTGCACATTGTTCATAGATCACCTTTGAAAAAATCCCTTCTGCACTTATATATGCATGACAGCACTGTGCTAGAAAAGGGGTGGAACTAAGTCTTTTCCACGTGGGTGTCATGTTTCCATCACTGCCTATCAGAGCTGGAGCTGATAAATAGCCGTTACCACTGCAGAGTCACTTGACCTGGGAATGAATGCAGTCTTCACACAAAACACTAAAGACAGATGTTGGTGGGTTTTGTGTCCAGTGTGAAAGGGGCTATAGATGCATGTCACACTGTACATATGGTACACATATGTGAATCCATTCATGCCCAGCTTTATATTATATTCCCAAACAAAAATATAAACACACCAGTGTTGCCATTTGCTATTTGTGTAATCATGAATTGCTATTGTGAGCAGTCTCTTCTCTTCCTGATGAGTCCATACTGAGGTGTTAAGTACAGATGACAGTTGAGACACAGCAAGATGAAGAATCTCACTAAACCCGCCATACGTTTGTTTGTCCACATCCCCTCTGCCACATAGATGTCAAGCCCTCCAACATTCTGGTCAACTCTCGCGGGGAGATCAAGCTGTGCGACTTTGGTGTGAGCGGCCAGCTCATAGATTCCATGGCCAACTCCTTTGTTGGAACGCGCTCCTACATGTCGGTGAGTCAGCTCTGCACGCCTGCGCCCCCACCCCCTTTTTTTTTTCTCTGGCCCTATCCCCACTTTCCTTCTCCTCCTATTTTTTTTTTTTTTTTTTTTTCTCACATTGCTCCTGCTCACTGGCCCCGCCCTCTACCCTCCCTTCCTTTGGCCCTCCCTCACTTCCCTGCCAAGAACCTGAGGGCCGTGCCCAGGAAAAGGGCTCTTTGGCAAAGAGCGACGCAACTGTGTTCGCTCTTTCTTGTCCTGCTTCCCCCTCAGTCTTAGACACCTGGTGGGTGCTATGAGCTGCTTGTATGATACCCATCCCCAAACCCGCACAAGACACACTTGCCCTTTCATCATAATTCCCAACACGCACATCTGCCCTTGCTCACTCTTCTAACAAAAACAGTCCAAAGCTGCTCTTCACTTCCTGCCAAACCCTCCCATCCTCTGTCCTCTTGCCCGAACCGCACCCCACCTCTTCTTGCCATAACACCCCCTCCTCCCTCTACCCTTCCATTATCCACCTCCCCTCCAGTCTCTGCTCTTTCCCCACCCAGCCTCTCTGTCCAAACCTCTCTCCTGCCTGGCATCTTGGCTCTACCTGCTCCCTCTGACGTAGATTGTGTGTTTCTCAACAGCCGGAGAGACTGCAGGGCACTCACTACTCCGTTCAGTCTGACGTGTGGAGCATGGGTCTGTCCCTGGTGGAGCTGGCAATCGGCCGCTACCCCATCCCTCCTCCGGACACCAGAGAACTGGAGGCTGTCTTTGGACGGGCTGTTCTAGACGGGGCCGAGGTAGAGCCTCACACCAACATGCAGAGGCCCAGACCACCAGGCAGGCCTGTGAGCGGTATGAGACACAAATACATCCATGAATACACAGATGGTTATATAAGACAATTTGCAATACAAGACATGGCTTACGGTTATGAACATTCTCTTTTCTTTTTTCTTTATTTATGGTATGTGACTTGTTCACAGGACCTGGAATGGACAGCCGACCTGCTATGGCCATCTTTGAACTTTTGGACTACATTGTAAATGAGGTGTGAGAAATCCCCTATTGCACAATATATTCTGTTAAACACATACACACACACACACACACTTATCTTACTGTACTTTCTTTTAACTGCTGTTTGTTCTATGCGTTGTGTTTCTTCCTTAGCCGCCTCCCAAACTGCCACATGGCGTCTTCACCATTGACTTCCAGGACTTTGTGACAAAATGGTGAGTACATACATGTTTGACTGAGCTGTGTTTACATTGTTCTCATCTGATCTTCCACATGAAAAAAAGGCACCAACCAACAACAGCTTTCTAAACTTGTCTATTTGTATTAATGTTGTGCATTAACTTAAAAAAAAAAAAACTTTATGCGAACATACATATTTGAAGACATACTGTATAAAATACTAATATCAGAATAACAATAAAGTTCTGAAGAAGACACAGTAGATGGCGGTAATCGTTGCCACTTGCAAATAAAACGAACTAAGAAGAAGAACAATTTGTCTGATATAGTTTATCCACAAAAATGTTGAATTCACAATTTAAAACATCATTAAATCTGTATGTCTCACTCCCCCCTTTCAAACATGCAGAATCTATAAATGTGAAAAAATAAATGTTTAAAAGTTTAACTACTCGTATTTCACTGAGAAGTTGTGGTTTCAGGTTTCCACATGACACTTGTGTAAGTTGCAGACTGAACCACAGCTTGCAAACTAGTTGCGATGTCAGAAAATCACAGAAACTTTCCCCCTTCAGCAAATGAACAGTTTCCTCGTGTCAAACTCTGCAAACTAATTTTACATAGTAAGGTTCAAATGAAACAAGTAAAACCCATCTTTGAGGACCTAAATGACAGAGGCAGTAATGTTTCTTTTAAAGTTTCCTCATGTCTGTAACTGTCTTAATTTTGTTTGTGTCTGCAGTTTGATCAAGAACCCAGCAGAGAGAGCCGATCTGAAGATGCTGATGGTGCGTTCCTGAGCCTCATTTTCATTTATCTGATACTTTGATAACCAGGTTGTTTGATATCTATTCTAACTAGTGCAGTACTTGTAAAGCTGCAGCGTGACCTTTGAGGATGTCATCAGGGACATCATGAAATGGTTGTCTCAATTCAAAATATAGTTACCATGGGAACAGTACAGTTGGCACAATTTAGAATGAATGGAGGAATCTGGGCGTTTACAGACATAAAAGGAAAATTTTGGTCTGAAGAGTTTCTGGAGTTCGCCTTTTTCATATGAAGTACGTGTCGGACCTAGACACGGGCAATGTCTCGGTCAGACGTGTTCACAACAAGAGGAAAATGTCTGGAACTTTAGGTGAGGGATGGTGTCTGGATAGAGCTTTTTGTTTTGTGTCAATCACATGACATGTCAACAACGCACCCATTTGTGCACTGTGATATTTTTTGTCTTTTTCCTTCTTTATTCTCACAAGGACTCACTTGGCTCTTTTCCAGACACTTTACTAGGGGTTTTGCACGTTATGTTCAGGAAAATAACTTTTATGACATCATCTACAAAGAGCCCCTCCAAACAATTTCAGAAAATTGTCCGTAGTTCAGTGCCGATTTTCTTATCAAACACCTTCTCAATATTGCTCTTACACCTTAAAAGTTTGCATTTGATCAAATTAGTGGTTGTCGAAAAATGCAAGTAACAAACAGACAGAGATACTTCCATATTTATTTTGATTCTTGCAGCACAGTCATTGGTTTTTCTCCTTGTTTGTCTTTCAGAGTCACACATTCATCAAACGGTCAGAGGTGGAGGAAGTGGACTTTGCCGGTTGGTTGTGCAAAACCATGGAGCTCAACCAGCCCAGCACTCCCACCCGCAGCACTGAGTGAACAGGCCCCCTCCTCCCCACTGCTCTGACACACCTCTGGGTCTTGCTTGCATACACATACATATACTAAACATACACATACACAAGCCATCACACATAGTGGCACTTTCTTTTTTTTTATCTTGCTCTTGGGTAAAATGGTTTTGGCTCCCCCCCTCATTTATTTCCTCACAAGCAGCAGGGCCCATTGAGTCATTGTACTGTAAGACCACAGCTTCACTATGCCAGTGTCAAAAGTAGCCTCAGCTCACTTCTCCACACAGCTAGGGAGGACATAAAGCACTGAAGGGCTGCCAGTGTGTCAGCTGAATTTGCATTGATTGACGAAAATTCTTTTGTATTGTTGAATATTCTGTATTAATCTTTTCTATGGCAACGGTCGATGGCTTTTGGGATTTTAATGAATTACCTGCTGTAAGGTTTTGTTGGACTGAAAATGACCAGAGAGATATCTGAACATAAATCACATTACTTGCAAATTACAAATTTGTTTTATTGAAGGTGAATGCTGTTATTTTGATTTAAAATCCCTTTGTCAAACTTGCTCATCTGAAAAATTTGTGACTTTGCAATTACCTCCAATAAATTAAATTTGTGAGCAGGAGAAATGGGCCTATCAGGAGTCATTTGCACTTTTTGGTAAGTGAGTGATCACTCTAAAAATCACTTTGTGAACAGTGTCACAAACCAAAGAGGGTACTCATGACTACTAATGCCTGATCTGTGTTTTTTTTGTATGCACATTCACGAACAGTATATCAGTGTACTTTGAATGTTTCTTTTTCTTTTTCCAATTGGTGACCTACACTCCGATTGTGTTGACATTGTTTCCTCTGCAAACATCCCACACAGTGTGTCTCGTGTACGGAGGCGTATGCTGTGGAGGCCTGATACACGCCAGAATGTCATTTTTGACATTGAGAAAACAATGATCCAACCGTATTCAAGGGATGATATAGCATGGTTTATTATCTTTCTAATACTGTATGTGTATCTTATTTCCCAACATCATGGTGGGGAGGATTAGCTGGTGTTTTTATCAAAAGCCTGAATCTCTGCAATGTCAATATGAAATCCCAAATCACATTTGGCTAATTTAACTTTTACTTTTCTTAGTTGTTGGTCTGTACTTTCCCCCCTGAGGTGTATTTGGTTATGTTTTCACTGTACTGCTAATGTGTGGCGCTCCAAGCTTTCTCTTGGGACCCAAACAGAAGAGGTGTGCTTTTGGAAAAGACTTGGGTTTGCACACGCTTGAAAACCTTTTCCTTGTGCTTTAACCCTATTATTTGTCCGACTGCAAGTGGAACTTAAGTCATAAGTAGTACAAAGGGTTTGACTGCTAAATTTTAACCCAGGTCAGTGTTGGTCACATGGTGGTGGTATTACACTTGCTAGCCTGACGTCTTGCTAGAGCTCTTGTATTCTCTGTTATGGCTGCCCTTATCCCCCCTGAAACATGCATTCGTTCAGAGCTAAATGGATGCATCGTCACTCGTATGTGTACAAAGCTATATACAAAAATTACAGGAGTACTATTTTGCAGTCTTAATATACAAATTTTTGATTTATGTAAATGACAAGGGAGAAGAGTCATTTTATTATAATATAAAAAAGGTGTTGGATTATGGTTATAATGTATAAAAAGATGAAAATAAAACTTATTTGTGAATGTACTGTTTGATGCTAATTTTTCTTTGGCAATCCACTGTAGCTTTCCTGTGTATAATGATGCATATTTCACAAACTACAGCACTGGTGCGCATCAGAACCTGGCATCACCAAACAAACATGAGCTGACTGGTCTGGTTGAAGTATTCTCTTGCCTTGACAACTGTCATCTTTTGTTTTTCTGGGGAATTTGGGTGTTTTAAGGGGGGTTAACTTTATACCACAGTATTTAGCAACATTAGTTCAGTACTTTCAGACTTAAATGTTGAAGATTCACTACTTTTGAGTCATTTTTTTAAATCAGTTTTATCCAACCAAAATGTATTTCTTGAGATCGTCAACAGGGGAAATCAAATTCTGAGAAAATATATTGTATATGAAATGTATAGAATATATAAAGTATCTTGTATTTGTGCTTTTGGCAACACATACACACCAGTAGCCCTTATTGACTTGAAAAAGTGAAAATATTCAAAAAAATCTAATTAAATTTTTATAAATCAAATGTGATAAGTTGCAACTTTTTAGGGACATTTTTTTTGTCCTTTTTTGTTTTTTTCTTTACACTTGAGTCGGTTAAAAGTATTACTATTAATGGTGTCATAGGTAATAACATTAACATTCATATTTTCATACATGGCCAGCTGAACGACTCTTGATTTTATCCTCCAGATGTTGCCTCATATGTGGAGTGATACTGGGTTCTGATTGGCTGATAGGTGTCCGCTAAAAATCCACATCACTGTGCAAAGTGCAGGTAACCATGGCAACAACATCTGGGCTTCACTGGACCCGCGTGCGCGTGGCTAACCGTCAATAAACGGACTGCGCACCGTTCTGAGACTGGAGCACGAGTTGGAGTTTTGATGAACTTATGGAGGGTAAGTGGACTTTTCAACACAAATAAATACATATTTTTTTAACTGTTAAGCTAATTAACGTTACCGGTGCGTGGAACTGTGTTTCCGTGTCGAGTGCGTGTTGCGTTCTGCCTCCGCATCTCAACAGGTAAACTAACTTACACCTGCAAAGGAGGAGCGAGTCTTAAAGTTACAAAGAAACTCAGCATGGTGTCACGGTTTGTTTCTTACTAATAAAACAAGTAGAATAGTAGTCAGCTTAGAATAATTATGAAGCTTAAACCCCACGTTCTCACAGAAGCAGGTATTAGCTAACCTGCTAACTCCTGACCCTCGTTAAGTGTCAGTTAGGCCCACAGCCTGAAATGTACACGTATGGCTACTAGCTAGCATTTAGAACCTTGCTAGTTGCTAAAGCTAAAACCTCTAAATACTCTTGTAACTGCTTTGTTTTTTTATAAAGCTAGATCAAAGTAACCCCATTTATTCAGAGTGTAATGACAAACACAGGTCTGATGTGGGGGTGTCTGGACTCTATTATATTGGACAGAAGGGCGACACGGCTATAAAAATGTCTGACATCACCTCAGACTGCCATGGGCTTACAACAGCTCCTTTTCACCGTGGGTAATTAAAGCAAAACTAAGTAGTAGGCAACTTGTGTAAATATTATGTATTTTTGTGGAAGTGCATATCCTGCTGTTTACATTTCACTTAGGCTACAACTTATCCACCTGCATCCTCTTCACTTAGCATCGCAGATTATAGCAAGAGATGGCAACAAATGTCCATATGCAATGCAATTGACGTGGACTTTTAGTCATTTTTAAGCTTTAACCCCTATATGCACAGAGCTGAACAGTGCCCTCTACACTTAGGTTGTGCCACTGCCTCTTCCTTACTCCATGATTCCCCCTGCAAGGTTATCAGAGCAGAGTCGAGCCAGTGTCAAGCCCCCGCTGCACCGTGGGACACACCTGTGAGACTGGCAGAAAGCAACTATTTACAGGTAGAAACACTGTGTAAAGTCAATTTTCTTGTGTGTGCATTAAGGTGCATTCAGAGGCGTGTTGAGATGGTAAATGGTGCAACAGAATCATCGATTACATCTTCTGCTCCATCCCACTCCGTGCCACAATAGCTGGCTTGCACTCGCCGTGGGGGCGTGCAGTGGGAGGCTGGAAGTGGCGCAACATGAAGCGCATGAGCTGTAAATTTACACATGGGAACTTGCCATTCTCCACCAGGAGACACTTTTCAGCTTAGTAACGTCTTCTTTGATGCCTCACCTGTTGGAGCTTGGCAGCCTTATGTACAGAGACTGGGTTGAGCCACACTGAGAATCAAGGGGGTTGCTGGCAGCCCCTACTGTTTGTGCTGGAATGTGCCATGGCTTGCTTTTGGGATGGGACACCATGACCTCAGGCAATGGGATGGATGGGTGCGACTCAATTCACATAGACAAGGAAAGCAGTACTGGGAGATGTGGCGTGTGAGAAAGGACATGAGTTACAACTCAGCTTAACCTTAAAACATGCTTTTGAATGTCCACAGAGGGAGACACAGGCTAACATCCTCTGTGAAACCACACAGTGGAAAGGTATGGGTTAATGATTTGTGTTATCTCTGATTGAGTTTATTACTTTAATAACTGTCCACTTTCGAGCGCAAACATATTTCTCGTTAACTTTTGCTTCACAGGGGGAGGAGGGAGGGGAGACGTAGGACGAATGCTGTTTCTTTAAGAGAGAGGGAGGGAGAGTTAGGGAGAGAGAGAGAGAGAAAGGGAGGGACCTCTTTGCCCTCCAGAAACCAGGAAGGGAATTGAGTTGATCTGCTGCTGCTTGGTTAGCGCATACGGGGCTTTAAGCTGCACAACAGTGAGAGGGAGAGAGAGAGAGAGCTCCGGAGAGGAGGAGAGGAGAGGGCTGAGCTAACCCACAATAAGCACCACCACGGCCATCGCAGGTGAGCTAAAGGCACCCTGCCATCCCCCCGCTGTCTGCCCTGGGCCTGTCGACCAGAGGGGAGCAGGGCAGAGGAGGAGAGGAGAGAGGGAGGAATGAGGGAGGGGGACAGAAAGGAGAGCAGGGTGGAGGGGTTGGCCGATGAGGAGAGGTGGGTCGCAGCAGTAGTCCCCAGTCAAGGTTCCTCTTTTTTTTTTTTTTAATCCTTCTAAAGTACTTCCTCTGCACTGCTCTTTACCTCTGAGGGATCTTGAGGTAAAGTTTATAGGATGTGTTCAAGGCATTAACTTTTCAGGCAGGTGGAAGCACTTAGAGAGGAGGAGGAGGAGGAGGGGGATGGGGGGCTCTCGAGAGAGGGTGGGGGGCACTGAATGAGGAGAAGGAGAAACCAAAAATAATTCTACTGGACATGGCACAAGCAATCGCAAGAAAACTTTTTCGGGACAGCAGCAATTGAAATGCTCAGTGCAGGGGCAAGTTGAGTGCTGTGTGCGCAGGGCATGTCGTGGTGGCATTAGTCTGTTTGGAAGAGCAGTAACTCATAATTTAGGTCAGGAGTTGTAAGTGTGGTGAAATGTCACTCTGTCATGAGCTTGTGAATGAAATCACTTGTGATGTTTGCTTACTGCTGTGACAGTTGAGGTTGAGATGTTTTGTTTTTTTCCTCATACAAAGCTTGGCCCTGTTTGATGCCTGGTCTGTACTTTAATACCTGGCAGCCTGCTAGCAACATACAGTAGTGTATAATTCAGCCCTGAGTGCTTACGTTAGAGCAGGCTTGGAGATAGTGGGGGTGGTGAGGGCACGGAGCACTGGGACTCGTAGTCCACAGCAGGGGCTACAAAGCGAGTCATATGGGGTTTAGGAACTCTACATCCCAGAGTGCCTTGCCCTTGGCCATCCAGGAAAGGGAACAGCCGCCAGCCTATCCTGACGAGGAGGTGTGGTGAATGAGCAGCTGTCAAGCCAATGAGAGAAGGGGATGCGGAGCAGAGTTGTGGGCTGAAAATAGAGGGGGGGGGGGGGGGGGGGGGGTGGGGGGGGGGGGGGGGGGGGGGGGGGGGTGGTGGTGGGGGGGGGGGTGGTAAGTGTCTGTTTGTGTGGGATCAGGCAAGGGCTTGCCTGTATGACTAGGGCCACTCGCAAGTTTCCTGTCTGGTAGAGCTGCAGCCCTGCCCAGAGACGGAGGCAGCAGAGCTGGGCGACAGGCAGGGGAGTCAGATAGGGCCCGGGACACATTTTCTGCCTATTTGGTAAGCACACCAAAGACATCTACATACACACACACACACACACACACACACACACACACACACACACACACACACACACACACACACACACACACACACACACTGTGTCTTTAGACTGTGGCTGAGAGGACAAGAGAGGCAAGCAAAGGAAATAAAGACCATAACATGCTGTGTGTGAAAGAGAGTGTGAGAGAGATGGGTCTTGATAAAGTTCAGAGTTCTTGACCCACTTGCAGTTAAAGCAGTGAATACGGCAAATAGGTCAGTGCTGAGTGTAAGGTGCTGCAAAGACTGCTCAGGAGAATAGTTGTTGTCTCTAAGTTTTTATCACGCTAACTTTTTAACTGTGAGCGTGCAAGCTCATGATGCATCAGTGTTGTTTCCATCCTATTAATTTAATTTGTGGACTGAAAAGATGAAGACAGTTGCATGCCCTGCATCGGTACTTACGGTGTTAAAGTCATTCCACAGAGATGACTGCATCAAAATGTTTTCTACAGAGCGACCATGCTGTAGCTGACAGTACAGGAGCACAGGTGGGACACATCTTGTGACAACTATTTCCCTGGGAGGGTAAGCTGCCTCAGTTAAGTTCATGCAATATTGAAATATAACTTAAGCTCTGGTTACTTTGTGCACTTTATGCAGGAGAACACGTGTGTGTGTTTGTTGCTTGATATCAGCTTTTCCTCAGCTATACTCACACCACGGTCAATCTCATGACATCTTTTTCTCCCAGTCCACTACCCCCACCCCCCTTTCCTCACCAGCATCTTGTTAAGAGCAGATTCTAATCTCGCCTGTCATGTCCTGCCTGCTTGTGGCTCGTGGTTTTAAAGACTTCACAGCAACCCCAGCTGCCTTGCTCGATAACTAGATGCATAATTTTTAGCTTTGCATACTCGCTCAACCCGTTCTTTTAAATGTGTGGGCAAGGAGAGGGTACAAGAGAGCAAAGAACACGAAGACGCCCAAGTGCTGGGAAAAGTGTTAGGAATGCATCGCAGAAGGCAGCAGCAGACAACGCTGATGACATTTTTTTTATTGAGTTCAATGTCACAGAAAATATAAGTTACAGTAAATGTTGTCCTGATGCTGCCCTCTATGCTATTGACTAGCTACCACTATGGGAGAACAGTATGATTAGTTCAAGTGAATTCCAGCAAGAGGTTAAACTAGGACGCCATATGTGTTTGTGAGTGTGAGTGTGTGCTTGTGTGCGAGCATGTGTGTGCATCTGTGTTACCAACAATAGACTCCAGGGGAATTGCAGGGGACTTCAGTGGCTGTGGGCAGGTCCAAGACACCACCCATCAATTTGGCGGTGAGGCTGAATACAGTTTGATATTCCTGTATGTTTGTGCCTGCACCACTATGGCCTGAAACTAGCAGGTTCAGACAGACTGTGAAGACAGGTTGCGTGATGTCGCCGTGGCAGTTTGAGGTTTTATTTTAGAGTGAAACGCTGGCTGCACACAATATACTACATGTAGCAGTCATTCTGGTTTTTCATAGTTGTTTTGATGTGGTGAAATTATGTATTGTTGGCCATGTGGTAGGATACAGAGCTGAGTTTATCTGTACTTCACACCATCATCTCTCTACTGCCGTGTTTCTGTGCTAATATGTGGTGTCACATTTTTATCCACAGTTTAAATACTTTGATCGGACTCTCCCTCAGTAAATGCAGCTTCACTTCCCTGTAATGTTGGTTCCCCTGGTCAGCTGCTCAGTAATACCACAGCTTCCAGCCTGACTAGACAGACAGACCCCTCTCTGTTGTTTTACTGTTGTTGTGCTGAAGTCTAGGGGGAGTAAAGGGGCTTCTTCTGTTCTCTTCTGGACATTTATCATGGAGAGGCCAACATAACCTGATCAAATTAGAGTGGGATAGTAAGAGGCTGGGATGTTTTCAGGGTGGGGGTGAAACTAGACTAGAATTTTCCAACTTTTTCAGTTAGATGGTGTCTTTAGGTGAGGGTTTTTATATTTAAATATTCTGTAAAAACATCAAATTAGTCGAAGAGGCGGGCTTTTGTCAACAGAATTATTTATTATTATATCGATAATAGGGGTGTATTACAGAAACCAGAAGCTTTGTTAATTTAGCAGAAAGGCTAAGTGATCAGGAGGCAGATATGTGACCAACATGACACTGTCTGCATGTTGATGTAGTGAATTGGTTCGGGATGAAACAGAAGAAAAGATGGGTGGGTTGCAATAATGGATGGCGAGACACAGCAGGGTGGGTGGGTCCGTGCTGCTTTGCCTCCTCAGCAGTGGAAAGGGGAAGTGGCTGGTGTGGGGTGGGTTCTGTGCAGAGTCTGAGACAGAGATGGAGCAATGATGAGATGAGAGCGACAGATGAGAGGAAGAGAGGGAGAGAGAAAGAGAGGGTCAGACAGTAGGGACAGAGAGAGCGAGCAAGCAGAGAGCTGGTCATCTGATAACAGAGCGGGTTCTGTTACACGCTCGCCACAGACTCGCAGGAAGTCCTCCTTCCCTGCTGGGCTGCGCATGCACAGAGTGGCGCAGCCAGGGCACGTCGGGCCTGCGGACTGACCAACTGGCCAGCCTGGGTTCTGCTGAACACCACTGCATTGGGGGTGTAGCGCTGTCTCTGAAGCCATGTGATTTGGTTTTGGTCCACTTCCTGGTTGGCAGCATGGCAGTGTCAGAGCATGTCACTAAAGCTAAAAGTAACTCAGACGATGGATGTGGTTGTATTGCACTGCAACTACTGTACCAAAACATCTGTCAGAATGAAACTCATGACTTGGAATTATCCACCAAAAGACAAAAGTATAGAGTGATCTAAATTATATATTATAGGCTATAGTTATAGGTTATACTTAAAATTATGAAATTAATGAATTCACTTGATAATGTCACTGCACTGTTGTGTCTCTACATGCAGTCACCGCAAAAATTAGAAACACCTGTACAATGCAAACCATGAGGTATTCTACTCTATTTAAAAGGATCAGTTTTAGTTTTTTGCTATTTTTGTTGCCTCAATGTTGTCTCAAACTCTGCTTCAAGTTTCTTTGCTCTACCTTTTTGTGAAGTGAAATTAAACTCCTTCATATTGCTGTAACTAGAATTGAACTCATGTGTATACCTCCTGAGTGTATACCTCCACCAACAGTCCGCTCAAACAACAAAGACAAAAACACAACTTCCTTGGTGGAGGTAATTAGGATGTTGTTTTGGGTTCATTTTCCTACAGAGAAACAATTAATCAAAATAAAGTTTACACTATAATGTATCTAATACAACACCATAAACTATAGATTTAAAAATAACCTTATAATTTATTTACCATCTTTCTGCAGTTGTATAATGTAAAAACAGCACGATTTGCAATAGTGGTATTTGTCAGCTGTCATGTTGGATTGAATTACAATGTTGTTTCTTGTTTTTATGTGCACTGTTTTTATTTACTATAGCCTGTGGGTATACAGTGGGTCTGACTGATAGAAACACAGATACAGATATAGATACAGATTTCACTTTCCAGTCCCTTTGCTATCTGGCACCTTAAACGTCAGATGTTTATAAGGACATCATAAAACCCCCTGCCACCTTCCTCACTTTAAACTTTGCCCAACTAATGGGCGGTCACCTCTCACTGAAGCAGGTTACACCAGGTAACTGAATGAGATCTCTTGAGTTTATCATTGACATCTGATCCGGATTCCTAGGCCACCATGCACTCAGGAGTTATGAGTGAGCTTGTGAGTTTAACGCCCTGCCTCGCCCACTACCTTTTCAACTGGCTTTGTGTCTGTGCTTTGGCAGAACTTCCTGGTTAGTTTCTAGTGAAAAGCTGCCAGGCCTAGACCAGCCCTCCAAACTTCAGTTTTATCAGTCACTTGCCCTCTTCCTGCTTCACTCCCAATACGACCAATCAGGTTTCCTTTTCACAACTGGCAGTAGTGAGTCACTTGGCCATGGCACTTGTTCAAAATCCACTTTTCCTAGGAACTTCTACCCCCTCCCCATTCTTATTATCTTGCAATATCCTCTCGGGTCCAACTTTGAACGTTCTTGACTTAAGTGAAGTGATTTGCTTGTAGCCGGAATATAGGTCTGGACTGGCTTGTTGTCATAGAGGCCAGTTGAGATAGTCAGTAAAACAAGGCCATGATAGGAAAAAGAGAAATGATAAAAAAAAAGGGGCAGGGAAGTGCAGACAAGAGCAAAGTGCCAACCAGATCCTTCAACATGCCGTCTCATATAAAGACTTTACAGTTGTTTATAGTTCTGGCCTTACTTTAATAATAATAACAACAGTTGTTGTGGTTTAAATATATGAATTTCCCTGATGTTAAGGGAGCTACTGAATGCATAAAACCTTCACCTGTGTAGAAGTAACATACGATAGAATTGTACTCTTGCAAAAGCAATAAGATAATAACCTGCTCTGTATTTCAGTGCTAAAAGGTGGCTCATCTGTGCTCCATTTACATTTATGGTTCAAGGGATCAGTTATTCTGTTGTGTTTGTTCTATTTCTCCTTTTTAAAGTTGGATTACTCAGTAGCTTTGAATTGTATTTGAATTGCAGATTTTATGATTCAATCACTTTTTGCATGAAACTAGTAACTGAAAGTTTGGAATAAAAAGGAGAACAAAGGGGATGATTTGCATTCTAATTCAGTTGAGTTGAACCAAAAAGCACAGCACAGTGCAGTACCCACCGGAATTACTGATTTTTAATATTTTCTCTATTTTCTGGACTTTCCCTGAGTTTGGTGAAACCTGAAATTGTGGCCACAGCTGTTAAAAAGTGCCAGTAAACATAAATCTTCTCATCTATCTCAGAAACATCTGAGGTTGCACAGGGTTAACAGTTTGTTCCTTTGTATTTAGGAATGACTGGTATGTGTCAGCCAAAGACAGCTACTTTGAGAGTGGAAATTCTGCAGGCTTTCCATAGATGATACACATTGGCCAAAATAAAACTGCTTTTACTAGTTGCAACCACTGCCTGGTGTCAACGTGTTTGTCTGTGAATGACAGGCAAATTGGGTGTGACCAACTTGGCATAGATATTAAGAACACATGCACCGCACAGTCAACTGAAAAAACAGCAGAAAGGCAGACGGTTGATGGTTGTTTCGTCCCTGAAACGTAATTTTGATATCTGTCCTTGCTGCGTGTAGATATAGTGGAGGCGCTAGAGGGACGTTACGGAAGAAATGGAGGTGATCACGGCGAGGATGGGATGGGTGGACCCTGCGTTAGAGCGGCTGTTTGACTTGCAAAGCAGGCGTGGGTGCTCGAGGACCGGTCATTGAGAGAAGGCCCTTCCCTGAAAGTGGAGCGCGTGCAGGGAAACAGACAGTTACTGCGCTGCCTTGTGCTGGGCTGCGGGCCTTGTCACCCATAGGCATGAATTAGTGATAAGGAATGTTTCAAGCCATGAGGAGGTGTCAGGATCAGGTTTGTGGCACTGTTTCCTCTTTCTTAGCGCTCTTTGTGGGTTATTTGGGGACAGGTGACTCCTGCACACAGAGCAGTCCCTCCATGCTTTGTTGGCACTGAATCAAGTTTGTGTACGTGTGTGTGTGTGTGTGTTTTATCTCCTCTCTGCTCAGCGTCTTTACCTCACAAAGCCGTGACCCAGGGTCAGCTGTGTATGTCCTAGGGATAACGCAAAACACAAGCTTGCAACAATGCCCTGTGTGTGTGTGTGTGTGTGTGTGTGTGTGTGTGTGTGTGTGTGTGTGTGTGTGTGTGTGTGTGTGTGTGTGTGTGTGTGTGTGTGTGTGTGTGTGTGTGTGTGTGTGTGTGTGTGTGTGTGTGTGTGTGTGAAGAGGAGGTTGGCTCGGGTCTGGATGGGCTCAGAGATCTGTTTCCACCTGTGAAGGACGTGACCGACAGCCGTGCGGTTGCCCTTTCTCTCGCTCTTTCTACCATCTCCAATGCACTCAGCTCTCTCTCCCCCCGGTGTCGTACCTCTTTGTCTTTTTGCCCTCCCCTCTCTCAGCATATTCAGATGAGGAGTTGGATAATGAAATGTGCTCATGCCATGTCTGACTCTCCTTTTTCATCTGAGCTCTATGAAAGACATTGGAAGTGGTTGCAGTGACTTTGTGGTCAGCTTCCCATCAAAATAGAATTGAATTAAGGGAGACGTACAGTGAGGAGCAAGAGATGTTTTTTTACCCTTAGTCAAACAAAAAAGTAGTTTTAGATATTGCCTGCTTTATTTGAATGTTCAAACTTTTAGTTGAATGATCCTGTTGCCATTTTGAAGCTTTGCCTAAATTAAAAATAATTATTGACCCATTTAGGTGATCATGATAAGTTGGAACAAACGTCAGCTCTTTGCACTGGCCGGCCTCTTAGAGGTCTTTACCCAACAAAAATGTTGCCAGATCTCAAGGTGTGGAGATAGATAGGCGTCGCTTTTAACAGTGGAGAACATAACATAACAGTGGAGAGAAAAGGAGAGGTGAACGCAGGTGAGCCAGTGTGGAAGAGGACGGGCAGCCAGGTTGAGCAGGTTTGATTGCCTGGTGTAGTGCACAAACATACCAGGAGGGCTGGTCTGAAGGAATGTCATTTGAATGACCTGCTCATGTACAGAGCCGCAAACTGAACGCATCCTCAATCACCACCATCCTCAACTCCACCCTTAACCTCACCCCCCGCTGGGCCTTCCTGGCAGATGGAGAAGGGGGAGGGTTGGAGGGGGGGGGTGGCCTATATGTGTTGAGTTGCGTGTATGTGAACTTCGCGCATTCTTGATGTCTCTGTGATGCCACGGTATTTGCCTGTGTGTGAGTGTGTTAATAGAGAAATCGAGGATGGCCAAACTCCCCTCCGACTGCGCAGGCTTCAGTCGATGATTTTAATCTCCCCCCACACGTGAGCGAGGGGACAGCCTTTCCTGAAACTTGGCACACAGTACAGGGTGGGGTAACCAGCTCAGACCGGATTGACAACCTCCCTTTTTAATACTGTTCCCTCGCAGCTTGTTGCGTGTCCTCTTCCTCCTCCCATGGAGTTTTTCCACAGGGTCTGCTCTGGCAGCCCCCCTCCCTCACCCGCTCCCTCCCCCCTTTTCCTCCACCTCCCTCTCGTCCCTCCCTGGCTCTCCACTAACAGAGTGCACAAGCTGCACAGCCCAGCTCCCAGCATGCACTCTGATCCCCACTGCCCTCTGCCTATCTGTCCTCCACGACCTCTTACTTGCTTCCTTGCACGGGTGCATGCACACACACCTATAGAAGTAGGCATGTAAGGAAACATGCACCCAGCCACCTGCACACACACACATAAACATAACCATCTTCACTAAGTTATTCACACACTCTACTGTAACCGGTAACAAGTCTGGCCATATTCCACACTTTATTCCATGCCATTAGAAACTAAATGATTGCACATTTTCACACTTTTGGTGTTGTACAATTTTGTACTCAATGTGTAAACAGCCTGTTGTGCCAGTAGATTTGCTTTAAATCAATTGTAAGCAGATTGATACTCACTCAGGGCTTTTGGGTCCAGCAAAAGGGAGTGAAATGTTTATATTGTCGGTCTGGGATGCTTTAATATATTTAAAGCATACTGCTTTCAAAACAGATTTATCCATCATTCAACATATGTGGCAAATGTAAAGCATTCACTGTGTAGTTTAGATCAGGCCCACCTAACTTTAATAATTACTTTTTTGTGTGTATAAAAACACATCACAGTGAGACTGTTGATATTGGTGGCATAGATATAAAAACACATTATCACAGAAGCTAAGATATTGCTAAGATATGAATGTATAAAGAATCATCTTGGGTTTAATGCAGAGACTGTACAAGTCAGTGCACAGTTTACTTTAAGACTTGTAAACACACAAATGTGAATTGTAATTGAATTGTGTCACCATTGTAAGCACATTAACGCTCTGTACCTAAATAGAACAGAACCCCCTTAATGTCATTAGGAACACCTGTGTTTACCTCCTATTTCCTGTCACAATGGCTGCTGTGTAAGAGGTCTATAGTGTTTACGTTTAGTTTCAACTAGTTCATGCTGTGTCTCAGTGTTGTTGCAGACTGACAGATGTCTCATAGTCTATAAACATGCTAATTGCCAAACCCGTGCTAATTGCTACATAACCTTATATGACCCAACTTTGTAGTAGAGTGTACTTGTGTTTACATTGCAGACTCCCTGTATGTTGTGAACTGTTAGGAACTAAGCTGTTCTTATTCTTAAATTTTTAATTTTCAAGAATTGGAGCAGATTTGATTTCGTCTGATGACGTTGCCTTCGGGGGGGCAACGGCCAATATTTTGGGGCTTCTGTTGTTGACAGTGGATATCCGGGCCAAGACTCTGTCTTCTGTTTGCTGTACAATGTTTCCAGTCCAACAAGTCGAACATTTCTCCACACAAGACACAAACAGCCATACTCTTTCTCTGAGTTTTAGGTCCAGATGACATTTTAGCTAATCTTTTTTCACCCCTATCTGCAAATGAATGCAGATAAAAAAAAAAAAACAATACCCGATGCATTTCGGTCAATGTGTTGCACCAAAAGAGGTGCACCACCACGCGGACTATTTACCTGCAGGCAACCAAAGCCTGCTCAAATGTGATTGGTCAAACTTAAAAAGGAAAACCAGAAGTCTTTCAGCCCCAAAATGTTGTCCCTCATCTACAGATTCTTTAATTTCACATGCAGAATCTGTGTATAGAGATCATGTGTGTACTAGTATGTTGAGTTTGAAGCATTTTGGTGTAGATTTGTCACTATGGGGAATAAATTAATCAATGTTCCTCTGTCTCTCTGCTGCAGACATTTTGACATGTGATAGTAGGAAAAGCACAGGGGTAAATAATGACATTAATAACTGTGACTATTGAATAGAACATTATTAATGTCATCATGAGCACCTGTACCTGTCCTACTGTCACATGTCAAAATGTCTGCTGTGAAAAGACCCATATCCACATAATATCATGATGTGATTCTAAAAAAGTTTTCCTTTCTTTTTCTCTTTCTCCGCCATCCAATCCCTCTATCCAAACTATTTCCCACCTCAGACAGGCAGACGCACAGACGGCAGGACGGATACACGGGTGGGGGCTGTGCTAGGCGGCTCGGCGGCAGGCTGGTGGAAGATGTCGTCAGGAGCTGGTGGGAGGGGCGGAAGGCAGCTCAGGGGGACAGCAAGCGGCGGGGGCGGAGGAGGGCGAGGAGGGCCGGGAGAGGCGGAGGAAGGCCCCGTGGGGATCCCTTTCCCCGAGCACAGCGCCGACATCCTGGGCAGCCTGAACAAGCAGCGGCTCAGCGGCCTGCTGTGCGACGTGCTCCTGGTCACTCAGGACCAGGAGTTTCCTGCTCACCGCTCCGTCCTGGCCTCCTGCAGCTCATACTTCCACAAGCTCTTCACTTCAGGTGCCGCTGCCGACCAACAGAACATCTACAACATCGACTTTGTGCCAGCGGAGGCTCTGGGAGCGTTGCTGGACTTTGCCTACACAGCCACATTGACAGTCAGCCACAGCAGTGTGGCGGACATCCTTGCCGCTGCTCGCCTCCTGGAGATCTCACCTGTCCAGGACGTCTGTACTCACCTGCTGGACACCAAAGTGCTCTCCCCGCCGGTACAAGATCATTATTGAACTAGAAGTGACATGTGTTGAACATTTTTGAAATTACAGTTAACTGCTCTGCCTTTGTGAGTTGGTAACTCAAAAAGCAAATGTTGAATAGCTTGCTTTAGCCACTTATAGAATGGGTTGTCTGGTCATCAATAAATCCCTTCATTAAATAGTCAGCAAAGTCAAACTTTCATCACAGCCTTTATCAGTCTCCCTCACTATGCCCAACACACGCCCACAGACCTGTGGTTAGTTCAACACTTACTCATTCTGAGCCAATAGTTTGTGTGGAAGGACAGCATGTGCTTTCACAGACTAGAGATACAGCATACAGCAGCTCCACTTGTACATGATCAAGTATAGCTGCGGTATGTTGTGTCTGAATACTTACTGCTTTACGTAATCCCAACTTGTAACATTGCAGTTTGTGGCCACATATTTCCAATTTTCTAATGCAACATTTAGCACAAGTTTACTTTGATTAAAAAGCCAAAAACACTTCAACAGTAACACTTTGTAAAAGTTGTTAAATTGCTTAGCCAATTAGTTTTTATTTTCTGACTGAAAATGCATGTACCCACAAGCATACTTAGCCTGTGCGTGTACATGCGATCTGCTCATGCTGACAGTCATTACATTTGTAAATGTAGGTCTTTCCTGTTTTGTTAATGTTTTACTTTTTAACTACTGTGCTTTGCTATTGTACTTTTGTCTCTTTTCCTTGCACACAATTATATGAACTTACATTTTTCTCTCGCTCACTTTCTTTGTTTCCCATTGTCTCTCACTAGGCGGGCAATGAGCAACGAGATGAAGATGAAAATAAGGAGGGAAAGGGCAGAGGGGGCAAGGAGCAGGGGAACCGGGTGCGGGCCCGGGAGTACCTGGAGTACTTCCAGAGAGGGGCCCCCTGGAGCAGCAGCTGCAGCACGCCAGAGCTCAGGGACCAGCCTACACACCTGCACTTTAACCACGGCAATGGCCCCAGCAACGGGGCTCCTGGTGGCCCTGGTGAGTACTTCTCCCCCCTGGCACTCGCATTGGCCCAGGCCCCAACGCAGGAGCCAGAAGAAGAGGATGAGGATGACGAGGAAGATGAGGACGGGGAGGCAGTAGAGGGGAATGGAGCGAGCCTGGGGTCGTCTTACTACCCCCCATCCCAGAATGGGCACTTGTACCTCCCACCTGACTCAAGGCTGGGGCAGGAGACCGAAGTGGAGGACAGTGGTAGGGAGGCGATGGCGAGGGAGAGAGGTTCAGCCAGTGCCCTCCTGCAGCAGATGATGGACTCCATCGAGAGGCAAAAGGAGCGCGCAACGACCGGGGAGGACCTAGGAGATGGGGACGACCCAGACATGGAATTTTACTTGAATTATTTTAACAGCACACAGCATGATGATACATCTTCTGCTGCTGTGACACATGGTGTGCCGCCACTCTGGTTATCACGGGGCAGTACTGGCCAAGACAGAGTAGTAGGAGAGAGGGTTGTTGGAGAGAGAGGCGGCGGGGGTGGAGGAGGTGGAGGAGAGAGGAAGATGCGCTCTAAGGCCTTCCAGAAGTGCCCCATATGCTCCAAGGTCATTCAAGGAGCAGGCAAGCTACCCCGCCATATCCGAACGCACACGGGAGAGAAACCCTATGAATGCGCCATCTGCAAAGTGCGCTTTACCAGGTAAGCCTAATTAAGGAAGTGACTGCCCGATGTCACATGTACTAATAGTCTTGGACTTGGCACCATAGACAAACTGCCCAGCAGTGGGGAAACGCCACAAAGCCAAGAGCAGGAGTATTAGCATTAACCAACTTAGCTTCGTATTAAGGAGGCAACGTGGTTTGTAAATCTAAATGTTTACCTTGACTGTGGACTGACTTGAGTCCTACCCAGGTGTTATTACAATGTCACATTGTAGCTAAATGCTAATCCGAATGGCATGCAGCATATCCCAGCTCTGAGAGGGGGGTCAGGTGGTTATAAAGGTCTGTTTTATGATGACAGCCTTCATAGCAAAGTCCTGAAATTTCAGCATAGGGGTCCTATAAAAGAAGGCTGTGCCATCGTAGTTATCTAGTGGATGGTTGCTATAAAGTGCTGTGCTCTGATACAGAGGGGGATCACAGGCCCTTAGTGGTGCTACGGTTATGTGCTCCAATGCAGTAATTTGAACTTTTGATCTCTGGTTATGTTGATTATTGCCCATGGCAGAGTAGTTACACCACCCCCTCCTCTCTCTCTCTCTCTCTCTCTCTCTCTCTCTCTCTCTCTCTCTCTCTCTCTCTCTCTCTCTCGCTCTCGCTCTCTCGCGCTCTCTCTCTCTGTCACTCCTTTACCTCTCTAATGAAAGCTGCCATGTGCCGCTCAGATAAATGTGGCCAGTCTAAGGAACTGGACTTCCACTTGGTTTCCCCGTATTCAGTACACGTGTCTTTTCCTTGAAATCATTCTTGTAATGAAATAATCAGAAGACTCGTGCTGGAAATAAATGCAGTGGGCTAGTAATACCCAGAACCTCAGCTGGCATGACGGGTAGGGAAGACCAGTCTGAATTTGCCTTCAAGCTAAATTCGACCGGCAGTGGGAAGGGGGTATTGTAATCTTAATCCTGTTTGATCAGGGTTAAGAGTGTGCCTCGCATGGTAATAAATCACTCCTGTCCTTTAAATAATTCACCTCTGTCAGTGTGCCACTTTGTTCCAAGGCTCGTGTGTGTGTGTGTGTGTGTGTGTGTGTGTGTGTGTGTGTGTGTGTGTGTGTGTGTGTGTGTGTGTGTGTGTGTGTGTGTGTGTGTGTGTGTGTGTGTGTGTGTGTGTGTGTGTGTGTGTGTGTGTGTGTGTGTGTGTGTGTGTGTTCCTCTTCACCTATATACAAATTTCTTTGTTAATTTCTATATTTGGGACATGGTTTGTTGTCGACCTCAAAGGGTGCAGTGGGTTTGTTTGCTTGCTTGTATGACAGCTAATCCAATTACATGGACAGTGTATTTGTGTGTCTTTGTATGTTCAAATGGAGTTGTTGTATCCACGCTTGTTTATTTAGAAGCCCTCTGCCCTGGATGCAGAAGGGTTAGACGATTTAAGAGCTCGGGAGCTAGAGAGATAGTAAGGGCTAAAGGGGGGAGGGAGGGACAAGAGTCAGATAAAGACCAAGGCAGCCTGATAAAGTTTAGTGGACATTCTATCAGGGCAAAGTAAAAATTGTTTCAGGAAGTAATGAGGTGACTGACGTTAGATTTAGAGCAGCCAAGTCATTGTTTGGTCTTTGTGTAATTGTTGTAGAACTCATAAATTATTGGAATGTAATTATTTCATATCAGCAATTTGATTTGAGTGACACAAAATTATTATTCAAAATTCAACCAAAATATGGCTTGTGGCGGTACAACTAAAAAGACAGTCAAATGTTCATTGTCTATTATAGTTTCAAATGGCATCACTGTTGCATTGTTTACGACTGCTGTCTACACTACTCACTAATGCAGGGAAATTTGGAAACATGGCTGGTAACCTTTTACTTTGAAATCTCCAGGGAGCATTGTAGTAAATACATGCAAAAAACTGAGATGTTTGGAAGTCATTTCCAAATGCAAAATATTAGCAATCTACTAATGCAAAATATTGCTAACACTTACTGTCAGTAACAGTTCCAACTCATCGAGAAAGCAAAAACCCTGCTCTTACTTTGCATCGTTGCTATTTCTTGTTTAATATTATTTCTTGTAACTAAGTAACCAACTGTAGAGTAGACAATCTGCTTCCTGGCAACACCAGCAACAAATGCTCAGTGTATGTGAATGGTCTGTTGATATGGACAGAGATTATTTCTAATATGAAGCTAAATCGCTCATCAGGATGGAGACTTATATAGAATATAAAAATATTTATATAGATGTAGCCTTAATTGGTCAGGCTGCCCCTTGCAGAAATCTATTGGATCACAAATACCTATTGAGAACATAAAACCACCCACAGTATATTAAGATGACTGCAGGTACATGTGAAAATTAATAATCTATATTGAGTGATCTATATGTATTTATTTACATGATATGACTTGAAGCCTGGTTAATTACTGACACTGAAATGAAAACTTGAAGCCAGCTTTGTGTCCTGAGTGATTTTAATTTGTTGTGAGCCAATCCTCTAGTTCATTAAAACATTTTAAACTCTGTGTTCTGATCCGGATTCTGATTTTGTTTATTTGTCTCCCTCTCAGGCAGGACAAGCTCAAGGTTCATATGAGGAAGCATACAGGAGAGAAGCCTTACCTGTGTACGCAATGTGGAGCCGCCTTTGCTCACAACTACGACCTGAAGAACCACATGCGTGTACACACAGGCCTGCGCCCCTATCAGTGCTCAAGCTGCTTTAAGACTTTTGTGCGCTCCGATCACCTGCACCGCCACCTCAAGAAGGACGGCTGCAACGGCATCCCCTCTCGTCGAGGTCGAAAGCCTCGGATGAGGGAGCCAGGGCACCTTGAGTCCCCGTTGGGTCTGCTGAGCCCCGGCTCCGACACAGGGCCTGCGCCTCGTACCATCAGGGGACGACGGCGTTCAGAGGCAACCTCAGCGGCGGAGATGGGGGGGGTAGCTGGAGCTCATGCACACAGTCCTCAGCTGCAGGAGTTGGCTGGGGAGGCTGGGCCCTGAGACTGCAGGGGCATCAAGGACACTGCTGGATACCATAGTCACTCTGCACTGCCTGTGAGACAGGCCAGTGAACAGAGGAGAAAAAAGACGCAAAGAGAGACTTAAAAAAAAACAATTTAACAACTAACTATTCCTCTATAAACCAAATCAGGGTGTCACAAAAATCTAATCTTTATATTTCTTTCTCCTTTTACTTTAGAAAAGAGTAGACTTGCAAGCACTTGAGTCCGTGTATCTGTTAAAGAGCAAAGAACGCTTCACATCATACACCCATGACGTCCACTTTCTGGGCCATTTCCTTCTTTATAATATTAGGGGTTTTATACATTGGCATATGGGCTTAGGCAAATGTATAATAGATACGAAGAAACTCTGAACAACTATGCAGTTGATTTAGATTTTTATTGGTTTTGTCCTCACAGCCTTCAAGCTCTAAGCAAGGTGTCTGTCAAGCACCTTCTGGCTGCTGTACGGGTGAAGCGAGGACAAATCCTCCCGGTGAAAACAACTCTTTTTCTATTCTTTTGCAGGTCTGAAATGTACAGTTACCATAGAAACAACATTGCCACAATATGGCATATGCAAGGAAACTCACCACAGTTTGATGCAACAGTTTTCTCTCTCTAAATGTTCCAGAAAGACTCAGACGAGGGTTTGATTGAAGTGTTACTTACTCTATGAAATGCATTTTAAGAATCTAAGGTTTGTCTTATTGAAAAACAAATTCACCTTGAGTCGAATCCACGTTAATGGGGACTCGTCAATTGCAGGACTAGGGAAAATGAGGGGTGGAGGGATTGTGTTTTAAAAGCACTACCATTGTCAATGTGTCTGTTGGCTTGACTACATGGCCTCTTATTCCTCACAATTCTGCAATTTCAGCATTTCTGTTTTCCCTTTTGATTTTGTCTTAATTTTTTTTTTTGTCGTTCCTTTTTGTTGACTGCTTCGGGTACTTGACACTTTATAATTGTATACATGTATATACAGCAGGTGGTAAATATGACATTGTCCTTTCTTAATGCTGAGGTGTACTTACCAATCGGGTTTTTTCCTCTTAGGCTTGATGTCATATTTCTCAAAGAGTGAAGCTTGCGGGTGAACGGAAAAAAAACTGTATGAATGTTTGATGAAACAAAAAAAACATAAGTCACCCATTTGTCCTAATCACTTGACATGTATAGTTCCTGCCCAAAGGATGAGGAGGTCGATCGAATGAATGTGCTTAACTGCAGTTTTTCGGAATCTGTCCTTGTGTGACAAGGCGCGGGTAGCATTTAACCAACCGCAGGTTAAAAGAAATGGCAGGGAGCCCAAGTGAGAGAGTGACAAAGAATACGAAGAAGAAGAGATAGATGAGCACCTTTTTTTTTCTATGTTTGCACAGCTTTACTAAAGATATCCAACCGAGCGAGAGAAAGAGAGAGAGGTATATTTAAAGGAAGTGGGCTGGTGTCGGGGAAGGAGCGAGAGCAGGTTTATGTATCATGCTTATTCCAATTCTTTTGCCCTGGGGACCACAAAACCGTGAGGCAACCTGTATGATGAAGAGAGCAATAAATACCTGTCCAAGTTGGGAGGCCAAATAGGAGCGCAGCTGCAGCTGGTTGGTGGGGGGAGGGGAACAAGGGAAGGGAAGGGGAGGGGGATCTCACAATGTCTGTTGCATTCCAAAAAATAATCTCCCCCAGCTCAGCCACGTTTCCAGGCAGGAGGGGATCAAATCAGGCCTTTTCTCTCCCTCGCGCTCCCTCTGTAGTCCTCTAATGCCCCCGAACCAGCCTGGAGGGGATATTATTATATTAGAGTCTGGTGTTGCTGTGGGTAGGACGCCTGGTACTGGCAGTTTAGTGTGCGAGTGTGTTTACATGTTCGTGTGTTTGTGTGCATGTGTGTGTGCGTGGCAGCCAGGGTCCCTCTGGCCACATCATCACTGTGTGAGTCAGCCACAGCCTGTTCAAACATGCACCCTGAGCTGCCAGCCCCAATGCACTTTCTCTGCCTCACACACACACACACACACACACACACACACACACACTTGCTGAGTGCAGGTATCCTGTAGAGAATGGGAAAACACCAGAGCTGACATATCAGTTAGATATTGTCAGTGACTCCCTACATCTGGATTTGTCCATTTTTAAATCTCTAGCTGTGTTTTTGTTCTCCAAACACAACATTATTTCCAAAGCCAGCACACTGAGCCTTTGAATATAGAGGAGATCACGCATATGGGTTTCGAGCCTCCCCTATAACTTAAATAGTCGTGCTGTAGTTCAACTACCAGTCCCCTTTTGCACCTTAATTGGAAAGAGGCAGGTTATGAATGCACTTTGTTCCTGAGGAGGGCACTTTTGTCAACAAAACGGGTACTTCAGAAACAAACCAGTTGCAAATGAGATATGTCCTTTCTTCTGCCCATGGGGTTGAAGTCAAGCTCCTTTGCTGGTTCTTTTCAGTTTTTGATGACAAGCTGCCAAGAAAACGAAAAAAATGTAAACCTTAATTATGCTAAATCAGATCTCAGAAAAAGAAGCCAGACAGGTTTCAGCTACAAACATGTTGAGTGTTGTGTGACTTTACAAATGACTAAATTAATCCATGTGACTGATTTGCACTTGAAGTTAGTTGTCAAAAAAGAACATCTAGTGAGTGGTTTTTATGTCTTAATGTTAAGAAAGGGGGATGGAAGGATGAGGGAGACGAAAAAGAAAGTGTACGCTGTGTGTGTCTGTGTGTGTGTGTGTGTGTGTGCGTGCGCGTGTGCACAAGCATGCAATGCTGGCTGGCAGGCTGGAGGGTCTCAGGACAAGCTTGGATAAACAAACTTCGTGTCTACCCCATCTGTTCACCAGCTCCTCTCATAACTACACATGTTCTCCGAGGAACCACAGTGATAATAGGTCCACGGTACCACACAAGCAAAAAAAAGACCATATTGTAAAACAACTCATTGGACAGTGTTGCTTGTTTACTTCACAGCTCCCTCGGTGCACATTTGCACAACTCTTCGTTTACTCTTGTTGGTCATTGTCAGAGGTTGGCGAGGTCTTCGCAGTTTGAGTTTCTATTTTTGCTTCTCTGTTATGACAAAGACAGGGTTTATTATTGCACAGTTTGGCTCCTACAGGCAGACCAATGCAACCTGGGTAAATCGACCTGCTTTGTGATCTTCATGTATAGTGGTACTCGCCATGCACTCCTTAAAACCATTTGATGTGGCAGATTTTTTTTACCTGTTGAGACCTGTGAGCCATCTTAAACACATGTTCTGTTGGACCTTCATATTTGCCCCAAATGTCTTATGTTGTTTGTTGATTAACCAAAGCTTTTTGCCCTCGATCTTAGTCTCTATAGACTAGAAATATTGAAAGTATGTCTATAATTTATTCAGACTGGGCCTCCCCTGACTTAGCCACACACAGATGCCCTCTTCTTGGATGCATATGCAGAAATGTGTGTGGAATCATGCAGACATTTACTTGAGTTCACTTTCCCTCGCTCTTTGTATGTGGACGATAGAATCAGAGGCTTAAGGATGTATAGTTTGTTTCTGTCTACACTCGTTTTTTCTTAAAGTAACGTGTTGTGCTACAGCTGTTTTTTTCTAACAATTTTACATAGCTGTGCATGTAACTGCGTGGGCGTATGTGTTTGAGTGTGTGAGTGTGTGTATGGGGGGTGGGAAGAGGTTTTTTGTTGCTGTGCCAGGAGGGTGGGGTAAATGGGTGCATGGGTGGGGTTATGGATATAAAGCCTGATAGCACTGGAAATGGTGCTTTAGCTGAGAGAGCAAAAGTTTGCACTAATGTTAAATGTCCTTGTCCTGCTTATGGGAGAAGGGCAGGAGACCTCAGAGAGGCCTGCGAGTTTCCATGAGCACGGAGCTGCGTGGTGAACTCACTCAATGGTCTCGTAAAAAAGTCCATCCAACCCCCTCCGTAGAAATAATCATGTACAGTATATTAAAGAAGTACACAGACGTCCAACAACTACAAATACCAAAGGAAAACATGGCTTGCATTCAAGTCATTGTACGTTTTAAAGCTACCAATCTAATGTTGGATTAAAAGAGTTTTATTGTTGAATCTGAAGTCTCTTGAAAAGAGATTCTGGATGTAGCTTCTGATGGAAACTAGAAATGATGGGAAAACAGAAAATCATATTTGCTCTTTGTATTTAAATATATTCCAAATAAAACACATTTAGGCACTTAAACAGTAGCAAAGCCTCTCGAAAACATTTAAAACATTTGAGTTGCTCCTGATCTGATGGCTGAGATGTAGCGTGTGGCGAGATATTGATTCCAACTTGTTTTCAACTTAAGAGATGGGATTTTTATTTGTTTTATGTTCAGTGAAATGATATAATGATGATTACAACTATTGTTAAACACTGTTAATTTGATCATCACTAAAATGGATGATTTCATTTTTTGAAAAGGTTGAATTGAAGTCTAATGTTCTCTAATTGAAGCAGACTGGGACTTTGTTGCCTTGCCTGAGCAGCACTAAGCTTTTTTTTTTTGTTTTCCTTGTTTACCACACAGTGGTATTGTGCAGTGTGGGGCTGAGGCTCGCTCCCACCAGGGGCCTTATCTGGGCAGGGGCCGATAAAACTCGCACCCTCTGCTTTTCTGTTCACCTTGATCTTTGTTTTCTGCCCATAACTTAAGACCAAAAGTTTAAAAGCTGATTGGATTGGTTCTGAAATTTATCATTTTGTCATTTGAATTTGAATTTATTAATAACAAAGTCGTAGTCGCTAGATCAGAGCTGCGTCTCCATCAGCATCTATGGCTCCAGAACTGGTGAGTCCCTAGCCTCAGCCCCAGACCAAGGTCACTGCCACAGTCTCAGAGGTGATTTCAATTTGACCTTCATGTTTTTTTTTCTTTGTTGCTATCAAAGACTTTTGGTGAATCTATCTGAGAAGGCCATAAAACAAAGACGACCAACAATGATGTGATAACAATGATAACTGTAAATAATCAAGCTGAAGCTGGACAGGATGACTGTTATTACAGTGATCTGCAATGACGGCAGAAGTGGGACTTGTTAGCTTTGCTTCATCATTCTGCCGCAACACCTGATTTCTCTGTGTTTTCCGTCAGGCTCTCCATGCACACCAAGCTGAGTGCAGCATATGCAGTACGGCCCCATGCGCAGCGTGGCTCTGGCACTTACACAGACAGCCCTGGGTCCTTCAGAGGCTGGCTGCTGTCTGTTGGCTGCTCTCAGCCAAGTGGGGACAGTTTGCACTTGGAGTCTCTCTCAGTCTGGAGGGATTCGGAGGTTTAGCGTACAGGGAGGAGGAGGATTTAATACGGGTGGTAGGGGAAGGCTGGATGTTGTTTTCAGGGATGAGGTTGGAAAGCCCAGGTGATCGACTATTTATTGAGCTATGGTTCAGCGTTGCTCCTCTAAGCTGGTAGGAATTGCATGGCCACAGTGTGATGTGAATTGCAATAGGAGGTCACCACATTGGAGAACTGCAACAAGGAGAATGTTGCTGATCTCTTTTGTCTATATGTAAGTTCTTCTCAGGTGGAAAATACACTGCTATGCGTCGGTGTCCGCTCAGTTTGTGGTTGTCTCATCACCCCCCCTCTCCGTCTTTGCCTTTCTTCTTCATACCAATATTGAACATAATCCTTCCCAAAAAGATTAACAGCGGAACACGTCCCTCATTGATAATCTATTAAAGTTAAATATATATAAAGATATATAGATCCAGGGTTTGTTGGAGGGAAGGAAGCTGCTGGAGATTCAGTCTTAAAAGTCCGACTGTAAAAGTTTTTCTGAGAGGAGTTGGGTTTGGAAAAGCACAGATGCAGAGCGTTGTATGTTCTCTCACTTTCTTCTCCCATCGCTCTTCCTCTCTGTGGACTCGGAGTCTCCATCTCTGCTGCCGACTGGCCTTCAATCAAAGATCAAACCCCCTCAGCAGGGGAATCAGCGGGAGGGGAAGGGGATTGGATAATGTCTGGAGGAAGACTGCAGTTTCAGTTTTCAGTCACCTTAAACCAATTTTTAAGATACATTCCATTACTTCATACTATTGATCATCATATATTTGGTGATCTTGGCAGGTGGAAAGGATGAGAGCTGGAGACGACAGTCGGCTGTTTCAGTCCGTCTGTCTGTGCTCACTATCCCACTACTACGAGACTGACAGACAGTTCAAAAGGCCCTCGGCGTACTGCTATCCAACTGCCTTTTTTCAGCTTCTGCGATTGTAACAAAAAGCACTTTGCGAAAGGCCATCCTGAATTTTGTGTGCTTTTATTTTAAGGTTATCACTATTGTTATTATATTGTTGATCCTGTTGTTTATTTGTTTGTTTGTTTTGTCTTCTCAGTGCAGATGATTATTTAAATGCAAAAAATAATAATAATATGATTATGGAAAGAAAAAAGAAAAAAACTTGAACATTTTCTATCTGGATTGAAGGTGGTTTGAGCTGCCACCTCATCTGAACATAAACAAACACATCTCTGTTAGACCACCATATGCAGCTGTTGCATAGTCACACAATGGTGGTGTTGGGGGGGGGGGCGATGGATCTGCCCCCATACCTGCTCTCTGCTCACTATCTCAGATCTTGTCCGGGGGGGGGGGGGGGTAAAGGTCATTCAAGCTCATTTTGGGAGACTCCTTTTCTTGAAAAGAAACCTGTATAAGAGTTGCAAAGCTTTCTGAGAAGGCTAGCTGTGCTGAATGTTAAACATGCAGTGTTGTATCCACTGCAGAATCTCTTTGTCTGCAATAACGCCCTCTCTGTGCAGTTAAAGGCTGGATCTGGTATCCATGTGGGACTTACATGAACATGAAATGGATGAAATGGCCAAATGACCATCATGGACTTTTGCAAATCAGAACAGAAAATGTGTTTTTTGGCCTTAACATCTATGTCAAATCAAGATTGTTGCAGTAGAGTGGGAAGAATAATATTGATCATAATAAACGTTCGATAAATCTATAGTTCAGTAAATGGTTTAACTTGGGAGAGACAGAAATAGGCTACTATTTATAATAGGTTGATTTGTAACTGTGATGATTATGATAATTCTTTACAGAGGTTTTTTTTTTCTTTCTGATGTACATGTTAAGATGGTGGAACACGTCCCAGTTCTCATATCTGGAGGTTCAACTGTAAATGCGCACAGAGTCACATGAAGCAGAAACTGTTGCTCTGCTGGACATCTGACCACCTCCCTCTCTCTGTATCCCAACCAGTGCATCAAAAAAGAAGCAGAATACCTGCTGTGAATTCACTAATTGGCACGAGTTTGGTAGGAAAGTAAAGGAGCATCCAGCTTTTCAACAGCAGCCGTTTTCTCTCTCACGTGATTCAGTGTGGATTTACTTTTTAAATAATCCCTTTTCTCATCACAAAGTTAGTTTTATTTTTTTCAGCATCGCAGTCTGTCGGTCCATATCTGTTGATAGCTGCAGGGGGAAAATATGTGTGATTTATTTTGTTTGTTTCTCTTTTTTTTGAGAATTTGCACTTTCTTGGTGACGAAAAAAATTGTATATGAGACCACTAAATCCACACAGTCTAAACCATATAATTCCATTTTTGTGTCATTTTTGTTTTCTGTTCTTCTTTTTTTAATATATCCAAAAATGTCTGGCATCTGGTTGTCTGGTTTAAAGAATATAAAATCTTTCTATTAAAAACAATGGTTGCAAAGTGTTGTGTTGATAATTTTGTCCCTTTTTCTAAACTAATGTAACATCTTAACATGTTGACATGTGGTTGTGTTGTCATTACACAGAAGCATTGACTTTACAAGGACTGACAACCATTTGTGTTCATGTGCTGAACGCAATGCACAGTAAGAACAAGTCAGTTCTCTACATCAACCAGAAGGTGGCAGTATTATCACTCTTATGATCGTTTGCAGTGATCATCAAGTGCTGCCTCACATCACTTCTGTGTCTCTCTCTTTTTTTCTTGCATTAATTTTTTCACTCACTCACTCACTCTGGTGCATCATTGTGGACACACATGCAGCCATACTTGCATTCAAACCACGTAATACAAATATTGCATTACCACAGTACAGTACAAACTGGGCTGACATACATCAAGAACATTGCAGTGTAGTGGTGTGGTACCAAAGGACATTTACTCACTCAGGGGCTAAAGCTTTGTGCTAGCATATATCTGTGGAAGTGAAGCCACCAGTACTATTTTAAATCTGTCCCAGAAGTCCAGCGGCAGACTGCAACCACTGGCTCGTTGTCACCCTGTCTTCTTGTTTTTCCCCGTCTGTCTCCCTGAGGCGATCCTGTGGGGTGACAGAGGTCATAGAACAGCTCATTAACCCCACCCCAACAGCCCACACATTGCTGCAGTCCTCGGGCCCTGGCTGCACACACACACACATTTTATAATGCTCCACTAATAGCAGTTAAGTCGACTTAAGCCCACTCCTTGAGCAGTGTGCTTTCAGGGATGCAGCATGACACATGTATGTGTCTTGCGTGTTTCATCTAGTATCACTACTTCTATGTATGTTATCATTACGAGTGCAGCACATTCACGTGCTCATTATTTCTATGAAAATGTTGTACTTTTTTTGAAATAAAACAACTTTTAAACATTGATTGTAATACATATCCACACAGGGTGATATATTAGAGAATGAGATGTTTAATTCCGCCTTGCTGAACCTGTTGGCCAGATGTCCCATTAGTCATTAATTGTTATGTTTGTAAGGTATCTCAAAAACACAGTGGGCTATGGTGTTATTTTCCATGTTCAGACATCTTTGTTGCAGTCAAAACATATTGGATAAGAAGAACAGCAGCACTTCAGGGGCTGGGAGATGCCTTGGAGCTGTTGTCTGGTGTCTCTAGTGGTATTATTCCCTCAGTCTGTGCATGTGCATGTGTGTGTGCATGTGCCCGCAACTGTTTCTGTTTACATGTTTGTCTATATGCTTATGCGCAAAAGGTGTGGTTTTATAATCTCGCTCGCTTGTACACATGTGCATACACGCCATTGTAATTAAGGCTCACGGTAAATGAGTCTCTCGCTGCCCTCACAATGAACAGTTGGAGACAGGCTGTAATGTAAAGGAAAACAGTGACACGCGCGCACACTAGCCTCATTTTTCGACAGTACACACCTTTCTCTGGGGATATAAAATGCCCCTGCCTCTGCACACCGTGGGACATGAGTTTCATCCAAACTAGCTCCCGTCCTCAATAAAACCCACGTGAGCAATCTCTGCAGTATAGATTTCCAGTTTCTCTGAGGGTATATTTTGTTCAGATCAGGTGCTTAAACTGCTCAATATGACAATAATTAGGCAGCACAGAAGAAGTGTTCTTTCTTATGTTGATAAGGGACATTGACCTTTAACCTGTGCACCCCTGTCATCCCCCACCACCACCGCACCCCACCCGTCCCATATGCCCTCAGCTAGCACCCCCCTCCTCTCGCTCTGTCCAGCTCCCATCAGGAAGGATGGAGAGAGGGGGGGGGGGGGGGATTGGACAGGCTTGGAGCCTTGCCTCTGGCCATCTCTCCTCCTCCCCAGAGAACAGAGGACTGAGGTGCCTTTAAACCACTGCGGCAAAAACCCTACCAAAACCCTGCAGTCATTAATATGCAAAAATGCAAATGAGTAGGTAATTAAGAGCTGGAGCTCTCTGGAGGCTCTTTGATTGCTAATGAATTCTAATCTACAAAGAAAAAGGGGGAGGGGAGGAGAAAAAGAGATGAAAGAAATAGAGAAAACAACGAAAAAGAGACGCTTCGATTCGCATTTTGTAATATCCATAAGTTTTCATATCAGATTTGTTTTTATCTGGAAGCTGTAATCAGAATTAATAGCTCAGGGTTTTAAGACAATTACTTGATGATACATATGCAGGTCATATGCATTGAGGGGGAATATACATGTAGAATAATCCGCCTTTAAAATGCATTTATATCAAGTCAGGAGATTGATTTTATTTCAATTTTCTGCTTAGCAAACAACCATCCATGAATATAAGATTATACTAATGACATAAGAATCAATGAGCAGAAATCTCTTTGTAACGGACACAGTGCAGTAACTGGGTATATATTGCTAATTAGAGGGGAAGATGACAGGCAGGCAGACACTTCTGACCAGAGAAAATAGAAGGTCAGATATCTCCACAGTGAGCTCTTTGCTGCCATAGCAGCTGTGTGCTGAGGTAAAGGAGATGTCATTTCATCACTTTTGTGAGCCATAACACATCCCCACTTCCACTCTAACTCATTCACTCTGTCACTCACACGTACGTGCGCGCACACACACACACATGTGCACACATTGCTGTTATTGTTGTTGCAGCGCTCCCACTACATCAACAATCTCTTCTGCTTCCCTCCCCCACACAGGGCTCACATCTATCTCCCTTTCACTCCCCTCTCTTCCCCCTCCTGTCCTGGGCAGCCCTGACATGCCTACTTCAATTGATTTAGAGTCAATTCAGCCTCTGATCTGATTGTTATCATGTGACTTTTTGCACACCTCCCCCTCAATATATGACTACTCTATTATTTTCAGATTGGAGACAGAGATTTATTTATTTATATATTTTGGACTCTGGTAGGAATACTCCTCTCGACTTGGCACTATCTCCGTCTGCCTGCGTCACTCTCAGTCTCTGCTTCTTTGTACCTCTCACCTTCCTATTCATCTCTCTAAAACAAATAACAGCTCCGGATCAAACCACCGCTGCAGCCTCATATCTGCTCTTTTTCACTCAGCTGTGCAGCCGGCCGGTGGGTTTCTCAATTGCCCAGTTTTGTAAACAGGAATCTGGTGTGTGTGTTTTTTTTTTTGTTCCCTGTACCTGAAGCGTGGGTGGCAGTGCAGGGGCACCCATGCAACTGCACAATAATGGGAATCCAAGATGGCAGGGAGGGGTCCCATAAAAATCAGCAGAAAGAACAGAGGAAGGCAGCGTGCAGGAAAGCCATTGTCAAATGAGAGCAGACAGAAGCCAAAGGGATTGTTGATTTAGTTTTTCCTTTTGTAAATAGATTGTTGATTTGCTTTGTGTTTGTCTGTCTGTACTGGATCCTGTGTGGAAGTGTAGTGTTTGGGAGGATTAATGTCATGGACAATCCCTCAAACTCATTTTCTTTCTCACTGTGGAGCTCTGTGGGAATTACAGATTCCGGATAAGGGAGACAGACTTTGTGCTGATGATGGTCCCATTTCTGAAGGAGTGAAATCTGGGTTCTTTGTGTCCCTTTTTTCTGAAGTTTGTCTGTTTTGAATACTTCAGGAAGATAATGCTGTCCTCACTCCTCCAAACAATCCCTCGGTTCCAGCTATATATCCCTGGAAGCGGGTACAACGTAACCTTGTGGATTATGCCCTATTTAAATCACCCTCTCCGCTCTCCACACATTTTTATTGTTGTTTAACATGTTGGAAGTCAGCGAGAGTTTTCGGCCAGGCGAGCTGTAATAGAGGGAAGAAGCTTGACGAGAGTCAGTTTATCATGAGCACAGAGAGCACAACAGATAGATTCCCCCGTCTCCTCCCCTTCAGCACAGATAGACTAGGAGCATGGGCACTCAGCCAACACTATCAATCTATCCGCTCCTACCCCCAGCCTCTAACTCTTATTGGAGGATAGCTTCCAAAGGGGCAAGGAAGCATGAATCATAGCCTGGCTATGAGAAGCTGTTATGCCTCTAAAATACACGTGTTGTGGCTCAAAATCACTCCGTCGCTCCACCATTAATGGCAGACTCACTGGTGATTGTCACAGCCCTTTAACAAAGTTGTGGCGTTTACTGGGGAGCCGGGGCTGTTCAGGGAGAGGGATTGTTGGTCTTGGCCTAGTTTTCTTGTCTGATCAGAAACCTGTGCACCTCTGCCCTTCCCCCACCCAAACCTAAGCCTCTACTATTACAGGCTGTGAGGCGCTCAGTGTGGAGCGAGGTGAGCAGCTTGCCTCACCAGTGAGCTCTGTGTGCATTATGTGTGCTGCCTATGCAATGTTTACGGGCTTATCATCCTGTGTAAGTGTGTGTGTGTGTGTGTGTGTGTGTGCGTGTGTGTGTGTGTGTGTGTGTGTGATATAACCTGGTGATGTGGTTTGGCTTGCATGACTGGCTTCATATGAGCAGGGTGGCAATGAGGGATAAATGTGTGTAACATGTGAGCATTGAGGTTGGTAACAAACACTAAAACACAGACTGTGGAGGCTACACAGCTAAAAAGCTTGAATCAAAGGTAACACATGTAATGTATCTACACTGTGACGTGGGATCGGCCTCTTTATTGTTTGTCTTCAAAGCATTGTGGACTAAACAAAAAAGAATCCAAAGACAAACACGTAATTAGCACACATTATTACAGACTGTTATTCCTCACTATATTTATGTAATTTCCAAATATGTGTACGTAGATAAATATTTCATTAATATGCACAGATATATGACCGATTAGCACCAATGTGCCAAACATATGCTAATTTTCCATGTGCATCTGTCGTTAATTACACGTATGAAGGCGGGAATGGCTGGAAGGAATCATCGAGGGCATGTGTGACAGCGTCCCTCCCTGTCCGGCCTTTAACACGTCCATTGTGCTGCGAACGTATTTTGAGATTATAGATGACATGTTTTCCTGTATAATGACGCCGCTAGCTTTGAGGTTACCATGTGTTGGATCAGCATTATTGAAATGGGATAATGAAATATAATTTTAGTGTAAAAACTGAGCTTTTAGTGGCCGCTGTCTCTTAAATTAGAGTGTGTGAGTGTGTATTCATTTAAAGAATAGTGGACAACAGCATTTATAGAAGTATAGCTTTAAATATCACTTATTTCATGCATTTTAATTGGATTGTTTAACAAGCAGATTTTGGCCTAGGCTCCAATGAGAAAGTGGCACCACCTAAATTTGCTTGTAAAAAAGAATTATAGGTGTGATGTCAATAAAGTCCAAGAGGATGATGCTTTAAAACACATCCTCTGCCTTCAGCTGTAACTCATTCCTCTTTAACTCGGTGTTAGCATTAGGTGCCCTCTGTGTTCGTTAAGACCAGCGTTATATATGTTTTTTTTTTTTATTATGATTCTTTTTCGGCCGCCCGCTCCCTCTCTTCATCCTGGCTGCCCTTGTACATGCTCTCCATGTCAGACCCAGCTGTTACTACAAACTACTTGGAGGGCTTACAAGCCTCATTGCTAATACTGACAAAAGCACTCTTCTTACTCAAGGCCCAACGTCTACTGGAAAAAGCAAGAATATGAGAGATTTTCTCTGCCTCACTAGAAAATTCATTTTGCCAAGCAGATGCTTCCATCTGTTCAAATCTAATCTTTTGATGAATACATTCCTTAATGACAGGATTCCAAATAGGTATTAGATGAATTACTCAAGATGCCCGTTCTTCGATAGTTGTGATTATTTTCTTTTTTTGATGCTATGGCTGTCTTTTCATTTTATCTGCTTATGTGAGTACCTGTACGTTTGCATACGTGCAACCAAATGTGGACGTGCACATGGTTTGTTTGTGAAGGTATTTATGGCCCATATGTGAATTTGTTCCAAGCAGTAACCCCATTACATTCCTAAGACGGTCCATGACACTAATTAATGTTCTGTGCCGAGGCTTTTCCTTTACCCTGGGGACACCCAATGGATTATTTACCTATATGTCCTATTGACAGCAAAACCCCTTCCATTTGGTAACCTCTATGCTAATAGACAGTTTGGGGCATTAGGGTGGTATAATAACACCAGGAAGCTATGCAGGATTTGCATTTGTCATGTCGTTATTTTGTTATACAGCTCACACCCAAGACATGGGCATCCGGCCCACTATAGTGACTCAAAGGATACTTGAGTCATCATAGCCTTTGTAGTGCCTGACAGTGATAACTCTATGCTAAGAGGCTGAGGAAAGATTTCTGTTGTTTTTGTTTTGTTTTCTTCCTCTCTAAAATGATATATATATATATATATATATATATATATGTGTAGAAGGTAAGCATATATAACATGGTAAGTTTGAAGGTTGTAGATAGGAAACAAAGAAGGGGTCATCTTAACTTCCCTCTTCTGTGACGAGGTTTGTCCTCAGGTTACAGACAACAGCTGTTTAACACCTACATATACTTTTCAGTGGAGTGGTTATTGTGTGGCTTCACATACGAGGAGCGTGCATTGAATAAAAGGCGGAAAACACAGGAGGTACAGACATCAGGGTCAGCTAAACGTATTCCATTACAAACCAGGTCTTCATCATTATCATTATCATCCGCTTCATCATGGTGACTGAATGGCAGTTGATTTTAAATATTAATCTATTATTTATTTTCTATTATAAAGCAGTGTTTTGTTTTCAACACTTACAGATAAAAAGCGGTTGATGATGATATGCCCACCCTGTCTGAACTGTTTTCTCTGAACTAACCCCTCCACCCCCCACCCCCACTCACTCTGTGATCCTACACTCTCCTGCTCTCCACTCTGCTCCGGAGCAGGCAGTTACAAGCAGTTTCTAGGGGTGCGTTGGTCTTATGTTTATCACCTCATTCGTGAAAAAGACTGGCCATGTGGAAGTGGAGCAGAAACAAGAAAGATTGGATAATTATCTGACTAATCGATCGATAGGAAATTTATTGTGACTATTTGGTTAATCTGACATTTTTTGAATTAGTTTTCAAGCAAATGTGCCAGTTTTTGTCTGATTCCAGCTACTTTATTGTAAGGCTTTGATGTTTTTCTTTGACACACATGACATGACACTGAATAGGCCCTTCGGGTTATGATTCTGATATTTAGTACACTGAATAAAAGAGAAAAAAAACTACTTCACTTGGAAACACAGAAATTAATTGTTTGGTCAAATTAAAGTTAACAAGTTATATTGACACAATAGATAACTCTAATTAGATATTTGTATTAATGTTAAATATTTTTCTCTTTTCATTATAGATAGATGGATAGATATTTAGATACTTTATTGATCCCAGGGGGAATTTAGGTGTCTTTGGTAAATTATAATAGTATTTTTCCAAAACAATCCCCCAACATTACATAGAAGAGCCAAATAATTGATGAATTGAGATATAACGCGACAAATTATGATCATTTTTTAGTATAGTCAGCTGGACAAAATATGAATTTTGAACCAGACCATCTTATGTGTATGTAGCCTGAATGCAGAGTTTAAACATATAAATAAAAGACCTAACAACAACAAGCAAAATAGGCGAGCCCATTCTTATAATAACACACATATGAGGTTGATATTATAATAATTAAAAAAAACATTAAAAGCAATCAGCTAACAGTTGTAGAAGTAATAGCTACTGTAGCTATTAGCAGGCAATAGCTTGTAATGAATCTTACTTAAAAATGTTTCAGTAGCATTAACATAATGGGAATAAAATTAATTAAATTAAATGGAACTTACATTCGTCAATGTAGTTTTAATTGTAAAGAAATCTGAATGATTTTCACGCCGTGTGTTGAGTACATTGTTTTTAGGAGAAAGCAGAGCGGAGGACACAGCAACCACAGTGATAAAATGATGTCAGCGGGCATGTTGGAGCCCCTCAGCCAGCCTCCCTCAGCACACAGGGAAAGTGAGCGTCAGGAAGAAGGCGGGAATTCCTCTGACTTCCGGCCGCTCGCTGGCTGCCGCTGCTGTCAATCAACCCTACTCGCGCGCCCATTGGCCGGGCGCCTTCGCATTTATCGTGCCATCTCGTCAAGCTGCTGCTGTGTAATCGCAGGTAACTTTCTTACGATAGCCTTCCGCCGCGCGACCTAGTCCTTGCAGCGCTCCCGCATTTCGCCGACTCCGGAGCCGGAACCCCGAACCGGGCCTCGGTGCTAGACGCTCCCGTCGTGTGGGTCGTCGGTGGACGTGGAAGCCGCGGCCCGTTCCCTGTAGAAACAGCCCTTCTCTCGTAGGCGTTTGAAATCGGACACCGCTGGCGTAGAGGCCCTCGCATTTGTGCGGAGGGATACGCCGTTGCGTCTGACAATGTGGACGGAGGTGGTGAAGATGTCTACGAGAAGAATGAAATCATCTCAGTTGTAACAACAAAAAAGGAAGACGCGACATTAGTTACTATAATAGATTTGTTTGCACACTGACTTGTTACATTGAAGCAAACACGTGTGCGCGCGGTGCAGAGCAGGCTCCCCGGGACAAAAGGAAGACTGTCCACTGTGCTCCAATGCGTTTCATGCGCTGAGGTCGAGATTCTCTTGAAGTTTTATGTTTTTCCTCCTGCGAGTCTCTTTTCTTTTTACTGTTGGATACCAGACACTCGGAGCGGAGAGGTAAAAACACACTCTTTCACTTCACGTTTCGGGGGGAACTTGCATGAATTCGACCCGGGCTTCATTGGCACCTCATTTTTTTTCTTCTCGACGCCTCTCGATTTTTCGAAAAGTTTTTCGGGAATGTGTGGTTAAAGCGGGGGATGTTAAGTTTTTTTTTTTTTGTGTCTGGTTTGAGGTGGCGAGCTAAGTGTGTGATGGTGTCCGCATCGACCACGGAGAGGAGGCAATTACTCCTTTGTCCTGCATTTAAAAAGAAAAGACCCCTCCAAATGTTTCTCCTCTGCTAACGAGCCTCATTTTGTTTTTTTCCACCGTGTGTCTCCGCAGCTAGCTTTAGCCTGCGTGTGTGGAAATATGAAGTCTTTTAACGCCGCCGAGCATTTTAGCTAAACTTTGTGTTGGTGGGGCCCTGCGCGTGTTTTCGCGAAACAAACTTTTCCATTAAAAGAGGCCGTTTGCTCGCCCTTTAAACATTCCTCTGTGCAAGTGTCTGGCCACCAGCTAGACTTTATTTTATTACACATTTGGCAGGAAATTCCTCCTGCTCCCACCCCCACCGTCTCCACCACTCAACTCCCCTCACTGCTCGACTTGAACCTCAATATGTGGAGGAAAAGAGGACTCGGTGTTTTTGTTGCCTGAAGTTTGCAGCAATATTTCGCTTTTTTAATTCTCAAAACCTCTCACGGCCCCTTGTTGCGCTTGTTTCTACGCGCATTTAAAAAAAATTTCGGGTTCTCACCGGGAAGACAGGGGTTTTTGTTTTTAATTAGATGTGAGGGTGATGTCAACATAGTTTGGGGGGGGGAGACACATAAATGGTGAATGGGTTAGTTGTCAGCAGTCAGCCTGGACGTGGCCTAGCGGAGATGATCAAATAATGTGCAGCCCTACATCCTGTGGTGCCCTACATGTTTATTGTCATTGTTCTAAACCGCTTGACCCCCCCAAAAAAGTGTTTATTATTATTATTGTCTTTTTTTTTTTTTTAAATAATAATGTTTCCTGGCACTAAATTTTAACAGCCGCTGTGTTTTGAATCAACAGTTGAATGTGGCTTTTCTGTTTTGGTACGTTGTTCCTCCAGTAGTAATAGCATTGACATAAACAGCATGTTATAGTTGTTTACTTTGCTCTTATGTTAACATTTGTTTTGGCAGGTGGCAGCAAAAAAAGCAAAACACATTGGCACTGAATTGTTAAAAAAAAAAACACACACACAATTACATGGTGTAAAAAAACTTGATTTGGCTCACTGCTGTGTTTTGAAAGCCATGGCCAAAAACTGACTCATGGTCCAAAACAAAAACAAAAATTTAAGTGGTAAACAAATTTTGAGCTGTTTGCCCTGATAGATTTATTGTAAATATTGAAGTTTTTTATTATATACTTACGGCGTTTGTTTAAGCGAGTGGTTTGTTTCACTAGGCTCTTTAGTGAAGAATGACCTGCCTCCTCTGCCTTGTGTGGGGTGACAAAGACCCCTAATCTGCTTGCTTCAAATATTGATCCAGCAGTAGCTGAAGATGCCATTTTGTTACATTAAGCCCCTCCATGTGCTCTGCTCCGTTTGCCCCAGTTGCTTAAAGATATTTAGGAATGTAAAGTTTTGTCTTCAAGTCTTTCGTTGCCCGGCCTATCCAGAAGTTTGGAAAAGCATTGACAGCCATGTTCCTAGCCTATTTACACTTGGGGCAATGTGTTGTGTGTTCACTTCCTTCCCTTGTCTCAAGGTTAAATTAGTTCTGCTCGCCTGGGTTCACTGGAGTTGGGCTGCACTCTTTGTCTGTCACTATAAAGAGCAAGAAGTGAACAGTGTTGATTTCATACACACAGAAAAAGATTTAATGAATTGAATACTTTTGTCTGTTTTGTGTTCAAGTGGTACAAGATTGATATTGTTATTTCTTTATATAAATTCAAATCTTCTGCGTTTTCTTTGATAACATTGTTAAACTTGCATTTCGTCTGCGATATCCATCTTTTTTCTTTTGCTTTATTTTTTTCCCCTCATTGCATCTATTTATGATAGTTCTGTGTCACAAAAGAGGCTGTAAAAGCACACCACCTGTTGGTGTCCAAGTGCCTCTGTTTCTCCACTCGCTCCCCTTACCACTAGTTCCCGGTGAGGCTTGCAGAACCACCGCTCAGCATCAGAGAGCGGCCTCAGGCTTGCGTTGGAATGCAAAACAGAGTAAATCCAGTATTCATGCTCACTGTGTCATTTGACAAGGTTCTTTCTGAGTTGACATATGGTAATTTGGTAATGACGTGTTTGCATATAGTCATTAGCTCTGCCTTTCACCCCTATTTCCTTGGGCTAACAATAGTCCTAATTATGTCTGTAATTGTAAATGTATTACATTCTCTTTTATGTAGCAATGATCGACATATGGTTGTGTTATTTGCCAGGGTTGCGTAAAATGAAAGACGATTTTCTTTTACTTGAAGTCATTACTTGGTAGTGATTTGACTAAAGGCAGAGTATTCATCATTTCATGGCAGTGTCTCTTGTGCTGCCTGCATGTGAAGGCGGTGTCTTGGAGAAATTAGCATTTTTTTAGTAGACCTGCCTAAAATGTAGGTTGTGTTTTCCCTCGTCGGTCCGTGGTTCAGCGTGTTTGTAATTTGAGCCGTGGGTTGCGGCCAACCGAGACTCAATAGACGGTCACTGGTTCTCATATTTTTTACTTTACAGGTATACAAGATTTGCTTTCACTAGGATATAGTCTCATCTTTAAATTAATAATAGAATACATTAGATATAATGGCAGAGAGAGAGTTGCTTTTTGTTAAAGAAAACTGCTGACAAAGTGCACCCCAGCACCAGTATCTTTAGGGAGAGTAACTTGCCACACATGGGTTAATATAAGATTTGTGATGGCAAAGCTAGAGTAGTTCAAATCATTCATTACCATCATCCCCCTGTTTTTTTTTTAAAAAACTACATGTAACTTCTCTTTGTGCTTGCTAGTGCCATTAAAACCCTGTATCTGCAAATTTCTCTCATAGGGTTTATTAGAGACTGAAGGGTATGAACGAACAGCAGCAAAGAATGGCTGCAGTGGGAACTGACAAGGAACTCAACGACCTCCTGGATTTCAGTGCGGTAAGAGAGTGGGAGAGCAGTCTTGGGTGGTTCGGGGTGGCAGTGGTAGGTGGGTGGCACTGGGAGAAAGAGCTTTAAAGAATGCGATACAGGTCTGGGTGGGAGCAGAAGAAAGTTGGAGGTCTGGAGAATTGGGGAAAGGGGCGTGGAAAGAATTTCAGTGGGAAGCTTAATTTCTCTTAATCAGCAACATCTAACTTCAAACCTTTTTTTTTTTTTAACAACAGGTTATGTCAGCTGGGGATATTTCCATCCCTCATTCTTGGCACACAGAGCTAGTGCCAATTTCTTTTGAAGAATATTGCTATACCTCAGGTTGAATGGTGAAAATGATTCACATTTTAAATGTAGGTTACTCAATTATGTAGGTGATGCAGAGATACAGCAACAAGGAAGTTGAACCTTTCTGAAACCAACTGGTACCCACGGTAAAACACAACTAGAGAAATCAGGAATGACTGCATGAGATGTTGGGAATAATTTCACCTCTATTTGTCTTGTTAACAGAATCTGAGGGTGAGGCGGGGGGGTAACATGATGTATGAACTGTGCTGAGCAGACAGCTTCTACGTTTCGTTGTCGTATTTTTAGTTGTAAGGAAAATATTTTCAGGGATGCTGTCAGAGGTTTCCTCCAGACATTATCTACAAAGTGGATAGAGGTTTTCTGTTCTTTTATTTACCTGTTTTTCATTTTGCCATGAAGCCCTTTTTTGAGCTTTATGCTAACACAAACATCTTATAAACCAAAAGGAACAAAGTAGGCATTTCTTCTCCTTTATGAAAATGTAGAGACGGAAAAGCTAATTGCATGCTGTAGAAAATTTATATTATATATGTATTTATAATATATGGGATAAAATAGGTAATTCCGAACTGTAGCTCCGGCATCTGACGAATACTGAAGTGTTCATATCATTGCTAGAGTCGCAGGGGTTTTTAAACTACAGAATATCGGGGGTAGCTTTGTTTTAGTGATTTTTGGAAATGCATTGATGTGCATTTTTTAATATAGCTCTCTTCTGTGACACTATTTTGACTTGTACGGATAGTTATAGTCCTATTCTACACCACAGCACTGTTATTTAAAAGAAATTTCCCCCCATAAAGGAAAAAACACTTGTTCTTGTTGTGAAGGGGGTTTACGGGAGGTTCTCATTAGTCAGTTGGGTCTGTGTTAGAAAAGCTCAGATTGACCAGCTGCCAGTTTGTATCAGCAGATGTTTTTGTCAAAATATGACATTTGTAATGTGGGTGAGGAACTGTCAAACATTGTACAAACAAATTTACTCCTTTGTTTATTTGCTGGCTGGTCACAAAATGCACGTTAGACACAGACCTTGAATAAAGCCAAAAATGTCGGAGAGATCTGTGATCAAATGTAGTGGAAACAAAGTTGGTTTCCAAGTCATTCTTATTTTGTAGTGCTTTAGAACATACCCTGTTTTTTTTGTTTTTTTGTAAATGTTTTTTAAGATCATACGTGGTACTGTCAGATTGTTTTATGGTATCCCAATTACAAAAAGGTTTGCTTTGAACCGTAGAGCATGTCACTGAAAGATCCCACTCAGCAGATACTTAGACCACACCATAGCCTCATGGTAAAGCCCACAGTGGCTCGCTGACTAAGCTCATGGGCTCATCGTCAGTGGTTTAGAAGTTAAATTACTTTATACTTCTGGTTTCATGTCTCAAAGCTTTAACTTCAAAATGCTGTATTTTTCAGGGGCAAAAACTTTCATCTGTATTTTAAAAAAATAAAACCAACAAAGTGTTTTTTTAAATGCATTAATTTGCAAATAATGATTTGAGGATTAATGTAGCTTGATAGTCTTTGATAGCATTCTTCCTGTTGAATCAAAGTCGTCCATGGTTAAATCAACCATTTAACCAATCAAGGAATAGTTAATATCTCCCTTTCAACTGAAGTGCCTTGAGGAAAAAAACCTTTACAGCTATACAAGTGTATGTGATGTTCATGGTGGAAATACAATGTGTGAAGTGTGTCGTCCTTTGATTTACTCGTTACAGTATCTTTCCTCTTTTGTCTTGTAGATGTTCGCGCCTCCAGTAGCCAATGGGAAGAACAGGACAATGACACTTGCCAGCAGTCAGTTTGGTGGATCGGGTAAGTTTCTCACCTCAAAGTACAGACCTAGACTCAATTTCAGACGGATTTGTATATCCTGTATGTCTTGGCAAATGTTGTTTCCCCCCCTTTTTTAACTTCACTTATAACTACGTGTGGTTATAAGTGATATTGCTGTGGCTACATGTAAGTTTTGGCCTAGCAACCATATACTAATTAAATATGAAGAAATCTATGATTTTTAGTCAACCAATAAACATGTTTTCAGTTTACAGCTGATGGAGTAAAGCAAGTTCTTTTAAAGGTCAACTCACAAAAAAGTTTCCCGCATAACCCCGGTGGTATTTCACATGTTTCAGTTTCACTTCAATACTCATGTTTCGAGATCTTGCACCACCTTGTTATAGATGTAAATTTTATGTGTGGTGCTCAAAGCAGATGGAACAGTTGTGCTTGTACTTATATCCTGAACTGATTGTGTACAGAGATTGAGTGATGTGAGTAGTTTTTGAATATATGACCATTTAGCAATGTGCTGAGGTGTGGTTCTGGCCTTTTATGTTGTGATTCATTGATTGTTATCTATGTAGAAAACTGAATCCTTTTTGATAACTGCTTTTGGCCCCTTAACTTTCCTGAATGTAGCATTGACACGTCTCTGGGACATGGAGAAAATGGACTATGGCTTTAAATCTTTCGAGGCCCAGAATATTATTTTAATGAAAAATCTAAACTCTGCTTTATTAATACATCTAAATGGATTTGAGTTTAACAACCTCTTCCTCGAGATTAGCTTTATTTCGCTGTTTCGAAGTTCCGATTTGCTGCCGTTTAACCCCCCCTTAAACACCTGAAGCCTCTGGGTTAGCTTTCTTCTCTTCCTGAATGTTATTAGTAAGTTGGATTACTTTGGTTCCTGTCACCCTGCCAACCTGGCGTGTGAAATCGAGTCACACTCCCCAGTGTTCCCCAGAGTGAGAACTTGGCCACTAAGGAACAAAGACAAAAAAGGGGGCTTATGGACTTGAAACAACTCCCCCACCCTGAAGTGTAAAACACTCCTCCCCCAACACGGCACAGGGCTCTTACCCCCACTGATCTGCAGGAAATGGCTTGAGTCCGAGACAATGTCCCTCACCCCCAGCTCACAGCCTCTTAAACTGGCCCAGCATGCAGTGAGTGGCCAGAGTGGAAGAGAGAGCTTGTTGAATAGGGATCAGCCTGTGGAAGGCAGGATTCTGTTTGTTTCTATTACAGCAGGCAATTACTAAGCAGTGAGGAGTTAATTCCTCCCCCCTGCTCGTGTCCTAAAGTGTGGCCCTTGGTCATTGACACCCATTTTTATGCGATACTTCAAGCTGGCATGTTAAACTTTGGGAGATCTGCAGGTACCCTCGAATAGCACTTGGTAGATGAATTGCTAACATCTGTGAATTCCAGCCCAGGAGTTTCTTGTAGACTAGTATGGTATCATAAATGTAGTACATAGTATATTCTGTATATATTGGGAAGAAAACTAAGTTATATCGTACATCTGTGGAGGAAAACTGGACAAATAAAGTGAATGTGATTTATTATTTTTTGAATTTATTTATTTTTATACAATGGCTGGGTTTGTTAACAGGATTATATTTTGGGACCCAGAAGTCATTGCACACTACTCATTGAAACACTGTATGGCTAGAGGCCAGGAAATCAGTTTATTATAAAAAATGATGACCATTAAAGAACAATGTCCATCTATGACGTCACCTAGGCAGCTTGTATATTCAGGGACTCAGCAGCGCGGGAACGGCAGTGGGCAGCCCAGTGGACCACCAGACCACCTCTATTCATCAACACAAAAGTACTCAGAGGGGTGCTAATTGCATTAAGCGTCCTTCTCCCTTCCTCAGTGGCCAGTGTGCATGAGTGTGTGTTTGGGGAGGGGAGAGAGCAGGAGAGGAAAGAGGAGAGGATTGGCAAGAAGTGTGGGAGGTTTGAGAAGTAGGGGCGGCTGAGTGTGATGGTGTGTGGTGGGAGCTGGCCAAGCCCACAAGCCTTCAGGCAGGCGTCCCCTCTGTCACCTTTGCAGCTGCTGGCAACGTCTTCAACCCCCCCTTTACACACAAACACACATATGCACGGGACACAACGTGCTCACTTCCCCGAGATCACAACAAACACAGTGAAATTACACATGTGGTCGCACCCAGTGGCTCGCTGACTAGTTGTGTTTGACTTTTGCCCTCTGAATTGTATCCCTGCACACGGTCATATATTTCTGTGTGTTGGTGGGTTGCAGTTAGAAAATCTAAGACCCCAAGAAAGAGGAAATCTCAAAGGAGAGTGATTTCCCTCTTCTACGAAATTAGATGTTTTCATAGCCTGCAGCCGTGAGAAGGCTTTGTGGCTCAGAAAATAAATATTTTTTTGGGACTTGAGTCAGTATTTGTCTTACCTCGTGACTTTCAATGGAAGTACATTCTCAGTAGCCATGTCAAAATCTGGATGAATGTGATATACGACCAGAGAACCTGTTTTCTTTCCAACACCACATCTTTTACAGCTTCTGATTTGTGTATTTAAGTAGTCGCTAATTCAACACTTCCTGGAGAATAATTCCTCTCCATCATGGACACAGCAAGTATCAACAACTGAGCAGCACATAAATACAGTTTAAGTTTTTAATTGTCTATTGTTGGACAAAGGCATTTAATTATCCAATAGTGGTAGCATGGTAGCTTTAAGTTCTATTTTTCTTTTATGAAAGATTATAAAGACAAACTTTAACTTAGTTTTCAAGTTTCTTAAAAAGCTTAAGAGTTAAAGTGATAAAATAAGGACAAAATTAGAAGTTTGTCTTTGAGAATGCGAGATGCCTTAAGTGTGAAGAGCTAACTTTTTAGGTCAGGGACAAAAGGTTGGTTTAAAACAAAGTGCTAAAAATATTTTACTGTCCTGTATCACTGACCCACTTGAAATGGAACTTATCTTGTTTTTGATTCAAACTGTAAATTTGCTTGTTCTTTTTTTAAGTTTTTAAGAACATGCAGTGAATGGTGGGTCATTTATAAGACCATACTGCATTATTTTATAATTTTGTTTGCCAGTGGTGACTGTCTGTTTGTTTGGTAATACACATGACGAGAGAGGAACAACAATAGAAATATCCTTCTTCTGTTGTCGGGCTCTTCTAGTCTGGCGGAGCATCATTTCACCTCAGCAGCTTTCCACCTTGTTTTAATTGCCTCCGAGTTAATTACTCCAGTAAGTGTGAAACAATGTTGTCAGACTTCTCCTGCACAGCCGCGCTTTCGCTCTATCCTCTGCACCCCCGCTGGCCAAATGGAGGCTTCATAGGCGGATGAGTGTTGTATTGAAAATAGCTGTGAAGATTATGAACTTGCGCTCCTGACTACTTGTTAGCTTAGGAAGCCTACTCAGTGCAGTTTATTGTTGACCGTTATACTGTATGATTTAGTGTGTTTTCTGCTGCATTTATTGTGTTTAGCTCATGTGAAAATACCTGTACTTTATCAGATGTTTTTGTTAAAGCTGCAGCAAATTTATTTAGTTTGCGTTAAAATAATTCATAGATCAGTTGCAAGCAAACCACCTTGTTGCTGATGTATCCTCTCTGAAGTGGATGTTTATCTTGCTAATTTGGAATTACCTCACCTGGCACCAAGCTTTGGCTTAAGTGTCTTTGTATAAAGTCTGTCATCCTAATTTAGCAGAGAACCCATCACCAGTGTCCTGTACCATTGGACATGGTTGATGGTGGTGAAGCGCTGTATTATGGCCGTGGCCTTTCAGTGGGGCTGATGTGACAGCGAGCGAGGCCGATCTTTTTGAGGTCCCCTCTCCTCCCTGCTCGCCTGATTCTCCATGCCACCGGCATCAGCTCCATAGATCATGGCTGTCGCAGCGTGTGTAGGTGCTTGCACCGCTCTGTTAGTCTCATCACTCATTCTCACTCGTCAGCCAGGCTGATCTCGCCCAGACCCCTCTCACTCTTGTTCCTTCCTCCCTCTTTCTCCTGCTCTCTTTCCCTCCCCCCTCTCGTCCCCTTGCATTCTCCTTCCACCCGCTCATTGCTTTCTCACACACATTTTTTTAATTAGGCAAAAATCAAAGACGAAATATGAATATTCATAAGGAAACCACATTAATATGCACAATTATGCAAATCAGCATGCAATTAAGCCCTGTGTCTCCAGAGAGCCTGGATAGCATTAGTGCATAAGACAGGGAGAAGGGGATGATGGGGGTATTTTGGAGTTTTCTGCTCCACCAGTCTTTTGGCTGTATTTTTCCTTTGTGACACACATCGCCCCTTTCTTTACCTAAAACACAGTGATTCATGTTTTGATTTAGCATTTTTTTTATAGTGCGTTATTTCTAGTTTGTTTGTGTCAAATTGACAGAGAGGAATCGGAGTGTGGTTTTGATGACATTTTATCCTCTTGGATGACATTAGGGATGTGAATGATTAATTTTCTGCTATTCAGTGTCCGCAATAAATACTAATAGCTAAACTGAGCAGCATTTGCTATGTGGTATTTTACTTTCCCAAGAACTTGTCGAATGTTGCATTGCATCTCGAATGCGACAGCAGCGTCTTTGATCAGTAGTGATGCTCTCTCCTGGATTGTGCAGGCCCATTGTGGCCACTTAAGAACATCAAATGTTGAGAGTAGGATGTGGTGACAGGTTTCCTTGATATGGCTCCAACATCAGGGTATTACTACATATCTGCAGTGACACATAGGATAATAACTATATGTTCTTATTTGGTGATTGCCTACATTTTTCCCCAAACTGCTTTATCATTTTATCCTATCTAATCAGACCAGCTTCCTGTGTCCCTACGTGCCGATGTTAACACTGTCTTTTTCTCTTCAGCAATAGACGAGCGTAGCGGGTCTTGGGGCCCGGCAGAACAGAACAGTCCCTCTTTCAGCCAAGGACGGGTAAGATCTAAATACACACATGCATGAATTTAAGTTTGGAGATCTAAGCAATAACACCAGATGCCATGATATTGTCACACACTTGCATGATGAACACATCAACTCTCCCCCAACCAGCACAACAGCGTTGTGCTGTTTTCCTGCAGTGTGCCATGTTTGATTTGAAGTGGTAGTTTTACTTTATACTTAATAACCTTGGCTCAGGTTCCCGCGTTGGCAAGCGCTCTGGTAGCCCAGAACCTCTGTGGAAGCCCACCAGTAATTGCAGCTTCACATCCGCCGTAACTGTCTTGGCACAACTCTTGTGTAAATACAAGGAACAGGGGGTGAAATAGATGCAGCAGGCTTTGATTACCACAAGTTGATAATTAAGAAAGTCAGTTTGAATCCCCAGAGCTGATGCAGATATGTTTGGCATGGGTCCTGTTAGTTAGACAGAAAAGCAGAGGGAGGGAAACTGCTAAGCCATGTAGGTATGCTAACAAGTTGGGTTTGACCTTAAACAGGGGTTGTCATTTGTGTTTTGTTAGTAAAATTATTTACCCAGTTTTAATGCCTGTATGTTCTTTCTAAGGTTTCTCACGTTGTGGTGTATTTGGTTTCTGCAGGGCTATGGAGAAGGATCCCACTACAGTGAGCATGAAGGCTTGTCCTCTCCATTCATCAGTTCAGGGATCGCAGGTATGCTCATTTTTTCTCCCAAGTAATTTTTAACAAGTGACTTGTGTGGTAAAAACACCACGCAGAATTTGTTTTGCACTTTCGGAAGATGAGTATATAAATTGGGTGAATTTGCCTCTTAGTGCCAAAGGAAATGTTGCTTTGTCTCACTCCAGTTTTAAAATAAACATGTTGATTATGGCCAATTCAACAATTCTGCGTAATTTGTTATGACTACAGAATTGTTTTCCGTGTTGCAAAAATGTGTATGTCTGCGTGCGTGTGTGTGTGCGCGCGCCTGCGTTCAGTCGTTGAGTGTTGGGGATGTTAGGGCACTGAAGCAGAAACCTTCCCTGGGGTTTTGTCTGGCAGGCAGCTTTATGCAGCTGAGCGTACGGAAAGGGGGAGATCATCTCTGGACTTTTTGTACTTTAGAAAACCTACTTTTCGTTTGTTTGAGCACACATCATTGCCTCTTAATATGTGTACACAGCTCAGGGTTTCACTAGCATAAATAATCTTCACTTTTATCTTACAGGTAAAAATGAGAGGCCACCGTACCCTCCCTTTGGAAGCCAGGTATGTTACCTATTCACTACAAAGCTATGCCTATGTCAGAGATGATTCATATTTTTTGTCAGTGTAAAGGAAGCCTTCCTTTTTCACTTCTCTTTTCACGTTAAACACTTTGAATTAACCGTCTTCGTTTCCTAGAACAGAGGTTGTTTGTTTCTGCTGTGTTTTCCCATGCCCCTGTATGTAAACCTTGTCTCTCTCTCTCTGTCTTGTCTAGCCTGGTTTTCCTCCCAGTGACATAGCGATGCCTAGCCCAGATGCCATGTCCCCCTCTGGCCTTAAGTCTGGCTCCCAGTTTTACCAATCATACCCCAACAACCCCAGGAGAAGGCCGCCTGAGGGAGGCATAGGTAAGATAGGCTTGAGACACAAGAATTGTTCTTTGTCTGTTTACAATTTTCCATCATTTGCCTTCCTTGATTATCTGCTGTATATTTTCTTTGTTTTGATTAATGGTTAGGTTCAAAATGTTCATAACAAGTTCCCAGAGCTTTTTTTTAAATTGTCCAACATACAAAGATTCTTGTTTTTATGGCATATTAATATAGCAGCAAATATTCCATTTTAAAAGGTTAAGAAGAACAAATCATTGGTATTTTTATTGAAAAATTATTTCTAATAATAAATTGATTATCACAAGAGTTGTTCGTTAATTGTATGACTATAAATAATAATAATGGATTAACTGTTTTAGAAGCACTGTTAACTCTTACCTCCGCTGTTAATGAAATTATAGCAAATTTCATTTTATGTCATTGTTTATTTTTTTGTATGTTTTTGTCTACATTTTTCAAATCATTTTTAAAACAAAGCTGTGCACAGATGATTGCACAGCGTCATTTCATTCACACTGACGTACACATTCAGGCTGACATACACTTGCCGCAGCTTGTTTTTCGGTTTTTCATTTTGCAGTTGAAATTAGAGTGAGCGCATGAAGAAACTGCACCTGAACTGACATAACACTGGCAAACACATTGTCTTTGCTACGTCCTCCTTTTGTGTTTTGGTTTCTCTCTTTCACTTTTTCACTGGTTCTCTGTCTGCCCGTATGTAGACACCCAGCCAAAGAAGATTCGGAAACCCCCCGGCTTGCCATCCTCGGTGAGTGCTTATTTATGCTCGCATTCACAGCTCACAGCCAGTCCTCTCTGTCTCTGTGTTTCTACCTATCTCTCTCAATACACACACATGCTGCACACCGACACACACTCACTGCTTTCCTCACTCTGCTTGAGCAACTCTGTGACAGACAGGGCTAAAGATCTCCTCCTCAGTCAAACTCTCCACAAGCTGACAGTCAGGCAACTCAGGTCCCAATAAACACCATCACTGTGGTTGTCCCTACACTATACTCGAGTGGTGTCAAGTGCTGTTTGGGGTCTGGTTGTCATGTAGACAAGCACTTTTATAGGATTTTGAGCTACTTTGTCAAGTCTGGTAACTTGCCTTCTTCGATACTTGGATTTTTGAGACCTAAGTTTTACCAATCTCTTATTGAATCTTTTATCTATTTTACATCATTACAGGGGAAAGTAAAGACTATTTGGCTAAATAGCAAATGATTCTTTGAATATTCATTTTGTGGTTTCGGTTACTAAATATTATGTTATTTCTGATGTTTGTTCCTTAAAATTCAAGTGGATTTTAACTGAATTAACCTGAAGTGCTATTGAACCTAAATGTAAGGTCTAAGAAGTTTGCAGTATCCTATAGTTTGATTTACTCTACCAAGTGTCACATTTTGTCAGTGGGCCCAGAATTTCCAGCAGCTGATGCAGCTTGTGTGTTGTTGGCAGTTCCACACATAGCTGGAAACACTAGTCACTGATGGATGTTTGAGATTATACTGAATGAGTCCCACTGTTACTGTAAAGTGACGTGACAAAGAATTGAATACGGTTGCAGTTGTCCACATCATGCCCATTTATAGATTATATTTTTTAGATAAGACTGTGTGCTGATTAGCAGCTTTCCCTTCCGTACAGTTTCAGTAACTGTGGATCTTCAATGACCCAGAGGCAGATTCCTTTATTTGAATAGTGTTTCTCAAAGAATGAGATTTTGTAGTAGTAGCTGTGAACCCAGACTGGACGCATGCAAACTCTCATGTTCACTCTGAAAGACCATAAACACTGGGTCAGTGTGTGGTCAATTTCTGCCTGCCTGCTGAAGATGACAAAAACTTCCTGGATGTTTTGATGGTGTATTAGCCACCAATGCGACAGGGTTTCTCCCGGTCGTCCTGATGGTCAGTTCGACTATGACTGATGGGTCCTTTGTCAATATGTTCAATTGAGCACTGTGCACAGCTCTACAATGATACAGTAGGGCTAGGCCTTAAAACATCAATAATTATAGAAATTGAATCGTCACCAATAGCAATATAACAAAAATCCAATATTAATATAATGCTTATAGACTGTTGAGGACACAGTGAGGACGTACGACACATAATTGATCTTCCTTAAGTTGCAAAATGTTTTGCTGTTTGTCATTCTCTTCCCATAAAAAACTTTAATTTAATTTTTTATTATTACAAATTGACATTCATCGTGATAATTAACAATATCGAAAAAAATTTTTTAATTGAAATATAATTTTGCCCATTTTGACTATTCCTACACAACAATGAAAAACACTTGATAAGAAAGTGCTTTTTTTATTCTGATATGTTAATATTTTTTTTGTTCATTGTGAAACATTGATGGGCCACCACAATCTATGTAATTTATTGGTGAAGCTGACAAAAGCATAACAAAAACTCCTCCTAAATATTTGTTATATAAAGTCAGGTTCCTTCCTGGCCCCGAACCAGCTGATGTGTTGCTTTTGTGAGACAGCAAACATGATATTTCATGTCAGAAGGACCCTGCCCTGCAGTTGCCTGTGATGCTGTTGCTAGTAGAGCTCTGTCCTGCTGCCTGAGCTGTCACTGAATCATGGAAATACTTCCATTGCACAAACATTTTCTGTAACCCCATCCTCGCGCTACTTGTAGTTCTCAGATGACAAGAGTGACCCAAAAAATAAAGTGGGTATGGACACTTAGCATCTCCGCTCATGTGGCATCTGGGTTTCAGTACGGTGCCTTGATGTCAGCGAGATGAGCATGTGTTTGTGGAGAACATGTCAAAGTTAAAGAATTGTGAGGTTTGCTGGGTCAAATACCTGCACATTTGTCCAGCAGAAGCATGGAAATAGATTCATGCCCATGCTGATGTATTTTTAACGCATGGATGAAGTAAATTCACTGGATTTATGTGGCTGACTAGGTCCAAATCACAGAGCCATGGATGTGTTATCTAGTAGGAAATTATGTCAAGTGTTAGTAGTGCTGCGTTCGGCCTCTATCTTGGTTTAAGATGAACAGATGCATCTACAGTAGCTGGCTGCATTGATTAGGAGGGTTCATGTCAGATCGACTAATAGTCAGAGACGGATCACGCTCGGACTCTGTGAACTCTCTGCTTAATCCATGTCTTGAATTCTTGTACATTAATGAAGTGAAGTATTTTCTGTGACCTAGGTGTTGTCGTGTGGAAGTGGCTGCTGAAACCTCTGCGTGTAGACGCTCTTCGCCATGGTGATTTCCTCACAGAGATTGAGTGTGAATGCTCTGTCTGGTCGCTTTCTCACTGTCTGAACCTCAGAGTGATTCCCCGCAGTGTGAACGATGGCCGCATGGTTTTAGTGCAAATGATGTGTGTGTGTGAGACCCCCCCCCCCCCCCCCCCCCCCCCCCCCCCCATTTTACCCAGCCCTCCGCCTACGCCTCACCACATGATGGCCTGGGTGGGCCTCCCCCCTGTGAGTGACCCAGTTGTGAGGCGCGGTGCTTGTGAGGCCTCTTAGCCTCGTGTCTGAGCCCAGATTAATGACTGCCGATGATGATCCTGTGGTCTGTCCTCCCACCCACACTCCTTCTCTTCCTTCTTCTCTTCAACACATTCTTCTTTTTCTCTTTATCTACTTTTGTCACTTGAATCAAGATGCTGTATATCAGCTAATGGTCAAATAACAGCGGCACTGAACAGGCCATTTTCACCATTTCCCCCCGAAGCTGTCTGACTTCTCTAACCCACCAATGTCCATACACAAGATCATCGCCTTAACCCTGTGAACCTTCACCCCGTCTCCTCTGCAACAATCCAACAAATGGAGGAACATCTCTTCCTCTGCCCCCTAGTTGTCTACTACACTAACCACGAAACCCTTGTGGTCGAATAAAGCGCTTTGAGGTTAGTTTGATGTTAATCTTTATCTACTCCCCACCCCTTTGCCACAACCAGTGTTTTCTAGCGTAGAGACCTTTACATGGTCATAACCTGAATTACATTAAACCCCTATTAGTTGAGGATTTTACCCTAGAAATCCCCTTTCTTTCTGAGAATACAATTATCCAGCAGCACCAGTCATTGTGTTGTTCTCTGTTCCCATCTAGAGCAGCAGGATTCACTCCACATTGTTCCCCGTGAAAGAACAACTCAAAGCCTATTGTTAAATGAAGCCATCTCCGTCATGTTTTCCCCTGAATTAACCGTGATCATTTTAAATCCCTTGTTTCCTTCACACTCCCCTGGCCATATCAAGCTTTGTTTAAGTCATTTAGATTACCTTCTCCTGTCCCCCGTCAACACCCCTTATCTCTCTACCCATTTCATAAATCATCAGGGCCTTAATTTCTCCCCCCATCAGTCCTCCCCCTTGCCCCTTTACCAGCCCCTACCCACAGCACTCGCCATCTCTCTCTCTTGCTGACTGGATCCCAGCCCCCATCTCTCTCTCTCTCTCTCTCTCTCTCTCGTCGCTCCCTCTCCTCAGCCCAGCTGCCTGTGGAGTTGGATGTGGTCCAGGAACAGGCAGATGGCTCTGTAATTAGAAGTGCATCTCTCCATTCCCTTTCCACTTCTCCCTGTTAAATCAAATTACAGAAAAAAATCCCTTCTCTGGATTAGCATTCTTTGCAGCGTAGCCTCAATTCTCTTTTCTCTCTTCCTCTATCTGCCATGTGCTGTAGAAGAGGAAAAAGACGGACTGAGTGGCAGCCGATGGTGTCAAGAAACCGAAGGCTTCTCATGTCTGTTTTCAATCTGTGTCTAGTAGAGGCCTAGCATCCATTTTTATCTGCAATATGTACAACGGATGTGTGATTGGACTTTTTAAGGTGCTTCAATAAAATGTCCAGTTTGATCCGAGTTGACCATTTCCATATTTTCTAATCATATAGAATGTGGCGTGTTCATGGGGGGGTGGGTGTGTGTGTGTGTGTGTGTTGGCTCACTGAAAGGTATGTGTGTGAGCTGATACTGAGCGTGGTATAGGGAGGGGCTGCAGGCCAGCAGTGCAATGTCACTGGGGTCCTGGGAGCTAGAGGAAGTGCTCACTGTGCACTGGGATTCAAGCCGTAGCTGTGCCCAGCATGCCATGGCCGCTGCGTTCTCCTCCACAGGGAGGAGTCAGCCTGCCTACAACACCGGCAGACTCCCTCTTGCCATCTTGTGGCCACTTAAAGCTGGTGCCTTTCTATAGGGTGGATCGATACATTACTCCTCTTCTCTCATGATGCTTGTGGTTGCACAGGAAATCGATATTTATCCAGAAACGTAAAATATCCATGTTCAAGTGTATTATTGTAGAAATTGTGGACTAATTCTGCATTCTGTCTGCCTGTTTGTTAAGGTGTATGCCTCCACATCTGGTGACGAGTACACCAGAGACAATGGAGGATATCCTGGTGCTAAGCCTGGAGCTGTCTACCCTGGCTCCTTCTACATGCAAGGTAACCTTTACAAAAATGTTCACTGAAATCATTTTCACCCTGTAATTCCATTTTGTGAAGCTGTTTTCATTTATTTAAATGTGTCTTCTCTTTTCTTAGAAGACCCCTGGTCATCTTCTGGCTACTCTGCCATGCTGGGCAACTCTCCTCACATTGGACAGCCGGGCTCCTTTTCCGCAATTAACCCGCAGGACAGGATGGTGGGTAGAAATGGCCTCAGTCTCATTCTAGTTTTCTCTGTCATCTTATTTTTTTTCCACTTCACCTCCATGTTTTGCTTTCTTTGTAGTTATGCATATCTTCTGTTATTGCTCATACTGACATTAAGACAAGATTTTAGTTTCAATAAACCATGTCATCTGAGATATATTATTTTATTAATCTGTTAATACTTAACACATATGGAGTAATTAAACCTAAAACTCCATCATGAGATTGATTAAATTTTTTTTCCTCTTTGAGTGGTGTATGTTCTTATGAAGCTGCTTGTATCCTTTCTCCAGAAGCGTCACCCCCTGCCTCTGTCCCCACAGAACTATCCTCTGCACGGCAGCGAAGTCAATGGCTTCCATTCGGCCCCCACCACTTACAACCACCCACCCACCATCAACGGAGAAGGCATCATGTGTAAGGGATTTTTGAAATAAACTGATAATAACACGAAAGTCTTGAGATGCATCTGTCACTTGATTCAACTCCCATAGTAATTTTATATATATATACACAATGTGTGTGTGTTTTTTTTCCTTCTCCCAAAAATAAATTAACGGGTCATCTGACTCGCGTTATTTATTTTGTCTCTGCAGCCAACCGAGGCACCACAGCTGGCAGTTCAGGAGATGAGATTGGGAAGGCTCTTGCCTCAGTGAGTCCTTTTTTCTGTTTGCTGTTGGTTTTGTAAATTAGTGCTGGGCAATAAAACAATTACAACGGTTTTAACAGGGATTTTATTTTCCTCTGACAAAGTGACAGTGCAATGTTTTCAGGAGATTTGTGTGAAGAACAGAACAAATAAAAACATCCCATCAGTGGATTATTATTTAGTATTTTCATGGTTTGACTCAAAACTAATGAAAGTCCATTTGAAAACATTTTGAAGACAAATCCCAACAGTGACAAAAACCGTTTAAAGACCTAATAATTGATTTATGCTGAACTATAATACCATGCTGTATTTTAAATATTTTCAGGTTGCCAGTAAGATTTAGTCTAATAAAATAATTGTGTATATCATAATATTAATGATATATTGTATAAAGTAGAAAATATTGTAACATTTTCTTCCGTATTGCCCCGCAGTAGTTTGCATTTTTCAACTTGATTGCATTGAAATGCATTTCTGTGTTTTTGTTGTTTTTAAAACAGTATTGAATATTAAATAATGTTCATTACGTTGAGTTGTTTATTAATTTCTTTCAGATTTACCCATCGGACCACAACAGTAATAATTTCCCCTCAGCTCCGTCTACTCCTGGATCCCCTCAGGCGATAGCAGGTACAGTTCAGTTCGCACGCATACAGATAATATGAGGCCAAAATTATTACTCCTTATATTTAAAAAGTAAAACAATTTTAGGGGGGGTTAAGGGATTCATCTCCAGTCACACTGTTATGCATCATCTTTAACAGCAATATGAAGGGGAAAAAAAAATCCTTACATTATTTATTTTAGTTTTACTCATCAGTTCTGTTCTACCTTGACCTGATCTCAGATTCATGTCAACCTGAGCAGTATTAAGTCAGCTGGTAAACTGAGTTCATGTGGTTTATATCCTCTTATTCCTACTTTTAACTCTCCCGTACAACCATGAATTATGGAAAATATCTCAATTCCAGCCACAGAATACCTGCATCAGACCAAATCATTTAGCTTGTTCAGTTTGATTGCGACCTTTTTTGCTTTGCACACAGAAATGAATCAGGTGAACTTTTTGGAGCTAAAATAATCCTGTGCATGTTAAATGTTCTTAAGCACAGAAACGTGTCTGTTGCTTCATCTGGTGTGAAGTTACATTAACACTTAACACTATCCAAATATTTTTCTCTGCAGGAGCTCAGTCACAGTGGCAAAGACCAACCACACCCAACTATGATGGGCCACCACATGCACTGGTATGTTCAGACATTTTTCTGCTACTTCAGTTATTTGGAAACATGAAGTGGCTATATTATATTCCTCTCACACTAGAGTACAAATGCCTTGTTTAAATCATAATTAAACTGTCTATATTAGCTTTCCCTAGCTTGTATTTATGTTAATATCTAAGTGTATGTCTCATGTATTTATATAGCAGAACAAAATGGAGGATCGTCTGGAGGAGGCCATTCATGTACTGCGTAGCCATGCTGTGGGCCCTGGCTTAGAGGGCGCCCACTCTGACATGCACAACCTGCTGTCTTCAGTACACAACGGGGGCCTCGGAGGCCTTTCCCTAGCTTTTCCCAATGCGAGTCTTGCGCTCAGCAACAGACATCCTGCTATGGTGAGTCACCCATTCTTCTCAAGTAGTTTCATATGTGTTTGAAAGCAACTTCTTATGGGGGAGGTGTAAATTTGTGCTTATGTTTAATTTTATTGTAAACATACTGAGCATTGAAACTTCTCTGCAAGGAATTTGTGGTTACACTGTTTGAGTAGAGATTCAGATTTGTTATGGGAAGTACTGTAATTATATCTGTCATCCTTTGTTTAAGATACTGTGCCGGTATCAAAATAATAAATACAAAATTTTGGTAACATGGCTTACAAGAACCAAAACATACATCATGATTTTTTTATGTGACTGAAATATAGGCTGATGGGGCATCTTGCTTTTATATTGCAGTTTTATGTTGTACAACCATTTTTTAAAAATAGATTAACCTTCTATTTTAATCGATGAAATAAAATAATTCAAAATTGCTTTAATAGGATTCTTTTTTCATGAGGGAAAACCCGGTCTAACACACTCATTTGTGCCATCTGCTGGCCAAAAATAGGATTTGAGGCAGAGCGCCAAGGCAATAGTTTGCCATGTGGAGGTTGGCTGCAGGGGTTTCACTGCAACATCCACCATCAGGCTGCTCAAAGATCTGTGGATCCAGAGACAAGCCCTGCATACAAGGGATATTCTCCATCTTGTCCCATGTTCTAAAAGGGGACAGTGTTTAGTTTAAAAAAGGCATAGAGGTGATTATGTCTGAGCTACTGAGCGGGCCTCATGGCTTTCATATTCTGCCATACAAGCTAGTAGCCAGTCAGATTTACCTTTTGAGCCTCAGCGTTTACTCAAGTTCGGCCTGTATCATTAATAACAGGGCCAAAACACTTGATGACGCTAAGGTGCACAACTGAAGTTATGCCCCTAACATCTGCTGGTGGTCGCTAACACCTGATAACACATCTACTGGTAGTTGGTAACCTAAATTGTGCAGAAGACCTTCAAACGTACAAGGTACATTCACCATCCTGTCCTATATTCTAAAATGTATTATTTTCCCTGAATTAACCGCCATAGATCTGCACAAATGTTAAACAATATGAATAACGTTTTTAATTAGCCATGTCATAATTTGTCTTTGTAGCAGCTCTGTTTGATTACTCCAAGTTGGAGCAATTTCTGTGGTTGATAGAACCTTTGCAGCCTGTTGGTGGTGTTTCTGTGTCTGAGCCTGTGAGATTCAAATCATTGTTCTTTGCTTTCATTAGCAGGGGGGGAAGCATGAGGAGCCCACAGGTCTTCCTCCCAGCAGCACTCTCCTGCACGGTCACCACGCCTCTGGACCCACACCGTCAGCCGGTCAACCAGAAGGCTTCACCAGTGAGTTTGGCTAACATCTTGTTACTTAGCAGAACATCTGTTGTATTTAGCATTTTTGTCGCATAATGGTACTGAAATTAAAGATTGGTTTAGTGCCTCTGCTAGTATCCCCCCCAGAAAAGGGGAAGTTATGAAGTCAATTTCTTGAAATGGAAATACTTTTGTTATAGAATTGCATCCTCACGTTTCTTTTTTTTGTCCTAAGGTCTCCCTGGACTGGCCCGCTCTACACACTCCTCCAGCAGCTCAGACATCAAGAGAGAAGACAGAGAAGACAGAGAGGATGATGAAAACTCTCTTTCAGACAAGTCTGACGATGAAAAGAAGGACTCTAAGCTAGCACGTATTCGATCAAGGTAAAGTTATTATTTACTTCATAGTATTTCTCACTCTTTACGTCTTTTAATCAGAAACCGCTGAATCATGCTGTTAAATTCCAGTGCAAATAATTTAATCTTCCAAAGGTGGAAATTTTCTTGTGGCAAATTGTCAGACATAAGAATATTTAGTAAAACTTTTGATGACGAAATCTGCCAAATGTTCAGCTGTTTTTTGAAGTGTACTTCCTCTCAGTTATCTACTATTTCCTGTGTGTCGTGCTGATAGCCCAGTCTCTGTTAGATGTTTAACAATGTCAAAATCCCCCTCCCTTCACGTTTTCAGAAAGGAGGAGTTGGCCCTCCAGCTGCTCGCTAGCCTTTCAGAACACAAAGATGAGTACGTTTCAACGATAGAGAATCAATGTCTTGTGCTTTGCAGCCTCTTGGCAAACAATTACTCAAAGCACATGTTTATGTCACGTTTGTTTAAAATGTGAACTTCAATCGGCAGAATTATTGTAGTAAAATATTACCACACTGTCTAAAACTCACTTTAAAGTATTGTCATATGATGCAGGGTAGTGTTCAGATTTAAAATACAAATGTGGTGTTGTGTTGTCGTGAAAACATTTGAAAAACTACCCCCTGTACAAAACGACAACAAATCACAGAGATGCTTAAATAACCAAACTGATTCAAGCTGAACTATAATGAAACATGCAGGTACAACAGTGTTTTATACCATTGAAAGTCAACTTATCCAATGTTTGTGGAGTCAACATTGAAGTGGGAGATTCTGCTCCTTGGATAATGTTTTTCTCACGTTCATATAGTATTAACTGCGCACACATCTCATTTTAGCACATCCATTCAGTAAAATGTTTAGTCCTGCTCTTGGTGCTAAATGTTTATCGTGTGTAGCATGAACACTTCTTGGTTTGATGTTTTGATTTAAAATTTTTCTACTGTTTTCATTTGATCAGTTCGTCTCTGTTTGACACCAGTCAGGACAATGAAGAAGAAGATGATGAGGACCTTCCCCCAGAGTTGAAGATGGAGCGCGAGAAGGAACGGCGAGTGGCTAACAATGCCCGCGAGCGTCTCAGAGTACGGGACATCAATGAGGCGTTCAAGGAGCTTGGGAGGATGTGCCAGTTACACCTAAGCCACGACAAACCTCAGACCAAACTTCTCATCCTGCACCAAGCCGTCAATGTCATCCTCAACCTAGAACAACAAGTCAGAGGTCAGTTTGCAAGAGGAGGCACACTTATGTTTACCTCTGTTAACCCATTTAGACCAGATGCATCGTATGCCTGTATAAGCCTTAAAGACCGGGTGCGGCAATTGCATCCTTCTCCCCTGAGAGCCAGATGAGACGTGTCTGTTCTATCCACAATGTCATCTCCTGTAAGACATGTGACTGATTAAATACATTGGGCCTCATTCACAAATCTGTGCTTAAACCGTGCGTACCAACGTTTGACGCACAAATCTGGGATTCATCAAAATGGTCTTACCTAAATTTGTGCGTACTCTGCGAACAAATTTAGAACCTCCTCAGACCATGCGTATGCACAAATGATGAAGGCCCGGCTGTCCTGAAAAATGTAAACACACACACCCTTTTAACTTAATGCAAAATATATTAAAACTTTTTTGAATAAACATCAAATTCACACCCTTTCATCATAATTTTGTCATAATTATAATCTTCAAGTATACCAGTTGAGATAGTTTACTTAGTGTAAAATAGAGTATATAAGAATTTTCATATTGAAACATAACAGTTTTGGCTTTCATTAAATAGTTTATTGGCCTATAATTGATCACCCCCCTGATGTGGTGTTTATTTTTAAAGTGGGCTCAGGTCAGAGAAGTGAGGAGGAAACAGACTCTTGACACAGACCGGACCTTCCATAAGCGTCTGTCCTGTTCCTGAAGCAGCGGTGTCATAATTATAAAGGCATCATCTAAGAATGAAGAAATGTCCACAGCTCTAGTGCTCAGCACTGTGCAGGACACATCAGTCAGCGCCTCAGTTATAGCAGCATGCTTTATATTTTATTATATATGTCTATCTGCTTCAGAGGCTGAGAAATATGTTTTGTAAACATTGTCCATTCTGTCAGTTCCTCAGAAACCCCTTGCATTTTAGGTTGTTTAAAAAAAAAAAGGCTTGGGTTATAGAGTGCGTTTTTACTCGGTGCTTTAGCATCTTGGTAGATTAAATACATTATTTCATTATACCGATGTGGTCTGATTGGTTTTCCCTTCTTCATCAGAGCGTAACCTTAACCCCAAGGCAGCATGTTTAAAACGCCGCGAGGAGGAGAAGGTGTCTGGGGTGGTGGGTGAAGCAACGATGCAGCTCTCAGGCGGCCATCCTAGTATGGGAGGAGATGGACACAATCCAGTTGGCCACATGTAACACCAGGTAGGTCCTCAGGAATGACTAATAAAATGATTGTTCAGAATTAAATGTAGCTATTTTGTCCCACATTATTAGAAGTTAGCTGTCAGCATCATCCTCACTGTCTTTCTGCAGTTATTTAGTAGCGATGCTGCTGCATAATGTCTGTCTTTCTTTCACAGATCTGGTGCTGTTTCCTTGGCTGTCAGAGGATGTGGCCTTAACAATTTTCTTCCACCCATTATTCTCAGTGTGTGTTTATGTGGACATGTCTGTGTATTGTCCGTTCAAGTTTCAAGATGCACATTCACACACTCGTACACACATGCATACTGCCAAAACTGACACAGCCTGTTTGTCGCACTCCCAACCATGACTACAAGCTCAAATGTGAAGAACTTTTTTTTAGTTTTGCTTTGTTTTATACATTTACAGTTTTTGTTCAATTTTTGGTTTCCACACGATGATGGAACGCCGGAGTACTTTACGTCCTGCCACAAATTTGGGACTTCACACACTGCCGAGAGGTGCTCTGGTGAAAGAAAGGAGACCTAATCAAACACAAATTAAATCAAGGATTTGTGCCTAATTGTTACATGTTTTCTATTTGACATTTAAGCAAATTGCTTTACATGAGGAACATTTATTGTAAGGGATTGCTTATGTGTATGAGCAATTATTTTTAATGTATGTCATTCCCAGCGTGATGGTACAGTCTTACATATGTTATGTAACCAAGCCTATAGTTGAAGTTGAATTGTCTAAATTCTGTGACTTTTCCTTGATGAAATGTTTGAGTTGGGTTGTGAATAGGTCACGAGGAAAGGTCAAAGTTTTTACATTTCAAACGCAGCTTTCATGAAAGACGGGAACTCTGACCTAGAGACTGTCTCCGACTGGAGCCCAGTCTCGTCCCAAGAGGTGTCTGGAGACTTGGAAATCGAGGACTCCTTCCTTGAAGGTTAAGGATTTTCCAAGCGATAGAATCTGTCAACTACAAAACTGTTCTTCCTCTGTGTTGACCACAAATTCTAGTATTAACTCCAGTGGTTCCTTGTCATAGGTTCAGGGTTTTGTATTGCTTTATGTACTAAAGCAGTCATGGACGAGACAAAGCACAGTTGTATAGGTTAAGGCTGGAAGTTGAGTGTCGACCTGTCGTGCATTTCAGTCCCTGAGAAGTCTTGTATAAAAAGCCATTTGAGACGAAGTGGTGAGCAGCGCTCCGTGCTGTTACTTTCTTGAAATGGGTTACTGACGATGCCAGCAGACTTAACAGTTCCACGTTTTTACCCCTGAATTGATCTTCTGTAAAAAAAAAAGACAAAAAAATCTGGGTTCCTTTTGATAGAGGGATCTCATCAGTGCGCAGTTGTTGAAGCAGACAAGTCTTTGTGTAACGAAGGCTTTCTTTTCCTAAACGAGCATTCCCACTGAATTACAGCCCTTCACCTTCCTCCTGAGTAAGTCTGTCCTCAAGTTTCTTACTGAGAGAAGTGTGACGTGTAAATTCACTTCATACATTACTCTGATATGTTTCATTTTTCAAAATTAAATATATATAAAAATATATATTTTTTGTTAGTCTATACATTGTAGATTTTTTTACATAAATGGCAATATTAGTTTGAAGTTTAGAGTGTATTGTAGATGAGCTGAAAAAGGGGATATTTGACATTTAAATGAATATGTTCAAAAATTGAATTCACAATTGAACGGCAGAGGAAAAGGGGTCAACAGATGATGAAAGACAAATGTTGAAAGCGTTTGGTATATACTTTATTCCAGTTTTAGTTGTAAGGCATATCATCAGCTACCCAGATTAATTCTTTCCATGGGGGGGCGGGGCGGGTGTGTATGTGGACAGAGTTTTTGCTGCGACCTTGTTAAAGTGCGCTGACTTTAGCAGCGAGGTGCCGAGGAAAAATGTGGGAAGGGGAATTTTGTCTCTAACAGTAATTATGCAACTGGTTTTTGAATGTAGCTACCATACAAATGTGGATCGCCTTCATTTTCAAAGTTGTGTTCCTGGGTTTTCTCAGTACAGTGTAAGAGTTTTTCGTTTCACTTTTTTTTTTTTTTTCTTCTAATGTCTGACCTAAACCAAGTGGCTCCGTGTGCAGCTCACCGTCTCTTTTTTTAGTATCCTGCACATTTGTTTTGGAGGCAGACGTCCGTATTGGGTGTAAGGTAATGGATAATATGGAGAACAAAACAGTGTTATTGTGATATTGATCCCATGTCATGTCATGTTGTGACTGGTTTTTACCAACATGTAATCACAAATGGGAGGTAGAGCATTTTGTGTGTTTTATTTCTACAAAAAAAAAGATGAAGAAAAAGACCTATACAAGTCAATAGTGTGGCCTTTTCATTCTCAAGACTTAAGATGTCATGATGGGAGAGTGATACCTTATCAGTGCCTGAACTTGTATTTTCATTTAAGACAGTCTTTATTTTGTGAACCATATCATTTCATTTATCATGGAGATTAAAGAGGTACTTGTTCATTCCCCCACCCTCCCTTCTCCTAATGCTTTTTTCAATTTTCAGGAAGAAGTTTAAATGGTATAAAGAGATTTTTCTTTCAGTGTATCTAGTTAAATAAATAAATGTTACATAGATCTTGTTTAGTTTTTATTCCTCATTTCTAAATATTCAACTGGATGATATTGTCCACACTGCTGTTTTAGTGAAGGTCATGGGTCCAGAGTTTTCTTTCTACCCGCCCTATATTTTTCAACAGTTTTGACATAACGGGGTTCAAGAGATGCTGCTTGTGGCTCTGGCTGTCTGCTTTTGATGAACGTTGACATGTTTCTGTGAATGTGTTTCTTCAGTTTCAGTGTAGGGCGTTAGTTTTACTTTCCATAGCAGCTGGAGTTGATGATTTGGAGCATTTTTTTTTTTTTCTTATTTTATTCCTGTAAAACATCAAGTATATTTCGTCTTCAATGACAATTTTCACCTCTGAAATTTGACTCTTCCAGCTCTTGGTGGATATTGACAATGACCTTTTTGTGAGAAGTTCTTATCACTTCTTTCAAAATGTTATATTTAAAGTTTTCTTTAGCCATAATCATTAATATTACAAGATCAATAAAGTGTTCTGAAGTTTGTGGATTTATTCCAAGGGAAGATCTGACTTGATGTCACAGTATTCTGTAAAACTTCCTATTAGGCAGCAAGTTAAATGCTAAAAATGTATCTTTGGGGGAATCTTATTTTTACTCTCAAGTCATGACAAGACACAGTTAGCAGAAAAGCAGCCCCGACCACTGCAGGAGCACAAAGTGAACACAAACCTACTATATTATGATGGGAAGTGTTGAGTCTACGTGCTGCGATTTGGTTTAGTATAAGAGAGCAGTGATAAAACACTTGCTTCCTCCAACTTTTTGTCATATCTTTGTTGAACTGAATTGATGTGACTATTGAGTGTTAAATGCATTCACTGGTACACAGCCCTACATCATGGGGAGTGAGGACACTGACTCCTGCAGGGTCCTCACAGTGCCTCACTCAATCTTTCTTTTTTTAATATATATAAATATATATAGTTGAGAACTGTCTTGTATATAACAGTAATGTAGCAATAAATGTGCCATTTTTAATAACAGATTATACCTTTTCCAATGTCTGGCTTTTGAATATTGTATACATAAAAAGGAAAATAAAGGAAAACATTGTAATAAAGGGATTACTGTAGTGCGGAAGATGAATTTGTTCATATTTTCTATTGCTGGCGGCCGAATAAATAACTAATGCACGTGTCAGCTTTATGAATATGAAACCAAGGCACCACATTCAATCCAAGCAGACATACCAGCTAATACTATTGATGTCATGAAGTCAACATGGCGCAGGACTGGAGTATTAATTGTAGGCGGATGGCTGCCAAAGGTCTGTGTCGTAAACACAGGTCCTTTTTCTTTTTTTTTTTTCCAGAGTGTGGCCTGAAACGACCCTGAGCTGCCGCACGCACGCACCGCGCAGCTCATTTAAATCAGGCGTCACAGGAGGCAGCCCGGGGTCCTTCAGAGCCGTCAACAGTGCCTGGAGGGAAGCAACGCGGCGCAGAGAGAAGGTCAGGATGGTCCAGAAAATACTCAATAAGTTCGTCGGTGCCAAGTACATCACGATTCTGAGGACGTGGTGAGTTACGGCCACAACACGGGAACAAACCAGCACTGGAAATAGATTTTTTTATTTATTTCCATCGTGTTGTCAACAAACAGGCGACGCCCCCCTGTCCTTCTGCATGAGGTTTATTAGCCGACGTTAGCTTCCTATTGGCTTTACTAGCTGCATAAGTTAGCATCGCTAGTTAGCATCACCATGTTAACGGGTGAACAACCAGTGAAGGAGACGAGTCACATTGATATGATCGTGCAGTTTTGAGTCAGGCACAGCTGTCTCTGACATTTCTACCCTAGTTCACCACATACAACTATTTGTCAATAAACTTGTCCCCTGAATCATTATTCGATTGATGTTTTCTAACCTGCAGTGAAGTATAAGTTACAGTTTGAGTATCTTAAAAAAAAGTAGATTTGATTATATAGTATTAATATAATCCAATAGATGCATTCTCTCTTAAACAGCTGTTTGTTTCTGTATATGCATACTGGCAGCACAGTGATCTCACTGACCTTGCAAAAAAGTAGGTCAACCATTGCTTACTAGACTTTGATAAGGATTATATAATTAAAGGAAAATTATTCTAACTGATCAAACATTTTTGATTGTCAGATTAATTGATACTTTTTTCAGTCAGCAATTCATTAAACGTTTTTCTTTTTAAATACACGGCTGGATGGATTAATGTTTTTTGATTCTGATCATCAGTAATCACCAGCAACATAAATTAGGAGATTTGCAACCTCTGAATTGCAATTACTGAATTTAATTATCTTCAGGAAATTAATTATGATTTTTAAAATGTCATTTTGGGTTTGTGTCTAGACTCAGAAGATTTTGAACCTAACGAATGTCATTAGAAATACTATGTATTTTGTAAAATAATCATGCGTAAAAGTAGCAGTTATGCGGTTTATATATTTGTATTATAGTTGATTTATTGTGTGATTTCTTGTTTCATTTATATGTCACATGTTATCTTTCTTCTAGGGTACCTAACATGGTTGCCTGGGGATCAGTGGGCGGTGTGGCGCTGGTCCACTTCACAGACTGGCGGTTGTTTCTAGACTATGTGCCGTACGTTAAAGGGAAGTTCAGCGAGGATGAATAAAGTCTCGCACAACTCTAAAATGTGAGTCCACTGCCAATGTGACCAGCACGTGTGTAACTGGATTGGATTGCTCGTTAGCTTTAGCCACACCCATGCACTCCAGATAAGAAAGCGACAGGTGCAGACACAGGGGTGGGGGCCATGACAGGTGCTTAACTGCATCTGCACAGACAGTGAGGTCAGAGATGCCTCAGACATCTGCAGTGGTTACCACAGGCTGGGAATACAGGCTACAGAGAGCAGGACACCTGTTCATCAGACAGGCTTTATGTTTCTGTCCAATCTAAAGCTTTGCAAAAGATTTACACAAGTTGTAGAACAAAATCAGTGTATTACAAAAATTAACAAAAAGATAAAAATAAATGCCTTTAGCAGAATTCAAGTGTAGTGAACTATGGTGATGTAGCAATTAAATATTGATTTGAAATGCTGAAAGGATGAATAAACATTTTTGACTCTGTACAATATCAATATTGAGACAATACGGGTGATATCATAATTAGTGTTTTCTTATATTAATCAGATAAAGTATCAGTATAATACAATTATTATGACCTAAATCCCTAACAGTATCCATTATATCATTGATATAATTAGAGATATTATATTCCTGTTAGTAGTTATATATCTCTCTGCCCCCGCCCCCTGAAACCTTTTGGGTGTGGTTCCACCAGAACCTGTTCACTTGCATCAGATGAGGAAGTTTGTGAAGAAGGAAACAGGTTTCCAGCCTCAGGGACAGGAAGGATGTGCTTCTCATACATTCAAACTGATTTGTGTTTTGATGTACATTTTTGTTTTATTTTTGAACTAATGACTGGGCTCTGTGTCTGCCTGCAGGACCAGAGCTTGGGAATGGTCATACAGTATATGGGTGGATTGCTTGCACATCGAAAAACTTAAGTAGGATGACCCTGGCTCAGCCATCAGTCACTGGGGACTTGTTAGGAAGGAGGTGGACCTCGGGATGCAGTCTGTGGAAATTCATTTTCCAGTATTATTTAATGTGAATAAAGCTTTAATGTTCTACATTGTGTCCATTTTTGTCTCCTTCAAATTTCCAACTGTGGATGCAATTTTTGAAACTGTGTTTACATAAATCCTTTTTTTGTATGAGGTGATTTTGAAGGAGTGGTTCTGTAGATGTGATCTATGCAAACTGTCCATGATTGTTTGTACTGTCAAAATATTATGACATATTTTTTTATTGAAGACAATGCATATGTAAAGTATCTGAATATATACTTCACCAATAGTGCATGATTACAAATATGGAATAAAAAGAATTAAAGCCTACATCTGCACACTGAGGCCATTTTCAATCTGACATTAGGCTCATTTTATGTGGCAGGCTGCGAAATTTGCGTGGATAATGTCTTTCATTTCTCCCATCGAAGGGGGAGGGGACTGAAAGAGGAGAGGGGAGAAGGGATTTAACATAGCGAGAGGGAGAAAACGAGATAGTGTCTTCAAGATGGATAAAAACGAGTAAGTACACCATTATTAGGGCGAGAAACCCGCGGACAGAGATGTTTGTAGCCTTTGATGAGTGGAGGGTCGTCTTGCATAACAAAGTATGTTTATCATCGATCAGACTAAAAATGCTCTCGGTGGTCTCGCAGTTTTTGGCAGACAGCAGCGCTGTGCAGCCGGGATGTGTGTGTGTGTGTTTTCTGTTGCCTCTCTTGTCTTTAATCTGCCTCATATCCACAGCTAATGTTGGACCGAGCACGGAGTCGGTGCACTGCGTCGACAGGTTTGTATTTCGACGTGAGGTTTTTAAGCCTCAGACGCAGATCGGATGTTTCCTGCACCGCAGTTAAACAGTGTAGATGTGTGACATGCTGCTTTAAAATGGTGTCTGTGTTTAATCGATGAGCTCCACTCGGTTCATTCATAAAAGCCGGCTCCAGACTGCCGGCTGACATCGGCGGGGATTGTCGAGGTGAAGCGGCTCCGCTCACCAACATGAACTTTTTATACATTTTTTTCCACAGTTCGAAGCCTCTGCAGGTGAATGTTTATATTTTTACTACATCCGGTTATTTGAATGATTCCGCTACACGTGTGATCGTTGTCACTGCATCTGTGTGTCGTCGCTATTTACGGTCTATTTGTAGCTGCAGCCTGATTTATGTTTCCCATAGGTTAACGTCGCTGTGCAGGTAGCACTCTGCGTCAAGCTAAACAGGATGTAAATTGGCACTTCCGTTAGGCCATTTCAAAATAAAAGACCAAGACCCAAAATGGGCGTGGAGGGTATTAGATTCTGCATGACCCCGTTGTGTTATTCAGAGATTAAGCCAAAAAGCTTAGACGGAGAAATAAAACCCTAAACAAATGTTTCAAAGTATTGTTAAAATATTTCAAATTCAACACAGTAAATGTGACATGTAATTGACAACTGAAGGTACTAACTTTAATATCTTCCTAAGTCAACCATTACATTTCAAGCTCAAATAGATTCAAAGTGACATAATAAATATGACTTGATATATCATTATCAACTATTTTAATTCACCCAACCAGATTTGCTTTAAATCCAAGTTTATTATTGAACTATGTAAACAGTCTTACACATCTACCTTAGACTTTTACAGTCAGATATTAAATTGGTGACTTTATGAAGTTGTCTTCTGGTCACAATTTATTCAAATTAATTGTTTAATTCTTGTAGTTCTGTTTTTAAAAAGAAATATTTAAAACATTTATGAAAATTTGTTTTCTTGCATAATTATACTTTTTTGCACATTTGTCATCAAACTTTTATTGATGAGGTAAATTCCTTTAAGATTATATCTAATTTGCAAGGTACATCTGATTGCTTAAAACATTTAGACGACAGGAACTTTCGTGTACTTTCTTTAATCTTCGTGTAATGCCATAACTCCACAGACTGTGGTTCATGACGACAATACTTGCTTGTTAATCTGCTTCATATCTCTTCATATGTTCATAAGAAAATACTTGGCACTAAAAGCACCAATCCAGCTCTGATTGGTGACGACTAATGTTTTATTCTGAAATCCAACACCCAGTGACTTCCCGTCGCTCACGCTGTCTTCACGCAGCGGCGACGTCCCGTGTTTTCCTCGCGGATGTAGCCCTCGCGGCCGATTGCGCGAAGCGGGGTAGTGATGTGGCCGAGGTTCGGCGGCGGAGCGATCTGCCGAACGACAAAGGGAAGAGGAGACGTCGCTGGCGGCGGACAGAACTCGTTTCGGGGACGCATGTTGTAATATGGTCGAAACAAAAGCGTGAGGAGCGATAGGCCTGTCCTTCTCCTCTAAAATAGACCGACAGCTACACTTAAAAAACCGGCGTCGCTACCCGCTGTAACTTTTTAGTGGATTTATAGGCTGCTCGCGTGGGAAATGGAGAAGAAAAGGTGGGATTGCACTGCTCTCCCCAAGGGCTGGAAAATGGAAGAAGTGACCAGAAAGTCGGGTTTGTCCGCTGGAAAAAGCGATGTCTATTATTTTAGGTACTAAAACGAACCGGGGGGCTCGTAAAGAGAAACTTTATGTGGGGAGGTGGGGGGGGCAGGAGGTGTGTGATGAGGCGGGGTGGCGGTGGGTGGTGGTCGGTATAAAGTTTGGGGATGTGAGGGAGGAGGAGGAGGGAGAAGGAGCGGGGCTGCGAGGCCAGACAGGCCGGGCTCCTCTCGCGGCCGCCGCCGGGAGGAGGAGCGTGGTGACCCGGGCAGACTAGCAGCAGCTGACGAGGCCTCTGATGATTCATAAAGAAACAAACTCAGTGTCATTACCCGCCCGCCTGTTTTTTTAATGCTCTGCCATTGAAGTGAATGAACAACGTCAGATTTGTTTTCATTTAGCAGAGGAGAAGAGCAAGATGAGGAGCAGAGGCAAGAGAGGGGGGAGGCGGGTCGGTTGTATAGTCTGTGGTAGGCGAACTGTGTTCAAATCCTACTGCTGTTTACTGTGCTGTGTGGTGATGTAACACACATCTGCATGACGTCCTGGCACGTGTCCACCCGCAGCTGTGTTGCCCATTGCTCGGGTTCCAAAACAAACCAAGAAAGATGCTGTAGCTCCCACACGCGGAGCCACAATGTCTCCATCCTGACATGTGTGTTGATATTGTCATGTTTACTCACAGACGCTCAGAGGTTATACATCGTGTTTGATATTTCTATATATTCATGTCTGCTCCTCATGCTACCAAAGAGCTGTTAATTGAGATCAGGGCCTCAGTTTTTAAGATTGCTTCCATTTCGCAGCGCGATGTGATGTGGTTTCAGTTTCATCTCTCATTTGGATGTGCTCTGGTTGTGCTCTGACTTGTTGCATGTTGTTGTTACTTTTCTGTCTGTTGTGCCCTCATCCCTGTTCAGTTCTCTCTGTGTGTGTGTGTGTGTGTGTGTGTGTGTGTGTCTTCTGTTCTGTTCTGACCTGTCTTGTGCTTTTGGCTACATGGTGACGATTGTGGTGAGTGGAGTGGTTTTTCTCATGTCCTGTCCACTGCCTCTCCTCCACCAGTCCGTCTGGGAAGAAGTTTCGGAGCAAGCCTCAGCTGGCCCGTTACCTTGGCAACCAGATGGACCTCAGCTCCTTCGACTTCCGCACGGGGAAGATGCTCATGAGCAAGCTGAACAAGAACCGCCAGCGGCTGCGGTACGACAACAACAACCAGAACAAGGTGAGAACAAACTGACTGTGAGACACATCGGATGCCTGTGACCCTGCGCCGACCTGGTTTTAACATCCATCCTGAGGGATCTGATCAATAGTGGACAGCTCTAGGTTCAGGTCTCAATGACCACATTCAGAGGTGTTCTGGAACGCATGTGACAACATTCTTCTTGCTGCGTGAGTGCATCCTGAGCCACATGAGGGACCACTCACTCGGCTGATGTCTCTATTTTCATGCTTCTTGGTGTCCATACACTTATTTGTTTGTAGCCACGTCCACAATAACAACACTGATCCCCACATAATGGCTGATACTTCTCAAATTGGAGAAATCTTTCTTCACAGCTGCTACACAAGTTTCATCCAGCTCCTCCTGACTCTACTCTTCCTCTCTCTTGCTGTCGCTGACAGTCACACACATCGTCACACACACACATACAAACACAGTGGCATTGGACACATCTATAAACTCAGACTGGGTGAAAACAACATCATTTAGTTTTCGCGAACACAAATGACGGTCGGGATTACTTGCATACAGAGCGGGGAAGTGAGATCCGATCAAAAGCAATTGCAGTAGCGGATTCATTTTAATGTCAGGTGTGAACATGTACTTAGTTCTGACCACTTGTGTTCAGATGACGGATGTTAATACCAGGTCTGAACAGGACCTATGTTCATATTACACTCTGTTTACTATATAGTGACCATGAAACTTCCCTCTGTGGAGCAGAAAGTCGTCCATGACGTGGACCATACTTTAATAGATACAATAATAACAGTCATGTAGCAGCAGTACACCTAAAATTAAAATTTACCGCTAGTTACAGAGTAAAATATTAAGTGAGTGAAGCCATTGCAAACATTGCCTCTGGAAAATGTGCAGACAATTGGACATTTTCCGGAGTTGCCTTTCACACATGAAGAACGCAGCAGGAGATTGTCTGAGTCAGTCGCTCTCACAACAGCAGGAAAATGTGTGAAACATTCAGGCGAGGAGAGACACCTGTAGAGCAGGAGGCAGAACATAAAGTATCAACTCTGCTGCCTAAAAGAGTTGTTTTTGTTAACATCACATCGACTGCAGCGTTGGTTCGTATGGACTCTTCTTGTCTTTTCAGTTTTTATATCTTTTTGGTGTCTTCTACGTGTATGACGCCTCCTTTTCATCCTGAGATGTTTGTATTCTTTTTGTCTAGCTTTTTTCCGTTTTGCGTCCGCCCCGTGTTAGAAATGTCATCAGCACCCCCCACTCTTTCTGGGAATTTCCTGCTGTATTCTCACAAGGGCTTCTCATTCTCCATTTTCTGGAGTTTTTACGAGGGGAGGCAGGAAGGTTTTCGGAGAGATTGTCGGGATCAGCTGACTTACTGTATATCTGCGTTCTCACATACAGCCCCTTTGGAAAGTTTCAGGAGAATGTCTGGAACTCAGTGCATATCTGAAAGCAGCATAAGTGAAAGAAGGAGCTATTTTGTACACTGCCTTTACTTTCGGCAGGTGGAGTTGTGTTTAACTCTAGTTGGATAACATGGTTTTAGTTTCAGCTCTGCAGGTAAAATGTTCAACGTCAACCAGAAACAATCATTTAGTGTCAATAGAGGTGAAAATCTTCTTGGTGATTGGTTGATTGTTGCTAATGCACCCGGAAACATCTGTTCAGCCCAAGTTTTGAGCACGTGCCAAAATGTTATGTGCTTTTAATATAAATGTAGCCTCTTATCAGACAGGCAGTAGAAATCTAATTTGTGTAACCTAGATTAGGTAAGACGGACACCTTCTCAGTTAATGCCATATTTTAAACCGCTACAAAGTTTGCTACAAACCAGAACCGGAAAGGCTCTAGTGTAGAAGTAGGTTTATCTATAATGAAAATAGTACTTGATAATAGTACTAGTACTATTATTCAATAATACTTAATTCAATTCAAACCAAAAGTGGCTTTTAGATGTTTTTCAAACACACAGTGAGCCTATGTTTTACAGGGCCACAGTCAAACCAGTTTTTTTTATTTACTGGTTCACTTCAGTCAACTCTTAAATCCACACACACAGCAAAAGCTTTGTTCTCATTTGAATGGCTACATGTGGTCTTAAAATAACCTGGTGCACATGTATTTTCTCTCCTGTCCATCCTGCCCTTGCGTCTTTTTAGGGAAAACCTGACTTGAACACATCACTGCCAGTCAGACAGACGGCCTCCATCTTTAAGCAGCCCGTTACCAAGGTTACCAACCATCCCAACAACAAAGTGAAGACAGACCCTCAGAAAGCTGTAGACCAGCCCAGACAGGTACACAGCATCTGTCCGTCACAGTTAACATCGTCCCACATAAACCTGAGACATGTGTTTTCTGACTGTCACTGTTTTATTGTTCACAGCTTTTCTGGGAGAAGAAACTCGGTGGTCTTAATGCTTATGACATCGCAGAGGAGCTGGTGAAAACAATGGAACTGCCTAAAGGCCTTCAAGGTAATTACACCAATTACACATCGTTTATTTTCCTTAAGTATCATTTAGGTGTGTTTAAATATAATTGTTTAATTAAATGTATTCATAAGGGAAAATGTATAATATTAAACAGAAATGCTGCACCAGAGTAAGCGTGAGGCTAATTGTCATCAGCAGTGTCCTGGTAGGTCACAATTAAAACTTGGACAAAACTAGAAAGACTAGACACGTCTCCCCGGCTCTGTCTCCCCGGCTCTGTCTCCCCATTTCACACTTGTCTCATCTAGGCTAAATACCCTGAAGCTGTTTTTATTAAAAAAAAAAGAGAGAATTAATGAAAATATGGAGTCAGGAGTTACAGATTCAAGGAGCTTTAAGCAGATTTTTCAGCAGCAGTTATTTGTATTTTTATATGATATCACTAAATCCGAGTGCAGTTTTAAGAAACGTACATGTTTCTTGAGAAAAGTCTGATTTATTATTATTCCGTTGTTCTCTTAGGTGTTGGTCCCGGTTGCTCAGATAAGACTCTATTGTCGGCCATTGCGAGCGCGCTTCACACCAGCGCCGCTCCCATCACCGGCCAGCTGTCTGCAGCTGTAGAGAAGAACCCGGGAGTGTGGCTCAACACGGCACAGCCGCTATGCAAGGCTTTTATTGTCACCGATGAGGACATCAGGTGGGTGATCACTGAACACTACTCTACACTGTTTGAACATCTGTTGGAATGTGTGCCAAGGAAGCAGTTGTGTAACAAATTGTGCTAAGATCTTGTTCACTGTGATTGAAGAAATTCACTTCTTGTGTAGATTGACTGTCATATCTGTTTTTGTGGTATTGACTTCTGTTTGTCAAAGCGAAACAACCACTATAAATGTAATGGCAATCACACTTCCACCAAGGCCCAACAGTCTCCTTAAATTCCACACTACACGAAATCTCTATAAACAGATTATACATGTGAATTTACAGAATCTGTTGGCAAGGGAAAAGAGTTTTGGGCCAAAACCCTTGTGGTTTCTGTTCCTAGTTTGGCCGATCATGTTTGAGCAGGCTTTGGTTGTCCCGCAGGTACAGTCTGTGTGGAGTGCAAAAGAGGTGGAACACATTGACCAAAATGCATCGACTATAACCTTTTAATTTTATTTGCATTCATATGCAGATAACTGTCAATAGAGATCAGCCAAAAATGTCGTCTGGACCTAAAACAAAAAGTATCGCTGTTTGTGTTTTGTGAGGAGAAAGATTCAATGGTACTTGTCTTGTCAGACTGTAAACTGTGTACGGCGAGCGGAAGACAAAGTTTTGCCCCAGATATCCGCTGTCTACACAGGAAGCCCCCCAAGTATTGGCTGTTGACTCCAGAGGCTGATTTGTCATCGGACGATAACTCATGGACTCTGAAATTGGCACCAAATCACAGATATCACTCCCCTAAATGTGTCTGATGTTTTTCATTTAGATCCATGAACTATTACCTGTGCAATTGGTGAATATGTCAAATCACAACAACTGTCCATGTTCATGAAAGTGATAAAACTTCCTGGATTTGCCCCTTAGTATGGATCCGTGCCAAAATCCTATGAATTCTTGGCCCATGTTGTTCCATCATTCCGAGTTTCATGGAATATACAGAGGTGAAAATATACCCTCCTAAATGGAGGTAAAAAGGCAAATAAATAATTAAGATATCTGCCAAATTTTTTATTTGTATTTTGCCCAAAGATGACAGGGTTGTCTCTGTTTTGAAAATGTCAAGATTCCATAACAAGTGACCCTGCTCTCTATTAAAAACACACACAAACCATCTGCTGTGTGCTGATTCGGTGGTTGTTAGGAGCAGCTGTAACTGCCAACTGTAACAGCTTCCTGTTGTGTTTGTGTGTAGGAAACAGGAGGAGCTGGTGTACAGTGTGAGGAAAAGGCTGGAGGAGGCGCTGATGGCTGATATGATGGCCCACGTCGAGGAGTCTGCCAACGAGGGGGAGTCTCTAAAGGATGAGGGCAACAGCAGCGAAGACATGGAGAGCGTATAGCACAGGTCGGTCAGGGGACGATTACATGGCATCAAATAAAATAACTGAAAATGTATGAGCTTGTAATTTTATTCCACTTGCAACACAAAGAAAAATAAATAAAATGGAAATGTATTTTTCTATTTCTACTTCTGTTTCTAGCCATTTGCGGAGTTTAAATGATTTTATTTGAGATGTAACCTAATTGTTGATATCTTTTCCTATAGGGTTTTGTAAAGCCTGGTTCGGTTCATTCAACGGCTGCACATACACACACACACGACTATGAAGAGTAGGAGCCCTTCACCAGTCCAGCCATGAAGACCCCTGCCCCAGTACCAACATAAACCTGATTCCCTCCAGAACAGCCTAAAGAACTGAGTCTCTAACGCGCCCATTCATCATTAACTCCTCTGGATGGGATTCGCTGACTCCAACGGCCATGAAAATATACTCAATGATTCTTTTTTAAATTGACTTCAACTGAACTGGCAAATATTCTTAACTTATCTACAGTGTCAAATTCCATTTTTGATGATCACGTGCATACTTCTTAGTAGAAGGCTTTGAGTGGGTTTGTAGTTTTTGCGACAATCAGGTCATATCCAAACATTTTACGTCAGCAAAGGGTTCATTTGGGTGTTTATGCTTCTTTTCTGGGCAGATTTGAAATGAATGTTTTGTATTCTTGGCTCGTCTCCCTCTTAATTTCCATGATGCACTTCATGCATAGTTCGATAAGACACACAGAGAGAGCCCTCTTTTCGAGGGTTTGAGCTCATTTGAATCAGCTTCAGGGCCAAACTGCAGATGTACTTTGAAGCTTGTGTTCATCCATCAGAGGGGACAGAGTCAACTTTTATATTGTTACCTCAAGGAAATATCCTCCATGTCACCCTGTGAGTCATGTTCAGTACTGACCAAAGAGGAAGCTCGTCATTTTTGAGAACTGTGAGGTCGTTGACTTTTGTCTGTATTTGAAAACTTGATGAGCACAATAGAGAAGAAATGACTTGAAACCTCTTTCTGTAGTACAGCTGTTACTGTTTTTAACTCTTATCATCATCATATATATATATATATATATACATAGGTGCTGAGTGATGTTGGTAAACATTGCGGTTAGGTGCCATGGCTTTGTTTCTGTGTGTCAACATTACCCCACACACACGTGCTGCCTCCTCGAAAAACACGCGCAAATTTGGTGACAGCAAATGACAGATTATAGTTTTAATGTCTTTTCATTTATTATCAGAGTAATAATAGTTTATTTTATTCTGTCTCCCTGTATGTCAAAGCTTGATGGTGAATGACTTGATTCACATTATTAAAAATTCCCTTTTCGATATCAGCAGGCTGATTGCTGAAATGAATTTGATTGTATTACTTATTAAAATGAGTCAGTATGTCCGTAAATCTGCTGTTGGTGTTTTTATTTTCTCTCAATAATTTCTCTGTACATTCACAATTTTATTACCTCTACCAATGTTTATGTGTTTGTACGTCTTCAGCAAGATTAGTCAAAAACAGGACTGATATTTGAGTGTGGGGAATTTTGTGCAAATCTGAATAAATATCTGGATCTTGTGAATTAAAATGTGGTTTAATAAGAGGCTTGTTGAGCCTGGTTGGGTGTATGCGCTCTGTATTTAGATGTATCTGACCCCCCCCCTCACTAAAAGGGCTGTCTTAAAGTCCCTCTGCCTTGCAGGAATAAGTCAGAATGGACAAACTCCTCCATCCAGATTAACAGTTAACGTGACAGTGCCCATGCTTTTATGTGCAACGTGGACAAAGTGCAAAACGCTGTCACCTGCACTGACAGTGGCTCCGCAGATGAGTAGAGGATAAACCGGCGTCTTCATGTCAACCCTCCTGCCTTTCTGATCTTCGGAGTTATGTCGCTGCTCACGCTTTAAAGTAGTCGATATGGCAACACTGGAGCTTTACAGTAAGGTAAGACAATGTAATCGAGTGTGTGTCTTTTTCTTTGCATTTTTAGAATGATTCACCCTTTATCATTTATTTTTTCTCGTCCTTTTAAAGAGGAGTAATGATTACAATATTAAAAACACAACCGCTAATACTTGTAAAATGTGTATTTATCAGTCCTTTCTAGTTATGTACATTTTCATAGACTCTTACCCTAATGTCCAAATCATTACCTTTCTTCGTTTGTGTTCTTCAGCCAATAGTTGATAGATTTCCTGTTAAAAAATCTGCAAAAAAGTTTGTTATTTTTATTCTCATTTCTATGAACAATGGTCAATCTATAAAACTGTACTGATCAGAATGTGGATTGAAACTGACATATTAGTTGGTGAATTAGACATGTTGGGCGTAGATAATAGCTAATCCATGCAGGCAATTTAGAGGAGGATGACTAGTGTTAATTTTTAACACTGTTTAGGAGGCTTTTATGCTGATGGGTCACAAATCTGTGTAGGGCAGGCCAGGAAGTGTGACATGTACCTGAACAGTGTTAGAGAGTGAAATAAAAAATGTTTCTTCACGTTGTTATAACATATGGCAAGTGTGTTTTCCATTTTTATTATTCAATGCGGTATTTTAATAGTTTATCATTACAATTGTCTGTTTCTTCCTTAGGGGGCAAGTGTGTGGATTCCTGATTCGGATGCAGTCTGGGTTTCAGCCCAACTCCTCCAGGACTACGCTCCTGGAGAGAAACATCTGCTGCTGCAGCTCTCTAATGGAAAGGTGACACACATGAAAGCTGCAACATCCCTCCAATATTTTCACAAAATACTTACTGGGCCCCCTCCCCCAAAATACACCTCTGACTTCCTCTCCCATTGACAGGAGATGCATTACCCAGTGGGCTCTCCTGCTGATCTCCCACCGTTGGGGAACCCCGACATCCTGGAGGGGGAAAACGATCTCACGGCTCTCAGCTTCCTCCATGAGCCGGCTGTCCTGCACAACCTGCGGGTTCGATTCCTGGACTACAGCAGCATCTACACGTACTGTGGTGAGCCTGGAACAGATGGAGGCAGAGGACAGCGGGAGATTGATGGAAATCTTAGGGATGACTGTCACAGTGGAAATGGGGACAATGTACCTGCAAGTGTTCTTGAGATGTACAGTGGCAAAATGCTAGAAACAGGAAGCCACTATGTGCTTTTCGTTTGAATAATTATAAACATATAGATATACACTACCCTATTATAATAACCATATTTACTGTAAATATTATGATTTAAAATTGAAGAAATATGCTCCACAGCTCACACTCCATTTTGAACAAATTCTTGTTTTAGTTTCCTTTACATCTGTCTAGTTGTGTCAAGAAAATTTACTTAAATTCTTTTTTTTTACTGCCTCTGAAGATCCAGTTTTTGATGACCCCACTTTTCTGCAATGACGGTCAAGTGTAAATACACATTGTACTTCTCTGTCTATTGTGCATTGTGTAGTATATATAAGTCCTCTCAGTACAGATATATAGATTCTTTAGTTGTCCCTGTAGGGAAATTGTTTTGCTGCAATAATCCCAGAGCATTTCCACACCAACATAAAAACATGAAGATATACCCAACACTTACATTTGCATTGCACCTTTAAGCAGCTCTGCATTGACAGAGATTTGGACATTTTTATCTTTTTGCTGTAGATAGTTTAAATGAGGAGGCGAGAGGATTCCTCTCATCACCCACAATGATCCTTGCCCCATTTGCGACTCTGTCTCTGTTTATATATTATACTGTTTATATATTACCACACTCATGCTGATGCTCATGTTTCAGGTATCGTCTTAGTGGCCATCAATCCCTATGACCAGCTCCACATCTACGGAGAGGAGGTGATCGATGCTTACAGTGGTCAGGACATGGCCGACATGGAACCTCACATCTTTTCAGTGGCAGAGGAGGCCTACCGCACCATGACCAGGTCAGACCTCAAAGATCAGAGGGACAGTTCCCCCAAAGGAAAATGCACTCATTATCTGCTCAGCACTATGCCGATGGAGGGGTGGGTGAAGTGTTTGAGGGGTAAACAGCGTTGCAGCCGAATCTAATTCAATCGAAATAACTGGTCACCGATTCTTTATACTGCTCCTGTGGTGTCATCCTAGTGTCCGTAAGCCCTGACGTTAAAAAAAAGTGGTCACCATTTACTTCAATTATATTGGATTCGGCTGCAACGCTGTTTACCCCTGAAACTCCCAAAGTGTTTTGTGGACTCAAACACTTCGCCCCCACCCCTCTATAAGCATAGTGGTGAGTAGATAATGAGTGCATTTTCATTCTTGGGTGAACTATCCCTTTAACTGAGTGTTTGTTGGCCTTTTGCAGCTGTGATGTTAACATTTCATATACTCTATCACTAATAGTGATAAACCTGCAGATATGAGCGTGTATGAGATGTATAAATATGTTGGTAGGGAGGAGAAAAACCAGTCGATCATCATCAGTGGGGAGTCAGGATCAGGAAAAACTGTCTCAGCCAAATTCACCATGAGATACTTTGCTGTGGTCGGAGGAGCAGCCCAGCAGACCAGTGTGGAGGAGAGAGTCTTGGCTTCTAACCCCATCATGGAGGTGAGGAGGGATATTTGTCCCTTACTCTTAGTTACAGTATGGGATGTCATATAAAGATATAAAATAATAATATAAAAAAACAAATAATTTTTATCATTACCCACAGTCCATTGGGAATGCTAAAACCACTCGAAATGACAACAGCAGTCGTTTTGGGAAATACATTGAGATCGGCTTCGGTAGAAAGGGCGACATTATCGGTGCTAAAATGAGGACGTATCTACTGGAGAAGTCACGGGTCGTCTTCCAGGTAAACTCTGACTCACCTGGCTGGGACAGACAGACCTAAGGACATTTCTGTTTTCTTTTTTCACATATATATTGTTAAAAGCTGCTATTTGTGAGTGTTGTGACACATAATCTGATATTTGTTTGTATGGAAGGCTTCTTCAGAGAGGAACTACCACATCTTCTACCAGCTGTGTGCCTCCAGAGAGCTGCCTGAAATGAGATCCCTCAAACTGGGTGAGACTTAATCACAGGCGACGCTCTGAACCACGTTCACATGAAACACTGTGTGCATGTTGTCGTGATGTCACGTGCAGTCCGAGAGCGATGAGGGTAAATTTCCTTCCTTTCCCAGATGCACCTGAGAATTTCCGCTACACCAATCAGGGAGGAGAGATGCAGATTCCTGGTGCTGATGATGTGTCAGACCTGGAGCGCACTCGCAATGCTTTCACCATCCTGGGTATGGAGTATTCAAATTCACACATTGCACATTTCCAATCAATCAACCAATCAATCAATCAGACTTTATTTATATAGCACTTCTCACACAAACAGAATGTAACACAAAAACTCCCCCCTCAAGTACACACACACACACACACAGACACACATACTGTCCTAAGTTATGAAGAATTAACAAAACAGCCTTTTGTATTTCTAAAAATTGCAGGTGTTCAGCCTGGCCAGCAGATGGAGCTCTTCAGGATCCTCTCAGCTATTCTACACCTGGGAAATGCCAACATCCAAGCCAGTGGGAGAAGTTCTGATAAGAGTTATATTGATGTAAAGAATTGATTACTTTTGTACCTATGCCCCCATGGCTTCAGTTATTCTTTAAACACATGTTTACTCATATATCTGTCACTAAGTGCATCACTGTAGCAGTTGCACCTTTCTCTGTGTCTCTTCCAGGCAGATGACCGCTCCCTGGCCGTCTTCTCCAAGCTACTTGGAGTTGAGGGACCTCAAATGGCTCACTGGCTGTGTCATCGCAGGCTGGCTGTAGGGGGAGAGATGCTGGTCAAACCGAGGTCTGGGCAGCAGGCCGTAGTGGCCAGAGATGCTCTGGCTAAACACATCTACGGCCAGTTGTTCACATGGACCGTCCAGAGACTTAACTCTGCCCTGCGCTCCCAGAGGGGACAGACCAGATCATTCATAGGGGTACTAGATATCTATGGGTGAGTGATCTGGCTTGGTGGCATTAAATACAAAAAGACATATAGTGTATAGTTGAATTGACGAGTCTTTGTCTCGGAGCAGGTTTGAGACCTTTGATCGGAACAGTTTTGAGCAGTTCTGTATAAATTATGCAAACGAGAAGCTCCAGCAGCAGTTTAACAGGGTAAGTCACTGACAGAGGTTTTATGTGTTTGTTTGTTTTTACAACCAGAGGCACTGGACTCACACCTGCCAGCAGCTAAATGATTTTCAGTGTCTGTCACCATCTTCATTAAGTTCAGCCTGTCACTTCATCACTTACTCCTACACTGTTTAATTCGTCAGGCACAGATGTAACATGCAGACACTTGTCTCAGTGTAAATCCTGTCTTCAGTTCTACAGGTTAATGCACTCTCAATATGTGCGTCTTATTTATTCTTTCCTAATCTTTTGCAAACATTTTTCAAACGTTGCTGCATTTCTTTCTCTGTCAGTGTTTGATATTTTTCAGTTTTTCTAAGAGCTGATGTGTTTCTCTGCAGCACGTGTTCCACTTGGAGCAGGAGGAGTATGTCCGGGAGGAGCTGCCCTGGAGCAAGATTGAATTCAGTGACAATCAGCAGTGCATCAACCTCGTCGAGGGACAACTGGGCCTGTTTGATCTGTTAGATGAGGAGTGCAGGGTCAGACACGCCCTCTCTCTCCTTCTCTCTTTCTCGCCTCTGTCTTAGTTACCTCCGTCAAGGGGGTTATGTTTTCGGCTGCAGTAGATAGCAGGGTAATGCAAAAACTACTGGGCTGATTCCCATGAAGGATAGTGGTCAGGAGAGAACCCATGAAGTTTTGATGAGATCAGGATCAGGGGGTCAATCCAGGAATTTTTATTTTCACTTTCTTTAACATTATGAGGGTGTTTTGTTTGACATTTTCACAAATTCCCCAGGTAATCATTCATGGAATATTTAGAGGACTAGTGACTGTAATTTAGTGCAGCTTGATTGAATTTAAAGGGACTGATGGGCCTTTAGTCCGAAGTATGCCTTCTACTCAGTGTCATTCTAGTTTACTGTTCAACTTCTGTCTCTTTTTATCTCTTTTTCATAATCTCTCTCCCACCCAATGTATTTGCCTCTTTGTTGTCCAGAGTTCCTGCCTGACATTACACAGAAACCTATGAACCCTAACCCTAACCCTAACCCTAACCTAAGCGTGTTAACACTATGTCAGTCAATATGTTCCATTCATAATCTAATCACATTTAATATCGTGTGGTATATGTCAAAGCAGACAGCACAGAATTCCATCTGAAATCCAGTTGGCTTACTGATAGTCCATCGAGCTGTGGTCTCTGTGAAAATAGTCTGTGTTTATGATCAGATGCCTAAAGGCTCAGACGAGAGCTGGGTGCGGAAGCTGTACGACCAACACCTGACCAGCAAGCCCCACCCTCACTTCCAGAAACCTCGCATGTCAAACAGCGCCTTCATCGTTCTGCACTTTGCTGACCTGGTGAGTGACGAAGGTCGAAACTCCTCACGCAATTCAGTTAATGTTAGTTAAAGCTAATGAGAAAACAAATTGGTAAAGGAAAAACACAACGGCATTATAGAAAATACAACAGCAAATAATAAGTCACAACAGAAAATAATAAGTTACGACAGCAAATATTCCACAACAGCAAATAAGAAAACAAAAAGGCAAATAAAAAAACTCCAAGTAAAGGGGAAAAACATACAAATATGAGAAGCACAATGGCAAAAAAACTAAACACAACAACAAATCATAAAACAAGATCCATCATTGGCGATCATTGTGGATATAGCATTTAGAAGTTCATGTTGTGTTTGTGATTTGTTCTTCAGGGCCACCATAATAACTGGATGAGAACTGTAGTGAATCAACATTCATCACTGTCCCTTATTGAAGATGAAGCTGTCGTCATGACTGTTAAAGTGATTTGTGTGTTTCTCTGCTGTGTTTGTATCGTTTCTTTTCAGGTGCAGTATGAATGTGAAGGATTTTTAGACAAGAATCGAGACACAGTCTATGAGGAGCTTGTTAATATCATGAAAGCGAGTCAGGTAGATATGTGCTAATGTGGCAAATTTCATGAATATATTTATTTTGCATGTGACTAGTGAATCAATAACCTGTGTGTTTGCATGTGTGTGTTAATGTGTGTGTCAGTCTGAGCTTGTGGCCGAGTTGTTTCAGCAGCAGGAGAACGTGTCCTCTGTGGCCAATGGGAGTGTTCGCTCAGGGAAAAGAGCGACCAGAGAGCACAGACTGACTGTGGGCTTCCAGGTGAGCTGCTTTTCAGTCACTGATGCTTCTACTGCAGACCGTTAACAGTGAGTCTTCGTATTGACTACACTTTGCCTGACTGTGTTTGTGCCTGTCAGTTCCGTCAGTCCCTACAGATGCTGATGGACACCCTCAACAGCACCACCCCTCACTACGTCCGCTGCATCAAACCCAACGACCTCAAAGAGCCGTTCATGTAAGTCTCACAGTTGTGACTGTTTGCAGTATTTTGTGTTAAAGACGTGTTGTACTGGAAACACACTAAATGACACACAACATCTTCTCCGTGTTAGGTTTGACCCCAAGAGGACAGTGCAACAGCTGAGAGCCTGTGGGGTGCTGGAGACCATTCGTATCAGTGCTGCAGGTTTTCCTTCCAGGTAGTGAGGACTTCATCACACATACAAAGCTCTCATCCAGAACTGAGCCTTTAAAATCACATTAACTGTCACATACGGATGAAAGAGAAACCAGAGGAACAGAGGTTTTGTATGTTTTGTTTATAAAATAAACTCTTAGATGTCGATTTTATCTTACAAGCACCATGTTTCACTTTGTGAGAGTTTGGTATCGACCTGACGTGATCTTGTTATTCACAGATCTGTGGTTACCAAAAGTGTCACCTATTGAGATCAGACAGCATCCTTAATAATCTCTTCTGTAGATTGGAAAGCTTTTTTTAATGTTGGACATATATCGCATTTTGTTTTGTGTGTCACTTATTCTAAGTTAATTCCTCTGTATTATGAACAGATTATCTTTCTCTTCTTTGAATTGCTGCTCATTGAATTTCTATATTTCACCTTCGTCAAGGGGTTATGTTTTTTCCCCTTTTCCGTATGTTGGTTGGTTTGTATGTTTGTAAGCAAGATTACAAAAGAACAACTGAAAGACTTTCCATGAAAGTTGATTGAAGGTTGTGGTCAAGGAAGAACCTGTTACATTTTAGGGCAGATTCAGATTAGAGGGCGGATGCACTTTCGTTAACATTGTGAGATCGGGCATTTTTCAAAATTTTCATGATCAAAAATATGATCTCAAGTTTAGACTAGGGCTACGTTGTAGCACTAACGGGCCCGAGCACACGCATTTTGAAGCCTGTTGCGGTTAGTGGAGAGAGCGATCAATGACCAAGCACACGTCTGCGCGTTGCATCGCGTCCGTAACGTAACGCAACGCTACGTTACGTTACGTTACGTTACGTAACGTTACTTTTCGTTATTTAACTAAATAACAGTAACTAAATAACGAAAAGTAGTTACTTTTCGTTGATCTGTATGAAGTATGAAGTTGATCTGATGAAAGCCCTTGAAAGGGACAAGTACATCAAAGTAAAAATGTGGAAAATGGCCAATATGGCCACTAAAGTCAAAATGGCGGGCTTCCTGTTGCTTTTTTCCCATTGCACCTCTGACCTTTTTTGTTTGTCTTGTCATGATACACCTGGGCTACGATTTTTGTGAAGATCGGTGAAAGCTAACTGAGGGGCTTTTCCTTAGATGGCGCTGTTGAGCCATTTTTCCACGCCCATTTCAAATTACTCCAGAATACAATTACTTTTTTGGGTTTTGAATTCCCTGCAAACTTTGGTAACAATTTGAGCATGTCTAGGCCCTGAAAAAGCCCCAAAAGGGAAATACAAATCCTTCGAAATAAAATAGGGCCTCCCACCGGAGGTGCTCGGGCCCTAACAATCCATTTTTCCTCAATCGCTCCCATGTGAAATCAACGCAGTCCCTGGGAAACACAATAGCGTCACAGAAATGTGGGAGAAGAAAGTTGTGTAATCGCTTTATTAATGGACTGTATATTATCAACTTTGAATGCAGGCACATTATGAAAAAAAAGTACATACTTCTGAACTAAACCTGTGTTTCCAGATGGACGTACGAGGAGTTCTTCAGCAGGTACCGCGTTCTTCTTCGAGGGCCTCAGAGTCTGGAGCAGGCGCAAGCCTCGTGTCGACGGACTCTGCCTCAGATCATCTCAGACCCGGACCAGTACTGCTTTGGAAAGACCAAGGTCTTTTTCAGGGCCGGTCAGGTGGCTCTCCTGGAGAGGCTGAGGGCTGAGAGGCTGCGTGAGGCTGCTGTGGTCATCCAGAGCCGGGTTAGAGGATGGCTGTCACGGATCAGATTCACCAGGGTCCTCTGGGCAACTGTCATCATACAGAGATACAGCAGAGGAGCTCTGGCCAGACGGTGAGGAGGGGAGAAACTATATCTATATCCAATGTGTTGTTTTTCTCTAGATCACACACATGTTCTTCCTCAAAACTTATCTATGTAGTATTTGCCTCTTTGTCACATTGGCGTCAGACTGGCCCTGACCCTGCGCTACACCAAGGCTGCCTTAGTGATCCAGAAGATGTACCGCATGGTGGTGGTCCGACAGCTGTTCCTCATGATCCGCCAAGCCACTGTCACCATCCAGGCCTTCACCAGGGGCACACTGGCACGCCGCACATACAGACAGGTCAGCACAGTCAGAACAAACCTCCTCGGTGTGTGTTTTATAATCTCTTATTTTGATCTTTTGAAAGGAGCAAGCTTCAGGGACATAACCTGAACTGATGGAACATTTGGACTCTATTCTCTCTCCTCAGTTGGTTGCAGAACGTGCCACTGTGTTGCTTCAGGCGAGAGTGCGTGGGTGGTTGGCGAGGCGGGCGTACAGGCGAGTGCGTGCGGCGGTGGTGTTCATGCAGTGCTGCGTGCGCCGCAGGGCTGCCAGGAGAAGGCTGCTGAAACTGAAGACCGAGGCCCGCTCTGTGGAGAAGTACCGAGAGCTCAACAAGGGCATGGAGGTCAAACTGATGCAGCTGCAGCTACGAGCCGACCAGGAGGTGGGCTGAGGGTTTCAGGGCGGGTGTGATCCACTGATGGGATCCATTTGAGCTCTAAAACGTCTGTGTTGAGATGTCATTTCATATTCACATGATAATGTTTGTATGTGTCCAGGCCAGAAAGAGGGCTGCTCTGAAAGGGACCCTGCATGCAGAGCGAGAGGCCGCCACTGCTGAGCTGGAGGCTCTGAGGCTGATCATACAGAGACTGGAGAGCCAGAAACAGGAGAGGCCTCCGCCCTGCTCAGACATCAGTGAGAAGAAGGAAGAGAAGAGGAGGAGAGCCGAGGACAAAGCTGCTCAGGAGATCCTGCAGCTCACACAAGTAGGCCAGAGAGTGACAGAAAACATCTCTAACAACAGTGGTGATTTACTCAAGTAAAAGTACGAATAGACAAAAATGTTCTCAAGTTGTTCTACTTCAGGATAAGAGTAAGTTATCATTTGCTTTTAAATGGACCTATGGTATTAAAAGTAAAAGTACTTGGTGAGTGTCTCCTATTCCCTAATGCAACAGTCTACTAAATCATTAAGGCTCGACCTTTTCTTAATGGGGTTTTACCAGCAGTGATGCTGCCGCTGCAGGAGGCGGGGTCTAATGTTATGTTCCCGCTCTGATTAGATCGATGAACAAATCCCCTTTACCTTATTGATTATTTTTAAATATATAAAATCATTGTGGACTTTTCTTATTTTCTATTGAACAATTCAGGTTTTAATCACTGATTCTCTTTCTTTCTCATTTTTGAAGGAGTTGCAAACGCTGCAGAGAGAAAATGATGATTTTAGCAAAGAGAGAGACGAACTCTCTGCTCGCTCACTTGAACAAGAAAAAGCTCAAGAAGGTGAGTTACTTCACTGCTTCATACACTCTCTCTGTTTTTTCTCCTCACACTGTTTTCCATATTCTTCCTCATGTGTGTGTGTGTGCGTGCGTGCGTGCGTGCGTGTGTTTGTGTGCAGAGTGTGTCCATCAGGCTGTGTCCCAGGCGAGTGCGGCTCTGAGGGTGGAGCTGGATGAAGAGAGGAGAAAGTACCAGGGCCTCCTGAGAGAGTTCACCCGACTGGAGCAGAGATACGACAACCTCAGAGAGATGAGTCTGCTCACTGAGGTTCATAAACACACTGAGACACACACTGAAATAACTCCAAACAAGCACAGTTTGGGTGTTAAACTCCATCTTGGTTGCTGAGCGTGTTTATTTTTCCTCCTCATGACAGCGCACCAGTGGCCACAGGAGGACAGACTCCACCCAGAGTCTGAGCTTTGAGCCTCCCTCACCCACCCTGCTGTCACCCCAGTCCCTCACCCCTCTCCCCCTGTCACCATTCCCGTTTGCCTTCCCCTCTCCTGAGGAGGTGCGCGGGGTCATTGGGACGTCTCCCTGCCGGGAGAGGACACTCTCTGTGTGTAGCTCAGAAACAACAATGGTGAGAGGATGTAGGAGTCAAAGAGGAACGTCACAAAATACTCCTACAAAATAGAAGAGCTCAAGTCTTTGCTTGAGCTCAACTAATGTATCAGTCCTCCACACTGTCTTACTTACTTTTTGTGATTTCTTTGTGACATTTCGGTGCTAGAAATTCATCAGGCAAAAAATGTACTTCAGAGAAGTGCAAATAATTTTTCTGTTGTGATAAATATCTGCCAAAATGAGCCTCTGGCAGAAATGATCTGCATACAGAATAAACAATGCAGTAAGTTTACATTTAAAAAATCTTGATTCGGGTTATATATATTTGGTTGTATTTGTATTATGAAGTTTATGGTTAAACTGTAAAACTTATCAAGCCTTAAACACATTTCTCTGTCATAAGGGTTTGATAACAAAATCTTAGTCATCATTGCAAATTATTTTAAAATATGTATATCAGTAATTATCCCTAATATTTGTATAAACATCGGCCTAAAAAAATCCACATCAGTCGGATATTGTTCTTTTTTCTCACTGTGTTCTTGTTTGCTCTGACAGGACTCGTTGATGGAGAAGATGGATGTGGCCAAAGACCCGGCGGTGAAGATGAGAGGAGAGGACCTGGCACACGCCTACGACGCCGTACGAGTGGCCAACAAGTCAGTCAGTCGTCTGTCACCACTGACTCATCCCTGTGGTTTAAATCACAGGATTTATATGTGGTGGATAAACTCTGTCCTCCTGTTTCATCTCGCCCTCTGTGGGTGTCAGGTTCCTGGAGAGTCAGCTGCGTAACCAGCGCAGTCAGTGGGAGGAGGAGCTGGAGGCTCTGAGGCATCAAGCATCCTCTGCTTCTTCCTCTGCATCACAGCCACAGGTATGGAGGTGGTCATCTGTGGTGCATGAAGGACTCTGTTGAAAGATTATGTATAAACTGAGTCCTGATTGGTTTTTGCTCTCATGCTCCCATCCTTACCTCCTTCTGTTTTCCTCATCTCCCAGCATTTCTTTCTTACATAACCAGTCAAAAATGTAAGAGTCAGTGTATTGTGGAGTGTGGCTGCCCTCACAATCTGCTGCTGCTGATGCTGTTTTACTTAAAGCTTTTTGTCTGTTGCACTCATGTTGAGTCACTTGGGACGAGGGCGCTGGATAAAACCCCAAATCCCACATGTGAGTGTGTGTTTGTGTGTGAAGGAGCTGCAGGAGCTGCTGGAGGCCAGAGAGCAAGAGTGTGTCAGACTGAGGAGTGAGCTGAAGGAGCTGAGAAACACCGTGTCACTCAGACGACTCCTCACTCAAGGTGATGCATCATTCCTACCATGAAAAAGTCTCCGAACTAATTATTGTTTGGTGATTTTTGTTTTAAAATCTTCAGAATAACTTATTCTTATATTAATTAGGAGTAAGTAGCGATATTTGGAGCATTACCTTATATTGCTCTTGAAAATAATGATGCATAATGTACTTTTCAGAAGGTTAATATATGAACTTAGAAATGATAAAATATCCACTTTTTAGTTATTGTGTTTATCTTAGTATTTATTTTAGCAGTGCTGGTTTTTCAGTTGTTTGCGTTTTCATTTCCAGTTTTTCCGTCAGCTTTGAGCGCAGAGAGCTCGTCCTGTCCGTCCCAACAGAAGCCAGCAGCAGTCTCTGGTCTGCTGGAGTGTAGGAAGAGAGACGAAGCAAAGCTCATGAAGAACCTCATCACAGGTGAGACTGAGCCCCTGCCCACCTTCACCTTCATCTACACATCTTTTTATACACTTTCACCAGAATATCAAAGGTGCATTAATGCTTTAAATGCTCACTTTATGTCAGACACAGTTTTTCTCTCTGAAATGTTGAATGCTCTGTTACCCGTGACATCTACCCCAAACCATGTAAACGTTGAGGTGCGGCGAAGGATCATCCTTCGCCAAAGGAGACGATGTAGTCATAACTCCAGTGTGCATTGTCCTATCACCTCCAAACTTCTGTCTCATGATCAGAGTCCAAGCCTGCACAGCTCTATGTGTCAATATTTCCTCACTGTCATAGCGCCACCTACTGATTCGCCATAAAACAGGAAGTACTTTGTAAATCCAATCTGCATTATCCAACCGGCTCCGAACTACTGTCCTATGATCACAATCCTGACCTGAACAGCTCCATATATTAATATTAGTTCAGGGTCATAGCCCCACCTACTGATCAGTGTGAAAATTAAGTTGTGGTAACATTGTCCAATTGACACAAAATTGCTCACTCTACATCAGAGCCCCTACTTGAACAGATCTATATGTCTGTATGTAATAATAGTGATGGCGCCACCTACTGGCAACAGGAAGTAAGCTTTGTTTTACAACTGTCATTCGATTGACACATTTTCACAGTGTGATGTGCAATTGATAGTGTGGACCGTAATGAGCAATTAGCAGGCAAGGATCGACATCACGTGACGGACGAAGCAACGTTGCAACGTAAATAATATGCACAGACTGTCTATCTGTCAGTTAGACGAAAACAAATAAAAATAATAAAATCCGTCCGTCTGTCCGTCCAAAAAAAAAAATTATACCCATATTATTCCCATCCTATTTGAACTGTTGCCCTCTAGGAGGCGCTATAGCCCCTTGCCCACCAAATCATCCTGTTTCAAAAACACAGCCATGAGGACTTTGATGAACAATCATGATTTACATGCACTTTAAACACTCTGCACTATCACTGAATGTGATATTGTCTTGTATTTATATTGTCTACTCATGTGTCACCGCTGTCTATGTCTATATTATTTTTTCTGTTGAGATGAGCTGTAGCGAGAAGGAATTCCACCAACTTGGTTGGGTGGTCATTAATAAATGATTCTGATTCCAGCAATCCTTCTGATATTTGATCTCAGTAACCATAGGAGTGTCGTTCACACCTTACATTTGGCTTTTCACTTTATGTCTGAGGTTGCCTCCAACCCTCTGTGAGTTTTAAAATAATAAGTGGTATTGGTAGGAGGTAGAGTGGATAATCCACTTACCAGAATGTAGGCGGTTCGATCCCAGTCTCCCCCATCCAACCTGCCTAAGTGTCCTTGGGCATGATACTGAGTGTGTGTGATAGAGAGCTTTGAGTGGTCATCAGGACTAGAAAGTATAAATACAGCTATTTACCATTTATAGATAATGAATGAGACATTTTACTAAAGTTATGTTATGTATGTGATGATCTGACCACATCAAGAGACCACAGCTATGAAGTGTTGCTGTACTTGAGTCACGAGAACAAACTCACGTCTGACAGGTATGACCTGACCATGTTCACTGTGCTGTTCTCTCTCGCCTGTGACGTCCAGACATCCGTGTGGACACTGCCCTGTCCCTGCCTCCCGGTCTCCCTGCCATCGTGCTTTCCCTGTGTGTCCGCCAGGCCGACTGCAGCAGGGACCAGACTCACGCTCGCTCGCTCTGTAGCACTGCTGTCACTGCTGTGAAGGCAGCTCTGAAGGTAACCTGAGCTCTGAACCTGCTCACTGTACCAGATGGTTGAGGATTAATGTGTGAGGACAGTTCATGTCACGTCAGGTAGATTGTCACTCACAGAGAGAAAGGCACAGATAACTTTGAAACTCTATCCTGTGATCGCCACCGATAGTTTTGTCTTGTGAGTCCAACTGCAACAATCTGGTTACTATGGAGAAACTAAACCACAACAAAACCTAGTATACTGTTTATTTCCATGTGACAACATAACTTCTTCTCTCCTCTGTCCCTGCAGAAACATAACAACAATATAGACATGACAGCTCTGTGGCTGAAGAATGTTTGTGTGTTGCACGACCTGCTGACCCAGCACTCCCCAAAACAGGCAGGAGGAGCATCCATTTTAAAATTTTCTATTTTATTTATTGTATATTTATCTTATACTTCAATGTGTGATTATGATGTGTATTTTAAATTTATAATTATATATTTTTTATCTGCTTTCTGTATTTTGTAATCCTGTAAAAGTGTCACTAATCTATCATTTACATCTGAATATGTCACTTTCTAAAATAAGTGGTAAAAAACATTATTTAATAACTGATTATTTTTCTTGATGGGATTAGTAACGGTCTCACAGAGAAATTCCCAATATATTTTACGATGTGAATGTATTTGTTACTCTTCAGACCCTTGATTCAACTGAACTGGCTCCACTGACGAGCGACCTGAGCGACCTGATTCACGCCCTGAGCGACCTCTGCATCCAGGCCTATCAGCAGCTCCTCTCCATCACTGAGACACGCCTGCAGAACATCATAGGTACGACTATACGCTGAGGATGATGCTAGTGCCTCAGCTTCTCCTGTTCACTCACATGCTGCTAATCTCGTCTCCCTCAGTCCCCGCCATGCTGGAGTCTGAGACCATCCCTGGTCTCTCTGGCTCAGCTGTGAAGTTGGGTGCATCCAGGAAGCGAGCCGGCTCGGACCCCAGGACTGCAGCAGGTGTTGCTCCCACCATAGCGTCGGTGCTGAGGGAGCTGGGAGTCCTTCACGCTGCCATGACCCATCAGGCTCTGCCCGCACCACTGATGGAACAGGCCTTTCACCAGCTCACCTACCTCATCTCCGCTTCCGCTCTGAACAGCCTGCTGCTGCGGAAGGACATGTGCTGCTGGAATCGTGGCATGCAAATACGGTATTAATACACACACATATACTGTACATACATGTGCAACATTTCCCCATCTGTCAACTGCATCTTCATTTGGACTACACAGAGAACTTGCTGACATGTTTTTTGCTAGTTCATACAAAGTAGATTGAATTATTTTTCAATCTCCACAAAACTTACTATATCGTGACATCTATTACATACTGTATATATACTGTAACGACTGAAGAAGCATGGATAGATACCTCCCTTAATTCATATACTTTCTCATGTTACTACTCTAAAACAATATCAATTATTTTTTAGATTTGACAATATCTTCCCATGCTAAAGGATTTAAACTCATGTTTTCAGAGTCTAGTTTATGTCCCTTAACCACCTACATTTCCACATTCATATATTTTTTACAGTTTTTTACATAAAAAATGTTTTTCCTGACAAAGTGAAACCCAGCAAATCTCTGAATAGTGACAAATAGCCCTCTCGGTTTCTTAGAGCCCAGGGTGATGTTCGCTTAAAAAAATACAAAATCGTCACGTGTGAATAAGCTGGTACCAGTGAGTGTCAACATGTGTGATTGAAAAATGACTGAAACGCTGAAATAATGGATTATTGTCTTCCTCGTGACATACAGCTACAATGTGAGCCTGTTGGAGGAGTGGCTGCGTAGCCGTAATCTGCAGGCAGGGGGCGCTGTGGCCACGCTGGAGCCTCTGATCCAGGCAGTTCAGCTTCTGCAGACTGGGAAAAAAACTGAGGCGGAGGCACAGGCCCTAGTTCAGACCTGCAGTGCACTGTCCAGCCAGCAGGTGGGGCTCTCTGTCATCTGCCATCAAGAGCAAAATAAATGTTTTGTTTTTGTGTTGCACAAAATATTTTTCTATAACTGTCTGCTGGTGTCTTATCTTTGTTGTACAGATAGTGAAGATTCTGACCCTCTACACTCCTCACAGTGACCTTGAAGAAAGAGTCTCACTGAATTTCATCCGTACTGTCCAGGTGCAGTTCAGATTCACAGCTGTCACATCTTTGATTATCATTTCAGAATTATGCGTCTCATGCAAGTCGTCTTTATCTTCGCTCGCCTATAGGGGCTTCTGAAAGGCCGCTCTGACTCGCAGCCTCCGCAGCTCTTACTGGATGTGAGGCGAGTGTTTCCTGTCACTTTCCTCTACTCGCCTCCCACCGGGCTCCACGCTGAGCAGTTAGTCATCCCAGACGCCCTCAAGATTTCCTTTCTACGCAGAGTCTAGAAAACAGGACGTCTGACCTCTTGGGTTCTGTGTCACTGCCTACGTATTGGATTTCTTGAAATTAAATAACTTTTAACAGGGTGTGTTGTGAATTTAATTCCTCTTCCATTTATCTTTCCAGGGACCTAAATTTGTTCAATGAACCTGTTAATCATCAGTGGATTAGTGTGTGTATGCTACACAGGGTCAGTGGTCACCTCAGCTACTTAACTGGTGTTTAAAATGGCATGAATGCTTAATGACAAGGACTATAAAGTTTATTTTAATGGATACATTTACGAATTAGGCATTTATATATTCAGAAATAGAAAAGTGGAGCTACAGCTTAACAAACAAGCAATGAACTGAAGCCTTTTTCTCCATCTTTTATTGGAAGCAGAAACACAGTGGGACATCAGCCCCAATCAACCCCCAATAAGAACAACCAGAATATAAAAAAAAAAAAAATTAGAAACATCTCGTGTATAAAAAAAATTCCCATGCGAGTACTTTGTACCACTACACATCATCAGTAATACATATTTATATATTCACAACCATTTGAAAAATAGAAAACAAGAAGGAAATATTACAAAATAAAGGAGACAACGATTGGCAATTAACATCAAATAATTAATGCGTGCTGGCACAATAATATTTTTTTCCTTTTTGTTTTATTGTTCCTATCATGCACCATTTCTGGAAGTACAGGAACCGGCATGGCGGCGCAGGTGCCCTTCTGTGTGGCCGCGGCCCCGCTGCACAGAACAGAACAGATCATGCATGTCTGTCGACTTTGTGTCTGTGCTTTTTGTTGTGCTTTTACATTTATACTCCATTAACATCTCTGTGTCTCATGCCAGCCTGGTTACACCCAAACCTCCTCCTCTAAAATATCATTGTCAACAGCAATAAATAAAGATTTATTTTTCGTGGCAATTACTGCTATGTGACGGTTGTTTACCTGTTATGTAAAGTTATTAAAAGAATGTGCAGATGTTCCCTTCGAGGAAAAGACCTTGTACACACCAACATTCTTTAGACTCAGTTCCTCACTTCTTCCTTTTTGCAGCAGCTTAACAAGCTCATTATCAGATTCGTACATATTGTTTCATCATCATATCCTGTGTGTACGCAGTCTTAATATAACTCTTAATAACAGCTACATTTCCTGAATGGGCACCTTCTCTCACGCACGCAAGCACACACACACACAAACATCATTTCCCAACTGCCCATTCACCCAGAGTAAAATTCAAGTCTACAAAAGAGCAGCAAACTTCACTTCACATAGTCTGACGTGTGTCTGTTACATCTGAGCTATTTACACTGTGCAACACCAACACCAATATCAATCTCTGTCTGTTCCAGATTATTCTAATCTTCACTGAGATGCTGTACAAACAAGTCCCAGCTCTGATCAGCTCGACTACACCCGCGAGATCCGGCCTGTTACAATATAGACGGCGTTAACAACATATCAGACAAACGCTTGTGCTGATATAATCTGAATAATAATCCACAATGTAAACATTATAAGACTTTTTCATAAATGACTCATCTACATAGATTTTAATTATAGATTTAAATGCATAGAGTTCAGTTCTTACACCTTGTTCAAAAAAGAAGGGGGTCTTTTAAATTATTAATTTATCGTCAAGTGCTCTGGGCGGGAGAGGCACTCATCAGGGGCGATGTAACAAAGAGGCAGGAAGAGAACAACAAAACATACAACCTGTCGTTTTAACTCGTTGACCCTGATCATCATTTCCTCATTCGGATGCTGTTTTTAAAATCACAACAAGCATATAAACCTCAAACAGGCAAATAAATCTTTTTTTCTTTTTTTCATGGGGCATTCACTGAAAATAGAAGTGACATGCTGGACAGTCAATGGCCATTTCACTACATTTATTTCCACATGACACTGATGTAAATTTATAAACAATCACTGAAGGACAAGCTCAGTATAAACGTGTTGAAATAGGTGCAGCGATGACCTTGTGCTTCTAAAATCTCCATGCTTCTCTCTCCACTGATTAGAGCAACAGACTGAACTGTAGGCCCTCTTTTTAAGTGTAGGTACCAGACCCTGGTGTGGTGTGGATCTACAGCCCTTTAGCAGAGGTCGGACTTCTTCTTATCAGGGAATAGGGTTACAGCACCTGTGGCGGTATCATTAGGGAATGATGGGTAGTGGGATCATTAACGGTTTGTGCTCTCCCTGGGGGGCAGGTGCTGCTGTTTTCTAACCCACGGGAGGTTGCTTTTGCAAAATAAGGTCTCAGGGAACTTGTTTTTATCATCTGCTTACGTGCTGATTTGGATTTGGTAGAGTTCTTCACCTCTCACACACCCAGTTTAGGGCCGTCTGGTTGTGGAATGTTTATAGTAACACAAAGAAGATGGAATAACCATCAGAAGACACAAGTTTGATTACCCCTAAAGTCAAATAATCTCTTCCAAATCCAGCCAGAATCTGAAGAAACCCCTCCTCTGTGTGACGCTCTTTGTTTGTGATGGCTTTGTGATTACATCTGCAGGTAACAGGCAACACGGGCGGCTACATGAGGTCGACATTAGAACATATTACAAACTCTGATCATACGTTCACACGCACGCACACACACACACGCACAGTGCCTGCAGGTGTGTTTTCATCAGATTCATCTCTCTATACAGTCGCTGTATTGATGACGCACAAACCATATGTACGAGGGTCAACGGGACAGAAGGCATTGAGGGTGTCAGGCAGTGTGCTCTGTTACAGGGTCGATGGACAGAAAGACAGACGAGGACTATTTCTCAAGTGGCACACGTCCATTGAATAATCCCTTTATAACTACTAAACATTACGTCCTTCATATATTATTCTATATTTATAATGGTATTCAAATATAAATATAACTCGGAAGAAAGCTGTAAATAAAAATAAATAGTGCTTTGTTCCCCTCCATAATATCTGGAATGTTTGAGGCAGTGCAGCCATTGTCGTTGTCGTTAATGGGTCAGTTGGTCCCATTGTGCTTAGGGCTGGTCTCGGGATGTTTCAGCGTTTATCTCTTGGCACTTGCAATCCCTTCTCTGAGCGGGTGCAGGCCGGGAGGGAGGAGAGGAACCGGAAGGATGTGGGCATGTGTGGGTGGGTGGTCATGCCATTGGTTATGGAACAGCATGACTCACCTATATAGATAGAAAGTATATATATATATGCTCTAGGATTAAAGTGTATGTGCTGTTCTTCATAAGGACGGTTGATATCTGTGACAATAAAGACACTGGGGCCTTTTTTTGTGTGAAGAAAATGAAAGTGATGCTTTGCTCAGCACTACGTGTTTCCCACTGAAATGAATGTATTTACAGCACTGGGTGTGTGGTGACTGTCTTATCTGTGCTTTTACAACACTGGATCATCAGGGCAGTGGCTAGCAGTGGCTCGCGAGAGAGCTCCAGGGCAGTAGGTGGCGACATCTGATTCAGGTTCCAAACAGTCTTTTTTTAAATTCTTTTTTTGAGTCTTAGCTGCGGCCCTCCTCTACAGAGCGCTGGTCGGACTTGAGCTTGACGAACTCCTTGGCCACGTCGTCATTGTTGCGCTGGGAGAGGATGCGCAGCACGGTGAGGCCCGTTTCGTCCATGTGGATGCGTTTACCCAGCGGCAGCCAGCAGGCGACGCTGCCCTTGGAGGCCATGTCTTTCAGTTGCAAGACGGCCATTCCCACGGTGCGGTCTTCTCGGGCGAAGCAGTAGTCCTTCACACACACCTGCAGCTCGTAGCACTCAGGACCCACCTCGCTGCTCAGGGTGCTGCAGCGGAGGAGAGAGATAAGTGAAATACGAGCATCTCCAAATCGTTGTTGTAAAACAAGAGCCCAACCTCTGCCAACAGTCCCCTTATGAAACCACATTTTAATTCACTAGATCCTGATTTCTAGTTGCATCTGCACCAAATTGCACACCTCACACATATTAATCCCCTAAATGTGCCTGATTTTTTCATCAACATCAATGAATTATTCTCTTAATCTCAAAGAAAATGTTGAAAAACCTCGCAATGATAAAGAAAATATAAAATAATATAAATAAAAAATATATTAAAATAATATAAATCTGGTAAAGACCCCTGATCCGGACCCTTACCAAAATGAATGGATTCTCCCTTGGGTCATGCACCACCCATCCACACAATTTCTGGGAAATCGGTTGAGTAGGTTTTGCATAATCCCACCAACAACAAAGAATCGCGGACGAAAACAGAACTTCCTCTGCGGAGGCAATTATAATCATTGTTATTGTCATCAACTACTCACAATGGGAAGGTTTCGTTGTATTTGGGAGCCCAGCTGTTGTTCTTCGACTTTGTGGCGTACTTCCTCTTCTTGTCGCTGAGGTGGGGGCCGATGATGTAGACCTCCACGAAGGGCCGGAAAATTCCCTGCGTCTGCCACCTCAGGTCATTGGCAGCCACGACTGAGGCAGGGACAGAGGGTGAAGATGGGAAAGTGTGGGTGAGCGAGTGAGACATTTGTGAGGAGAAAATGTGTGAATATGTGATGAGAGAGGGAAGATTTAGAAGAACAAAATACTGGCTCTCCCTCAGGCCTCACATTCAGTTTCCTGTCAGGACATTAAAAGTAGCACTGGAATTTGATACTTGCAAAGTTCTATATTTCTTTGAATGCTGGCTTCTATGCCTGTGTCCTATCATGGCAATAATACATATGTTAAAATAACTTCCCAATGCACTCATTTATACCTTTGACACTGGAAAACTAACAAATATTATTTCAAATTTCCTGTTAGACCATGTTTCCATTTGACCTCTTTCTGTTCACCTGCTCCACTGAAGACTTAGATGTAAAATATGCAATGGGGTGAATATTTAATATTCTTATGTGAAATAAATTTAGACAAGCGTCTGTCAGAGGCAGGTGGAAATGACTGATTACAGGATTATATTTATCTTAAATGTGCAAAGTTTAAAACTAAACTAAAAAAGATCTAGTTTGATGATGTCGTGAAGCAACGTGGGATCATGGCTGTTGTCGACTTCACCACCATTGCTGATGAAAATGACACGACTCAGACCCAAATCATGTTCACGAATAAGGTTGTGTATTCAAGTTTTATTCACGTTAATCAGCAAACAGCGATAAATAAACATGGTCCATTACCAGCGGAACAGTGGAAGGAAAAACAGCCGACTAGCTAACTGGCTAACGTCTTTAATTGTCACGTATCGTTTGCCCCAGAAGTTATAGCAGAGCCGGGCAAAGCCAGGGTTAAAGCTGTGATGATGCAAATAAAAGGCGACACAAATGAAAGTCCTGTTACTTTGAATAAAATTGTGTATTTCTCTGGGTTTGAACATTGTTGGACACATTTTGGGTGAAGTAAATGCGCCAGTCAATTAAATAAATAATGTAGGTCTAGTCGTTTCTTGGTATTTGAATGAAGAAGTGTTATATTTTATATCTTTAACTGTTCTCAGGTGGGAAAATAAACTCATGGAATGTGCACTCTCTTTAGTGAACAATTTTTAAACATTATTGAAGAATTTTGGCTCATCACAGCACTGACATTTAGAATAAAAACAACCTGCTGGTTTCATGATGCAATTTATATTAAAAAAAAAAACCTGTCTAAGATTTTGGTTGTTTATCTTTTTGCACAGTGTTGATGTAACTTTTTTTTTTCTCAAATCCACCATATCTGGCCGTAGCTGTATTAAAATATAACATCCTGTTTGACAAAACAATCTCACATTAACGTCCACTTGCTAGCTTTTTCTGGAGCTTTCAACTGTATCACACAGTTACATAGGTGGCTAGCGTTTGCCCAGTTGTCATGGAGATGGACGTGTTGAGACGCAAACTGTATTTTGTAAGTTATGCTTTACATCTCCAGCTGAGCAAACACTGTCCACCGATGTCGACCGTATGATGCATTTGAGAAGTTCTGGAAAAAGATGGTGGAACTCGACGCGGGACTGTCTTCGTCAAATATTAATCAAAGTGTCAAGAATAAACGTTCAAGCTGATCCGTTTCTATTCCAAGTAAACATTCTCCTTTACCTTTCACTGTGACCTTGTGCTCTCCAGTGTTGGGGTGAGTGAAGATCTCCACGTGGATGGACACCTCTCCCACAGCATCGTCCACCCCAGAGCCTGATAGTGCCGACAGGACACAGTTCATTAACACACTCACATTTGCACACATGAACTATTTGAGCTCCTGTCACAGACCAAACAGCAACACAAGCCACTGTGCCCTGATAGAAAACAAGGTAACAGACCAATTCCATTTCAATTCCTCACATTGGAATGGAATCCGTTATAACCATGTGGATAGTACACAAAATATTTACTGGACAAATGTTTCTTTTTTTTTTAAATAATCACTGTGGAACAGAATCATTTAAAACAAGGCACAGTGATCTGTTTGTGTGAGTGTTGTGGTCTGAAAGTGGTCAATCAGACAATGCTGCTATGAGTGGGCACAAGTGTTTTAAATTCAGTGTGCAGTTTGCATTGTGTGGTGCCCAGAAACAGATTTAGTGGTTGAGAGACAACAATGTGGATCCAATGAGGACAGTAATGTGAGCCCACTCATAGATGCATAGTGTCTGTGTGGATGTAGAGGAGAAGAAGAGGTAGAATAAGAGAGAGAGGGAGAGGGAGAGGGAGAGGAAGAAGAGAAAGAGAAAAGAGAAAAGAGAAAAGGAATATGAGGAAGAAAAGGAGGAAGAAGAGGAAAAATAATAAAACAAAGAGGAAAAGGGAGAAGAGGAAAAAACGAAAGAAGAGGAGTAGGGCGAAGAGGAGAAACAAGAAGACGAGGAAGAAGAAGAAGGAGAGGAAGAAAATGAAGATAGTGAGAAGTGGTTAGTTCCCCTGACGTAGATCAGGTCGGGACATGCTCAGATGGACACACCCATTCCTTGGTACAGACGTTAATATGGTCAGAGGAGGGGCAGGAAATGGGGAAGGAGCTAACAGGAGAGAGGAGTCATTCGGATCTGACGGTGAGTGATGGTACTAATAACATCCAGCTCACAAAATACAGCTGCACTGTGCGACAGGGCACGAGTCTGGACGACTCAAATTTGACTCATTATACTACAGATTATATGGCTAGGAATGCAGATGGATCTATAGTCTGAGGTCCATCTTTGAATTGTAACCCTGAATGAATACAATATATATTTCAGTTATTCCACGTCCGCACCCTCCATCCAAAATAGCTCAGCCCTGGACTCAGGGTCCTTGGTTATTTACTTCTAGCTGCTGTCACTGTTTCAGGGAGAAGAGGACCAAGAGCTCCAGCTCCTTTGTCTGGGAGGGACATGGTGGTCAGATCTTTCCTCAGTGTCTTGGTGTGGTTATGTCGTGGTTAACTTCCCCATACAACTCCAGAAGGATACGGTGACAGATGGACATTAATTCTAAATGTTTTAATTAGCGACTTCATTCTGTCACCGGTATCTTTGTGGCGACGACCAACAGCCCATGTGTGTGTGTGCGTGTGTGTTTTCAACCAGCCGCCCACTAAACAAGGTGTCTGTGGGAGTTAGACGGCAGAATGTTCCTGGCACGCAGCTCTCTGCAGCTCCCTGGAGAGCATTATGGGATTGTTGGTTTCTCTGCCAGCGGGACCAAAGAGAGCAGCAGTCATCCATCTGGCCTTGTCTACACTGTGGAGGACGTCCATAAAGAGGAAAAAAGAAAACTTTGCTGGCCGGGGAGGCAGGGAGATGTTGCCAGGGAGGCGAAGGCTTTGCTTCTTAAACAAACACACCAATCACAGGTGCTTGCTGTCAACCACACTGCAAATCTTAATCAGAATAGATAAGAAGGGCATGTGGCTTTTTTAAGGATTAGATGGCAATCTGATTGATTTGTTGCATGTTACGCCTAAAAAACAAGAGTCGATAGAAATGGAAGCAAAGAAACTCTAATGTTAATGTTTCTTTCCAAAACTGGAGACATCTCTTTCAGAGTAAAGGATTGAAATTGCAATGTTTGTTCTAGACTGACAAATAAACAGCTGCTCATGCTTACGTAAGGCTAGCTTTAAATCTCAAATTTAACGTTTGCATGTAAAAATGAAATTCAAAAAATTACGACGGAAAAATGGGATATTTCAAGAGTAAAGTTATAATTTTACAAGAATAAAGTTGTGATACTAAAAAAAAAGTCTGAATTCTATGAAAATGACGATGTAATATTATGAGAAGTTAAAATGTTATGAGGATAAAGTCATAATTTTACAAGAAAAATGTCATAATATGTATGGTATTTTTAATGTAACTTGTAATTATTTTACAGGTCATTGTTTTGAATTAGCTGAATGGATACAGCTTCTGCATTGTCCTGCGTGTGTGTGCGAAAAAGTCAATTGTTTTGATACAAATATGAAGTGACAGAACTCAAACCACATGACCTGAGGGACTGCTTCTGATTGGCTCAGCCCATGGAGGGAAGCGGTGGGGGTGAGTCGAACACCCTTTTCTCATCACTGCTGCAGGGAGGGGGCGGCGCAGCACGTGGGAGCTCTGTGTGTGTGTGTGTGTGTGTGTGTGTGTGTGTGTGTGTGTGTGTGTGTGTGTGTGTGTGTTTCTCTGTGTGTGTTTGAGTTTCTCTGTGTGTGTTTGTGTGTGATGACACAGCAGGCAGGGACAGGGAGCCCTCCCAGACAAACTGAGCCAACAGTCATCATCATTCTCATAATCTCCTCTTCATCAATGTCTTTCACTTCAAACACAGTGGGAGGGGCAGTAACGTGGGGAGGGGGCGGGGGTTTCATCCCTGTCCTCCACACTGGCGACAGATAATAAAGTGAACCTCTGCTTCAGCAACCTTGAGGACAGTCTCGCTCTGTCACATTGCTTTTCTCGGTGACACGCTCTCAACATACGCACACACACACACGCACGCACGCTTGGCCCTCGGGCCACTGACGGTGACATCATGCTGGATCAGGATTCCTCCACTTTAATGCATTTCTGTTCTTTTGCTCTGATGTCCGCACATCATGCTTCAATGTCTGCTCATACATACAGTCTGTGGCGTATGTATTCAGTGCAGCTCCATACATACAGACATCAGTGTGTATATTACATGCATGAATGCATAAAGTCTACATTCTTATTGTTGTGCTGGGCATGTGGGTGTTTACAGAGATAGAGCGAGGAAGAGAGGAATTATGTTGGAGTATGTTGCATCTGTGCAATGCATTTGTCTGCTGTGATGAGTTCGAGCAGGCAGGGGGGGCGTTTCAGGATGCACATGGGGAGGGAGGTGGAGGGTGGAGGGAGTTGGGATTTGGTCTGGAGACTTTTCTGGTTGTCCTGCATGTCTCAGGCCCTGAGCCCGAGTGTCACATACCCTTGTCTGGGTAAACATCCTCACTAGTGGTGAACCTCACCCCCTTCCCGCCGAACACTGGCCCACAGATGGGGCAGAGGGAGGAGTGAACAGAAAGCAGAGACACGTAAAAGATGAGGTTTACAGAGGAGAAAACAGACCAACATGAATAAGTCCTTTGTCTAATGTGTTATTGTCATTTTAGTTGAAATTACTCAATCAAAATAGGATGATCAAATTTGACTAATGTATTTGAATTTACTCATTAAGTTAATTCAAATTGATTTATTTATATATTAAATTATCTCAATAAAATATTATTTTACTGAATTCAATTGATTAGTTGAATCTACTCAATTGGATAAATTAAGTCTTTTGAGTAATGAGTTTACTTCTATTGAACTGACTCTTTTTCTTCTGATCTGCAGTGTGACGGTCCTGCAACATGTTAACCTCACTCAGATCTACTGCAGTGAAATGTACTTAGTCCAAAAACTGCAGAGCATTTTGCCTAATTTTGTTTTTAAAATAATCATAGGACTCAAATGCCATTTCTACAGCAGCGCCCAGGGACACCAGTGTCATTGTCAGTGCTTCCACAAGATGACGGCTGTTATGTAGCCATCTGACGGTGCGACGGAGGCTGAGCAGCGGAATGAAAGAGCGAGAGAAAAGAAGGTGGGTGGGTGTTTATTTCTTCATTGTAAATAGCTGTCAGATCATGTAAAGAATAATCTGTGTGTATCCAGAGGCTGGCTACCGGGAGACTCAGCTTTTTAAAGCAGGGAGAAAATATCGCGCGGCTGCACAGCCTCAACTCGACTGGGAAACCCTCACATCAACAAAAGAAGCAGGAGATACTGAGAAGGGTGTCTACTCTGAGAGAGAGCTTAGCAAAGAAGATATATAATAAGGATCTGAATTACAGAGAATTACATAACATTAAAATGAAGTTTACATAGAGCAAATAAAGATACTGGAAAATAAAGAGAATCAAATGTATTTAAAAGACACAGAAAGGAAGTGTCATGAAGATTAAAGAGCGTTAGTTTACCTTGTGCGTTCTGTGAAGAGACAAAGGTCCTAATAAGTTTGTCTGTGGCCTGAGTGTAGAGGGACAGGGCGTAGTGCAGAGACAGGAGGTCAGGACTCTTCTCCAGGAAGGTCTTCTTCAGACCCACACCACCAGCATGGAAGTATTGCTAATGTTCACCGAGACAAAATAGAAAACAATTAAAACAGTTAAAACACTTTGCTCCCGAAGAAGCAAATTAAAAAGCTTTTCCCACTACATGGGTTTCTATTTATAGAAAGAATAAAGCTGGAAGGCAACAAAAAGAAAGTTCAAAGTCTGAAAGGTTGGATCCGAACAAAAGCTATTTACACAAAAGAAACTTTTCCCTTGTAGACAACACTATGGAGCAAACCAGGGCATATACTGTGATTTCAGTCAGACAACTCAATTCACTCAATCCTGGTGGAGAGGATTGGAGGATAGAGGTTGTGAAGAGTGAGGCATGTCACACGATTTGAGCTGAACAGCTTAAGTTGGCTGCCTGTACTAGCTTGCAAGAGCCATTCCATTTATTGTTCTTCCGTTTCATACATGTGACAAAACCTGTGCACGTGTAAGAGTGAGTTTGTACCTTAATGGTGTCGAGGGCCAGCTCTATCACCGCACACTGCTTGGGCGTGAGCGCCTTGGCCTCCTCACGAACCATGTGCTCCTGAAGGCAACAACAACAAAGAGAAGCACAGACCAAAGTGAGCCGCCTGTCCATTCATACCTGTCTCCATATTTTCTCTGGCATTGGAGTCCAGAGCCCAGTGGTGTAAAAACATATCGTACCTTCAGCTTGGACAGCTGTCCCAGCTCCTTGGCAGCGTTAAAGATGAGCTGAGTGCCCTGGAAGAGACGGAGAGAGAGAAAGGTAGACAGGCAGAGAGAGAAGAGGGTTGTTGTTATTATTATTATGACAAAAAGGGCAGCAGTAAACGGCTTAGTGTCACACAGAGGACGACAACACATTCATAGACAGTCACTCCGAGCCGCTTTACAGAAGTCAAAGTACTTTCTCCTTCAAGTGCTGTTATCACACTTATGTATTCTTTCCAAAACATTACACTCTGCTACACACAGACACACACACAGTGAGACATTTCAGTACAAAGAGGAAGGAATGTGGTTCAGCTCATGTCAGGGGCAAGAAAGTAAACATACTGCAATCATAAACAAAACGTGCACACACACACACACAAACAGGTATTTACTGGGAGTGCAACACTGTTTTTTTCAAATCCTATCTTTAGTCACAGCTTTGCGAATGAAGTTAAGTTTTACCATATACTGGGTGCAGCTACCGCCTAATGAAGTTTAAAGAATTAAACAAACAAGTAGAAAATGAAACTAAAAACATAAATATGTGCGTAGGAGTTTCACTTATTTGTCAAACCTACAGAAAAACAAGAATGTACCTTTGAAACTGTGTTGTGTCATTTAAACTGTTTAAACATATAAACACGATGTTAGAAAAAAATCAATATTTCCACTGCCTTGTTTGACTGAGAAGCTGAGGGAGAAAGACAGGGACACAGAGGAGAGAGACGAGACACAATGAGCTGAGGGGGTTTAGTCCTTACATCACTGTGAGAAGCATTCTTCAGCCTCCCCTGGAAAGAGAGCATGTGGTTAATACATCAAGCAGTGGCCAGTCCCTGCAGTCTGACTTCACTCGCACTGATTAGTACGTAATGAAAAACTGCACATGTTGCTTTAAATGCAAAAAACAAATTTGAAGACATCGACATCATCATCATCATCATCATCATCATCATCATCATCACTGCAAGGGATGTCACCTTCTTTAAGAACAAATCTTGTCAAATTTTGTCTTAAATAAGTTAAAAACAAAACAACAACAAATAACATTGTTTTGTTGATTGATACCACTCTCATGTCTGTACGTGTCAGTTTAGAATAAAGACAGGAGACAAGGTGAAGCAGTCAGCCTTGCTCCCTCTAACTAAGGCCACATCCTCACTACTACGTTTTTGTTTGAAAATGCATGAACTCTACTAGAGATACGGCTGGTGTCCAGAGTACTCCAAACTTTTAGAGCCGCTAAAAGTTTGGAAAAGCAGATCACCTTGTTTTCGTTTGAAAACTCAACAAAACGCAACATGGCTAATCAATTACAAGCGTTGCTGATCCTGTTATCTTTGCTAACAGCTGTTGTGCAGTTATATTCAGTGTTTTACAATGATTCAACTACTTATATTTGTGGGAGATGAGCTATTATTCAACAATCTGTGACACTTCCCGTGTCCAGTGGGACCTGAGTGGGACGCGTAGCCATTATAATATGCAACATAAAAGTGGAATCAATCTTCTCATCTAACTCTCATCAAAAGTTCAAATAAGTATATTAACCAAAATGTATATTCAAAACTATTCCTCTAAAAGTGGAAAAGATAATAAAAAAAAATCAATAAATCATAGAATTCTTTACATTAAAGCTCTATGCGATGACTTTGCATCTTGGGTGGATATACGGTCAGATTTTAACTTCTTTTCACAAATTAGCCAACTCTGAATGGTGTTAATTAAGCTAACTACCTTACCACATTACTAAGAATGAACTCAAATACAATTTTTTTAAAAACAAACTATGTTCACGATAAAAAGTCATCTCATAGAGTTTTAAATAGTTAAAGGGGAATTATGTTTTTTTTTTCAATGTGTGGTCTGTATTATAAATTTGGGTGTGCCATGACATAGCACCATTGGCTATAGTGTATAATGTTATGTGGCAACTTCAACAGTCTACGAAAGTGTTTATTTCACTGATAAAAAAGTTTATACTGTGTCTTTACTCTGTGAACTATCCCTTTAGGACCCAGACTAACAATTGATCCTTTTATTGGTGAAAAAAAAAACTTTTAGGGTATATTTAATGTTGCAGTTGCCCCATAATCTATTGGACTGTTCATTTACACACCCACATTTATAAACACAGGGCCCATGTTGAAAAATACTGGAATTCCCCTTTAAGAGCACTTTTCAATGGATCCTTCTCTTAAGCTGCTTTCAGACACTCCGCAGTCTCTGCAGACTTTCTCCGCTTGGCCTCCTAGTATAAAGTCCGCAGAAATCCAGGAGAAGTCGATGTGTGATCCCCCACTGGATTCAACGCGAGCGTGACAGACGTGACAGACGCAAAAATGAGAAAAACAAAAAGAATCTTCCTTTGAAAAAGCGGTGACACACACCCAGAAGAAACCTACAAAGACGTCAAGAAAGTTGGTGGTGATAAGAGCTGACTATGGTGTCGGGGTGCAGTGGAGTTATACATCACTTCCTGCCTCACCCGGCTGCTCCAACTCTTGCCTGAATAACGTGGAGGATTTAATGCAGTTGTGAGCGCGTCTGCGCAGACAAATTTCAGCTGTGTTGTTGCATGTGTGAAAGACAAACTCTGGGTAAACTCCGTAGCAATTCTCCTGATTTTACCCGGAGGTCTTGTGTGAAAACGGCTATATTTTGGTCAAACATCAAAGCAAACCAATGACCACCTGTAAGAAACAGAAGTCTGTGTATCAGGTCTGTCAACATACAGTTTAGCAGGATTGCATTAATCATAGTGACAACAGAACATGAAACCAAACCAGGACAGGTCTGCAGAGACATACAGTACAATACAGTGTTGTACAGTATACTGAGAGAGGACTGCAGTGTTGAAATAGATCAGACGCAAGCAGCAAACCCACAATTGGAGGGTGGGGGAGTCGGGACACAGTTCAAACAGGAGGGGGAGGATGGGGACAGTGGGGTGGGGGGAGGTTGAGAAGGAGGGAAAGGTGGGGTAGGGTCTGGAGGTGGGGGCAGGACACCGGATACCGAGCTACCAAGAGATCAGTCACCTCAACTGAGTCCCGGTCAAAAAGACACAATGCATGAGAAGAAACAAGGCAACACCAGGCGCAAGAGAGGAGTACCACTTCCTGTTTGAGGAGAGTGTTCAGGAAGGAGAGACAGCAGAAGAGGAGGGATGGGGGCATTGATGGTGGAGACTGTCAAGGGGTGGGGCCTATCAGAAACCAGTCAGGAATGCACCATGCTCCTGTCTTCTCCAAAGAGAGACAGAGGTTGGAGAAAAGAGGATATAAGAGAAGGAGGAAGAGGAAGAATAGAAGGAGGAAGAAGAGGAAGAGCAAGAAAAAGAGGAGGAGAAATAAGAAGAAGAAGAAGAAGACACGGATGTGACAGGTCAGAGAGGTGAGGCCCTGAGAAGGGACAGGGTGTGATGTGGGGCAAAAAACAGGGAAGATCGCAGCCACATATAGCAGAGGACCAACCACCGTGGACGGACAGACAGACACACACGCAGGAGTGCTGTACTTACAATCATCTGTGGAGGGAGAGCGTGGGAGCAGGATGTAATAGTAATCACACGACAACAACCAGAGAGAAGGGTCAGTCAAGCTGCAAAGAGCCCCACATCAATCAATAACACATGTTTGGGCCTCGGGGCTGGACGCTCCAGGAACCAATCGACACCTGTCTAAAGCCTGGACTAAGGACAGCTACACAACTGAGAGCGTCCTGCAAGTAACTAACCTTTTTCCTGAGAATATAGAAAATACGTTTAGCTTTTAAATTGAGCTTTTAACAGCAAATTCTCAAGATAATAATGTGGCTTTTATCTACACACTATCTTTATGTGTTTTTACTTTCTTGTCTCTGCTGAATTGGATAAAGGCTACCTGCAGACGTATGGCTACTGAGTGGGAGCCAGTCGTTAAAATACATTACTGGCTTGTACTGCTCGTGTTATTCAGGGATTGATAATCACGTGATATGAGGCTCTTTTGTTAATAACCAAACACAAATAAGAACACATATATCTAAAACAAAGAAAACGAGTGGCTGCTTTCCAAAATGCATGATTCTCTTTTTGGGAAGAGGGCCAGATCATTCGGGCAAACATTTTCTGCCAGTCTGATGGGAGTTACTTGAGAATCAGGAATCTCTCCAAACAATCGTTGGCTGACATACTGGAGAGCAGCCATGAGCTGGTGTTATAATGATATGGTGCACTCCTTTTTTCTTTTTTTTTTTTCTGCAAAGGCTTTCTTCTTGATTGCTGGGATGAAGGAAGGTACCCGGGGCGATGCTGAAGATAATGTGTGCGAGGCGGTTGAGGAGTGGGTAGGATGCCGTGTAGATGTGAGGAAGAAGCAATTTGATCTTCCTCTGGCTTTTTGTTTTTAGAGGAGGGCCGCGGTGAGTCGCGACACACACAAAATGTCTGCCTCTGTATGATTCCCTTTGTTCATTCTCCACCTCCTCCTCTGTTTTTTTGTTTGTTATTTTGATGCTGCCTTGGGGGCATGTTTTCTGCTGCTGTCATCATTAGAACATAAAAAAAAAAAATACTTAAATCTTGCTATCCCAGTTTTTCCACAAGTACACGAATAAACATCGTCTTTGTGGTGTAGGCACTATGTGTTTGTATATATTTGTGTGCATGTATACTATACGTGTTGGCAGTGGCAGTATAAAGCATGTAGCTTGGCATTTATATTGTATGTACTTGTATGGTTGTATGTGTGCGCTTGTAGGCCTGTGTGCTCTCACCGTTTGGTCTGTGAGTGGCGGCAGGACGATGGTCTTCTCCATGGTGTTCATCACCAGCTTCCACAGCTCCTTCAATACACGCTTCAGCACAGTCTTCTCACAGATCTTAGCAAACAAAGTCAGGCTGGTGCGGGGGGGGACAGAGAGAACCAAAATGAGTGTTTGCTAGAAATCACCTCATGACCAAAAAAGGCTTTAGGGAATTTAACTACTTTTACTTCTCATCCAGAGGCAAATAATTCATAGATTTTTAAGTCCTATGTCTCTGTGAACAGTTTGGGTGTTGAATGATAATATTAACTTGACATGATCCATAGATGACTTTGGAGGTAAGTAAGAATTCTTCTCAAAAGAGAGGAAACTACATGCAAATATTAAACCTTTCTTCATGGATTGCTGGTCTAACTCTTTTTGAGCTATGATAACGTGACCAAAAACAAGGCATCCTCAATTTGTCTGACCTTGGCTAAATGAGTTCAATCATAAAATGCCTCCAAAATGGAACAATCCTTATAAACTGGCACTAAAATGGCAGATTGCCTCACTTGCTGTCAAGGAACTCCATGATGGGCTGCAGGACGTTGTCAGCATCCTGCGCCACGCTGCTGGCATTCCCTACGTTTGAAGTTCCCTTCACCTGGGCCAAGATGTCTCCCATCTGCTTCACGTTCTCCTCAATATGAGGCTGGAAACTGCAGAGAGGAAGTAGAAGAATATTGTAAGTTGATCTGGAGATAAATCACATTAATCTCAGAGGTACGTCTTTACAGTCCATGGATGTGAGTGTGTGTGAGTGAGTTTCTTTACCTGACAGAAAAGACCCTGCTGAGATCATCCATAACATTGTTGAGCTTAACCTGCAGGTCCTTCAGGATATCGCTGGCCTCCACACACAGCTGACACACACACAGAGAAATACACACACACACACACACACACACACACACACACACACACACACACACACACACACACACACACACACACACACACACACACAGTTGAAGTGTTTGAGAAGTAATATGTCACAAACGGAGGGATTTGGATTAAAGATAGGGTTGGTAATCCTTGAAGCAAGAGCAGGCTACACTTTGAAAGAAAGCAACTGATTCACCCCACCCCTTCCAGTCTGCTCTCTCATCAAAGCTAAGCCCCCAAAACACATGAACGCTGCCTGGCAACTGCTAGAATAAGACTTTTCAGGGAGTTGTTCGCTAACATTAGCAGTGTATGTCTCCCCACCTGAAGACACCAGTACACCTGGCCTTGGGGAAACCTGAGGATATCATGTGCAGTGAGAGCATAGGCAGGGAGTGCGCAAGCAGGCAGGTCGGTGAGTGCCAGTCAATGATTGTTCATGTTTGATTACTGTCCTGTAAGGGCCACAGACACCGACTTTTCATTTCAGACGACTTAATTTATATTGAGACATGAAGAAGACTTTGAAATAAGATAAAACGTGTTTCATAAACAAATGACCAACCCTATACCTTTAAGATGTCTGAACTAAGAAACTAGGACTAACACACTAACCCCCATGGCTATCCTTATTAGGACATTGCATTGATTTCCACTCATTGTGAACAGCCTAATGGAAAACTTTAACCCTGAACGTAACCATGACCAATTCATACCTAACTCTAACCTTAACCTAACCACAGTTCACATCTTACCACCAACATTCACCAGAACCTCAGAAATGACGATTTACCTCAGTAGGACCAGGCTTTGGTCCCCATGAGGTTTACTGGCCCTGACAAGGTGGCTGTTTATGCCGTAAAAGGTCCTAAAGAGGTCACAATTAAAAAGAAATTGTGTAAATTGAGATTCTCACGTCTTTTCCACCCATCGCTTCAAACATTTTCTCCAGTTGAACTCTCAGCTGTTGGATGTTGTTGATCAGGATGCAGGGCTGAGGACAAAAATGACACTTGTCTTTAACACTTCTGTTGATAAAGGATTCCAATGATCTATACATAATAAAACATAAATATACTATAATAATAACATAATTTTTTACGTTCTACATGTTATTACTTGATTTTCAAGCAAGTAAAAAAAAGAGCTAATCTGAAATCTAATGTTTGTTTAGAAGTGGCTGAGATGACTCCAGATGGGCTCATCAGGTCTTTCGCCACTCACCACTTTCTCCATGGTGACATAGTTGGCAAAACACTTGGAGATTATATCAGCATAGGACAGTAGAACATTGCTGATTGTCTGGAGAGGGAAAATAAGAAAGAGCAATTAGTTATCAAGGGATAGTTGTTAAAAATAATGCTGTTACAGTTATAAAAAAAAAATTGTGTATTGATTCAATAAGGGATGTTCTGAATCACCTTGGCAAATCTCTTCATGTAGTGTCCTACAATCTGTGGATCTGGACACTCCAGCTTCCTGATGATCTCAAAGCTCTGGTTGAGCTGAGAAAACACATCCACCACGGAGCAGGAGAACAGGGCGTGTTCTGATGTGACCTGGAACTGTAGGGCAGAGAAGATGTGTAAGAAGATTAAAAACCGGGAAAAAGATAGAGGCGAGGCACATTAGATCCTGGCCACCTACGATCATAGAAATGGACCATTAAACTGAATATCTTTCACAGCGTGCACAGATCCTCAGCCCCCCTGCAGTCATTCAGCCATACTGCCTGTTAGACAGCCATCCGGTGACAGGTGGGAGCTCCTGACTGTCTCCTTGTAATTGGCTGCGGGTTTGTGCCTGGTCCCTAATTGCCTGGAGGTGTGTGAAGGTGCTCCTCCAGGGAGTCTGGGTAATGAGGTGAGGCCAGTTTTCCTGCAGTCAAAACTCTGGAATGAGGCCATTAATTCACAATACCCTGCTGTCACAAGCATGTCTCCACCGCACGTCTTTAAACTTCCAAAGAATCTCTTTACACGATGAAGTGCTTCTGCTGAAACATCCACTCATCCCAAACACGCAAATGCTTTCTATTTCGAGACCACACCTGCGCTGTGCGTGCCTTTCTTGCTGCTGGCAGCCTTTGAAGCATGCAGAGCGAGCGGGAGGAGGCACCTTTAGCTGATAAGTTTGAGTGTGACAGAGGAAGTACAAAGGATGGATTACAGTAATTCTGCCTGAGCAACAACAGCGACTCTGCATTTCAAGAGGGTTGAAGCGCCGATAAGGAGAGGAAGAGCAGCAAAACTTTTACCCCGTCTTTTTTGTCTCGTTCCAGAGCACCGTGCAGAAAGTCTCGAGACACTTCTTCATTTTCATCCAGCCACTGGATGACAAATGGTTCAAACCACCTATGGAGTGCATAAAACAAAGCAGGAAGCAAAATGACACAGGGAAAAAACACTTGATGGTAACAAGCTGAGCACATGGTCTAAAGCAGAGCGAGCAAGTCTTATCCATCCATCCATTCATCCACCTATACATTTATCCATCCATCCATCCATCCATCCATCCACCCATCCCTCCATCCCTCCATCTATCCACCCATCCATCTAGTCATCCATCCATCCATCTATCCGCCCATCCACCCATTCACCCATCCATCCCCTACTACCTGGCAAACTGACCATTACAACTGCAATCTGCAAATGTGGAAAAAGCATACCTGGTTTTTATAGGGAATGGGAAACAGGACTCTGATTGGTTCATTGCATGTTACACCCAAAACACCCATGATTAATGAAGAGGAAAGACACTTGCACTTCGCACAGCTTTACATCAGGGGTGAAAGATCGGGGCCTTAATCCTCTGTTCTTATATTCAGCTTTCAGAATATGTTCAGATGCGTATGTGTGTGCATGAGGCTGTGAGACACTGATGGTGGAGCTGCTACTCACGCAGGATACTCGGGCACTCGGCTCTTGAAGAAGGGAAGGTCTTTGCAGTACTCGTTGTACAGCCACTTGACCTTGAAGTGCAGGTTCATGTAATCTGCGCTCTTGCACAGGCGATTTTTCTCATGCTCTGAGAGAAAGGGCAAAGCAGACAAATCCACGTTGAGTCAAAAGATTGTTTGGTCCGGGTGTTCAAGCTGACTACACCCACCTGCATTTACCAACCAATGCTTAAAGAGGCATCAGCCAAGAATCAAACACACATCCTCACAGAGTAGGTGAATATAATGAATTGTGATCATACTTTGTAAAGCTGTCACATAGGATCATTATGGAAAGAGAACCAATGAATAAATCCAATATCAATTAAATGTACAATTGAATACAACCCTTCAGGCCTTGCGTTATTTGAAATCAAGTTTTTATTCAAACTGAAATCAATGAAAGCAGGAAATGTTGCTTCAAATAAATGCTTTATCATTACTTTACACTTTAGTGAATCTCTTAACTGATGAAAAATAGATTTTCAATATCAATTCAATATCCTGCTCATCATAAGAAAGCACAATGCATTCATGTTTTTGTCTGCATGTAGTTATAATTGAAAAAATATTATGATTAAAAAAAAGCACGGTTTGTGCTTATCGCATATAGGATATAATTACCTGGGATTGTTTGATTACGATTAAATCTTCTGGACTGATTGTGAACACAGAACAAATCATTCATGATCTGTCGGATTTACAACCAAACCACTGGAAACAGTCAAGTAACAGTATCCATTCAACCCCATAAGTATCATTATGAAGTGCAGGTCAAATGCATTATATTGTCCTCCCTGTCTGTTTGGTCGTGAGTGCAAATAGTGCTTGAACCACACACTGTTAGCGGTAACAATTCATCAGTGCTTTGTGTCATTTGAGAAGCTCAGACTAACAATGATGTGCACTCACCCTCCATTGCATATTTCATATCCTGAGCAAACAGGTTCCACATCACTTCTGCACTGATTTTACCCACGTTGAGCTCCTGGGGAAATCTTAATGGAGGAGGAACAGGAGATGGACTTAATGTATATGCACTTTGAAAGAGAAGGTGTATTAAACTCAGCAGAAAGATACAAGCCTGAAAGTGGGGTTGTGAGGGTAATAGGAGAAGAGACGGAGTAAAGAGGGTAAAATTAAAAATGCCACGAAGAAGGAAATGTGATTAAGTAGAGTCATACTGGTTCAGGCAGGGGGTGTAGGAGTTCTTGTCCTCCTCGATAATGGAAACAATAAGTGTGATGAGTTTGGACCAGAAATCCAGGTTCTTGATACTCGGTCCCTGCTCCTCTGGAGGCACGGCGCCCTGCTTCGCCTGGAAAGGTAACAAAATGAACACAAAACATTTCAATAGGACTTTTGCCTGCTGCTCACTTTACCTGAAATGACAAGAAAATAGCAACAACTATAAACTTTCATTTTATTTTATTGTCATGATTACACAAAATCCTGCATTGTCATGTGAAATGTCCTGAAGTCCCGTACGTCCACTTTTGGGGGACCCAGCATATATTGCTCAAACAGAATAAAACAGACTGAATGTCAACCATCTGAGCGATTTCTTTGAAAGAGCTGAAGATGCGCAGGAAGTTTAAAAAAAGAAAAAAACTAAGCTGAGCACTGCAGGAAATGAAGAGTGAAGAATGATCTCGCAGAGATTTCGACAAAATATAGCAACGTCCCGCAGGATGAAATGTTTTATTCAAAGGGGAAAATGCTTATTTGAAATTCACGAGGGAGTATGAATGGGGCTGGCACTTTAATGAGGACTCGGAGCAACCTCTAGAAATCCCAGCTGAAATCTGGTTCAGGGTGATGGATGGAGGAGCCTGGCCTACTCAGACAGAGAGGACGGTCGGACTTCTCCACAAAACAAAGTACATGCACGCACACACACCACAGTGAGATTGCATTTCACACACCAGCGAGGATATTGCAGAAATCAAGCACTGAGGATGGAATTAAAACATTAAAAAAAATGTATTTTGTGCAAGAAATATTTTATCAAGCAATTTGATTAATAATAATAATAATAATAATAACTTTATTTGTATAGAACTTATCTAAACGAGGTTACAAAGTACTTCACACAAAAGTCTATGGCATTCTGATTAGTCAAGGGCCACTCAGCTAATTAGAATAATAACAATCTGTCTAATAAATGTAGACAGAGACAGAGAGAGAGAGAGAGAGAGAGAGAGAGAGAGAGAGAGAGAGAGAGAGAGAGAGAGAGAGTTCTTACCGGGTCTGTCTGATACTCGCGGCTGTAGAGCTCATGACAGTTGTTAAAGATGTACTCGTAGGTGGAGTTGAGACAAGCTTTGACACAGTCCTTGACTACCTGACTGGCCCTGGGCGGAGACTGAAGTTCTTGGACCTGAACACACACAGACAGAGAGAGAGAGAGAGAGAGAGAGAGAGAGAAAGTTAAAGTAAAGTAAAGTGGTCTGAACCAAGGTTTTCAATTCAGCTTTGTATTAACAAACTTTTTTAAATGAGGTTCAGAGAAAAAAAAATTGTCTTTGAATGAAGAAAATGGATGAACTGGTTAACATCATCATTACAATTTAGTTGGCACTGTACCAAACCATGGTATAATAACCAGCAAAATGAACGTCCTTGTCGATCAAATATTATAACGACAGAGGTGAAGACTAAGCAGCCCTGCAATCTGCTTGTGCTGATTTTCTAGATACATTTCAGAGAAATACTGCAAACACCAAATAAATACATCTCTGCTTAGTTACGGGTTAAAATTCCTGAAACAATTTGGTAGAAGAAGTTCACACATTGAGCAATATTCCATTTTAATGGGTAGGCTGTGTTTATGAAACACATTGGAAAAGAAAAAGTCTCTGAAGGAAGGTGGAAGCTGTACCTTCATTCTGAAGAAGGTGATACTGGTGAGGAGGTCCACTGTGGACTTGAGATCCTGCAGCCTCTCAGGACTGCTGGCTGGGAAGTTATTCTGCAGAGTCAGACAAAAAAAAAAAAAACAGTGAGCCACAACAGTAAAAATATCACATCCATCTTTGTTCAGTGTTTTTTTGTGTGTTCATGGACAAGATCCAGCACTGCCACCGAATCCTTCCACTTGTTACTGTGTGGTGTGCAGTGTTTCCTGAATGTGCCCACACATGTTTGAGAGGAGCTGTCACTCAAATGAACACATCCCTCTGCTCTGTGTGACTGTTTTCTCACGTAGAGGCAGATAATAGGAGAAAGGGAAGCATCACAGACATTATAGAAGATAAGACATGAGGGAAAACAGTGAGATGGAGTTTCTTACTCTGTACATGGACAGGTCGATCCTCAGAGAGTTGTGCAGCTGGTCTAGAAGCTTGACAAATCGCTCTTTCTGTGGGTATTACAACACATATTAAAACACAATTTAACATTGACATCCACTCCACTGCTTCATATAGAAAGATACAGCAATTCAACTCTATGACAAATGAGAATGGCACTCAGTAAAATGCATACCTCCGCCAAGGCCCAACAGTCATTCACTAGATCATGATTTTTGAAAGGATCTACACCAAATTGCACTCATAAAATATTAGTCCCCTAAATATGCGGAGAAATGCTCTATCTCGCAATGTTAAAGAAAGGGGGGAAAACTCCTGGATCTGCCCCCTGCTCTGGAATATGCACCAGAATTCAATGGTTTCAACCCTGACACATCCTCCCCCCAAGTTTCATTGTAATCTGTTCAGTAGATCTCGAGCAATTTAGCTAAATAACAAACAAACTCAGACGAAAACATGACCTTCGTCTGACGGAGGTCAGTATTCAGTGCACACAGAATTTATTGTGATGTGGCTTTTAGATAAATTCAACAGTAAGTTTTTTGATGTAGCACATTCTGACGACAGGTGAATTTATAGATTCTGTTTGCAATGACTCACCCCGAAGTTAGAAGCAGCAAAGCGGTCAGAGGCAGAGACGTTGTTAGTTGCCTGGGTGGTGTGGGCATAGTAGGCATTGATGTTAGCCAGCAGTGTGCTCATTACTGCAGGCACACCTGGGCACATGTACTTGGATGACAGACAGGCAAAGTGGCTGCAAATGAGGGACAGACACACGTAAACAAACACTGGGTGCTAACAGCTTATTGAGAGCCTGATGCACGAGAACAACCAATGCTGCATGAAATCCACCCCAAAAAAATAACATACGTCATCGCCTGGTAGATGGACTCCACTCCGTAGCGCATGGCGAACTCATCTACAATCTCCTGGGGCGTCTCCTCGAAGTAAACTTTCCATGCATCATCCCCTTTGGCATCAGGGATCTTTACCACACCGTTGTTCTGCAGGTCTGTCATATAGTGGAAGAGGTTCTGCGGGGGGGGGAGGTAGCAGAGTTAGGGGAAGAATTGAAGGAGGTGTGTGGAAGATTAGAGGGAGAGGAGCTGAGCCTCTGCTGAAATCGTAGCTTGCATATGTCATTGTAAAAAAGGAAGCAGGTTTCAACCTCTCGACCTATTAATCTTCAAACGACTGTGCAACGTTAAACTGCATTATGAGGCCAACACGAGGTTGCTGCCGAGGGTACTCAGCCGTAAAGCATTGTGCAGCAGTAAAACATTAAGGGTTGGCTTTGTGGTTTATGACCACTTATGTGCAGCAATAACAGTGGTCATTTGTCGGTTAAGGTTCAGCTAATGTGCTCTGTTGAGTAATGGGCCCAGTAATGATTCCATACAAGACTGTGATTGGTTCACAGCCAATCAGGGAAGTTCTCTGTACAGTGCGGAGCAGTTTAGTAATATGTCTGATGTCTTTGTTTCTAGAAAAGGTCTTTACCTTACTAGAGCAAAGCAAAGTTCGTGGAGTAATAACTTAAATTTAATTTAGAATGAATCCATTATGGAAGGGAACATCCGTCAAACTGTCTGGCAGAGCTCATGAGAGGAGTTGGCACAGAGATACATGGACACACACACCATTAAAAAAGATTCCTGCATTCATATGTTATATTCTTTCCATTTTAAAACCCAGTCAACTCGGTGTCCAGTGCAAAAGCTTCACATATAATGTAGAAATAAAGAAAGAATGCATATCGTTACGGCAACAATGAAGTGACTGCTGTCTGTTCATTGGAAATTGGGCTTTTTGAGTAAAAGCACTTCAATAAGTCTGAGCAGTAAAATGGATGAAACTATCATAGGTAAAAGATTTCCCCCCCATCAGAGGGAGACATCTTTAAAACATCAACCTATTATAGGGTTCTAAAGTTTGGGGTAAATACTACTTGTTTGATAATTAAACTTTTACGAGTTCTTTCTCTTTTATTCTGCAAAAAATAGGCTTGAAATAAAATGTATAAATGTAGCGGTGGAAGGATAACAAAGACTTACAAAATGCATATCAGTGCCACAAAACAGTATTTAAGTACAACTCTTGAATAGATTTCTGCTTGTTTCAACGTACAAACACACACTGAACTTACTTCATGCAAACAGGTGTACTGAACGTGATACGGGGCGACCGTCTCCTCTCCTTTGATCTCTACATTAATGTGCATGCGGATGGCTCCAGATACAGCAGATTTGTCTGTACGCTTGTCTGTGAACACACAACACGGTCACCAAACTCAATCGATCAGAGATGTTGAATTACTTTTTTAAATGTAAAGTCAAGAGATTATTGCAGGAAGTATAAATGATGCTGACTATAAATATAACTGACCGAGATTGTACCAGACATCCATCTCTCCGCTCAGGGTTCGGACCTCGATGATGGTTTGACCGAGGAAGTCATCAGACTCTCGCTTGAACTTCTGCTTCACACGGGACTTGATGTCGTCGTCCTCATCCCACACGCGCACCTTGATCCGATCTGAGGAGTTGTGACACTCGCTGCACAGACAGAACCAGAGAATCAGCAACAGTTTACAGTTGTATATGAAAATGTAAACATCAAATCTAGCCTTAAAATGATCTGAATCAATTTTCTTTCATCAACACAAAGGAGATCAAAAACATTTAATTCTGACACTAACTAGAACTCAATAACTTGAAGAGAAAGGTCAACACAATTATAATCAACAACACTGAAAACTGAATAATGATTAGGGTTATGAGTAAAAAAGCTATATAAGTAACAAAGCCAAACTTTTGCTTTATTCTGCCTCGCTCTTTTATGTAACTGTAAGTGGAATATCTTTTGAAATGTTTTCCTTTCTTGGCAAAGTTAAGAAATTATGAGACATCACCCTGAGCTCTGAGAAATTGTGATGAGCATTTTCCACTAAAATAGGACAGTTTCTGAATAATGAGAAGTTTTGTGGAAAAAACAACGTATTGCCTGCATGAAGATCAATTACATAAAAGCCTAAAGCTACTACAAAATTTCTACACTAATTTCCAGGAAGTCTCAACTCACAAATTAAATGTCTCCTCCCAGACGGGGTTGAGGTTTCCGTAGATGGTCTTGGTCCTCTTTTTGGTCTTTCCCACCTGGACAGTGACATAAGGATCACTGGAACCAGTTTTATCCTTGGCTTGTAGACCCTGGGCACACAACACTAGGAAGAAGGAAAAAAAAGAATAATGGTCAGCCACACTGTTACACAGTCAACCAGCAAACCACACTGTGTGTCCTGCTCTTTCTATCTGTGTGAGGACCAGTGTCACTGTAGATTAGATCAACAGAGTGAGGACATTTTAGATGGTCTGCACTTTCAGACAGCTTCAAAGTGCTGAGTGTTCAGACTTTGGTCGATGGTTTTGGTTAATGGTTAGAATTAGGCTTAGGTAAGGATAGAGGAACGGAGCCTGTTTCCATTGAAAGGATACAGGAGGTGCACCATCCCTCCCTCAGCATGCTTTCACAAGAGGGCTGTTGAGCCTTGGCAGAGTTATGCGCTCTACCTTTGTGTTTTATTAAGAGAAGTAAAAATTAAGTGGATGCTGGGGTGGTGGAGGGGCTGAACCAATCAGCAGCAAAACTGGCGCAGCAGCAGCGAGGGCCAAGCAAAGGGGCTGATGGGAATTCTTTGCTGTTCAAATCGACCGCCGGAGAGTGGGGTATGTCACGTGCTTGCAGCAGCACAGCTCGAGTTGGCTGCCTGAAGTAGCTCCCAAGCATCCCTCCATTTGTGAAGGGTAAGGTTAGGGTTAGGGGCAAAATAATGCAGTAGTGTGTCCTCACAAGTACAGAAGCACAAGTATGCGTGAGAGTGTGCGTTCTGAGGGAAACAGATGTCTCTTAACTCATCTGACCTTCTGCTCTATCGCCCCATAAACGCCTCCTGTGCTCTCTTCATGCAGACGGCAGCTCGTCTCATTTCACAGACACAAACACGTGACATGTTCCGTCTCCTCTGACTTTAATGCTGACCACGTCTGCCAGCTCCATTCAAACCGACTGTACTGATGTAACCCCCCCTCTCACCTGTGATGCAGATCTTGGCCGACCATTTGGAGGTGCCATCGAGCACGCTCTGTTTGATCTGCTTCATCTGGGTGACGTGGGTGGCCTTGAGGACGGTGAACACTTCCTGAATGAGTTCAAAGATCTCTGGTTTGTTCCTCTCACGGATCTTCATGCGGTCCTTGAGGACCATGATGATGTTCTGGGTTCGATCCTCCGCACCGTGTTTGGAGCTCTTCTCCGCCGCCCCTGATAAGTGGGACAATTAAGAAAAGGATATAACGTTAAAGGCATATAGAAATTACTTTCTATGAGAGGTCTATGGCTTTTAGTTTCCATACAGTGATTACTTATGACAGCAAGTAGAGAAGAGTATTCCCTGGAGGACAACATTTTACAACTTATTAAAAAAACTGCCAAGGAAATTTAATTCAGAGCAGAGAAGAACTGCAGATGATATTATATTTCATGAATGAGGGCCGGACACATTTGCAGTGCTATAAACTGCTGTGTAAAAGAGAAATGGAAATGAGAGGTGGATGTCAACAAAAGATAAATGACTTTTAATATCCTCCCAAGAAAACAAGGTAAATAAAAAAGTGGGTGTGAGGGGAGAAGGAAGAGGAGGTTGACACTGACAAAGAGAGATAAGGGGAAAAAGACGCTCATGGATACTTTGGTCTTCTTAATAAAAAGCAGCACTGACGCAGAATGAAGTCAGTAAATGGTTGTTCAGCTCCTGTAAAAATCGTACGCACTATTTTAGAATCCGTTGTCAATTAACACGCCATGATTCAAATGACTTTTTAGCTATATATCACAGAACATTACTAGGTATTCTTGAAGCCATTTTAGGCCAATTCCAAATTGTGATTGCTCATTCAAAAGAGTTATTTGTCTAGAGTTAGTCGAGATGATTGATACCACTCATAAATCTGTAAGGTGAACATGAAGCTAGCAGCCAGGTAGTTTAGCTTAGCATGAAACCTGAAAACAGTGGTAAAAACCTTCTCCATGTTACTGGATGGAACATGGACCAAACTAAAAAGTTAAAGTACACATAAAATACATTTTTCTCAAAGATTGTTTCTGTCATTTACGGTAGTTCTTATCACACTGATGTATGTTAGTGTTCATTTGTTCCAGTAAGTTCCGGGGCCTCCATACAGCGGCTCCATAGAATAGTGGGAGGAAGTGTTGATGCATCATCCATCTTTATATACAGTCAATACTGCGGCTGCATTTTTATCATATAGACAAGAGAGTGGTATCAATCCTCTCATCTAATTCTAGGCAAGAATGCAGTAGTATATATTTTTAAATAACAAACAGCTCCATTACACATCACACACATTGTTGTAAATAAACAAAACAATAAGTTTATTTGAGCAAATAATGTTTTCTTTTTGAAATTCAACGTATAAGACTTCATACATGTAACAGACATGTACACGTCTTCTACTATTACGGACTCATGAATGTTAAATTTATACGACATCATCATATTTCAGTCTCTCTTTCCAATGTTTTAGATGCTCAAATTGTAATAATAATGTTTCCATCATTTCTCATACTTTGCAGACAGTCAGCGTTGAGTAGATCTTGGCACTTTTCGTGACATTTGACGCCACACTCGGTACAGCGCATGCCCTGGCGAGCGATACCCCACAGCAGCCCCTCGCACTCGTAGCAGTAAGTCGGAGTGGTGGCGGTCCACACCTCAAAGTTATGTGGGGTGGTGCAGGAGATGGGATATATGAGGGCCTGAAGAGTCTTCTTATAGACATGACACTTCTACAAGGTTACAGAGGAAGAGAAGAAGAGGAGTTAAAAGCCTTTCAGCCTGATGAGATATGTTTCGATCTAATAGTGTAAAGTGAGCACTGACCAGTTCTTCATTATGGAGGGTGCTGGACGTTAGGGCCGAGGTGATGCCTGCTTTCCTGGAGTTCTGCACCAAAGACTGAGCGACGGGAGAAAGAAGATGTCACGTCTCTCAGCTCCCAATTATTACAGTGTGTCTAGCAATGTTTTCTTCAACAGTTACAACTAAGTAAAGGTGACAGCTGAAGACTTTAAAGTGCCTCATTTTTTAATAGCAACCATGGTACATAGAACACTAGTGTACTGTCAAAATCGAAGTGTTTCTAGAACAAATGGTGTTTTGGTTACTCACCATGGCCTGTGGCAGAACGTGACGGTGGAAGGAACAAGGGAGAGATTTGACATTAGAAAAAGGAAAGACTGTGGAAGAAATGTCCACAGGTTGTTATAAATGCAAAAGTGATGATGAGAAACCGACACATTTATTGTGCGTTTGCTGTCCTCACAGGAATCCACAATAAAAGCATGGAGTCCAAACAAGGATGTGGAAACCTGAAGGGCGAGGAGGCCACACCCACAACCAGTCTGATAAATATGTTATGTAAATAAAATGTGATCACTGCTCACACAACCAGTACTCCACCCTGTCATTAAACTTTTTTTAATGCCAGTGCAGCTAACGTGAGCCAGCTGTTTAGAGGAGCCAGGTGACAGGAAATGGGAGAATTTACGTACCAGTGCCTCTAAGTTATGCTTTATGTCTGTTTTTCTGTCTGTTAGCAGGATTACACAAACACTAATGAACTGATTTGGTGGAAAGGTGGGGTATAGGCCAATGAAGAACTTTGGAGCAGGTTTGATTAAATTAGGTCAGGGGTTAGGTTCGGTGAATAGGGGTCTAATCCTGGATTTTTTTTTAAACTTTATTAACAAGACAATGGCCTTTTTTTTACATTTTCATCAATTTATCAAAGCATATTTGTGGCACTGATATCTATGAGTATGTGTCATTTGGTGCAGCTTTAATGAATTAAGGGGACTGTTGAGCCTTGGCAGAGGTGTGCAGACCACTGACTGCCATTCTACTTAGTACACTGTATTCTATTTGTTTCTAATCTCTACAAAAGCAAATATATAAAACTGAAGCCCTGAAGTTGTGGTTTTATGGTTCTTGTGTGGCTCCGGATAAACATATATGATAATGGTTCTGATCTTCTCTTCAAACTCAGAATAAAAAAGAAAATAAGAGAAGTTCCCAAAGTGCCAAAGTTTTCTTATAAGGTTTCTTGTACTAGATGAGTTACAGGTTCCTCCAGTGGATTTATGTTTTTCAGAGTCGAACCACGAATGAGTCAGTGTCATGGGGTTATGAGAAGGTCTGTTATATGAGAGTATTGAGCAGACATCAGTGTATGTCAGTGGAAACCTCTGGCCTTTCCACCGGCCCCTCAGCCCTGCAGCTTGCCCTGTCACGCTGTAACAGCAGCATGCATCATCTGTAAGGACAGAGGATGAAGTGACGTAGACAGAAAGGCACAAATGGAGGAGGAAAGTGCAGGAGAATAGAGCAACGGAGAGATAAGATGACGTAAAGAAAGCAGAGAATCAGATGAAAAGCCCAGGAGGAGCTAGAGTAGACGAGAGCCCTGACTGCTGAGCTGAGTGAGAGATGGACTGCGGAGATGTGAGACACTTAGTCAGGGGAATATAAAGAGATTAGCACAGAAACTCACCAGATCTCTGACCAGGGGCATAGCTTTCCTCTTCCTGAGGTCTGGCATGCTGTCGATGCTGTACAGAGCGCCGCCCATCCTGGAGACAAACCACGCAAAGAGCAACGTTCAGCATCCCTGGTTTTGAGTTGCAACAGTTGTCAAACAGAACGTGGACATGACAGTTCAATTAGACAGTAAATGCATTCAGACATTATGGCCCCAGGCTTGGCTTTTGGCTGGTAAGTTATAGATTTCCATTTGCAGTAGTAACAGCGTCATGGTGGCTTACCCTGCTGATAGCAGCAGGGAGGCGATGCCAACACTTTCTCCTCGGGCCTGTGAAGAAAGAGGGCGATGTGATGAGAAAGAAAAGCAAGCAGGATGCCGTGTGGAAAAAGAAGAAGAGTATCATCTTATAGTACTGTACAGACATTATCCTTTATGCTGACAAAACAAAATCTAGCGATATTGCATGGGGTTAATTAGCAAAAAGCAATATTTCATGGTGAGTTTCACTCGTAGCTATTGTCATATTAAGTACAAGTGTATTCACGGATGAATAATACAACAGTGATACAAGTGGGAGATAGTAAATGTGGGGAAAGAGGAAAGTGGTATAGCTGAGTTGAGGTGGTTACTGACATCAGCAGATTGTTGATTACAGCCAGATGACTATCCATGTAATCGTTCCTCTAATTCTATCTGTTCCATTATCCAAAGACACGTTCTTTGTCTGCCTGCCTGCTCGGAGAATGACACGCGGCACTGATCACTCACGTCACTCCGAGGCACAGAAATAGTCACGATTGGTACAAACACCAGGCTTTGAAAATGACACATAGCGCGCTTACAGCCGCTTGGCTCTCTGCAAATAACTACGAGCTGCACAGGGCCGGAACAATATAAATCAACACACTCTGGGCCACACCCACCTGAGAGTCGGCTCCAGCCATGGGTAATCAGAATGGACTACATGCAAATCGCTACGAGGATGGCAAACAACTGAAAAGAAAATAAGGAAACGGCAAAAAAACAATACAAGGGGTAAACACAAACAATCAAATAAACACAAGACGATACAGCATAATCCACATCAATCACAAAAAGCTGGGGGGAAAAACACAACAGTTAGACGTGCAGGTCAGTGAGCTAAAATAATAGACATAGGAATTAAAGCAGAGCAACAACAGAGAAAAAAATACAAAAAAACAAGATTCACCCACTTTTACCTGTTATCGACACCTACGCGCTGAAAGATACAGTGAGGAACACACACACACACACACACACACACACACACACACACACACACACACACACACACACACACACACACACACACACACACACACACACACACACACACACACACACACACACACACACACACACACAGGCTGTACCTCTTGCAGCTGTAGTCGCACTCTGCTGAAAAGTCGAAGCCAGTTGGCTTTGGCTCTGGCAGGACCAGGCTCCAGGATTTCTCTCCTTGGGAAACTAAAAGAACGATTGAATAAAGACCAAAGTTATTCATATATATATATATATATATACTGAAATGTATGCACTGAAACTATGACAGAATAATATTAGTATATAGAATAAACGGGCAAGCCACTGAGTTTTCACATGAGTTGAGTAACGTTGACAGTATGTGGATTTATGTATTTTCTGCCTCTCTGAAGTTGTTACGGTATGAGCTGTGTTCACCTTGGAACAGGAGGCTCCTCTATTTTCTCCACAGGAGCTGGAGGGACGCCTTCTGCTGCTGGAAGCTGCTCTGAAGGTATGGGTTCCTCCAGTGCTAACTCAGGTTTGTGTTCGGGTTCCAGGGGTTTGGAGTCTGGGACTGGAACCTGTATAGTGGTTGCAGGAGTGGGTATGGATGTGGTGGTGGACATATCTGGCTGTGGGAATGCAAAGGGAGTTTTAGTCGAGTCTGAAGTGAAAGGTGGTAACATGTCGTCCTGTGAGGCCGGAGGTAGACCAGGAGCTGTGATCGGAGGCTGGATTTGATCGTGGGCCGGCTGCTGCTGATGCTGATGCAACGACGCCTGCTTCTCCAGCGGCGGCCTGGGGGAGGACTGACCATCAGAGGGTGGCATCAGGGTGGGGTCAGTGCTTGTGGGTGTGGGGGTGTAGGGCGGTTCCTGGGATTCACTGAGTGTGCCGTCAAGCTGATACATATCTTCATCCTCCTCATACGGCATCTCCTCCTCATCTTCGTAGTTGTACTCTCCTTCCTCCCCGTATATGTCTCCCTCATCTTCATCATACAGTGCCCCCTCCTCCCCTCCGTCTTTGAGGTAGGCTCCATCGTCGCTGTAGATGGCCTGGGGATCTTCACCCTCCCAGCCCGGGGAATCCTCTTTGCCGCCGCTGACCGAGGAGTGGCAGGAGTGGTAGGAGTCGTTTTCATCATAGAACTCCGAACCACGCAAGCTCCCGCCGTCCTCGGGAACAAACTCCTCGCTGAGCTGCGAGCTGCCTCGACTCAACTCGCCTGATGAGGCGTAACGACTGTCCGTGGGACTAAAAGAAGGGGGGAGATGCAGAATGTTACACACCCACACAGGTTTAAAACTAAACTAGTGGAGTTCCCAGAGTTGCACATTAAATATTTTTGCTGACACAGTGACACTTTAGGGTCTTGTGTTAGGGGCCAGGGAGGGAGACCATTAACCAATAGGAAAAGAGGAGTAACTGTAAACCAACCAATCAGGAGACTTACAGTAAGGGATCAGATTAGAGGTGTTTCTATGTAACTGCAAGGGGAACCATGTTTTTAGTTATGGGAAAGGTTACAATGGATACTAGTTCACAAATTAATACAGAAACACACAGCATACAGAAGCAGATGATTAGAAAAGAGATATTTGAGAAATGTATGATATAAATAGGCCTAATCAAATGAAAGAACAGGAGCCTGGCAGAACAAAATCAGTCTTTCTGCATATAAATAAGTGAATATTATTATTCCCTATGACGTATGAGGCTATTAAACACTGAGACAGACCATGAGTCAGTACGAGATTTAAGACACATAACACAATTTCTAACAAACACACTCACACAGTATTGTTTTGTCTCTAATGATTACAGCCACGTCGGTTCAATAATGCATAGTGCAGGAGCCATAAAGGGGAAAACTGTATAATGGCTTTGGGCTGTGAGCCACAGGGAATACACACGTACGGCTGAATAGACACATAGACATTCAATTACGACACCCCTGTTCCCCTCTATTCATCACCTATCTCCCTCTCATCCAACACAAAGACCAACACTGACAGTGAAACGCTTGCATAACGCTCTAAATAAATGTCTGCCCTCTCTCTCAGAAGGGAATAAAAAAACATGAAGAAGTGAAGAATAAAGAATCTGTCTTGGCCTCTCTTCTTTAGGACCTTATCATTAGGTCGATGTCCTCCTACTTTCTCACAAGTGGAAATTAAATGTGTATAATTACCATGTATGGGACGTCCAGAATAAGACAGGGCCCTTCTTAAAGTCTCACATAGAGTAACAACAGGCTGCCACAACAACAGATGCACACGCAGCGGCGTCCCCATGACATCAGAGGACATAAAATGAACTTACATTACAGAGACCTATTCTAACCATAACTGCTACTTGCCTAACCTTAACCTTAACTTAACCTTAAAAATTGTATTCACCTTAAAAATGTATTGATTTATGTTATGGGGACTTGCTTTTTGTCCCCATATAAAGAAGACAAGTCCCCATAATGTGACTGTGTAAACTAATAAATAATATCTGGACCAAACACACACACACACACACACACACACACACACACACACACACACACACACACACACATATATAGACACATTGGTTCAATCACTCACCCACACAGATAAACAGAAAACTGCACAGAACTTATAAGGGTTCAAAGATGGAGAAAGACAAGCATGATACATTACTGGTGAGACTCATTTGTAATTCTTCGCCAGGCACACAGTAAAGATAGATGCAGGACCAGTAGTTTTCTTTTCAAGAAAATATATATAATATATACATATACAGAGATAGGGCAAGAGCGCATGCATGCAAGCACAGCGAGCGAGGAGGACGGGACAAGTCCACCACTGACGTCACAGCGAGACGGAGTCACAGGCCGGAGCAAGAGGAAGAAGAGGAGGGGGAGGATTCGGAGAGGAGGTACAGAGACCCACCTATCGGACAGCGAGTGCCTACTGTCTAGTGAATACTGACGACTGGTGCGCCGGCTCGACCCCGAGCCTGAGTCGATATCGCTGCGATCGTTGGTGGCAGAGTCTAAACTATCATAGCGTCTGGTAGGAGGAGCAGGGAGGGAGGTGGGGGGGAGGGAAGAGGTGGGAGAGGAGCATCAGTAGAGCTCAATGCAAGTCGTTCAAAGAAAACCAAACTGAGCCTCTGCAATATAACGGAAAAACGGTGAAAGCCTCACAATTTTTCAAGTCTCAAAACAATAGTCAGGTGCATGTATGGAGGAAAGACCCCAACTGGGCTCATGATGTTAGGGTCACCCACCCAGGTCTGATCAGCCTATGGTGAACCTCACTGAGCAGAGGGTGCCTTGTGATCAAAAGGGCGAAAGACCAGATGACGCTAAGGTACACAACCTATGACATGTCTCTAACAGCCACTGATGGTCACTAACATGCACTGTGTTAGCAACTTATTATCAAACTAGTGCAGAAGACCTTCAAACGTACTAGGGATATTCACCATCTTTTCCTATGTTTTAAATTGACTAAAGCTAATATGAGGCTTCTGCAGCCTGGTCTAATAAAATCAAGTGAGTATATTCCAGAGCTACTGTCTTTTCAGTGTTATGTTTCAGTCCTCCCACTGCAGCATCCCAAGAAAACACTGTGGGAATACAAAGAGGTAAATTTGTGCTAAAAAGACTTTGGAATATCCCCACTTGATGGTGTACCATGTCACCTACATTGCAAGAGATTCCTTAAAGGCCTTTTATGAACAGGGGGAATGTGTTTTCATATGATACACTGTTCATAAAGATGGATGATACATCTCCACTTCCCCCTGTCCAGAAACGAAACTTAAAAACATGCACATTTGGAGCCAGAGTGTGCACAGTAGGGATCGAGACACGGACATCAAGGTCCTGCCAGTACATACACTCGACCAAATAATGAGTCATTGTCAGCTGTCGATCATTTTTATAGCCTCAAATAACGAATTAAAACTAGTTATCAGAAAGAGGAACACTTGAACAAACAGTTTGATAAGAACGTCTTAAAATGACAGAAAACATCTTTGAGATTATCTTTTTGATGCTAACTTTGACTTTTTAGTCCACTAACATGGAGGAGACTGGATTTATGACCTGTACTGGAACCAGCCACCAGGAGGCGATTAGGACACTTTGGCTCAGGCTATGGTTCATATGAACACCTGACTGTTGTCTTAAGACAGACTTGAAAAATTGTGCCCTTATCCTTAAAGTTTCTTTCACCGAGGTTAGGCACTTGAAGATTTAATTCACCCATTTGAAATTCAAACTTTCTGTTTCAGCTTTCGTGAGCAGTGCATTCATTTGATTTCATCTGCCACCATTTAAAAACATGTCCAGAAATCATCATATATACTGTCATGTCCTGGAATTAACTAATTTTCTGCAGAGCAAGTTAGCGCAGAAGAGATCACATGTTCTGATCACATGTTCTGATGCTCACAGACTCGACATGCACACACGCAGTAAAGAATAGCCACAAAGGCCCACTTTCATACATGACCTGTATACAAGAAGTGTGTGCCCCAGCATGCTTGTATACACTGAGGCCAGGGTTATTCTCTAGAGGAGGAGAGCATAGTGGGACAACATGTTACCATGAACAAAACAGTGAAACAGAACAAGGCCGCAGGGTCTCAACTGTCTCGGGGCTAAATGCTAGACTCCAAATGGATTCATTCAAAAAGGAAGACTTTGTTCAAGAGGGGGAGTGTGATATTACATTTTCAGCATTAAACAGTTTTGTCCTTCTGGTGTTTTTCCTTCCTGTCTACCCAAAATAAATCCTTTCTCCCTCTTAAATTTGCTGATTCATTATGGTAATCGCATGGGTGCACATAAACAATTAGAAAAGGAACCACTCTGCTTTAGTTGTGGTTGTGCAGTGGCTGAACTGTGCGTGTTACCTCATGGCTCGGTGGTCATAGGCCAACTCGTGGATATCGTCATTGCAGGAGTGTCTTAATTGCTGGTTCCTCATGGGATACTGGTGCATGGACGCGTTGGGCTGAGAGGTCGTGTAGAACGGAGGCGGGATGCTGTTACTGGTCTCACTGCGGTAGTCGCTGTCCCTGTCGTCCACGGCGCTGTCGGGGTCCTCGTCTGTTCACACAAACACCAGTCAGTGATCGGACGAAACGAGGGGGCGAGATGAGAGTGATGGACAAAACAGTTGTTTAACGTTTTTCATTTTTGACAAAGGTGGGATTCCTGGAACAATGTGTATAATGTCAGACTGGGTGTCACTGGTGGAACAAATGCAAAATTGACTTTTTCCTTCGAATTTCTATTTGCATTTCTTTTTGAAATTTCTTTTATTCTTATTCATGCACACATGGCATCACATATATTCACACATTTAAAGTGCATAGTTAAATAAAAAACAATTAAAAAAACAGAACAACAACAAAAAAACAAACAAACTAATAAATAAAACAAAACAAAACACTGACAGTTGTAAATAGCGTAGTGTTCTTAATGGGTGTACTTCAATTCATAAAGGCTCAAGGCAAGAAATTGTCCCAGTTCCCTTGTAGATCATATTTGAACGAGTTCTCCAAGAAAGAAAATAATGGAAGCCATAATTCTTCCAGAAAAAAAATCCCCTGCTGTGTCTTTCAACATTAAATATCTCTGAAGGTAAATGTTTTTCATATTTGGTCCAAGGAAATTTATTTTTCCAAAATAGAAGTTTGCATTTCTTTGCTAAATATGTTTTGATAATTAATAGTCTGAATTTATTTTGAAATTGGGCATATCATTTGGTTAGTAAAAGCAAGGGTTAAGGCTATCAACTAATTTTTGTAATCCTAGCATCCCGGTTGTTACTGTGCTCAACATATATCTTCAACAATCACTACAGATTTGATTTTATTGTGCCTTTATTTAATGTAACTCGTGCAGCCTGACTTTATATATCCACTGGGAGAATATGGATCAAAGCAGAAAGGAAATTCAACACACTACACAAGATCTACTGCTACTGCAAGTCATTAGCAGAGGAGCATGAAAGAAACTTAAACCTACTTTGCTGATCTCCCCACAGACTCCAATTACCTGCAAGGAGATGAATGGTTGGAAAAAACTAAATTAGGTTTGGGTTACAAACTAAACACATCATCATTTCACAAATCCATGTAAACAAAGATATAGAGAAGTAAAGCAGGGGGAGACAATTACCATAAAATGCAAATTTCAGTGCAGAGAGTTCATAAGTGACGTAAATCCAGTGTGTGAGTGAAGAAAAGTACAAGGTCTTTAGAGAAGCTTTTTTTTTTTTTTTTTAAATGCTGTCGGCCTTGATGCTGCTAACTAAGAACAGAATAGAATTACCACCCTGAGGTTGTATGACTCTGCCAACCAGTGCAGTTTCAGTCTACAGTCATGTTTTTCCAGACTCATATGAGGTCACCGTGACCTTTGACCACTTCATCTAATCAGTTCATCTGTGAGTCGAAGTGACAGCTGGTCAAATTTTGACGAAATTTTCGATAGGCAGACTTTAGATTTCATTTTCATGTTCAAAAGGCCTAAACATGTGTTATGAGGCCGCTGTGACCTTAACCTTTGGCAACTATATCATATCAGGCAATCCGTGAATCCATGCGAACATTTTGGCCAAATTTGAAAGCATTCTCTCATGGCATTCTTAAAATAACATGTTCACAAGGCAAACAAGGGTTTCGTGAGGTCAGGGTGATCTTGTTCTTTGGCTACCAACATCTAATCAGTTAATCCTTGAGTCCCAGTGAATGTTTTTACCAGATGTAATGAAATTTCCTGATATATCACGTTCACAAGAACATGAGGTCACCATGATCTTGGCCTTTGGCTACCAACATCTAATCAGTTAATCCTTGAGTCCAAGTGAATGTTTGTACCAAATTTGTAGAAATTCTCTAAAGGTGTTTCTGAGATGTTGTGTCCATAAGACCAAAAACAGGTTTTGTGGGGTCGCAGTGTCACACCAAAATCAAATTAGTCCAACTGAATGTTTTTGTCCGATCAAAGAGTTCTTGATATATCATGTTTACAAGAATGGGACGAATGGATGTATGTACAGACGGACATACAACACAAAAACATAACGCTTCCGCTCCTCCAACAGCCAGTGGCCAGAGGCGTTATAAACATTCTCGTGCCGTATCATCTCTGCACACATATACACAAGCATCTTGCCACCAACCAACCCGAACCCTCCACCGATTTGTATGCATGTATCAATCTGCTCCCTGTGTCACCACCGAACAGACGGATGGACGGACAGACAGACAGGGTGATGTGTGTCTGACAACCCAGCATATGTCAGCTCACATGCATTACACATCTAGCACCTCTAAGTCATTGGAGTGCTCAGGCAGGCCTGCATGCGTGATTCATCACATCAGCTTTCCTCCCTCGCTGCACTCATTCTCTGCCTCATCTATCAGCCTCATTTGTACCTCGTGTCTACTCCTGTTCTCAATAAGTCAGGGCGACGGAACAGAGGGAGTAAAAACAGGGAGGCATAAAAAGGACACAGCAGGGAGAGTACAGAGGAAACTGCAGACACTCACAGCACTGTGTGGTTGGTGCGTGCAGCGGCCGCTCCTGCTCCTCCTGATAGGCATACTGAGGAAAAAACAACAGGAGACAGGTCAGAAAATGCACTGAGGTAAATCACTTTTTGTGCTGTTATGGGCATCTATTGAGAGTATGAAAATTCAAAAAGAGAAGGGCTATGAAAGAAAACATGATAAGGCAGAAGGAATAAATAGATGAGGAAACACACATGACGGTGCAAAGAGAGTGATTAGAATGTCGCAAAGTTCTTACATCTTGATCTCTCATGGCGTTAAGTTGTTCAAGTTTCTTGGCCCAGTATCTGGCCTCCTCCTCTGGAATGTCTGCAGCACACAACAAAAACACTTAACATCACACTCGGCTCCGCAAATCAAGCACCTGACATATGAACATCCCTCTCTCTATATACAGTAGTATAGATTACTCTATTGGGAGAGACCATGATCAGGTCCAAGCATAATGATCACTTTAAAGTGTGACTCAACACCAGGCTAGAAAACAGTGATTTACTGCCCTGTCTGTATTACTGGGTGTGTTTAGGTTTAAGATAAAATACAATTATCCTCTATTAGCCCCACAACAGGGACATTTATCATGTTGCAGCAGCAAAGAGACAGCAGCAAAGAGGACAGTCAGAAGACATCATTAAAAGTAATATATTCATAAACATGCAATATAAGCACAAGGATGTATAAAGAAATAGAAAATAGAAATGACATAAGTGTGCTTCGTAACCACACCCTGCAGTGATGTTGTAGGCTTGAGCACAGTCTTATACTCAAAAACAAACCTTACTCATTATATTGAATAAGAATGGTATGAGGTAGCAGCAGCCTTGCAAGTAGTGGTTATACTGCAATAAATACTAATAGTGGTAGGAATAGTATCAAAGGTAGTGTTAGTACTGTAGAAGAAAAGTATTTGTAGAAGAAGTAGTATCAGTGATAGTAGTGCTACTTATGGTCCTGATTATGATGGCGGTAGAGAGAGAAGTAGTTGTACTACAGTAGTAGTAGTACTAGTAGTGACAGTAATTGTTCTTTGCCATTGTTCTTATTCAATTGAAACTCTGAATAAAAATGTTATATTAAAAAGAAAACACACAGAACAAAGCAGAAGGTAAAGTCAATCAAACATCAACGTAAAGGTCAGACCGAGTGGCAGTTCAAAGCGAATGTCGAGCAGCAGCCGGTGAAAGGTCGGGTCTTTGGTTCCACAGATCTCGTTCTCAGCCATGATCACGTTGGAGTCCAGCGTCAGCCACTGACCTGGACCCTCCTGGAAATAAAAGTGGAAAAGGAACGTGATCGGGACAATAAATAAACAGGCCCTTTAGTCTATGATTGTAGTCTGTCATTCCTGGTCTGGCTCTACACCTCTGTATAATGTAAATCACAAATGAATGAACAGAAAACAAAATGGGGATTCAGTCTGATCATCAGGCCGTGGAAAAGGGCAGATTTCCACACAGTGACGACAAGAATCCAGGAAGTCATCGTGATTGGCTGCTGTCCACCAAGAAATATAATTTACTAATACATGCATAAAACACAACTATTTCAAAATACAGTATGTGGCTGAAAGTCATGAGATCACACCAATAATTAGAAAAAAAGCTCAAAGCCCTCTCAGGTCTCACATAATGGCCTTAATCAAAGTAACATGAAAAGTGATGTGTTTTTCATTTTGCAATTATTCATCTCTCATTGCTGTACATGTACAGTGTGGCCAGTGAAACCACATATCGGAGCCGAATAGACAGAGGGAGTGGCAGTGTACCTCATTGGACTGCCGTATGCTGTGCAGGGGGATCCATACGGTGCCCACCATGGTGTCCCAGATCAGCCCTTTATTCCACACCTCAACTGTGAGGCCCAGATCCAGGCGGTTTATTTCACTGTGAGGCAGAGAGAGGGAGAGGGGGGGTTGAGAAAAAGAGAATGTGTTAAGAAAGAAGAGAGAGAAAATTAGACAGAATGATATAAAGAGCTGAGGAGAGACAGGGTTTAGAACAGAAATAGAGTGTGTGCCATCAGGAGCTTCACTTCAACTCGGTGATGAATACACACTGTGAGGGAGATGAGTCACTCCGCACAAGGATGGAGAGAGTAGGTGATCGTCAACCAGGTCGCTGACAAGATATAAGAGGGAGCGAAGACCGAACAACAACAGATACTATTTCTGTTTCCATCATGGAACAGTCATGGACAGTAAACACCACATATAGATTCATCAGAAACGTTTGTAACAGTGAGAATGTCTCATCGTGCTTTTTCTCAAGCCCACTCCTGTTGTAGCCAAACCGAGCAACAGCCTCTGATATTGTAATGATTATTTTTATCTGTACAACTACAAAATGTCCAGATTATTTAAAATTTCCAATTCTCCCTATCAATTTTAATTTTTTGTAATCTATACAACCACTGATATAATCAGAATGAAAAAAGTGCATGTGTGTGTGTCTGCTTCTTATATGTACGCTATGCATGTGCCTGTACTTTTAATGATTCTTTTGTTAATCTATTTATATAATTTCCTCAACATATGATCATGATGATTAATGGCATCATATCTCCACTTGGACCAATGTCTTTTATCCTCTGTCAAAGAATGTGGTGTTATTTTTGTTTAAAATTGTGATTACAATGCATTAAACTGTGGCAAGACAAGCCACGCTTATCTGTTGTTTTTGGCAGGTTTTTATATACACTCTTTGGTGGATGTTCTGAAGTTCTGAAGTGTTCTGAAGCCTGAACTGGGAGAGACCCTCTCGACTGGGTGCGTGAACTCTGCTGGAGTAGCTCAAATAGAGCTGTTATGTCATCTCCCTCTTCAAAGGGAGAGAGAAAGACGAGAAGCAAGTAGAGGGCAAAAATAGGAGGAGGCAGAAATGTCACAGCTGACCCTGTGATGCACAACATCTGTGTACTAAAGAAGTGAAGCCTGAGGTGACATCTCTATTTGTGTGAATTAATATAACCAATTATTTGATAAATATACACAGAAACCCTGTATATATATATATATAGATATATATATATCTATATCTATAGATATATATATATAAAATATGAACCATAGACTAACATCTGCCAGCTGATAGTGTTGTGGTTATATCTTTATTTATTGGAATTATACCAATATAAATATAAGATCATAACTTCAACAGCCAACATATACAATTTTTTGTAAATTTCACCTCTAAAAACCCACCTATTTAGTCTGGCTTTTATGTATTGTTTTATAATTTAATGTTTTTAATATTTATCTTATTTTATTTTTTTAAATACGATCTTTGTGGTGATTACATATATTTTATTATCTTAACTTTCTTTTTTGTTGTCTTCCATATTATTTAGCTTTGGGAATGCATATATTAAAATCTAAATGGTTTTAACAGATTTTTAACATCTTGTGTTTTGTCAATCACCTGTAAAGCACTTTCAACTGCATTTGGCTTGTTTGAAAAGAGCTTTATAAATTGATTGATAGATTGATATTATTTGCACAAAAGTTGATTTAATAAGAGTTTCACTCAGAGTTTACAAAAATGTTAAAACTAAAAAGCTGCTCTGATAGTGAAAGCTGGAGTTAAAGTAAACAGTGAGCTTCATACTTAATAACGTTGATGCAGCAGAACCAGAGATTTTGACTTTTTAATTCCATACATTCTTCTTCCTCTATAAACCCTGGCACCACCATTACCCACAATGCAATGTAAACATTTTACTGCCTTACTTTAGGGGGACAAATTCAACAGGAAGCAATGCTCCGTTGACCTGAGAAAAGTCAAAACGCTCTCTATATCGAAACAATATAACCCCATTCATAGTTTGTGGGTCCAAGTGAGGATACATTTAATGGGAACAATGAGAGAAAAAATAAGAGAGGTCTGAAGAAGAGGGAATATGGTAAAAAATTGTGAATTAAAATTGAGTAGCACTGTCCCCCATTTAATCCCCTAATAAAAAGTCAAAGAGGAGGACATGCAGTAAAGAGGGGAACGACATGCTGAGTTAAAAGAGGGGTGGAAGACGGAGAGAAAGAAAGAAAAGAATCACTCACAACATGAAGTCCTGCTCCCAGCACGGCTGACTGCCGCGCACAGCGATGGTGGTGCTCTTAACATTCTGCACCTTCAGGGTCACGTATGTGTTAAATTTCTCTGTGAAAAAGAAAAAGAGTGTTGGTTAGGCTATACCAATGAGTATGTGTTTAACAGCATTCAGCGAAACTAAATAAGATATGGCTGATCTCCCGAGGTCGAAGGCCATTACTCACCTTGGGGTCCATCAAGCTTGGCTTTCTTCACTGTAAACAAATTGAGAAAAGAATGGAGAAATTAGTCTATGGAAAGAGTCAGAAATATATGGCACCCCTCATGAAAACACGTTTAAATTCACTAAATCCAGATTCTTTTTTGCCACTGCAACAAATTGGACACAGTCATAAATATCAGTCTCCCAAACATACCACATTTTTTCATCAAGACGCATGAATTATTGTTTTAGAAATTAACAAATATGTTCAAAATCATTGTATGTAAAAAAAACAAAAAAAACTGGATCATCCCTGGGATCTGCCTCTGCACCAAAATTGAATGCATCCTTTCCTGACCCAGTTTTGTGGTATTTCGACAGTTAGTTTTTGCAGAATCCTGCCAAATAATAGACAAACGTAGACGAAAACATAACCTTCTTGTCGAAGGTAATTATATAAAGGTAAGATTTCAAATTTTTATGCTCTGAAGCTCTGAGCGACTCCATGAAGGCTCGTCTTATGCTTAGTGTCGTGCGACTCTACCCTACAGTCCAGACAGACCACTGCCTGTAGCTTGTGTGCAAGTTTGTCTGGTTGGTGATTGACAGGCGCCTGGCATTTGAGAGAGAGAGGGAGGAGGAGGAGGAGGAGGGAGAGGAGGGGGGTGGTGCTCTTCTCAACCCTGGGACTCCGCCATCCTCTTTGGGCAGAATGCCAGGATCTCAATATGAAAGACTGCATCTGTTCATCAGATTTCAGGGTCTATGAGTCACAGGGGGCCAGGAGGGCAGTTTGTGCAGGTGACAGTGAAAAGGTGATGCCAGGGGGGAGAGTGGCCATAAGCCTCTATGATGTGTGTGTGTGTGAGTTCCTGCGTGGTCGTCGACAGGGGGTGGTGGATAAAAGGACTCCTCAACACAGGGACCTCTGGAGGAACCAGACTGACTTTTATAGCCACAGTGACGTCAGGAGCCGTTCCATTATTCATTCAATCCTGCACCCTGCTGATGCCCAGCGTCCCCATGTTCTGCAGTGAGGCATTAATATTCACAGCTCTGCTTTTTAATCCCTGCTGATTGCCTCTTTTCACTGATGTTACATTTAGGGAAAGAAATACAGCAACTTAGCGTCATTTAAAATCGATCTAATCAGGCCACAACAACAAGCCCTTAATAAATCCTCTGAGTGTGTGTGTGGCTGTAAGAAGAATGCTTTCAAAATGTATGACCTACAGTCCAGCTGTTTAAAATAGGAGCTGAATATATAAATATAGACTCCCACTTATTCAATCAAGAAAAATTACAGTTGCAAAAGTGATGCCGATAAAGAAACACATTCAGAGTCGGTGACAGCCAAGCAGGTATGATAATCACTGTGGACAAATTTGCTTCTAAAAATAGCCTAACCCCAGCAAACCCCCTTGGGATCCTGCTTATCACTTAAATATCTCTCTGATTCATGAGGCAGGTGGCAGAGTACAAGGTGCGGTGGAGCATATGTGCTACTTATCCAACTTCAAAGTGAAATCCCCCTGCTGGTATTAAAGCTGCTGTCAGGGGCAGTCACGCCTAAGGGGGTACAGAGGGTTCATTTCGGTGGAAGTACCGAATATATACATTTGTAAAAGAGACATTCAAATGGATTATTTCTTTGCTTCATACAGACAGTAAGTAACAGATGCATCCTCAGCTGCACCCTTGCCAACGCTGTCAAACGCTGCGCCCTCCTCACCGTCAGCCAGTCGTCAGCTCTCTCTCTCTCTCGCTCTCTCTCTCGCTCTCTCTCTCTCTCTCTCTCAATCACTTGCTCCTACAAGCTTCCCCTGCCATGTGGCAAGTATGCACGTGTGCTCCCTTTCTATCTCTTTCGCTTGTGCTCCATTAATCTCTGTGTGCAGCCGGATGCGGGCAGAGCGCGCTGCATCCCCAACACTAAAAATAACCACTTCAGTGTGACAAGGGTGGGGGGTTTGCCGGAAAAGGGGGGTGGGGTGCTCACAGCTCACAGGCATGAGACTAAACCAACATCGCTGTGGTTACAGAAAAGAGGAGGGAGGAGAAGGCAGTAGGTGTAACATATTTTCTGCAAATCGTGGAGTCCCCACAGCAGTAATTACAGGACCTCATTTTCTCTTTCTTTGCTGGAGGAAAATTGGACAAATACTTTTACTGATGCCCGGTGCAGATAAGCCTTTTTTTAGGTTTCAAACAGGCCACATCTCAGAATTAGACACCAGGAAAAACACTAAAAACCTGTAGGCAAGAGATGGACGGAAAAAAACTTCTACAGATTACGACAAAAAAATGAGAAACGATGGAAGTAAAACTGAGAGGTCATTACAGCGCACTCCTGTCTGCTCTGCTGGATAACATTCAGTCACACTCTTGAACAATACCTGAGGGAATACTGTGTGTTAGTGATGCTGATTAGAGTGTAACTGTTAAAAAAGTACTACGGTCACTGGTGACTGCACTCCTCTCATAAGCACTAATTCACGTCTGCTAATGAAGAAGCTTAACAATCAAACTTAAGACTTTATAGAGGATATAAACAGTACGTAATGATGTTGCCTTTGCATCATTAACCACATAATATGAATGCTGTGTTTTAACTACTATTGATATTTACAATAAATCCAGTTGTTCCTATTTCCAGAATCACAATAACTCTATTAACTTCACCAAGGAGGTTATGTTTTCACCCCACCCTTTGCTTGTAAGCAGGATTACCCAAAGTCACTGAAATGATTGGTGCCCAACATGGTGGAGGGACACGGGCCAGGAAATCAACTTATTGGGAAAAATGAATTGTTTGATGAGAACAAATCAGACATACTTATGGTGTTGAGATTTAAGAGTTTGTACAAATTGGTGCAGATTGTCCGACTACTTCCTTTTTCATATTATTTTTCTATTATAAGAGCTAGACGGACATGTGTGGGATGGTTGGGTCTTGGCGGAGGTATGTGCTTCTCTGAGTGCCATAGTAGTGACAGTAATATAACACTGTGTTTTAAATGTAATAAGACAACAAACAACAGAGGCTAAGGATGGTTTGACTTGGTTAACTTATATTAATTTATAGTGTCTGACAAAGGTGACTACTTTTACCAAGGTTCTCAATGATCTGATCACATATGTTAGAAATGCACTCAGTAGAGCATGTACCTCCGCCAAGGCCCAACAGTCTGTGTAAATCAAAACAAACTTACAGCTGAAACCACTTTACATTTATCAGCAACACATTGGTGGTAGTTACAGGTTTCTAGCCCTGATACAGTGGCTGAACAAAGCCTGCACACCTAAACCAAGTTTAAATCCACTAGATACAGATTTCTATTGATACCAACTCCCTAATTATGTCTGAATTGTTTTTGCGTAAGATTCTTTGACAAATCAACGAAAGTGTTGAAAAGTTTTTTTCCGCAGAAAGATCCTGGATCTGTCCAAAATTTGAAAATGTAACCTTCTTGTTGGAGGTAATTATATTAATGCAAAAAGGCGTAAGTAATACAGACGTCTGTCATGGTTTGCTCTGTTATACAGTTGTAACGTGTGAATTGACATCTCTAGGGATGACAGTGAATGGAGAGCTGTCAGATCTGAATATGCTTATTCAGCTTGTGTGACACAGGCTATCATTTTAAAGACTAAATCTAACATCACAAGACGTGGGAGCAGAACATGCACAGGCGATGTCACATCACTGCAATGTTCATATCAGCCTGTAACCATTTCACCAAGGTGAACACCTATACTCATCATCCTCTTCATAACTTCATTCTGCTCACAGCCACAGTGAAAAAATATAATATCAATATAAACCTAGCTGCAGGCCTGCAACAGAGAGTGAAGGAACTAATGAGAAAATGGCAGCAGAGACCTAAAATACCATTGGGGTTGCCATGCCAACAAAGCTTCAGGACAAGAAGGGGCCACCAATGAGCCTGAATCTCAATCCTGACATTGGCGGTATCAGATGGTGTCAACACACAGAAGCAGCATCTTCATTAACACTTTAAGTCTGCTCCTTTAGAGGAAGTGTAAATAAAACCTTACGAGGGGGGAGAATTTCTAACCATAATAAATCAACACATTCAGATTCTTCATAAAATCCTGAATCTAAAGCTGTCTTAAGTGGTTTAAACTTCCGGGTTCCCAAATCTGCAGCTGACCAGGCGTCATTGAGGTGCTCGGAGGAGATCCGCTGCATGATAATAGTAGGCCTCTTTAATTCCCTTGACATTTGCAGAAATCTGTCCACCCAGTTTTCCCCTTGACATTTATACGTAACAATTTATGTTATACCTGACAGCAAAAGACTCCTGATTAAAATAAAGTGAATTTTGATAAATGGAGGTCTTCACTCACTTGTCTGAAACTCCTGATACAAAAATGTCAGTCAGACCCAAATCATAAATCAATCAAAAACAACACAACTACAAATCTTCACAGGTTTACACTAAATGTAGTGTAAATAGCCTATAAATGACATTTAAAGGTTTGTAACCAGATTTTATTGGGGTCCAGGTTCTATGTCTCTGCCACATAGACTTAACTGAAAAAATACAAATACATCAGTGACTGGAGAAAGATATTTGAAAAGAAGTCATTCCACGACACTGTTATAAATCAGGCTTCTTAGAAGGAAACCAAAACAACCATTTGAAGAGTCTTGAATTGTTCAAAAGCACAACAGACTGTTTGTTGTTGTAGAGCTCAATGAATAGGAGAACGATCATTTAAAAATCTAATCTAATCTGTTGTGAAAATCCTAATGTAAAGAAACCCTTTATATGCTTTTTTTCCCGCACATTTACGGATGAAAACCGAGGAGACGTCTGCACCAGTAATGACTTGTAGTCATGAAACACATGCAGGCACAAACTGCGAGTGGAGCAACCTACATCTGGTTTTACCTTGTTTGACAGCGGCTGCCAGAAAGCATACACCGACACCATAAATCGATCCTTAAATGTTGTAGTGATCCCAGGTTTGGTGAAACGAGCCAGGGCAGGCAGGTCGTGCTCATGGCTGACAGTGGGAGTGAATATCAGGGTAAAAGACAATCAAACGCTATAGGTGATGATGGGAGGTATTCGCCTTATTAGTGAGATGTGCGCGAAATAAACTGCAAATAAGATTTATGAGCGTAATAGCTAATCCCCAACAGGGATGGATGCATCCTCACAGGTCACCCCCTCCACAAAAAGCCGACAAGATGCGACTTGGATTTATTTAATGTGGAGGAAATCGAAAGCAAGTCGTGCCAGATTATTGCTCATTCGTTGCTCTTACCTCCAACACACAGCAATGACATTTCTTATGAGCGCCTTTGGCACCGGGTCCAGCTTCTTCACCAGCTTCCTCCACTGAGCTAATCTGTGCGGCAGCGCAGCCGGGGAGAGGGTCGCGGGGCTGCGGACGGGTAGAAGCCTGCCGTCGGCAGCAGAGCCGGGGCCTGGCGGGGCTCGTTCCGCTGCTCAGTAAAACAACTCTTCGCTGTTTCAGGCCGAGCTCCGGAGTGGTAAACCCGTCTGTCCTCGTTTTAGTGGCGCGTCTGTCCAAATCTGAGACTTTTCCGCCGACCACCTTCTCTCTCTCAGCTCTCCGCTCCCCAGCACTCAGCCATCTTGTTCAGCTTCAGCACCACCGCCGCGTGGACAGCTCCTGGCAGTGACGTCAGGTCGGAGGTCTGTGGTGAGACTCCCCCACCAGAGTGTATGTGTTTGTACGTTTGAACGAGCATCTATACGACATCTATTCAAGAGTTCTTCTTAAGCTCCTGAGACTTTACACCTTTTATCTCACCACTATCTCTTTGGGAATATTGCAATTCTTCTTCAGTCAATGCCATAATATATAGGACTACGTTTTGGAGAATAAAAATAAAGAACAAGTTAAACTTTCAACCACCTTGCAAACAATGACATGAAAACCACTTGCTGATTATCAAGTGTTTGTCCTTTGCTTTTCATGAAGAAGGGTTTAAAACCACAACCTTCACTCAGGAGCAAAATACTGTCTTTAAACTTAATAGAAATAATAATGTGACATTTGTTGTGATAATTATCAAAATTGACTGATATGGAAATGTTTATCTTAATGTATTTTTTGGCCACATCTTCCAGCCCTACTTTGAAAGAAACAATAGAACTCCAAAAGAAAGCGGACAGGGCAAGAATTACTGGGCATCAGTTAGTTAAAGAAAATTCTTCTTCTCATACATTGACAGCAAAAGTGAAAAAAAGAAGCAAGGCGCGCGCGCACGCACGCACACGCGCACACACACACACACACACGTTATGAACCAACTGATTAATCAGGGGGCTAAATAGATAGATTAACCAATGATGAAAATAATTATAGCCCCAATATGAGGTGATGTAGGTGGGTGATAATTAAGCAGATGGACTGTTGGTGCTTATAGAAAGACAAAATATCATAATTAAATGGTAAATAGCTGTATTTATATAGCATTTTCTAGTCTTGATGACCACTCAAAGCACTTCACAGTACAGTTTTTGCCATTCACCCATTCATACAGTGCATCTATGTGCAGAAATTTCACTCAATCACACATTACTTAGAAACCAAGTACACTTCACTGCCCGCATTATGGGAGACTGGGATCACCCTGACGACCTGCTAGTTGTTAGTGGACGACCCTCTCTACCGCCTGAGCCACAGCCACCCGTAATTGGCGCAGGATATCAATCTTTGAGCCTTGGTCTGACTGAGTGAGTTTCTCATTGACAACATCTAAATCAGTCTCAATCTTTAAATTCAGTGTAAACTGTGTTGCATATTTTAAACAGATAATCTCAATGTCAATTAAAAGACAAAAAAACAAACAGATACACCCTTTAACTCTGGTCTCGCTTCGGCTGTGGGCCAACAGCTCCCCCTGCTGGTACACAACACCCTTTACAACTTTACAGTCCTCAGGGTCAGAGCACCAAAATTATACAAATGCACATTTTACCTTAACGCAAGTTCTTCTGGGATTGGATCTAAACTTAAGATGTGACATTTAAAAAAACAATGCACCAATGACAATTAAAACATTTCAAGCTGCACACACACTCACCCTTTTGTTGGAAACATTTTCAATATGGTTTAATGAACATTTAAGAAAAATACAAATATATAATATTCTGACATGTTTATCTGCTCATTGATCCCACTACCTGCCATCATCAATGTAAATTCAAACATGCGCAGTAAACCAGAACATTACATTTTCAATCCCTTCCAGTTTGTTTTTTCATGCAGTCTAAATAACACTATGTACACCCGCCCACCACATACCTAATGACATTTAATGTAAACTGATTATTAGTCTGGCCTTATTGGACAGCTCATAGGGCCGGTGAGCAACTGTTGATACAAAGCTACACAATAGAGTTAGGGTCAATCTAAATTTACTTATGGCATCCGAGAAGGTAAAATTACTGTACATTACATTTAATGAAATTCCTGAACTTTAAAAACCCTTAACACCACCCCACAGATTTATATTCACAAGAAAAATAATGTGTGTGAATACACACATTCATAAAGAAAAGTTATGTGGTGTTTTGAAATGTTTGTACCCTTGTCTTCCCTATCCTTGAGATAGCCACGTGCGTTGTTGAATGGCACTAGTTTGAGCTAATACCACATGTCCATCACCTGTCGCTCTGCTGCAGGAATCAAAGGCTCTTCAGATGGAGTCTCCTCATAACTTCTCACTGACAAGAAAAAAGTCCATTCACACGGAGAAAGAAGACGACATTCAGGGATACAATTTAAATATGGTCTTCAAAACTTGAGAGCTCAGAATTGGAAAAAGGATAATCATGATAGACAAAGGCCCAATGATAGTGTGCGACTTTTAATAATGTTTATTTTGACGTGCTTCTTCTCTCCTGAGGGTCTCTGCCTCTCTGACTAATCAGAGCTACAAAGTTTACAATAGATACTAACTATTTTGGAGTAAATTCTAATTTTTTATCTACCTGACACTTGAACATGATGGTTAAGTTTAAGTGTTTCTCCAACTTTAAAACAATTTAAACAGTGAGGAAATGTGTGGTCACTGTATACTACACAGAACCTCAACCATTTTTGATGATGATGAAACATTTAAAAACTGCCAGTTGAATAACCTCAGGGTCGATTATCGTGCTGGAATAGCTGCATGCGTGTGTGCACAAATTAAGTCAGCAAAGCATGTCTGTGATCAGTAGATGTATCAGTGGTCAGATACAGATTAAATGCACAAGTCTGGTGTGACACACCCATGGTATGTATGTAAAAGAGGTTTCAGTTACCTGTCAAGATGAGAGAGGACCTCACAAAGCTGGGTAAGCAGGGCACGGTGCTTGTGTGGGTTTCCCTCCAGCGCGCCACTGAGACAACTCAGGTATGAGTCCAGGTTCCCAAGAGAGGCTGTCTCACCTGTACCTGTCCAGGAAAAAAAATATCTTTACACATTATTGAATATTTGATTTTTCAAATGGAAAATATGTAATTTATGCACTAATATAGCAGTTCCTAGGACAGTACAGTTTTTAATTACAGCCAGATATTTAAAATGAGGAGCAGACCAGTCACCTAACATTATAGGCGTTTTCAAAATGAGACATTAAACTAAATGAACCTGGCATGAAGACATAACCTTTATCAAATATCATGCAGGAGTGACTGCTTACCTGGCAGTGGGACTGATGAGAGACTGTTAACCAGCGTGTGTTTAATGGCCAGTAAGTGTTGCTGAAGAGCCTGGGTGCGCTTCTCATCCAGCCCCAGTTCAGCCTCCAGGCGCTCTTTGGCGTTGTACATGTCCTTGATGTGCCGCTGCAACACTGCGTTCTGCTCCTCAAACTCAATGTTGGCCTTACGAAGCCGCCGCAACTCAGCCTCTCGAGCTGAAACGGCAAAGAGTGAAATAAAAAAGATTTGATGAGAAGATGAGATTGTGTGTTGGTAGAATTGAAACTGAAAAAGCATTACATCGATGTGATCACCTCTCTTAGCATGATGTCCAGGCGCCACCTCTGTTAATGTCCTATTAGTATAATAGGTAATGGCATAATTCTGCCCTAGCATTAGTACCTAGCCATGCTGAAAATATGCCTTGTGCTTTATTTCTCATGTGATTATTTCCATTTTCAGGTTTTTCCTTACCTTTGTTCTGGTCAAGGAACTCCTCTGTGAAGATAGGGATGTCAAATCTGCTTGGGAGGTCAGAAGCCTGGAGGACAAAATGCACAACTTAGCTCTGTGCAATTTACTCTATAAAAATATTGAAGAATATGTGGTGACAAGTTAGTGTACCTTTGGTAAAGATGACCCTGAACTAGTACTGATGATGACAGATGGAGAGTCTTCTGAAAGAGAAAACTGTATGTCCATAATACAGCTCAGATGGAACAGAGAAGTTGAATAATAATATACAGTATCTTGCCAGTTGCCCTGATGACGGTGGTTATTTTACAGGTAGTAACTAATAAAAACACACATGCACAACAGTAATCAATATGACAAACATTAGTTGAGTAGAAGTCAGTGTTCACCTTTCTTGATCCTTTTGTCTTGTATCTTAGCAGTGGTGATCTGATAGGCCTCAGTCTGCTGATATTCCTTCAATTCCTGTGCATATTGCATCTTCTCCCGCTCCGCCTCGTCCAGATAGCGCTGCCGGTACACAAACAATGTTCAGGGAAAAAATCGAACTTACTTAATGACACATTCTGGAATTTTATTAATATATTGTTTTGAAATCTTGGCAATTTTATCATAAAAAATTTGTAATTGCTAAAATACAGGTGTTTAAAAAATAACACCTATTATATTCCTGACTTGATTTCCATGAGTCATCATGGATTCCAACAGGACCAGTAAGAAAGTACCTGGTGCACTGAATATACTGTGTCAATATATATATTTTTTTTTTTACTCGAAATGTTACCTGTTTGTCATTTGGCGCTAAACGTGTCCACTCTGCTCCGAGTCTTTTGGTGATTTCGGGAAAAGGTAAGTCAGGGTATCGGGCCCTCATTAGTTCCCGCCGCTCGTTCAGGAAGCGCACATATCCTGTTACTGGTGCCTTAGGACCATTTGGTAGCACCTTTTTTCTTTTCTTTCCCTTTGGCCAGCCTCTCTTCTTGGGCTACAGAGAGAGGAAGAATGACACTCTGGTGAGTGGAGAGGCTTGTCATTTGTTTGGTTTGTAAATGTGATGTTTAAACATGTTGAAAAACAAATTCAAATTTCACGTTTCGTCCAACCAACATCCCATAATGAAAAACATATTCAATGCCCTATAGAACCAACATTTCTGGCATCTTTGCTTAAATAATTACAATTAATAAATCAGTTGTTCCAGCTGTACTGCACACACTGATCAGTGTAACTTCGGGGTTCCTGCAGGTTTCAAGGACTTTTTTAGAAAAAAAATGAAGGAAATGTAAGATATATGTCAAGTACGACAGAAACCACATTCTTCTATTTTAAGGCCATTTAAGAGGCTATGGGTTTAGTAACGCTGTTCAATTGTGTACCATTATACTGATAATGAATTTTTACTGTCAGCTCCCCATTATATACTATAAAAAACACTACAAACATGTATACTATTTATATTTTCCCGTGAAGTCCAGGGGATGGGGGGAGTAACATGCTTAAAGTAAAACCAGGCAGAAAGGAAAGAGCGAAGCTGATATACAGAATAATTGATATTGTATTTACATATTTATAAAATAAACACTTGGTTCTATTGACTCCGGGAGTTGTCGTGAAGGCAGAGAACGTGCATTCAGTCAACCTCAACCCAACATTAGAACCTTTATGTACGGTGCATTATTCCAGAACTGCTGCAACAAAAGAGTGACTATTTGTGCATAAAGTAAACAACACATGTCCTCAGATCTGTACTTTGAAAACCTGACAGCCTTATTGCCGCATAGAGGAGGCAAAGTCTAAATGATTTGACGTTGACCGTGGTCACCTCCTCTTGGGTCTGGTCGGCTGAATGCGAGGCTCTGAGCTGCTGTGAGGCATCACCCTGCTCCTGTTTGATCCCCCCCATGGGCTTCTTCCCGAGAAACCGACTGTGTTCAGGCGGAAACTGGCCTTTATCCGCTGGGGTCGTGCCTTGGTAAAGTGTCTGTGCAAAATAATATAGGAGAAAAAGATTTAAAACAAGAGGCGAGAGATTGTTAATTGTGGTATTACTGTCCCCGCAGCTATTCCGCTTGGTAAGCTAACCTGCCTGCTAGCTGTTCATACACACACACGCACACAAAAAGGTAACACAACACACTCGCTCTCCCGAAGGAGCAAATATTACGCAGCAAAATACGCAATTTTACTTTAAAGTACAAACTACACACTGGGGACAGTTGGAGTTTTTTAACAAGTAGTTGTACTTCTTATCTAAACCTTATTATTACTCACCGACAATGAAGTCCTCGTCCAAACAGGAAGAGAAGACTGCCTGTTATCTGATTGGTCGAAACGGATACTCCTGATTGGCTGGATGGCTGTGAACCCCTCCCCCACTCGTTCTACTAGTTCGATACTTTAGGTTCCTCTAGTTTTCTCTGTTAAATAACATCCATCACTTATGCTCCACTGATGATGGTGCATCATGTGCGAAAAAATGTTCATGAAATCCCTGGAACTGACGAAAGACTGGAAACACATTTATTTTCTTATTATAAAATATTTCAATTTACTTGTATTATATTTTACTTTTATTTTTGAAAGGCTTCCATTTTTATACAATGTTTGTTAAATAATACTAAAGTGCCACATGTTTTAGGTTTTCGTGACATTTGAAGTATAATCAAAGGCAGGGTGGAGTTCAAGAAACAATTACCGTGGTATGTTTTATTTTGAAAGTCTATGCCTGAAAGTTGTCATTGAAAGTCAAAATGATAGTTATGTATTATATAGAAAGTTTTTTGTAAAGTGTTTTGGACTGAGCACACATTGGAGTTCACTTTCTTTAATCCATGGACTGTATCCATGGATTTTTGGATTCTAATTCTTGTTCGTATGTTTTTTCTTGTACTTGTTCTAGAGGAGTTTTGGTGTCGACAGCGCACAGACTAATAATTATTAGTTGTTTTTTTAAAATCCACACTACTGTATATACACTGGATTAAGTGTTCACCACCATTTCATTGATTACAATGAGAAATTACAACAAAACTATATATTTATTTAACCTAAGTCAAAAAGCATGGTGGCATACTAGTACATCTGGGATGTACTTTCAAAACAAAGTGACCAAACTGAGAAAAATCTGAAACCAAGAAGTAAAAGTCATAAAATGATCATGGTCAGTTATCTCAATTAACATTGGCTCCTCTCAAATTACTTGACAGTTGGATTACTATGCATTAGCATACCCTGATGTCTAGTGTAAAGATAAAAAATACACAGTAATATGGTTGTGGAATTTTTATTTTTCATTTAATTATTCCTACCAAGAATTTAGCTATTATTTTCACTTGAGTCAATAATGATTTTAAAGTCTGGGAATGAAACAGTGTGAAACAAAATTGTTGTCACACAACAATTCAGCGTTGAGATGTGTTGAACCTACGGCCACATGTTACTGAACAGCCTGTGTAGTTGCTTCTGAGGGGTGGAGCTTTAAAGTTGCACACTACAGTACACATTACCGAGCCCCTTAAAGTGTAACCTAGCTCTCCTAATTCAAATGAAGAGAAAACATAACTTCCAATGTCAAACACCACCCAGTCACTTTGATTTGTTTTAATCTAAAAGTGATACATCATTATCTTTGCTACCTCTACATCAAGGGCCACTGTGGGAAGTGGTCTTGGACCCTTGTTTTATTTTTATTTATTATAGTTGCACAGGTCTTGTCAAATATTAGATTGCCTTTAAACCCTTGTTTAGGGTAATAAGCAATTTTAAGTGTTAAAATGGCTATAAAAAGGTATAATGGAAAACTAAACTGGTAAAATAGTCAAACTTAAAATAATGCCATACAAACCTTATAGCAGTAACTTAAAAATAGCTGAAATGTTCCAACCTGGTCAACAACTAAGCACAATCGCACTAGCTTCTTTTATACGACTGTAGTTTTGGCGATCATTAGACCCATTATGCTCATGTTTTCGGATCATCATTTTAATTTGGGGCTCTACTTGAAAAGGTTTAAAGGCGCCAAAGTTCAGAAAATGCTTTAGTTGCACCGTAAAATTTAAATTCACACATCTACTCACCACTGCCGATGGAGGGGTGGGGGCTAAGTGTTTGAGTCCACAAAACACTTCTGGAGTTTGAGGGGTAAACAGCGTTGCAGCCAAATCCAATACAATTGAACTGTGATCACTTCTTCAAACGTAAGTAAAAAAACAAAACAAAACTACTGCTTGTGATGTAATCAAAGTGTCTGTAAGCCCGCCATTCAAATTTAACAGTCATTTACACCATGTTTTTAGCCCAACCACCCCTCAATCAGCATAATGGTGAGTAGATGAATGGATTTTTATTTCTCATTGAACTATTCCTTTAACTCATTACAAACGCTCCTCCCAGCTTTGCATCCGTAGTTGTGGGCATGTCTAACAAACACCCCACTGACATCAACTAGTAACGGACTGCATTAAAACTGAAATCTCTCCTGATATTGCTCATTTTGTGCTGTTATGTGTATTTACATTTGTTTTGGACAAGTTCATGTCTACGTAAAACATCTTCATTATTATCTCTTTAAAAAGCAAACTGAGAAAGAGCCCGAACAATACATTTTTATTTTCTTTTATTGATGGTTTACAATTTTTGTAGATATTTATTCAATATTGTCAATCCTTGTGGCAAACAGTGATCACTGTGTTCTGTACAGTCCGGTCCCACGATGTAGACTTAAATTTGATGGGAAAGCAGGAATGAGGCATGAGCCAGGTCAGCTTTTACATTTTGTCCAGATAGTTATCCAATGCTGGGACACCTTCCCTGAGACCCTTGCGTTTGCGTGTATCAGTGACAACAATGCCAGGCTTGGTTGCTGGATCCATTGGGTTTCCAGGGAGGATCTGCCAGTGGTCGAACACACACTGTGGGAAGGCCTGGCCACCAGTGGAAGATCGTAGGTCAGCTGTGAAACCTGGGAAAGGACAGAGCAAAATGTTTCAATGTATCCTCATCAAGTTCTTACAATACTGGCAATGGAGGTTGTATGTTAAATTAATGTAGCCACTAGTGAGTTAACAGCTGGTTGCTTTAAACCCACCCAGGGCTCAACAGTGGGAGCACTTCACTTGGCTAAAACTAAATTGAGATTAATGTGAACAATAAGATTAGTGGTACATGTACAAACAATTTGGCTGCAGCCTGTATGTTCTCACAATTGTTGTACTTGTCAGAGATATCAAGTGTTTTTAAGTTACAAATTCTAAATGACACATCATTTGTTAAATTGACCACATCTCATCACTGGCTTTCCCCCTGCAGAACGTTCCATATCACTTCAGTATTTGGATCTAGTTATTCATAATAGAGCAAGATTAGTCTATAGCTGATTTGTTTCAGTGGGTCAGACCTATGGTAAAAGACTACTCAAGTTACACAGCAAAAGTGTTGCTGTCAGTTACTGTTAAAATCAAACTACTACATCTCAAGTGAAACAACAGCAAAATACAAGATGATGTGTTGAAATGACTATAGATTATACTGTAACATAAGGCAAATACAAATATTAAAATCAGAATCAGTTCACAATACTGGTTTAAGAAGAAATGTTTTCGCTGCACTGCTGGTTTAAACAACCCCAACATACCAAATGACTCCATGACAGGCAGGTAGGCCTTGCTGACATGCATGGGTGTCCCAGTGACGGAGTACTCTTCAAACACATGACCACGCCTCTTGGTTAACACACCGTAGATTCCACCAATTGCGCTGTCAGGACACTACAGAGTGGAGAAGCGATATTAGGTTAAACAGAAAATACTCAAATATATGAAAAGTGCACAATTAATAAACAGCCCCCCTCCTGACAAAAAAAAAAAAAAAAAGATGTGCGATAAGTAAAAACCGTTGAAACTTAACCATTGGGCCTTACTAAATCCGAAAGGTGACAAACTTTGTGAGCAAATATATAAAGTAAAAAAATAATCATATGTCCAACTCTGAGATACATCAGGTAACTAGAGGAAACCAGACTATACATCCAGAAGAACTTACCTGGATCTCTACCAGATAGATTGGCTCCATGATTCTAGGCTCAGCTGTGAGCGCAGAAGCGTACATAGCTCTGCGGGCTGTGGGAATAATTTGACCACCACCACGGTGAATGGCATCTGTGTGCAGGGTCACATCATGGACGTCAAAGCGAACAGCACGCATGTTCTCTTCGCAGAGGACACCCTAAAGAGAAAATAAATAGTTGAAGTATATGCACTGACCTCTTGTTAGAATAATCGCACACATCTCTTCCTAAACTAATAAATACAAGACACTGACAGCGAATTCTAATGGCCCCCTTACCTCCTTGACAGCCCACTGGAAGCCAGCAACAACACTATCCTTGATCTCATTAAGGTACTGCACTCCCTTGGTCACGTCCACCAGCATGTTGGGGCCAGTTCCATCAGGTCCAAAGCACCAAATCTTTCTAGCCTCTCCGGCATCCCACTCAAACTTTTCAACAAGTTGACGAGCACGGGCCTTGGCCTCCTGACGCATGGTAATATCGCCCTTATCCATATCCTCTGCTAGGCCCTCTTCAAAGGGACGGGCCTTCATGAACAGACGGTTGTGCTTGTTAGGTGACTTTGCCAGACACAAGACAGATGATGGGGTGCTGACTGTCTCCCTGTAGGACACCACTGGGTCAGATTTCTAAAAAAGAAAGAAGAAAATTGCAATATAGAAAAGTCAACCTTTAGGGACAATATCAAAATTGAAAATGGCATATTTGATCTTTATGAATTGCAAAATCATTAAAGAAAAAAATAATAACTCAAGTTAACTTAAATTTTGGACTAAATCACCTTGATTGGGATGCAAGCATGATCCTCCTCCAGATCCTTCAAACAGATCTCCAGATGCAGCTCTCCAGCTCCAGCAATGATATGTTCTCCAGACTCTTCAATGATGCACTGCACCATAGGGTCAGACTTGGACAGACGCTTCAAACCCTCCACCAGCTTGGGCAGGTCAGCAGGGTTTTTTGCCTCCACAGCAACTCTCACCACAGGGCTGACACTGAACTTCATCACTTTCAAGTTGTGTGCATGCTCAAAGGTGGTGATTGTTCCCGTCTTGACAAGATACTGGTCCACTCCGACCAGACCCACAATGTTACCGCATGGTACATCTTCAATGGCCTCAGTGTAACGGCCCATCATCAAAATTGTCCTGGCAAAGAGAAAGTTGGACAATTCTAATGTGCCCAATACTTGATTAATTCATCTCACAGCTAGGCTCCAAACCCATTTCAAATAATAACTAATTAACATACAAGAAGTTGATACCAACCTCTGAATTGGCTTTACGTAAAGGTCGTCCTTCTTTCCAGGGATGTAGTTTGGTCCCATGATGCGCACTTTCAGGCCAGTGGAGACACACCCAGAGAACACACGTCCAAAGGCGTAGAAGCGACCCTTATCATTGGTGGGGACCATCTTTGAGATATACATCATCAAAGGGCCATTGGGGTCACAGTTCTTGATAGCTGGGTAAACAAATAAGTCAGACATTTAGACCAGGATCTAAAGACAATTGTTAAAATGAAAAATAAATAAACTTCATACCGGTGGCAGCCTCATCATCACCAGGGCCTTCATAGAGCATATCGCAACGGTACCTCTGGGCAACGACCGGGGAAGGCAGGTGGATGGTGATCATTTGCAGAAGTGCTTCTCCAGCCGGAAGCCAGCGACGCATGACAGCCTTCAGGAGAGGCTTGCCCTCCTTGTCTTTGTCCTCATTATCCAACTTGATGTCCAGCTTCTGGATCAGCTTGGCAGTTTCCTCTTTGTTAAATTCCATGATGGCCTTGAACACCTAAATAAGGACGTTGATTGCAATTATGAATGAAAACCAACATAGCCTAACCAAATATGATAAAGAAAACCATAGAATGGTCCCTGCTCAGAGTGAAGGTCATCATCAATGTTTAGTCAGGTCAAAGTGAAGAATATTCAAATCATCACTTGCAGGCAAAATTAACTATTGTTTATGGTAAATAGTATCTCTAGTTACCTTGAAGATGGGGTCCAACACAAGAGCAACAAAGGTGCGGGGGAGGTTTTTGCCATCGGCTGTAACACCAGACTTCAAGAACTTTCCAGTACTACTATCAAAGAACCTAAAACAAAACAAGAGGTTTAAGATTTACCAATAAAAACAGGCCAGAATCAACTACATCGATAACAGAAGCAAATTCTGAAATTTAAGATCGTCTGAGATTCAAACAAAAAGATAAACATTTCAGATAAGCCACTTTTGCACACTACAGCCCCTCTACTAAGTGTTTGTGTCACTGTTGGCTACGGTCTCTATTCAAATGCAATTTGTAAGGCAGTCAAGCGTCGTTTAGACTCACCTGTCACCCCACAGTTTCTTCATCATGTCCTCCACTTTCTTGCAATGCTCTTCTGGTGTCATCTCGGTGTTGCCCTTTGCAGCAAACTTGGCTACATACATCTCAGCAAACTGCTTCAGGGTGAAAGCCCAGCCATGGAGTCCAGAGCCAAAGCCAACAGTACCTATTGGTGGATCAATCTTGGAGAAGCGACAGACCATTCATCACTATATGCCAAAAGGGGGGATATTACGATTTGGGAGATAAAATCTCTATTTCGAAGATAGTGCTCAAGGTAAACTACGTGTGTGCAACTACAATTATACCACTGAGTATTGTACTTTAGATAAAAAGTTGTGACTGCCACTCACCTGGATGCTGCCCATAGGACCATCATCTTCTCCATAAGTGGCGATGATGACGTTCACAGTCTCACAAATACGCTGGAAAGTCTGGTAGAGATCTTCTGGTTCAATCTGCAACTCCAACAAGGCACGGTCCATCTTGTTCATCATCAGGACTGGCTTGATGCGCTCGCAAATGGCCTGACGGAGCACAGTCTCAGTTTGCACACAAACACCTGGCAGGGATACAGAGATTAAATTAAATGAACCCAGGGGAAGGCAGCATCAAGTTGTGAATCTAATTTAAAACAAGTAGTCAATGGTGTAATAAAAACAAATCACGGTAACAGCATATTTTCATGAAATACAAAATTATGGTAAGAAAAAAAATCTGCACTCCCAATTCAGAAGACAGTCTTATTAGCAAGCTGCAAGTACTTGTTTTTTGTAGCCACTTTTTAGAGATGAAGTAAATCTTACTGTCTCTACTTAAATACAACTTTAAGAAGCTGTAAGTGGAATGCTTCCTTTTTAAAATTGTCAGTCTGTGTTCTTGATTTTCCACTTTTATACATTTAATTGCAAGTTCAGAAGCAAGAGCTTACACAATCTACTGAAGATTTGGACTTGTTCTTACCAGAGACGCAATCCACAACAACCAAGGCTCCATCAGTCACTCGGAGAGCTGCAGTCACTTCAGAGGAGAAGTCAACGTGTCCTGGTGAGTCAATCAAGTTGATCAAGAAGCCAGCACCATCCTTGCTATTCTTAATGAAGGCCAGGTCATTGACACCCAACTCGTAGTACATGGAGATGGCGCTGCAAGTTAGGGCAAAACCAGATGTCAAGATTTACTGCCTAAACCAATCCAACTGGTTTTAAAACTAAATCAAAGTTACATTTAAGACCAGCTTTTTTAAAAAAATCCTACTATACAGAGCCCTAACAATTCTCAACATAAGATAAGTCCTTTATTAGTCCCAAAATGGGGAAATTTGCCATGTTACAGCAGCAAAGAGATCAAATAATTAGGTGCTCAATGAAGTGTAATATTGCAAAATTAAACAACATTGTGAGTAAGTAAACTGGTTGGCCATGTGGAAGTGTGATCTGAGTTAACGATGTTTAAAAATTGAAGCAAGAAAAAAAAGAATCTGAAAAGTTCACTTGTCTGTCCAGCTAAGACTGGCAGGTACCTAGTGAAACAAAAGCCTCTTTTTTAACAGATATTGCTATATTGTCATTGAGAAGAGCTTTTGTGATCAGTCCATTTCCACTTAAGCCTTAACCCTACTCTGCATAAAATAAAAAGCTGCAATGAGTATTTTCAAATTGTGTGCCAGTATTATGAGTCAGACGTGATGTGGCAATACAGCAGTAGGGTCTGTCCTGCACTTGTATCCCTATCCAATAGATTTCCATCAGGCTCCAACAACCTCTATTGCCAGATCTATGCAAAAAACAGCAGACTTTAATAAATAAAAATACAATAGTGGGAAATAAAGCTACTTACGTAGATTTGATGGTAATGCAACGTTCCTGCTCATCCTTGCGCGTGTCTGTAAAACGGGCCTCTCCAGCACGGTTTGATGCAATGATGCCCGCCTTCGATACCAGGGAGTCTGTCAGAGTTGACTTTCCATGGTCGACGTGCGCAATCACAGACATGTTACGGATGTTGGCCTTTTTGTCCATGATGGCACGGATCTGCTCTATAGTGAAGTTAACCTGAGGGGACAAAGTCAAGTTGAACAGTCACACCGCTGCTTTACAGCCTGTCATGCAGCAGTCATCGTAATCTGTGAATAGTTAATTCGGTCGACAATCCCAATCGTATCTGATGGAGATGTAATGTTATCCAAGGAATTTATGAAGCTTAGATGTGCAAATCGGGAGAATTTACTGGCAGTGCCACCTACCAACGGATTCATTAACCAAAGGGTGTCCCCTCACATAACTTCTGGTGTTACTAATGGACTCAGCTAATCTACTTGTCTCGAATTCACGGTTGTCTAGTTAAATTGGATGACAGCGTCATAGGTGAATGACGAGAAACAATTTCCAACAGTGGCTGCACCCTTGCATATCAAAAATGGCTGCCGGTTCAACATTCATGGTTCTGCTCTTCTACTCTGGGCGTCCGCCATGGCCACAGCTGTAATGCTATTGTTGTCTGCGTTTCACAGCGAATTTTGAACTAGCCTCAGTCAGTATGTATGCGGACATAAGGTGGATAGCAATGATGTCATCCATTTTAACAACCAAGTACGCCATTGACGTGTCCTAAAATGTGATCGGACCACCACCACCCGGCATGTGACGGCATGAATAGGCCACGTGTACAGAATAGACAACATGCTAAACGCTAACATTAGCTTGACAGCTAAACTAGCCTTACGCACCAGGCCACGAAATGCCGGCAAATGATTCCTCGGAAACCGCTACAAGTTTAAAACCCAGATAACCGTTAGAGGTGCTCGCTCCCCCGCTTCAAATTACGCATCTAGAAAATGTTTTTATTAAAACGTCACTTGTGCATTTCAGCAGCTAACGGAGCAAAAGCCGCTACTGTCGATGTTCACCAAAAACGCCATGTCATCCGACGTTAGCCATGTAAACCTCCCTTCACTCAATTCTCTGATCAACAGCTTCACTTTGACACTGAAGAGAAACGAGTTGAGCTTATTTCTGGACTCGTTGCGGCCTTTAGCGGTGCCAGCGGCACAGATGACAAAATGGTTGCCATTTTCACCAAAGGCATGTTCACAGTATATACGTGTAAGCAGCGCACCATCCACGAATACCGTGATCTCTAAACCACTGGCATGACTTTGCGTTCAAAAACTACTCTGAGAAATGTTAGAAACTTACCATTTTGACGGATGGTTTCGGATACGCTCGGTCAGTAAATTTTACGCTGCCCACCACACGATGGCTTAGGCAGGGAAGAGGCAGCTGATGTAAGGAAACAGCGGTTTATAGGCCCTGCGTCACCCGCCTGCGTCACCGGCTTACGTCAGCCACCTACGTAAGCACGTACTGACGGAACCCCAGAGGCTCACGGGTGATTCCCGCCACTGATGCGCAGAGACCTAGAAGGGTCCAGTCATCATCATCATCATTATCATTATCATTATCATCATGTTCTTGTTCTTGTTCTTGTTCTTCTTGTTCTTGTTCTTGTTCTTGTTCTTTTTCTTTTTCTTTTTCTTCTTGTTCTTGTTCTTCTTGTAATATAAAGTCCAGTGTCCACATGCAGCCGCAGCACAAACGTGAAGGAAGTTCAACTTTCAAAGTTTGGTTCGTGAGCTGGGTTGAGTCACAGAAGAGAACCGCGCACTAAATGATGACGACGCAGTAGATAGGGGTGAAGTGTGGATTTTCCTTTCTGGGTGAACTATCCCTTTAATGATTGTTCTTTTTCTTTTCTTCCAGCAGATGGCGCCCCAACTTCATAACCAGCCACTCCAACTTCCAACACACTGCTGGTCCCATAATGCACAAGTGACGCTCAACTGTGGATTTCTTTTTGCTTCAAGAAAATATGCTACAAGATACAGTTGAGAATAACCTCAGCAGATGAAAAGATAGTTGTATCTAATTAAATATCTGATAGTTAACACTAGTGCGTTTTTTTTAGAAGAAGGTTGTGAAATTCACAAAAGAATGCATTTCCCTTGGTCTGTGTGAGTAATTTCTTTATTCAGTGATTGGAGGCTGCAAATTATGAGACTTGGATTACATAATCTCTTATTGTTGACAACAGTCAGGGTTACATATGAATACTGAATAAAAACTGCGTAATTGTCACAGACTTGTCCTTGTCCAAAAGGGTTTTGTGGACTGACACGCAAACTCGCAAACCTATAAACGTGGGGCGCAGAGCTGAGGTGGTCCGTGAGAGAGGAGGAAGAGACAACAGTGACCAGAGATGAAGGGGAATCCATCTCTATCTGCACTCCATGCTGAAGCATTCTTTCTTCAAAGGCAACAGTCAGTTTGATAGCTTGTGGGGAGATGATGAATACTCTGATAGATTGACCGTAATGTGACGAATCTTATGGGTTGCTCTAGTGCCACAAAAAGCAGAAAATTATCCCATGATTCATATTCTTAGAGGAAACTGGGGCCAGAGAGGGGCATGTGGAGGACACAGAGTTAGAAAACAATTAGGCCTATAACACGGACACAGACACACACACTCAAAAACACTCTACCTAGTACGCAGAGTTAATTTGACATTGTTAATTACCCGTTTGAAAAGGAAGTTGACTGTGTAACTCATTTAACGCCATCGCACCTGATGTGCTTGTCAAGCTGTAGCTCCCAGCATGCAGTCGGACCCGAAAACAGTCACGCACAGATGATTGGCGGGCACAGACGGCAGATAGTTCAGCCTGAGTAATTGACTATAGATTAAAATGACACAGAAGTTTTAGAGGGGGTATGATTTCTCTGCCACAAGAGCAACCTCCGTGCATGCGTCATGTAAATATTCAAAGCTGTTTTGCTTTCTCTGAGTAGTCCATGTTCCCCTGGTACTTTGTTTGACAGAGAGAGACAGTAGTCTGACACAGCATGTCCACAGTCTAAACCTCAGAGAAATGAAAGTCTTAAACATGTGTAATTCATCCACAGTCTGCCCCGCTCCACAGTCTCTCACTTGCCTGCCCTCATTTATTTTTCATCTGAGAGTCTGACCATCACATACAGACATCATTTGTCTTTATTATTGAGATGAAGTGCTTAGAAGAAATCATCTCATATTCAATTAGCTTATAGTCTGAAATTGAACTCCCATTTTCACCAGTCAAAAGGCTTATTGTTGAGAAAAGGCAAAACCAGTATCATATTTCAATGTCAAGTCACAACTTTGTTGGATTGAATTGCTTTAGAGCCCAAATACATAAAAAATGCATTTGCACTATCTGGACTATAAATGTAGCTCAGATGCCGAACACAAGCTGAATCGATTCCCTGGAGCCTTTCCAAGGTATCATTATGGCAAACAGCGAATACATGTTATAAATAAGAAATGACGCAAATAAACAGAATCTGTCATCGAATGACAGGTAACCCACGGTTATACGTCTGTTATCAAATATGAGGAATTTCCTTCCAGTTTTCAGTAGCTCTGAACACTGACAGCAACAAGAACAGATATACAGGGGACATGCATGTGGACGAACGGACGGACACACACACACGTACACATTTGCGCATCTATCCTTTTTAGGATACTGCATTGACTTCCATTCATTGTGGATAGTGAACTGAGACCAGATTATTGATCCACTCCTTCATTAACCTTAAAACCAACAATGTTATTTTTGCTCGCGCGACATAATTCTTCATTACGAACCTTCAATTGAAAAAGATAGAAAACATCTTCAGATTCATTAAACAGCAGAGTTGCAGAGCCGAGTCATTAATAGTTTTTAATAATATCTTCTAACACTGTGCGTGTATCATCAAGTACAAGTGTGTGTAAAATCGCTGCAGTGAACGTGACTGTGCCATCAGGCGCACAGAGCGCATAGAGTGGACTGGAGATCACTTACAAATCTAATAAATTCCATTAAAGTAATCCCAGTGTCCTCCAGGTCCTGCTCCAACAAGTGTGTCAGCCAAGTCGCCCGATTCATAGTTTCGTCACTCGCCTAGTGTCAGATGGGATAAGCTGCAAAGGATAGGTGGAGATGGAAGATTTCTACTCTTTATCAACTGATAATTTAAGTTAATACCCATTGTATTCAGAGCAGTACTTTGCAGTACACGCAATGCATGTTGTCTTTCAGGTTGTTGACACAGGATCCATATAAAAAGTGTTAAAAAAAAGTATATTGCTTCAGGAATCTGCTGAATTAAATGTACCTATACTTGTACTAAGAATATATTCATTGCATAGCATAAGTCATTGTTGATAAAACTTCTTTTATCTTAACTTATCCAGGTACATTTTTTCGAGATGAGTAGCCTTCATTCTGCTGGGCTCACAGTGTCAGCTCTATTCAATCACAATGGTGAAACTAATTAAAAAAATTGGCTTAGAGTTTTAACAGGTAAGAAGCAGTAAGGCAGAAAAAAATCCCATTGTACATTTTAAATGTTTATTTTAAACTTTAAGGATAAAACGCAAATTGAATGACAATGTTTAAATGTACAAATAAACTTGTTTGCTGCAGTTTGTGCTGTGATGTGCCGCTCTGCTCAAATCCAAATATTTCCCCACAACAACTCACATAAAAAAAAAAAATGAATTCATCAGAAATATTCAGGAGGAACGCAAAAAAAAGTGATTGTTTAAACCAGTCTGTGAAAATGCTGTCAAATATATACCTGTCTGTCATTATCCTTATGATAATTCAGATATTTTTGATAAGAATAAGGAGTAGAATCTCCTCAGAGAGAAGGCTGCTCTCACTGCTCTCATCTCTCCGGCCATTTTTCTTCCTGTCAATGCCACAAGCCCAATGCATGATGGTATATATTGCTTGATAATGACCATCAGTTGTACAGTATTTGTCCCATTACACTGTGGTAGTCCAATATAAAGGTTATGAAAAGTTTCACTCAACATTCAGGGCGAACTCACTTTATAGTGGACTATGTAGCGATTCATGTGGAGTCAGAGTTATTGTAAAATTAAGTTCCTGTCCGGGATAATTCGCATAAACATCATCTGAACTCGGATCAACAAATCGGAAAGTTGGCTAAATGTTGTTACACAAATTGTCGAGTTGCTTACTTGATCATCATTATAATGTAGATACTGGAAAGAGGCGTCAATGTGTTGTTTAAACGCTCTAAACACATGGATACAACAGCACTTTCTCCCGCATTCCAACTTCAAATCCCATGAACACAACAAAGTCAGGAAATGGGACCTAAATTTAAAAGTCAAACAGAAAATAGTGACCTCAAAGTTCAAACAACTGAGATAAGAATCCAAATCCAAAAACCAAATGGAAAGTAAAAGGCCAAAGTCTGTAGATCCAAACAGCCAAATATACAAGACCAAAGTCCAAACCTAATAAAATTCTTCAAATTCAAAAATGAGTACAACAAAAGATATTTAGAGCGATACATCAAATGTCCCTAATAAAACACCATCAGATGTCTTAAGACGAATCAAAAGTCCTTCCAAGTTTCATAACAGGGGCAGAATCAAAGCACTCCTGATCACAAGCTGTCCCAACCTGGTACATGTAAGTTAAAAACATGAGTTGTATGTTGATTTAGACTCAAAACCTAAGCTGAAAACACTATGCGCTGAAAACACTCTGCGGCGTGTCATATGACTCATGTCAAGTGTCGCCCCCAGCATCAATATAGAGCAGCGCAAGTGTTTGATAATAGTATTTATAGGCCCAAAGTAAGCCTATTTCTGCAGCCTCGCACAATGGCATATTTACTGCAGCTTCATGATGTGGCCGGAACTTGCCCTGAGGGGGGGGGGAGCGCATCTTCCAGGACCATACCACACATGCAGGTACTCTCCATTTTGGGCTCAAACTGTTTGAACACTTAACCAATGGTGACCTTTTAATTCAGAGAGGACAAGTGATTATTCACACGGCCACAAGAGGATGCTTGACAGGAAAATGTAATAATGGACTTTTTTAGAAAGTTTGAACAACAATGCTCGCAGAGGAGTATTCCTGACTATGACAACACCCTTGGTATTTCGGGAAAGATAATTTTGTGTGATTATGTGCGGTTGTCTTGCAGCTGACATTTAAGAAAACAGCTCAATCATGTCATGTCACTGTCGTCAAACTGTTTGTCTCTGATACCAACTGAAATTATATTCAGAGTGGAGCACAGCAGAGATACAAAACTATCCAAAGTTGCAGCCAAAATGACACATCTATGTGAGCTTTGGCTGCAGGAATTGATGAAGCTTCTCTGGTGAGCAAAGTAACTGCACCAAAGAGGTTATGTTTTCACCCCGGTCTGTTTGTTGGTCAGCAGGATAATGCGAAACCTGCATAAGTGATCTCCATGAAACTTGGTGGAAGGATGTGGTATGGGTTAGGGAAGAACCCATTACATGTTGGTGTAAATTAGGATCAAAGGGCAGGTCCAGGTTTTTTTCATCGCATTTTCACAGATTTGCCAGGGAATAATAAACATGGATCTTGATAACAAAGGTCAGCAACATTAAGGGAAGTGATATCTTTGAGTGTGTGAAATTTGGTGGAGCTGGATTGAATTTAAGGAGACTGTTGAGCCTTGGTGGAGGATCGTCTCCTGAGTGTCATTCTATTGTGTTTGATTGTCAGCGGGATTACGCAACAAACCTTGGTGGAAGGACGGGACATGGACCAAAACATATTAAATGTGGGCACAGATTCCATAAAAGGAGGTAATCATTCAATTTTTATAATTTTCACTCATTTCCAGGGGTATAAATCGTGGATCTTGATGAAAAAAACAGGCATAAGTGGCTCAAAACAAGAGTCGGGATTGAGTGCATATAAATAAAGTTTTTTAGGGGGGGTAGGTTTTTTTCAGCTGCTGTACAGTAACAATAAGGGATTCTAACCTGTAACTACCACAAATGTGCAGCTGAGATCATGTGGATTCAGTCAACAGTTCACATGTATCTTTAATAGTTTTAGAATGAACAATGACAGATTTGGAGGGTAATTTAGGGGGGAGCTGTTGGGCCTTGTTGGTGGTATGCACTCCACTGAGTGTCATTCTAGTTTAGACTGTGAACAGTGCTGCAGTCAAGACCCCATGAAAGTCACTCAGTGAATAGCACCCAGAAGAACGCAAGGCCCAACAGTCCCCTGAATATGTGGGATTTTTTTTTATCTCGATGCATGAGTTGTTCCGTGGGAAATTGATAAAAAAAGAAAAGAAAACGATCATAACAATTTTTAACAAACCCCTGATCTGTGTCTGCACCAAAATGGGTTATTTCTTGACCCATACCACATCCTTCCACCAAGTTTCAAGGAAAGCCATTTTATCCCCTGTTTTGTCAAATGTGTTTCGAATTTTAGAATAAAAAAACATGTGTTTGAATCCTGCCTTAAAAGTAAGACTATGACATGGTGGCTTACTTGAGCAGGGGTTGGGGCACAGTCTGAGTTTTGAGTCTCACAAAGAAGCTTTCCTTTATAGGCTTGGGTGACTTTCGGCCGATATAATCTGTCATGCTCCAGTCTCGTCGCTGTTAAATCTCAAAGGGGCAGGACTATTTCAGTCTCATCTCTCCTTTCACACTCCCTGAATAAAGCCCCTGTCAGGTAGCTCTGTGGCCGACGTGTCTTAATGTTCACCTGTGTGGATTTTTGACCAAACAGGTTAATAAACAGGTATTTGCTGTGTGGAGGACAGAACACACAGAGAATGTCTGCTACCCAGTACATTAATCACCATTTCTACATAAGCAAACACACCATACTCAATGGCATCTTGTTTTCTATGATTTCTGTGCAGATTTATAGATGTGAACATCAAGGATGAGGACTTTCTTTGGCAGTGTGAGTTAAACAGAATCTAAAAATATGTGTTTCATGTCTGCGCTCAGTTTTGACTGCGTTATGAGGTGATAAACCCATAATCTTGGTAATCTCTCCTGGATGTAAACACAGCACAGACCAATAACAACACCCCAGAACTGAGAGAAAGGACATATTATCATACAAATGAAAGTTCATATTTGATATTGCTTCATCTCATTCATAGTCTATCTGCAGTACTACACAGTTTAGAATGATGAAACTGTACAAGGGGGTGTTTATCTCCATGAAGTGGCTCCGCCTGCTGAGACTACAGAGTTTTCAACAGGGAGTTGAGTGTTTGACTTGTGATTTCTGTATCTTGCCTTAAACGTCAATACCTAAAGGTTTCTTTCTACCTTTCACAACTCCTTTGCTACACTGGAGCCTGAAATCAAGTTATTCTTTATCATTATCTTAAAGTTATGACTGTCAGGCTTGTTTGCAATTTAAGCCATTTTCAGACATAAACTCCAGAAAATGTCCAGAAAATTGAGTTCAGACATTTTGCAGAGTTTTACTATCACATATGAAGAATGCACAAAGAGATTCCCCAGGTCAGAATAGCAGGAAAATGTCACATTTCAGGTGAGGGGTGATACCTGGATAGAGCGTGCAGGAGGCACCACATATACAATTCCACTACGTGTTTTTGAGTATTGACTCTGACGCCAGAGTCAAAAAGCTTTTGAATCTTTTTGTCTTTCCAAGATGACATTTTCGTCTGCGTCTTGAACGAGTATGACACCTCTTGTCTTTTCCTGAAATACTCATATTCCTTTTGGGGCATGTGTTAGAAACATCATCAACATGCTTGTTCGCTTGTGCTGCATTTTCTGGAAATCCTGACGTATTCTCACATGGACTCACTCTGACATTTTCCGGACATTTTACTCTGAGGCTGGCAGGAGAAGTTCCAGAAAATGTCCAGAGTAAATGACTTAAACATTTTCATTCTCACATACAGCCCCTCCGGACAAAAATTCAAGCAAATGCCCAGGGTTCAGTAGATGTCTGGAAGAAGCTTGCCAGCTTTTCTGCTCAGTACAAACACATAATAACATAAGTGAGACTATGACCATTTATGTCTGCTTTGTTCCATTAGTTGTCAGTTGGACCTGTTAAAATAAGAGGGGGACAAAGAGAGAGACGCACAGGATTAGACAAAAGAGAGAGGAACCAAAAGAGAGCTAAAGGAGAGGAGGGGAGTGAAAGCAGGGAGAAGGTGTGGGAGAATATAACTGAAGTTGGTACAAAACTAAAGCTGTGCAGATAATCGCAGTAAGTGTGGTGAGAGAGGGGAAACACACTGTTGATTGTAAAGGAAATAGCAGCAGGTAGGAGTTGTTGACGCCTCTTGTTTGTGGACAATAAATTACCAAATGCAAACAAACGTAAAAAGGCAGTGACATTTTGAAAACAGGCCCAAAATACCAAACTGACCCAGTTCTGGCAGCACCCTCTAAACTCTATCAGACAGGGAGCCAGCAGAAAGGCTTCATTCAAACTAAGCATAGATAGCTACATTCACATTCACTCTGTCTTTTGGAAATCATAATAAGCTGCCATCTGCTGACGTCTAATATAGCATGTTTAATAATGATCAGCCAACCAACCACCACACCGTCTGCCATTCAGAGATGTCCCCCATCCTCTCCTGTCCCTCCATGTCCTCAGATACTGCTGCTATAGACCTGGCTGTCTCACATACAAACCCTGGCTGAGACAGCTGCCTGTGCCAGTGGTTCAAACGGCTCAGGGCGGCCGTGGTCTGGCCATCAGGCAACTCCAGAGGCAAGAAGCCCTCTGTTGCATACAATATTTGTCGCTAAAGTGCTGCACAGTCATAGACAACCTGGATAACTTAACTTCAGAACGCTAATTGGTATGTTGTATTTGTGTGTGCTTACGATGTGTGTGTGCATTCTTTTTGAATTTCCTCGGAGAGACACTTCACCCACAACTTTGAGGTGAAGTTGCACATCAATGAGCAGGAGCTGAGCAGCACTGGGTATTGCATTGAATGGCAGTGGCACTTATTTTATGTGGCAGGCTCCATAAGCCAGTTTGGGCTCATCTATGTGGCCAGGATGTGGCTTATTGGAGTGACGGGTTCCCTCACAGAACTGAAAGCAGCTGACATGCTGACTTTAAGCCAGCATTTGTCAAGACTGAAAGGGGCTTCGATGTCATGCTTTGCTGTGTCAGTTGACAGCAAACCTGCTTCACCCATCACATTTCACTGACCTGGATTTCTAAAGGTCTTCATGCTTGTATTCACTCTTTACACTGACATAAGGGGTGGCTGGTGCTGTGGCATCCCATATTTTCTATATCTTTCCATGCACCCTGGAGGACGTTTCAAAGTTAATTGCCATTGGGATATTATTTATTTATTAATAGCGTTTGTGTTTCGTCCATGTTGTTGTGCTTTATTACATCTACAGGGAGCATACCCACGTGTGCAACTGGTCTGCCAAGTTAGACTGGCTTTCCATTTCAATTTGCAGTATCTGGTCAAACCCATGAGATTTCTGACTGGGAGATTTACAGGGAACTTTCTGAAAAGGACAAACAAATCTGCTTCTAGTTCTGGTATCACACTGGCTCTCTGTAACTGCACAAATGGAATAAATAAAGCGGTTCCATCGCATCTCTTACAAACAATCTGATCAAATGATTGTGCTGCTTTGACCAAGTACGGATTAAAACAAACAGGATGTTTTTCCATTCTGCATGGAAGGATATCTTCTTGGTATCTTTTTTCATACACATAACGTTTCATATCTACAAACAAAATAGCAACAAACAAGTTGATTGATTGTCTGTATTTGAGTCAATTTATTCAAAGATTTTGAAAGAATATAGTATATCTGTGCCATCTTCCCTTTGGAGATAAAAATGCAAGCAGGGCTGTTTTTGCTTGGACTGTGCTCTGTGGGCCGTGACTCTCCCTGAACAGTTTGACTGCAAAGCTTCTTCTGTCAGTGAGATGCTGCATTTTGCTTCAACAGAAAATAACTGTATAGCAGTGGTACAGAGACATAAAAGAGGTTGTATACCAACTGACTGTACATGAAGTTGGACAACATGACAGCTCCCTGAAGTGGAGACAAATCATCAGTGTGGTGCAAGTTCACACCTCTCATGAACTAGTTCAAAGTTCAGTTCATACAAGTAAACATGAATAGTTCACGTTCATAGTTCACCATTTAAATTCTGAACTAGTTCATAGTTCAGTTCATTTCATAGTTTTAAGGTGGAAAGTGAGAATGAAAGACTTAACTTGTTTTTTAAAGAAAACTTTATCCATCACTACCCCTTGCCTTAAACTGTACTTCATATGTATCAATTCCTAAAAGAAATTTTAATTTTAATTTTTTTTAATTATTGCTAATTTTGCCTGTTTATTTATTCATACCCTGCACGAATTTGTCTACCTGTTGCTGGGAAATCCTACCCTTGAAGGCTGCAGACAATGTGGTTTGGGTCATTTGGGGCTGTTGGCAGGGGGTGTTGGTCTTTTTTTGACTTTCAATTACTTGGAGATAACTTTTTAGGCTAGCTGGATGCTTCAGCTCCACATGCCGTTTTAAATTAGATGCGGATGAGGCTGACATCCGGACTTGCTTTTTCTTCGCAGGAGGACACAATTTGCACAGAAAGGTGAGATTTTTACTGTCAGAATCTTTATCAGACAGTGTGTAAAAATCCCCGCAAATAATAATAAGGTGCATCGGATGTAGTCGCTGAGTCTGCGTCTCTGCTTTCACTTGCCATTTTTATATGAGACCGAGAGCTGTTGTCTTGGAATACGTTGCTTGTTTGGACTACATGTGTGTGCGATGAATCATGGGTAACGTAGTGCGAAGTCGAGTTAATTGGTTTAGGTTAGGCTACATCGCGGAAATTTGACGGGCACTGAGCAACGACATGGTGCAAGCATTCGATTTAGACAGCGTCTCTCCTCAGGAGAAGGAAAACATTCCGTAACGTTTTAGCTAGACCTCAGATAATATGAACGTGTTCACCGTTCAAATTCATTATTTGTCATTAAGTTGCGTTCAGTTCATCGTTCTCATAAAAATGAACATGTTCAATGAACGCGTTCTTTTGAACTCGTTCATGCACAACACTGCAAATCATGTCATTCGCCCAAATGGCTGACTGCAGTACATGCAATAAACATGGACCAAACTAAAAAGTCGAAGTACATGTTAGTTAGTTATTTGATGTTATAAAAAATGGGGTGAAACATCATGATTGACAGCTGAGACTGACTAGTGGTTGGACGAGCGCTTTCATCGGCAGAACCTCAATACTGCAGCTCCACACCCTGATCACTCTGGCTCCATATGATGTCAAAAGCAAAAGATGGCAGCACCCATATCCCAGATATTTTAGTTCTATTATTGGATATGATTACAATCGTGTAAATACTTTCAAATAAATGACTGAAGCTGTTTAAATCTGCATTTGTCTACATTGCCATCTAAACTCGGGTGTATGAGAGAATCTCTGATTCCCCTTGAAAGCCTTTTGTCTAAAATATCAAGTGTAAGTGAAATTGCTCTTGTCTGTTATGGTCTATGATGCATGATAAGACATCATTTAAAAACATTGACTTATTGCAAGGAGATATGGATAAAAAGCAGTTCGAATCATCTCAAAGCCGATAATAGTGTTATCAGTCTCTGCTGCTGTGAGAATGAATTGATTTTCCAGCCAGGCGTCTATCTGAACAACATCACTTCAATGGAACCTGAGGATAGAAGAAAATGACTGATTATTATCAGACTGCCAATATAATATACAATCCATTCTCCTGATGACAATATAATCAACAAAATGTATCGACAATATACTTACACACACATAGACTACATTTTGTTGGATTCTATAGTTTTATTTTAACATTTGGTGAAGCATACTGTTGTTTTCTATTTCATTAGATTATTGAGTAGTACAGGACACAAGGGGAGCTGCCTCCTGCTGCTCCTCCTGCATCTCAGAGTTGTTACTGCCAGGGTTCGTCTGGGCATTTTCTTTGTGACGACCAATCTTTCAAAAATGGAAGACACTCAATTCCGATGACAAAATAATCACGTAATTGTAGCCAAAGTTTGGTGTTTATGGCAGAAATCTATTTCTGGCCATTGGATTTAATGGCGTTTTATATTGTAGCAACCTACCTCAGACAAAATCACACACTTTAAGTAGTGGTTGATTATCTCCAACATCTTTTCACATCTAATTTTATAGACCACAATGTACCAGTCTTCCGTCGACCTTTTCTGAAACAATTTAATTAAACAAGGGTTAATGCTTAGTAGACGAGCAGTGATTGATGGACATGAATAAAAATGTAATTACTTCTGCCATAATATTTTGCATAGGACCTAATTTAAAGCACCATTATTCATTATTTCAAGAACCATTTATCTTTCCCTTGAGAGGGCACAGTTTGAAAGTTTGTCAAAGGACATTTGTGCTCTCCGGATTTAAAACGAGTGAAGAAAAAAGTTGCTTTGGATGGTGATTAAATTAAAGAATAAATCACTAGAAAGTTTAAGTATGCCAATAAAAAAGCTTTAGACTTTGGAATTATTTAATCTCTTCTCCTAATTTGTGTGAATGTTTTTAACACAAATCAGAAGAGTGTTTTCCAAATTGAATGGTGTTTTCGTATAGTGTGTATCATTCAGTGGCTCTTGCTGTTCCACTCCTCCTGCACTTACCGGGGATACAAAATGCACACTCAATCTAGTCCTATTTTCAAGTGTTTGGTCTGTTTTGTTGTTTGGTTATTTATTGTTTCACTCCTTTGGAGAACTGCTCCAGCGTTGTGGCCGCAGAGAACCCAATGTCTTTACTGACAATAGTCTCAGCAGACCATTGCTGAGGAGAAGGTTTCTAACAATAGAAAGTGAGTTCACAGCAACACTTCAATGCAGAGGCCATAAGCTAAAAGGTGCACTGCATGTTACAAGTTTTCCATTCATTAACTTGAAGGAAAATAATTTATACAATAAATATGTTTTCCATGCTCGCTCTCACATGCAATGCTGTCCGCTCTCTCTCATGTGAGAACTTCACTCTCACTCATAGGTTGTGTACTTGTCACATGGATTCTGTTGCGGGTGAGAGTGACCTCAGTGTGTGTGCACCTGCAGCCCACTACGCCAAAGAAAGTGAAATCAATTCTTAGGTCCGCTCATTTGGGATCCACTCCAAATTTTAATTGGTTGTGGCTTCATTGGCCCACCCATGTCCCACCCCTCATTGGTTCTGTAGTTTTTAAGTAATTCTGCTAACTAACAAACAAACACAGATAAAACATAAGGTTGTTGGCAACCAGCTTATCAGAAACATAAAGACTTGAACATACATCTGTGTAATGAGAGCCACCTAAACTGACAGAAACCATCTTTAAGAAAAAATGATTTAACGTGCATTTTTGCTTTTTAGTTTGTTTTGCTTTTGGGAGCTGTCATGTCATCCACCTTTATATACAGTATATCCTCTAACCCTAGTATCTACCATTATTATGTAATAAACTGAAATCGATGGGCTGCATGTTTGGATGCATTTCATTCTTTTCAAGCAGATTTTTCACAGCAAGCGGTTTGCAAAAAAGAGCCATCTACTCCAATTCTGTATGACTTGGTGCAGATTTAAATGAATCAGATTGGCGTTATTTCACCACGGTGATTTTAGTGGCCACATTTACATGGATGGCTTGTGTTACTGGCATCTGTGTTGAAGTTCCCTTGTTGGTTCTCTGTTGAACTGATTTTCAAACCATGCAGTGTGCAAACAGCTCGAGCCATCGGAAACATCATTGGTGTGCAGACAGGGAAAGTAGATCATTTCCTGGGGGGTGGACTGGCCTCGTTGTTGCTTTTAATCAAATGCAGACATGTAGTTACATACATTCGCTGCATGCCACCTGCTACATAATCCTTCATGTTCTCCAAGAGAAAAAATATTTAAAAGATATTGTATATCCATGTGGTGAGCTATAACAGAAGAGTACATACTTTTTTTCAGACAAAAAATAATTTATTCTTACTCCTGCAAGTCAAAGATATTAAATCTATCCTATAATACTGTCACATCCAAAATAGGTCGGCAGTTTCTCTGCCAGGATGTGGGGTTAAATCATTTCATGTAGAAATATCAACATTTTAAAGTGTAGCAAGGAATTTTTAAGCCATCCAGATGCTCAGAGGGAAGAATGAGCTGAGTGATGGCAGCATCCCCAGTTCCTCTCTTAGCTCGGTAAACTGCAGGAGGTCAGGGAAGTTTTCCATACTTCTCACCACCTCATTCTTTATATTTTTACTTCTGCAGAACTGTATGGCCTCTCCCAGTCCAACTCCTGGAAAACACTTTATGTGCATGCCTGAAATAAAACACTGATGCACTGAAGGATAGAATATTGCTTTATATGAGACAATACAGGAGACAGAGGTCAGAAAGGATACCTCTCTCAAAAGGTGAACATTTCAGTTTATAATCCCAGCACAGAGAAACACAGACAAACCTGATTCTCAGTTGCTTATATAAGACACTCATCCAATGCTACTGTCAGACCCTGGAGGGAGTTCTTGACTGGAGCTCTGACTCTTTCGGTCTACTCACTAAACTGAAACACAACTGAACGCTGGATATCCCTCATGATCCCTGGCTTCCTGAACCAGAAGAGCGAGTGCTGTGACAAATACACCTAACTCTGCAGAATTCTTCATCTTTTAAAAGTTTCTGTGCTGAATGTTGGAGATAAATGTCGGTTTTTAACTGATCTGCAGTTCAGCTTTACTCCTGAACTCGCTGGGCCTGATTCTGACAATTTAAGATTTGACTTTCAGTCAGCATTTCTCGAAGGAGATTGTAACTGAACAAATTTTAAAAGTGAAGTGTTTGAGTCCACAAACTACTTCTGGAGTTTCAGGGGTAAACAGTGTTGCAGCCAAATCCAATCATTGCTGATCACATTTTTGGGCAAACATCTGTTGTACTTGTGAGGGAGAGAATATGAGTATGGAGCAGCCAGAGAGTTCCATTTTCATCCAGCCAGCCAGGAAGCTGAATGGGGACCAAAACCATCCATGCAATGGCATTTTAAGACTCACCAAGATCTGTAGTTTTTTTATGAATGGCAAATTGCATCCAGTACAAGGCTGTGTATGCAAAGAAACCTCAATTTAGTCATGCAGGGCACTCAGGGAAATGAAATCACTAGACAGCTAGATTGACATGCTTCTCCTTCGCCAGTGTTCATATTCAGATAATAGAACACTCGTTAACACCATTTACAGCCAATGTTGTTGTTGGTCATCACGTCTCTCTTTCATTCCCGGCTATAATGACACCATTATCCAGAACAACTCCTTGGCATTGATGCAAAATAGTCATTGTTAAAGTGCAGGAAATAAGTGGTTCGGAGAAATATTGTCTTGTAAAGTGACTATAGTTTGACTCATTTGAGATGTACAGCACTGCTGCAGATGAATTTTAATGTCTTTGATGACAGCTGCTGATTAAGTGTCCCCTAGAAGAGCGTGTTGGTCAAACAGCAGGCTTTAATTAAGGCCCACTCTGAGTCATGGCAGAAGTTTGAGTGGTAAAAGGTTAAAATGAGGGTCACAGGCTGGAGATTGAAACGTGTGAAAGTGGTCATCACAGTTAACTTAATGTCAGGGATGACAGTGGTGAGTTTAGGCTCCGGAGCCATTTAAGAAATTGTTGTACACAGTGTTCCCGAGTTTTTTGTTTACAATAATCACATATAATTTTATTTTTTGACCTGACTGTGCAACCTAAACCACAGAGATGCACAGCTCGTCTCCACTTTCTCCCACTAGCCAAAAATTAAACTAAAATATCCCGGATATGAACACTGCCATCTTGCGCATTTCGAGACATAGGGATTGGGGCATGGAGCTGCAGTAGCAAGGTACTGTCGATACACTCCCTTGACCAATCACAAGTCAGTCTCAGCTGTCAATTGTGACATTTCACTCTGTTTTTCCAGCATCAAATAACTAATTAAAGGGGACATATCATGCAAATTCCACTTTGTTAGTGCTTCTACACGTTAATTTGGGTATCTGGCATGTCTACCAACCCAAAAACTCTGGGAAAAAAACACTCGCGCGTTTTGTTATGGTTCCTCTAAGTCAGAAACGTCATGCTTGAGTGACTGGATTGAGCTTCCTGTGTATTGTGTCGTCACAATACACTGGAAGTCTCCCTACATGGCCTTGGCCCACCCCCCACCTCATCCCCCCCCGCCCCCCCACACTCGTTACACCGGGTTTACACCGGACGCGGAAGCGCCGTTCTCAAGCGCGCAGCTGCCTGGCTGTTCACACGGGACGTGCATTTCTCCGCGCTGGTCAGCCCCATAGACTGTATATACAGTGCCTTGCATAAGTATTCACCCCCCTTGGACTTTTTCCCATTATGTACTGTTACTAACTGGAATTCAAATAGACTTAAATAAACTTTTTCCCGTTTGATCAACAAAACATGCATAGTACTTTGGAGGTGCAAAATAAATTTTATTGTGACACAAACAATAATGAGAACAAAAAAGTTGACATCTGTTGGGTGCATAAGTATTCACCCCCCTGTGTCAATACTTGGTAGAACCCCCTTTCGCTGCAATTACAGCTGCAAGTCTTTTGGGGTATGTCTCTACCAGCTTTGCACATCTAGAGATGGAAAGGTTTGTCCATTCTTCTTGGCAAAAAAGATGAAGCTCAGTCAGATTGGATGGAGACCGTCTGTGAACCGCAATCTTCAAGTCTTGCCATAGATTCTCTATTGGATTGAGGTCTGGGCTTTGACTGGGCCATTTTAAGACATTAACATTCTTTAATCCAAACCATTCCTTTGTAGCTCTGGCTGTATGTTTAGGGTCATTGTCCTGCTGGAAGATGAACCTCCGCCCCAGTCTCAAGTCTTTTGCAGACTGCATCAGATTTTCTTCAAGGATTTCCCTGTATTTGGCTCCATCCATCTTTCCCTCTATTCTGACCAGTTTCCCTGTACCTGCTGAAGAGAAGCATCCCCACAGCATGATGCTACCACCACCATATTTCACTGTTGGGATGGTGTGCTCAGGGTGATGAGCAGTGTTGGGTTTTCGCCACACATAGCGTTTTGCATTGAGGCCAAAAAGTTCAATTTTGGTCTCATCTGACCAGAGCACCTTCTTCCACATGTTTGCTGTGTCTCCCACATGGCTTCTGGCAAACTCCAAACGGGATTTTTTATGGATCCCTTTCAACAATCGCTTTCTTCTTGCCACTCTTCCATAAAGGCCAGATTTGTGGAGTAGACGACTAATAGTTGTCCTGTGGACAGATTCTCCCACCTCAGCTGTGGATCTCTGCAACTCCTCCAGAGTAACCATGGGCCTCCTGGTTGCTTCTCTGATTAATTTTCTCCTTGTCCGACTCTTCAGTTTGGGTGGACGGCCTCCTCTTGGTAGGTTTGCGGTTGTGCCATATTCTTTCCATTTTCTTATGATGGATTTTATGGTGCTCAGAGAGATGTTCAAAGCTCTGGATATTTTTTTATAACCTAACCCTGCTTCATATTTCTCCACAACTTTATCCCTGACCTGTTTGGTGAGCTCCTTGGTCTTCATGATGCTGTTTGTTCAGTAATGATCTCCAACAAACTCTGAGTCCGTCACAGAACAGGTGTATTTATACTGAGATTAAATTGCAGACAGGTGGACCCTATTTACTAATTATGTGACTTGCAAATGTGACTTGTGAATGCAATTGGTCGCACCAGATCTTTGTTAGGGGTTTCACAGTAAAGGGGGTGAATACATATGCACTCAACACTTTTCAGATTTTTATTTGTAAATAATTGTGAAATCCATGTAATATTTCCCTCCACTTCCAAATGATGCACTATTTTGTGTTGGTCCATTACATAAACTCACGATGAAATAAATTTTAATCTGTGGTTATACCATGACAAAATGTAGAAAAGTCCAAAGGGGGTGAATACTTATGCAAGGCACTGTATAAGGTCAGTCCGCGATTCTGCTTTCTCCGCTTGTTGTTGTAACCGTTGAATGTCGGGGTTCGGGGGTAAATGATGGTCTTCATAGCCCCCCCCACCCCTCTCTTTCTCTCTCTGTCTGTCTGCTTGTGTGCTTGTAGTGGATGGGCAGAGGGGGACATTTAATTATGTGATTGGGAAAATTAAAACTCCAGGACAACAGAAGGGGAATACAAAGTATGGGATGCAAATTTGATAATTTATATCATATAAAATATGTAATTTATATCGTTTAAAATCATGGGGGGAGAGGGAGGAGGGGGGAGCTGGCTCACTAGCATTTAAAGGAACAGGCACTCAAAACACGTCACTCTGTGGAGGGCTGTTTTATACAGGGTAAAAAGGGTGCTGTTTTAAATGATCCTTGTGGTATTTTGACCAAAGTATGTTACAGACATTTCATTAAGACCCCAAGGAACCATATCAACTTGTGGTAAAATGGGCATGCTATGTCCCCTTTAAAACCCTTCTTACCAGAAAAATTTGCACTTGAACCAGCACATGTCCAACCATGAGCTCTATGAACCCCTTCAATCCAGATTCAGACCCAACTACAGCTCAGAGAAAGCCCTCATCAAAATCTCCAATGACATCCTCATCGCTGCCGACTCTGGCCACATCAGTATCCTCATCCTCCTAGACCTCTTTGCTGCCTTTGACACAGTCTCCCATACCATCATCCTCAACCGCCTATCCAAACACCTCTGCCTTACTGGCACAGCTCTCACCTGGTTCCAATCATCCCTCTCCAACAGGAAACAGTCACCATCAAAGGTTCTAGCTCCACTCCAGCCCCAGTCAACCAAGGTGTGCCGCAAGGCTCAGAGCTGGGCCCCCTTGTTTTCACAATCTACATGCTCCTGCTTGATCGTATCATTTGTCAACATGGCCTTAATTTCCACTCCTATGCATCCTTGGGTCTCTTGAAAAGGCGCAATATAATGTAAATTCAAGCTATTATTATTATTATTATTATTATTATTATTATTATTATTATTATTATTATTATTATTATTATTATTATGACCTATACTACAGCCAGCCACCAGTGGGCCAAAAAAAACTAACTCAACCAAAACAAAGCAGCAGGCGAACCTAAGACAAATAAAACATAATAATTAGTTTTGCAGACCATGCTGCATAAAAAACACATTTAATATGGGGGCCACCACTACTCAACACCTCCAGTATGGTGTCTTAGTCTGTGTCTCTCACAGCCAGGACAAAAGGGCACATGCAGGATGTAATGGAGGCAGTCAAATTAGTGTTCAAGCCACAGAAAAGGAGCCTGCAGGGTAGAGTGTCACGTCAAGCACATACCTGTATAACCAGCAACCACCAGACACAACCACGCCAGGACAACAGCAGCTCATAGGTGCCCTATATAGCCTGGCTGATTAGTGGAGGAGTGGGAGGCTGCGTTCAGCACTGTTGCACACTATGCTCACCCACAGTGAGGATTCTTCCCCACCACAAATGCAACCAGGCAACATCAGATCCTTCATGAGACACTGCACTGTTTGGGATCAGATGTAAGAAGAGATATCTATTGAACTTTTCGTATTATAAAAATAGATTTAATTAACTGAGTCCATTGGTAGATTTCACGAGTCAAACATCGCTCGACTTTCTTGCCCTGACAGCAGGCCACTGTTATATTGTGAAAAAAGTGACACAAATACATATAAACAACTCGTAGCAAAGTTTTAATTTTTCTCAAAAACCCAGATCTCCTCCGACAATTTCATATCTTGTTTTTCATCTTCAACGGTTAATTATTGTCGGTGCTTGTTATCAAGAGTAGCACCATGCATTTAAGAAGTTGAAGGCCAACACAATAGATAAGATCACAAACACAGAACCAACAGTCTTTCTCTTTGTTTGATGCTTTGCTGTGTCTAAATACTAATCATTTCCCTGATCGGCCATGTAGCCCTCCCTGCTCCCCGCACCGCCTCTTCTTAAATATCTATAGCTTGGAGAAGTGGAATGTCCTGTTCTATGGTCTGGATCAGACAGAAGGGGAGGAGGAGGTGCAGGATTTGTCTCTGTCATGGTTGATGATATTGTGGTTACTTTTTTTGTATTAGGAAAGACAGACTGCACTCATAGGGAGAAGATTGCACCTCCCTAGAAGCATATTGATTTGGTATGAAAGACTCTTTGTAAATGTTCTTCGTTGGCAGTCCTCAAGCATCTTCCCTATAGGGTAGTTTCACAAAACTTAAAACAGGAGAAGAACAGGATCAGACACAATTTGTCAGGGTTTTGGTTTATGTTCAGTATAAATGTCTCAATTGTTTCAGCTCTTTCCCAAGGATATTACTGGCTGTTTTTACAATTCTAGATGGTCTGTTTTTGTTCTAGATGTCCATAACACCGAACATGCAAATATTAAAAGTTAATACACGATCAGATATAGCTTTTGTAGAATGCATCTAAAGGTTGATCATCAGGCAGAACAGGTGGAACGCGGTGATACAGCATTATCGTGACTCATGATAACCATCTCCTCAGTCTTGCTTTTGTTTATGATAAGGGAATTGTGTTTGTCAGTCACTCTGTGAAACTCCACTTCCGCATCAGCTTGGTGTCCCCTGAAACCCTGTAATTGGCCCCCTTTTGGCTGTATTTTATCATTTTTATGAAGATGACACTTAATTATATATGCAATTAAAACTAGCAGATGTCAGCACAACTGGCCTCTCTCACATTAAATCCTGGATGTGTCACAAATTCCCCAAAATCAATGATGACAAGACAAGGTCTGTTTTGCCGCTGCTGGTCTTTCAGATCTGTCGAATGATATCATGCTGACTGTTAGAAATCTTTGGGTAATATTTGATTCCAACCTCTGTTTTGATGTGCAGGGGAAGAATGTTGTTCAGTCCTGTTCCTTTCGCCTCAAGACAATCTCAAACTTCAGTCATTTTATCAATTGCTGATTTGCAAAAAGGTGAACATGCTTTTATGTTGCCTTGATTACTGTAATACATTTTACTCAGGTATGAGCTAGAATTCCCTCCATCCTCTTCATTTAATGCAAAATGCTGCTGCCGGGCTTATCACTGGGACAAAAAGGCAAGACTAAACCATTCCTGTGCTTCTTTTTAAAATTCTATTGCTCACTTTTAAGACCCTGAATGGCCTTGCACCCAAATACCTTATAGACTTCTTGACCTGGTAGGTGTCATCTCAACTGTTAAGATCTGCAGATGGAGCCCTGCTGGTTTCTCCCAGGTCTCACCTTGTAAGAAAGGGTGACTAAGCTTTTTGCTATCAGAGCCCCAAAATTAGGGGAATTGGCTTCCCGTTGAACTTACAGACTAATACATTAGCTTCCTTCTCCAAACTTTTTTTTCATTAAAGCATCTACAAATGATGAAACTGGCTCTTATTTAACTTTCTGTGTTCTATTTTCTCTGCTCATGTTCTGTTGTATTATTCTCAATTTGTATTCCTTGTAAAGCATTTTGTATTGTTAAGAAAAGTGCAATATAAATAAAGTTTATTATAATTGTTATCATTATAGTAACCTCACAATATAGTGGAAATATGTAGAATGGTTAACTGTTTTCCCTGTCTGCACAAGTACAAATAGCACTGTATCATCAGCATATATATACAACTCATAATTAATATTGATACATTTGCAATTAGCTAATACTTGCCAATATATTGGCATTAATCCGCCCTAAAGTGAAGCCAATGTGTCTTGATTGGCCCCTGGTGGCTGTCTGCAATATAGATAATTGACACTGCCTCCTCCTTGTTAGTGAATGGGAAAGGGATCGAATTGAAAAGTAATTGTCAATGTTACAGGTACCGGACAGTGGCACCCATAAACAGCTATATATTTTGTATTCTGAAATACAGGAGACAAGAGTGAGACACGGAGACGTGGCTGGCCTCTGCTGAGTTCCTCACAGCTACAGTATGAGAAACAGCGGAGCTCGCGCTAAAAACTAGCGGTCCCTTGGGCCAGCCATGGTCTCACACTGCCCCCTACTGACTGGGAGGTGCCGCAATGCCTCAATCATCTTGGTCGTGACATCAGTTTTTGCTTTAAAAAATAACACAAAAGATAATAGTTCCAAAAGGCGAAAGAAAATACACACACTTAAAAGTTATTATTAACAGTTAACTTAAACAAAATATAACATAAATGTGATAATACTTTAGTGGGCATCACATCAAATACATTTTGATGAAGATGGTGTGATCATTCACGGAAGTTGTTATCACACTGATGTTTGTTTAATTAATCATCACGGCTCCATCCATGATCGCAACTGCACAGAGTCTGGCTCAGTGTTACATCATCGGCACAAGCCGATTCATATCCAGGACATTTTGGCTTAATTTCTGCAGTGAAGACACGTTTTCCATCTTTATATACAGTCTATGATCCTCCCTTGTTCAGAGAAAGTTCTATGAACATCATACAGTAACTGGCAGCAATTCCCTCAAAGATCATCAAATCTGTCCCAATCTCAGTCCACATTAGATTCGTCTGCAGTTTCAAGGTGACCTTGTTTCATTTCTCTCAAGAGTCAGCTTGATATCTCCCCACTTAACATGGGGCAGTGCATTGCACAACAGTTAGTTGTGCTGGATTCTCTCAGGGACTGAAGATAAAACAGGTTGTTCTCCAGGCCTCAAGTCCCTCTTATAAGTTGGCAAACCACCGCACAACAAGGGCAAACCAAGTTTACACGTGCCCACTGAAAACCACTCGGCTGTATTTGTAATTCCTCTAAAACGTTACAGTTAGAGTGTCTCTGCATATGTTCAATTATCGATTATTGACATTGTTATTCTCAAGTAGGAAACAGTAAGGAATGTTTTTCTTTCTTTTTTGACATTCACCTCTGCCATTTATCTGCATATTAATATTGGCATGAATGATAAATAAGTCTGAATCCTGAATCCGTACACCTGACAAGGTAGATAGATAGATTTGGTTTTGCTGTGTCTCAGGAGGTTTGCAAAAAAATACCTGACCCACATTACAGACCTTCAGTCTCTTGGGGAATCTGACTGGTGAATTGTTCTCTATTTGAGAAGCATCATGGAATATAATAAGGTGAATACCATCCTCTTTTGAGAGGCTGAAAAAAACCTGTTAGGGTGAAGGTTATGAAGCTGATATTATTCACATCGACATGAATTAACTGCAGCCACCCTTTTGTCTTTCAGTTCTAAAGATCAGAGCTTGAATATGACATGAATATGTCTCACCTGTAAAGTGGAGGATAAGTGGGGAAAGTTCTTATAATGACATTTTATATTAAAACCAACACATGTTCTGTCATGAATGTTGAAATGAACAACTTGTCTAGAAACTAAAAGTTTCCACATTAAAACAACTTGTATGCCTAAATCTGAAATCATTAACTTAATCACCATCTGCTCTATCGCAGGGCTGATATAGTATCTCAACACCTAAGATAACCCACAGCCTTACTGTGTTGTAAATACACAGCTATACTGAGAACACATTGTACTTTTTATTTACCTGTAATTCACAAAACTTTGATTGCTCTGGTAAGTAGGTCAACATCTATGAAACATACATATAACACATGCTTCTCTGAAGGACTGTAAATAACCTCTAAATGTTCATTATTTCAGTTTTGACTTAACATGTTGTAATGATAAAAAAGGAAAGCTGGTGAGTTTGTGTGTGTGTGTGTGTGTGCACATCCTCTATTCATTTCAGACATTGAACCTTTAGCATGTTCTGTATTCTATGCTCAGTTGATTTTGTAGAAGCGCAGTTAGAAATTTGGTTAGTTTATAATTCAGAGATACAATAAAACATCATAACCTTTTGAGGGACACGGTTCAAAATGAAAGTATTTTTAATTTATATTATTTAGCCGCACCTAGTAAAAACTACAAACTTCAGATACTGGTGCTGCCCTCTGGGAAGTGGTCTGTGTGGTGTAAATGTTTGACTCTGAAAATGTAACTACTCTTACTACTAAACTAGTGTAGTTTAATAGTTTAATGAATGATTTCTCAAATTTTGTTCTTGTGTCCATTGAGATTTAACCCCAGTGGCATAATGTTTATCTGATCATGGTTTCAGATTCTTGAAATAGATCAGAGCCCTGAGGAAGATGTCAGCCTCACAGTAGTTTAAAAAAGTTTTTCTTTCAACTATGCAGCATCAGCACCAACTTTTCACTTTCAAATGTACAAAAGTCCTTCCTTGTTCTCGAAAGGCTGCCCCATCTACTTCAGCCATGCTTAAAACCCAGGGTTTGAAATGTTAAACAACAGAGATTCACATGTTCATGGTGACAATGCTAACATGTTGATGTTTAGCATTTGTTCATCTATCCCAAATTAGTCTTTGCATTAGTTTTTTCATCATGCCACGTTATTCTGCCCCCAACCTGACTGGTCGGGGCAGATGGCTGCCCACCCAGAGCTAAGCATTAGTCGGGGTTTCTTCCCATTAAAAAGTAGTTTTTCTTCCCCACTGCTGCCAAATGCCTGCTCATGGGGGAATGTTGGGTCTCTGTGAATAATCTTGTGAAGAGAATGGTGTAGTTTCTCTATGTGAAAAGTACAGAGAGAAGAGTCCATTATGATTTAATAATATATACATATAACTGAGTTGGGTTGCCATTGAAGTGTTAAGCATTTGCTAATCAGTTCTAGACACAAAGTACAACTGAGGCATCAAGATTCAAGATTTGAGATTCCAATTATTTACCATTATGCAAGGCAAGATTGCTCAGTGTAATTATGGATAGAGTTCCTCTATGCTGCTCAAAAGATAATAAAAAGATCAACACTGATAATGGCCTCATACACTTCCTGTTGTGCATTTTTATCTGCACCCGAAGGATCATAAACAGCAATGACTAACATATCAGTAAATCTCTTGGCAGATAATATGGTTGACATCTTTGGGTTATGTCATCAGTTTTTCAGGTAAAACCAAAGGACACATTGAATGATGAGCTGATGGTGGCACTTATGGACAAGTCAAGGGGTCATCACATTATTACAATTTGTATTATGGGAGGACATGGATTTCTGTACAAAATTTTAATTCAGTCTATCGATCAGCTGTAGAGACATTTCACTCAAAATCAGAGAGTCTATCTAATCAGAGAGCCTATCTAATTGTAGTGCCATGAGAAACCTCAACAAAGCCACTAAGATTCATCCTCTGGGAACCCTGCATGTCACTGCATAGTATCATGGTCATCCAGCCAGTAGTTATTATTACAGTCTAGACCAAAGACGTCTGGATGGATACATCTAATGAACTTTCTTCCCTATAATCACTTTCAACATGAATTAATTAGTATTTATTATTGGAAATAAGATGACAAAATGACAATGATGAAATTTGTGTTTCATACCTGACAAACCTCCAGCCATGTGTTGTTGGTCTGCGTTCACTCCACCTCCCTCCACAGATTGGCCTGGTGTGTGCGATAATTATCACCCCCAGACATGGATGACAGCATCTGTCCCATTCTGGCTTGATATATCTAAAGTTCTCTTTGTTTTGACCTGCGCGTCATTACATGGCAAGAGAGAATAGATAAAGCCTGAATTACCGGCTGGTATTTTAGCTAATCTATTGTTCCTCAAGGCAAGATCATCATCGGCAGGGAAAGGTCAGAAAGACTGCAAAAGCCACTGACACTGGGTTAATCCACAGAGCTGCTGCAAGTAACCAAAGAGCTCACTGGAATAAAAATATCTAATCAGCATCAATTAAAAATATTCAGCCTGCTTTATCTTTAGGTGTGGCAATGTTGGTATTTTGGCTGGTCTGACGAATCCACTACTTTGGTCCAGATCGAAGTATCTCAACAACTATGATATGAATTATTATGAAATTAAGTCAAACCATTAAGAAATTTAATTTGTTCAATAGTTTGCATTATGAACAAATAAAAGCATAATTGATGACTTACTCATGAGCCGAGGAACTTTGGGGACCCCAGGCAAAAGGGACCTGGGGGACCCTACATCGAACCAAACTGAACCCCCACCGCCCCTAAGAAACACATGATTCTTGATAAACATTTTAGTCTTCAACCAAACCTCTAAATTATGGAGCTTTTGGCAGAAGCATAGTGGCACGGGGCCTCGTTAGAGGATTTCCAACCATGGTGACGTTGTAGTTTCCTGTACATAGCCAATCATTGAATTCTCATAAAATTGTCATTGCTGTGGACTAATGGAATCAACCAGTCTCAGCTTCAGGCACCAGACAATGGCTTACTTTACGCTCCCTGGTTGCAATGCCCCCATAATCAAAGCAATTTGCCAAGATGGAAGTACGCCTGTCTTTTTAAGGGAAAGGGAGGTGGCACTCTAATTGGTCTAATGAATGTTACAGCCATAACACACACTAAATGGTTTCTACAAACATTTAAAAAATCCTGGCTACAAAATCTTTAAAGCTAAGTACAATCATTTTTAACAATGTACCTGGTGAATCAGTCAGTCAATGTTTTTTGCTATTTAACTAGTAGATTTGGACACACCTTGAAGACCATGTTTTTAAAATTGTTCTACTTGTAAATAATACATCCCTACTCTACACTTTGTTCTGTTGTATTGTAAAAGACAAGACAATTTCATAAATTTTAACTAATCTTAACCCTCTGTTCTCCACTTTGAACTAAATACATGTAATGTCAATCCACTGTTTAAACAAAGTATCATGGAGTTCAAGCTCAGTGCCACATTGATAAAGTTAATGCGTCAGCAGTTTGGCACATTTTGTAGACTTCACGGTTGATGTAACTTTCGACTTACCCGCAGAGTTTTCTGATCTATATTCAGGATGCTCACTGAACAACACTGCAAGGCAGCCTGCCTATACTATCTGCAGGGATTTCAGATCCACAGAGGAGCTCGACACTGACTTCTTACCCCTCAGGTACAATAAAATAAAAATCTGAATCTCATCTCTCTGTGGTGCCTGCAGTATGTGGGCATCGTGCAGGGTACAAAGCCCTTCCTCTTCCACTTGGGTAAGTAAGAGTCAGACAAGAGACAATATTATACTAAGAAGCATCAGCAGGATTAATAAATGTTTCAATAAACATATCTTTGTGTTACTACTCTGATATAATTAAAAGTTTCTTATTTTCCTCTCAGCCACAGAACAAGCTTCTCAAGCTCGTTATGTGAGCAGCAGCAATATGACCAGCATTTTTCACAGCGATGTGGTTCAGTCCACAGAAGTTGATGGATGGTCGTAGAGTTTTATTTTTCTTCTCCACAAAGACCCCAAGCTGGTGATGAGGAAGGATGAATGGTGCCTGTGGCGAGGACATCCAGATTATACTTCTCTATCTCATAAAAGGCAAGCACGGCTCGGAAAACTGGTGACAGAAAGGTTAGAGGGTCTGGACGTTGGTAATGTGGTAAAGGCAGGCAGAGAATGAATGAATGAATGCATGAATGAACTGTGTCAAGTGAACATCACCAGTGCAATCATTAGCGAAAAGGAAGCTGTGAAGAGAGGGAGACAGTCGGCCTCTAATACCGAGAAACTCTGAGTGACTGCTCAGCCCTAATGAGGCTACAAAAGATTCAGCCATAATCACATTCTGTGGCCTCAGGAGACAAAACTGAATTCAGTGATGAACTTTTTAATATATGCTCGTGACTATGCATAGATAGATATTATTCGTTGAAAATCTTCACAACCCTTTACCCCAGATGTGCATAATATGTATCTAGGAAATGAAAACAACTCCCACAGAGAGCAATGTATTACTTTGAATTGATTAATTAGTTATGTCCCAAGTAAACTGTGGCTTGATGAGGAAAGTGTTTTTTTTATTTATCTGGCATACGTTGTTCTTTTAAAAGTGCTCTTAAGATAGCGTAAATGCACGTAATTAGGGGATTAGCGAGCAAGAGGACTCTAATTTTAAATTAAAAGATAAGAACAGTTTGTAACGACACATAACAGAGAAAGAGGCACGGAAACAGAAGATTAGAGTGATAAAGAGGAGTAAGAGGAGTGTGTAATGAGAATGAAAATTGATTGCAGATATTCCAAACAGCTTTGGCACAATTCTCAAATGATAATTCATATTTTTAACAACCGAGTGCAATCCTTCATCCACTGGGTACTTGTTCACAGCAGATTTGACTTTGTCTTTCAACAAACTGCAAGATTATACTGAAACTGCAAATTAATAAGTACAATTGTCTACAGTTTGCACAAATGGACCCAAAAATCTCATGAACTAAAAACTGTTAAATTGTTGAAACTTGAACTACACTAACAAACAGAGAATTTCTTACATCAAGCAGTTACACATTCTGTCAGGTGAGCTGACAGGTGCTATTCATGAATATGGATTTTGCCAAACATGGAGCTTGGCTGTGATGGATTCACTACCGTTTCTGAACAAGGCGTGTGAAATAAAAACAACTGTGCTCGAGGAAGAGAGAGGAGTAATTATCCTCGGTGCTTCAGTGAAAGAAGACAGCACTAGAGAGGAGGAGGCAGCCGGGTACAAAGACATAGAGCTTTCCCATATGGAATACAGGCCACAATTATGGACTATGTTATTAACTACCTTTACGATGGTAGAGGGCAAATGCAGCATATAGTGTAAACTGCTCAACATTTCCTGCAAGTATATAGGTGAAATTATGAGGTCTGACTGTTTGTCTGGAGGGTAACAACTTTATGGATGATCGAGCGATAGCTAATAGCCCTGCCAATAAAGCTTCACAAAGCCATTCAATGGAGCAAAATACCAAGTTATAGACCTCTTATATTATTATGACAAATGTACTTTTTTTGCTTCAATATGAAACTGTGGTGGAACAAATTAGAAAATGGTGGACCACCAGCCTAGATAATTTATGAGAAACACTTTTGACTTGGCGAGATTAGCCTGGGTGGACTCATGTGTTCTCAGAGTGCCGTTCTAGTCTATGTGTGAATTCCAATATGTAGGACAAAATGGCTACTGTTTGTTGGTGACAGAGGAGCACTTTTTACACCTCAACAAGCCTTATTGTATATTTACAATACAATCAACTGAGGTGCTGACCGAATGTCACTGCTGCTATCAGCCCTGCGATAGAACAGATGGGGATTAAGTTAATGATTTCAGATACAGGCTGTTACGTCCCTAACACGTCTAGGGCATGAGGGACAAACAATTACAAAATATACTGGGCAAAAAACAAGAAACCAGACATTCAAGTCACAGATCACTGCATTCTAACTCTTTCCGGTCTACTCTATGACTTTAGGCAGTACAGACCATCTTGCAATGGGAACAAACCAGCGACGATACCTGCAAAATAATCTAGTAGTGACGACTGTACTCAGGGGTCAGAACGTCAGTATTTATTCTGGTGTAATCCAATCACAAGGTGTTCTCTGGTCTTCCATGTTTTCTGCACTGATGCATTTCTGGATGGAAATGTGAATGCAATGTAAACAAAACAGGACAAGACTAAAATATGGATACAGAGAACATTTGTTGGGTCCACTGCCATACGGACCAAATTTCTAAACAATTTCACTGATGTTATTGACACAATAACAAAGGAACTGTATTTTAAATGAGACAACAACCCTGTTTTGAATCATTAGTTGAATATTTTGGGGGAGTTCTGATCTTTTTTCCAGACACTTTCAACAAAGCCCCCCTTGTGCTCTGTTATTTAATTCTTAACTAATGAGATGTTAAATCTCTCCTGCATACGAGATACCTTCCCCTCTCAGATCTCTCCTGAGCTGCCCAGGTTTCCGCCTTAAATATTGGTCATACATCAATTCAACTGTATAAGGTCTCTTTCACCACAGGAGCTTTTGATGGAGGAGACGAGAGAGGAGATGTGGCTTTAACACACTATGTGTCTCTCCCGCTCCCAAATAATCCCATCACTGGTTGAAAAAGTCAACGCCACCTCAGCCGAGCCTGCACCCGTGTGCCGCTAATGAGGGACAATTAAATATTCCACAGATGCAACCCTTGTTAAGCTATTATTAGGCCTTGGAGAAAGGTCAGCACCAAGGGTGTTGTGCAACCTTCAACTACCACTTGCTGTCCCGGGGGGAACTTGGATGAGTATTGATCAAAGAGCCTGTAATGAATGGTAGGTAAGTGCATGATGATCAATTGCAGCACACCTCTTTGTGTTGGCTGTGGTGCTTTTTTTCAAAAGAAAGAGACAGAAAAGGAGAAATAAATTACTTTGACACTCGGTGTGAAACACACTCAGATGTAAGAGCAGACACTTCAAGAAAATCACTTTGCATATTGTAGTGTGGTCTGTATATCACTTTTCTAGTCTTGATGATCACTCAAAGCCCTTTACAATACAGTTTACTGCCATTCACACATATTCATAAAGTGCATCTATGGGCAGCACTTTTTTCTATGAGGGGCAATTCAGGGTTCAGAATCTTGCCCAAGGACACTTCGGCATGCAGATGGGGAAGATTGAACCGCAGACCTTCTGGTTAGAGGATGGCCACTCTATCTCCTTAGCCACGTTAAAATGTAAAAGCTAAGCCTGGCAGTTCTCTAGAATAGGAATGAGAGCTGAAAGTCATTCTGCTGCCTTGGGTTTCCTTTGAGTCAGCCAGTCCTCCATGTCCTGTCCTACATGTATCTCTCCACCTTTATTGTTCAAAGGTATGGAAGTCTGTTCTCCACCTCCTCTCAGGTGTTGACTCCAACATAAATGAAAGAAGAAGTTACTGTTTGGTGACCTGTTGTAGTTAGTGTCATATTTACATCAGTCTCAGTCTATTGTATTTCCCCCGCAGCACTTCCTCATTATCATTTTACTTGTTCGTCTCCCGTCAAGCTGGAGTGTGACCTTCAATGATGTCATCTGTGACAACATCAAAAGGTTGCGGCTCAACTCAAAAAACAAAAAAACATTGTTACCGTGGTAACCAAGTATGTCTGTTGATCTTATACCAAGTACCCCGTAGCTACCGGGGGGTGGGATGTAAGTACATCTACTTTGTTACTTTGTTACTCTTTTTTTAAAAATGTATATGCACTTTACTAAAGTAGATTTATTTTGGGGTACTTTTCACACACACTCCACTAGACACTGAAACAGTTTTTTTGTGTACCAATTCTAAAAAGTACTTTGAGCCAATTGAAAACACAATTTCCTGAATTACCTGGGTACCCTCTACACTACAGAGATCTTATTTTTTTATTGGATGATGTAGGCAAAAAAGTCGCAACACTTGTTGAAGGCTGAGTTTGAAGATGTATGCAGTCCAACCAGGACAACAGAAGTCAGGGTGTGTCCTTGGCTCTACCATTGTACAATGGGATCACACCAGCTATGATACCTGTCAATGATCTAGTAATGACGACTGTATTATGGATCTGAACGTCAGTATTTACAGGCGTCGTCCCAGCACAAGAGAGTCTCTAGTTTGTTCTGCTCTGACCTAATTCTGTATTATATTGTGCTATGTACAATTTTAGCCTTTCATTGTCAACTACAGACCTGGAAAGTTTCGTAACTGTATCTCACACAATAGCGACGCTATAATGATGACAGTTATATTCAATTCACCTGATAAAGTGCTCAAAACAACCTCTGTTGTAGTTCTCGCCCCAGTGGGTATGTCAAGGAACACATGTAGCCTCAATGACACACAAACAGGCTCACAAGGGGAAAACAATTTTGCAGCTCCACTGTTGAGGCTGGTAACAATGCAAAGGCTGAACTCTTTTCTGTGGACTGCCCAGCAGGATTCAAAGGATGCATGTGCCGGGGCTACAAATCTCGGTCATGCAGGTATGGGTAATTACAAGTAAAACAAAAAGTGATTTTCCGCAGCTGAGAGTGAAACAATAGACCAAGTGAATAATAATAAGCTGCTGGAGTTATGGGGTATATATAGATATATATAGATATATAGATTTTGGGGAATTTGTGGACATGGTCATTCTGTTAGACACAATTGTGGTTTCAGCAGAAAACAGTCTATCTTCCCAGCATGATCCGATAAACCCACAATAGCGGCCCTGGGGTTCAAAACTGAGCTCCTGCTGACCCATCTCTCCCCACTCTTTGTGCATTGTGTATGTCTCAGGTTGCTGTCAAGTACAGCGCACGCAGCAGACAACCCGTGGCAGATAAATTATATGTTGCCCAGAGTCAAACAAAGCATGAATTGGCCACTTCTGAGCTTGAATATTGCCAGATTGTTTTTGCAGGTTTTGACAGTGTGTGTGGATCATAATACAGAAGTTTTGATGCTCTTTGTCATTTCATGCTTTACTGAGGCATATTCAAATACAAGTGAGCATGAACCTAAATTACTGCAAACCAGTGGTGACTGTGGGGCTTCAGTAGAACAGTTGCTTGCTTTGCTCATTGTCCCAATTTTAATAAAGATGATATGTAATAATCCATTACTATGCTCACAATTCAGTCTGTCACTAACCAGAGGAACGTCTAGATTTAGAGGTGATTCAATCCATGAGCTGAATTTTGAATTTTTCTAACTTTTCTCATTACGCCTAAGTAATAATGGATGTCAGGATATTTTGTGTATGCTTTCCTATAATTAAATTTTCTCTTGCTTGAAAGAGAAAATTCTTCTTTCAGCTCCCGGCTCATCAAAGAGGATTAGGAAGAGCTTTTCCCTTAGTCTGACAGCGACTCTTGTTAACAGCACTTTGTCAGCAGCTTTATTATGTGCAGCTCTGATGTTAGTGATTGAAGAGGAGGTGCAAAAACACTGCATCAGAAAATTGAATCCCATGAATAAAAGAACCGAGGAATTAATATCAATCTATTGTCAGTTGCTCCTCTGTCAGTATGGTGTTGTTTCACAGCATTATTTTTAAAAAACCTTTAGAGGCTGAGCTGTGTCAATCATCCCCACATGTACGTTGTGTGCTCTTTATTCTAACTTGGCCTGGACCAGTTAGACCAAGTAGTTCATGCTCAAGTTTTTTTTAATGAAATCTTTACTACATTTCATTTACATAGTGTCTGTCAATACATTTTTTACCATTGAAACATCAAATCAGCAGTTGTCCGATCAGGATTAGAGTCACAGTCATTACAGAACACAGAGAGATGACATAATCACAGCAGATCACATTGTCACATCAGTTTTACTTGGTTATGTGCTCCTGCAAAATACAAAACAATGTGAATTAACGGAGAAGGAACGACTGATGGGGGGAGTCAGTGGACTGAGCTGTAGAGAAAAGCTTTATTTTTATGGATTTATGTCAGGCCTGATTTTGATATGCTGCAAAGACACACATTCAATGTAAATTTAATGCAAATTTTAAATCATTCATTATGTTTTTCATTCTCACGAATCTACATGAATGAGGAACATGCACCCAAGTGTGTGTGTGTGTGTGTGTGTGTGTGAGAGAGAAGACATTTTCCTATTTTTGTGCATAGAATACAAAACTGAACCACCTCATCTCTTGATCTCACAGGTTTCCACAAGGACACATTCAATTCACCGTCTATATAATCATTATACTGAACCCTTTGTTGTATATCAGTGCGTCACTATTGGTCCAGAAGAGTCTTTGTAACCTTTCTAACCAATGTAACCTGCCTCTGCTTTTACTTCGGTATCTATGAGAAACAGCCTTTGGATGATGTCATGTGCCAGTTTGACGTGCACTGCACTAGTCTTGAAAAAGGATAGGATATATCAGATCTTCTAACTTCTACTGATTTTGCTTAGTTTTATTTTGTCACAATTTGAGCCGTGAAACTTTGTACCAAGACTAAACAACTCAAATTGCAAATGACTCTAATACATTTCAGTTGAATTTTATTTTCCACGAGGTGTCACCAACATGCCTTCATCCGATCAGAGCAATGAAAGGTGTAATGTAAAGCAGAGCAGCATTAAAAACTAACCACAGCGAGTGCAAGTGCAGTTTGTTTGTTCTTCTTTTGGATAAAAAATATATCATTCAGCTCATCTTATACAGTCTCTATGGCAGATTCAACAGGTCTGTCCACACCAGCAGCAGCATCAGCCAAAATAAATATGCTGCTGCTGCACTCCCATTGGACGCTCAAATCAACTCCATTTTAGATAAATGGTTGTGATTGGCCAGATCAGTGGATTAAAACATGAACTTGCTGATTGGTTAAATTTCACAGATGTTGTTAAGCTCAACAGCGTGGTTCTGCAGGTAAAATTTCATTTTCTGTAAAGAGATTTTGACAATCAGCCATAACCTTGTGACCATCCAATGTAGACTTACCACAAGCTACGAGAGTGTGAAACAATGTGATATGCTCCTGTAGAGGTACTTCAATCAACAGCTGTGATTAGTGTGGTTGCTGTTACTATGGAAAATATAACAGCGAAAATTCTGTCGAATACAATTGGATGGTTTAGCGTTTCATTATGTTGACCACAGAGCTACCATGATTTCCCTTTCTAACATGCTGCAGTTTTTCAGAGTGGGGGAAAAAGTCCAAAGGGGTGAAAATCCCTACAACAAGATTAAGTCATTGGAAAGCGATCATTCCGAATGAGTTATGGGATGTGTAGTTCCTTCACTCTTAAACAATTATCTACACAGTCCTGTTTCTGTTTTGCTTAAAACTCTTTAACAGTATAACACATAACAGACAATTATAATGACTGGAGAAGATCTCAATTTAGAAAATAAATGGTAAATTTACTTCCGGAACCAGAGCCATTGTCAGTAAAGTGGCCGTCACTCTTACGCTGTATTGTCTCAGTTTCAAACAACTGTGGACCAATAAGCTTTTTACTTAATTTCTTCTCATTGTCATTTGGATTTAGCAAATATACACAGTTAGCCTACTTTTTCTAGTTTGCTTTTTAACGAACATTGTACACAACTGCACCAAAGAACAAACTATTACCTTATTAGTAGTTTACTAACAGATTGAGCTGATTCATCTCAGAGATGTCTGAGAGCTGCGACTATTTTAATCTCATTTGTGATCGACATCTATACATATTCATAAGAGTTTACCAGGGAGCAGTACAAGGGCTGCCAGTCAGAGGAAGAGAGAGAGCGAGACAAACAGCCAGAGAGTCGCTCAGTGAATCTTGGAGCGTGCGTTGAAATTGGGGCGCATAGCGATGGGTGGTCCATTATGATGGTGTTGTTTTCAAAGTCACACAGATGTATGGGGGGCTGACAGGGCTGAGATAAACGCAGCGTCATGGTAAATAGATCCAGATCAAAAGTTTTATATGGGCAGCTTTCACTTATTCACTTTGTCCCTCACTCCATCTGCTGCTCCGTCACAGTGAGCTAGTCGTCCTGTCAGACATCCATTTGGACCAGCACCAGCACTGGCGGCGCCTCAGCCACTTTGGCTTTGCGACGCAGCAGATGAGTCAGGCTCCTGAAGGATGGAGTGGCGTGGAGGAGAAGTTCCTTGAGAGCGGCCCGAAACTCCGTGCGGACCAGGCAGTAGAGCACGGGGTTGAGGCAGCTGTTGGTGTGAGCCAAGCACACAGTCAGGGGGAAAGCATAAGCCTGCACATTGTAGAAAGCCTTGCTGAAGGGCACAAGGTCAAACTTTATGAGCACCCCCCACAGAGTCAGCGCCTGGTTGGGCAGCCAGCACAGAAAGAAGGAGAGAACCACGATGATGATGGATTTGGTTACTTTGGAGCGCCGGTTTTGCCGACCTTGCTCACTTTCTGTGCTCGATGCACCGGCTATTCTTCGGGTGAGGATCAAGCGCAGTAGCAGGAGATAGCAGACTGTAATTATGATGAGAGGAATGAGGAAGCCCAGCAGAAGCTTTTGCAGCTGGTATAGACCCAAGAGAAGCTGCGGATCCCAACTGCCAGAGTCTGGAAAGCGCACCAGGCATAGCTCCTCATCTGATACCTGGGCGCTGGTGGAGTAGATGGCGTGGGGCAAAGTGGCCAGCAGAGAGACAGCCCAGATGCCAAGGCTTGTACACTTGGCCCTGGCAGCTGCTGCACGCCTGCTGTGCATCTTCATTGCAGTGGAGATAGAGTAATATCGTGCCACGCTCATAGCTGTGAGGAAGAACACGCTGGCGTACATGTTCATGGTGGTGACAGAGCTGATGATTTTGCACATCACACGGCCAAATGGCCAACGGAAGTCCAGGGCTGTGTCCACTGCCCAGAAAGGTAAAGTGAGGACAAACTGGAGGTCTGTGATGGCCAGACCCATCACGAAGCAGTTGATGGACGACTGCTTCTGCCTGTAGCGCGAGTGCAGCAGATACAGAGCAAGCGAGTTTCCCACCAGCCCGAGTGCACAGACTATAGAGTAGACACACGCTATCATGATACGCAGCACCAGGCTGGAGTTGTCTCCTGGAAAATCCATGATAGATTCCCTGGTGAGGAGCTCCAGCCAGCAGTGCAGTGACATGTTGGAATCTCTGCTGGAGTTGCCAGGGTTGTCCTCCTGCAATATCTGCTGCTCACATGGCTCTGGAGCCAGTGTCTGAGCCTCAGTCTCATTCAGCTTCATGGCTGGACTCTCCTGCTCACATATCACTTTGGGCAGCAAAGTTGAAATTCACAAAAAAGAGAGAGAGGAAAAGTTTGCGTGAGCCTCATTTTGAGCGTTCCTGCTCCATCTGTGCCAGAATATTTTCCATAGGGCTGCAGATGCGATCCTCAGCCGCTGTTATCCTCTCCTCCTCTCTCTCTAGGACTACTTCAGCTCCGCGCGCCACGCCACGTTTATAGGTTTCCACGCGAACGCGCACAGCTCAGTCGCGCGGTCGATGATGCGCTCCTCACCATGCTGGATGGTCGGAGCGGACGCACGCCTCTGATAGCCTCAGCCACATCACAGTCTGCCAGCATGTCCATCGGTCGTTAAGCATAATGTATTTTGACACAGGCGCCTCCACAGAATCCCGTTTGCGCTGCGCCGGCTGTAAAAGCGAAGACGCGGAGACAATGGCGCGCGTAAAATATGCAAACGTGCCGTGAGGATGTGTGTGCTCAATTTTTACTGTAGCCAACAGTTAGTGCAGTTCTGTGTTGGATGACGGCGATGAGGAGGGGAAGGATCAAGGACACGACATAACGCGCTGCAGGGAACCCAACTGCGCACATTGCGCACTGACTGTAAATGTCAAAAGGATAAAGACGTCTTGCGCATTCCTTCTATAAAGTGTGCCCCTTTCCTTAAATCCCCCGGCTGCTGCAACTTTCTAAGGAGAAAAGGAAACCGGGTCAGCACAGGGAATTTTTTGAATACAGCATGAAAATGAAGTTTATGGAAATTGTACTCAGTGTCCAACGTCTGAGAGCTCTCTGCTCTGTGAACATCACAAATGATCCTGGACAAAAAATACTGTTCTCTGAATGTTATGGTTGCAACCTTTATATGATTCATTTAGATTTTATTCTTATTTATATTATTCATTTTCATATTTTATTTTGTTCACTCGTTTCTCAAACTACCTAAACTACACAGTATGTGCACAGTGTCTACTTCATATAGGAGAAGCAACACAACACTAGTGTGTATTTACAAACTTAATTCTATATGTATGCACATATACATATTTATTTATTTTACTTTGTGTGTTTGAGTTTGCTTTATTACTTGTGGCAACAATAAAAAGCATCATAAATAAATATCCAAAACAGAAGCCAAACTTTTAGTGATAACACTCCAAAACATTTGATCTCACCTGATGTCATCAGGGATATTATTAAGCATGAAGCTCAAAAGGATAAGCGGCAGATGGACTTGAAAACATTTTAGCTTTTAGATTTGAGAGCTTGCAGTTCCACTAAGATCCCAACAGGTTACCATTTTTCAAAACAAGATAAAAGCTGAGGATTTGTGTTTTTCTCTAAATAAACAACTTGTGTTATGGATTCAGGAGAGTGAATAGTTTAGCAGCACCAAAAGAAAATAAAGTAGAAATAAAATCATACGGGAGTTAATTACAAACAGAATAAAACATTTAATTGAATTCCTAGTATAACATCGCTTGACGCACTGATTGTTAAGTGTTTTCTGGCTCTGAACTGATATCATTTGCATCATAATTGATGGAATAACGACAATGATGAGGCTTTCTATATCTGTCCTCCCAGACTGTGTTAATGTGTCTCCTCTTTACATAATGTACTGTAAAACCACAGTTGTATAATCAAAATTCACTTTTCCTCAGCATCCATTGGCTGCCAGCTGGCATCGAGTGGGAAAGTGCACTGTGCCACCTGTTGTGACTGCTGTTGATCTAACAGCGAAGCCCGGGCACACTTCAGAATAAGTGAAGAAACAGCTTTAAATGAAACCTATCTGTCCACAGACAGAAAAGTATAACCCTTAAACAAATAAAAGGGGGCTGTCATCCTAGCTTGGTTCCTTTTCTCAAGGAACAGACTTTTTGGGGGGAATCACTTCCTCCCTGCCTGTAAGTGTCTGAGCAAATTAAAAAGACATGACTGCGAGAAGAAAGGAATAATCTTCACTGTTCTAATCTGTCGTGACCCACCTCTTGTCATTCAAACAATCCTTAAACCTCCGAATGCACAAGCGCTGACAGCATGCTTTGTTTAATGTTCTCAGCATTCATTCAATGCTGCATTCAGCAGCATTATGCTGCTGCGAACATCACTAATTGCAGCTGATGGAAAGGCCTTCTTAGCGCATCAGTTAACATGGTGAGACTCGTTTTTACTTGTGTGGTGTGTTAAAAGTTGTATATTGTAACCCCACCTCTAGAAAACTCGAAGCAGTTGGATCATGGTTTGAACATGGCTCAAAACACCACCCAGTGTCTAAAAGGCACACCTTGGAAGGCATATGCTGACATAAGCTCTCCTCAGACGTGAACTCCAGATAATGTTCAGACAATAAGGTTCTGATATTATCCAGACTTTGCCTTTCATATATGAACAACATGGCTGGACATGACAAATAAATTCTGCTGTGGAAATCGCATATTTTTGTTAACAGCGCATCGACATCGGCCCTTATCACCAAAAGCTCTTCAATCTCGTTGCATGTTGTCATCTTCGTCTTTGTCTTGCACCTCGTTTTCATCCTGAGATATTTGTATTGTCTTTGTTTTTTTCAGTTTTGCGTCTGTCGCATGTTGAATCAACGCGTCCACTCGCTTGTGGTGAATTCTCCGGTCAACTCACTCGGACACTCAATACGGGGCTGGCAGGTAAAACTCCAGTGAAAGTCCATAGCAACTTACTCTGACTTTTGCGTTCAGACAAACAACCCCTCCAGATAATTTCAGGAGAATATTAGTTGCATGTCAGAAAGCAGCAGGGTCAACTGCTGCATTATAAAAGATTTAAGATTTAATCAAATGTGGGAAGATTGATTATCAGACTGGCGGAAACGGTGTCCATGGAGAAACTATGCTCTGGTCTTATTCCAATGGAATTGTGTAACCTTTTGTCATCTGCCACACATTCTCTAAGGGAGACAGACGACTGCAGCACCCACACACACACCTGTGTGGCAGTGTGTCGCTCTTGATTTATTGCACATACTATGTAACAGCTACAAAGCTTATAATGGTAAATAAAGCTTTACAGCTTATTCAAATGTCTGCTTGCATATCTTTTGCTGTGAGAGCTCCTGCTTTGGGCATCGCTGGGGCCGGAGCCAAGAGCCTTCTGAATCTGTGTCGCCATTCATTTTGAGGGTGTCACTAAAAGTGTCATTGTCACTCTCACAGCCTTTCCCACCTCCCTCGCCTCTGAGCCCCCTGCAAAGTTTGTCAGATTTTCTAATCGTGCAATGGATGGAATGAGGCTCTGAAGTGTGCGTGAGTATAACAATTACCCCCTCATATACTGCACATATTTGGCTGTTGTGATATAGTTTACATAAGGAGAAAACTGTGTAGATCTATAGAAGTATGGCCCTTGAAGAATGTTAAAAAATTGAAATGGCCCTTGAGCTTGTCTCTGTGTATTGGCCCAGCAATACCCTGGAGCCCTGTACCCGGCCTCTTATCCAATGTCAGCAGGGATTGGCTGCAGCCCCACACAACCTTCAAAAGATATGCAGTATCGATAATGGATGGATGGTCCTTGATAGGAAGAGAGTTGGTCCAAGGTCTGCATATTTCTGATTGCACAAACATGGTGCTTGGATGAATCCACAACTGAACGCATCGACATGCCCACATGATACTCAACAGCTTTGCTTGCTTTTCAAGAGTGACATACGAAGGCAGCAGTACTGCACATCGCACTCGGTGCTGATGATGTTGTGTTTCACATGACGACATCTAAACCTATGACGACTATCAAAAATGACCCACGGGGGTGCCATTGTTCTGGCTTGTTTAGCGTTAATAACAAGCAATGCCAACACAACGAGGGGTCCTCTTAGGATAGCAGAATGAAAACAAGCTATATGTTGTTCTTTATTTGCCGAACAGAGGTGAATGTGAGGTTATGGTGCCAGGGTAATGATTTTTGGAGTTGTCTTTATTGATCATGCAAATTTGAAGGCAGCAAGTGAGCGAGCTTTTTTAAAGCATCTTTACAGAGCGCTTACAGAGCGTCTGACCCGACAGATTGTTCATTCATCATTTGTTACAGAATCATCCCATAAAAGGAGAGCGTGATCAGATGACATGTTTTGATGTCAGTGTGTCCGACTGGGTCCAAGAACACATGGTGCCAAGGGGGCCGGAGATAAGGCTGGCTGACATATTTCTGATGGCACCACAATCTCATGTTGGAGCGTAGCGTTAGGCAGCAAGTAAACAGAGCTGGCCTCTGGCTCACAGTCGGGGTCTCCTTGAGAATGATTAGTATTCTAGGATGTACAAAGAACAATATCAGATTGTCGTTTTCTATGCCAATATTTGATGTCGGTCCAACTCTGGGGATGCAATTCCCCTTTCCAAACATTTATCTATGACCAGACACTTCCACTTTCGTATCAGAGTGTTGCAACTCCTCTGTTTCCACCCTCATGTTCTCCACAATGGAATGGAGTGCATATCTAGTTTTGAGTCCTGCTTTTGAGCTCCTTTATTTCTGTTGCCTTTACATCTATCTAAGGAGATCACGTTGATATGTGTGACTGTGATATTTGAGAAGATGGACATTTTTAAGGTTCATGTTTTAGTTGCGAGTGGAGCCAGCAGCCCTGTAGGGACACGGTGCCCTGTCATTGAAACCCTCATTTGTTTGCACTGTGTGTGTGTGTGTGTGTGTGTGTGTGTGTGTGTGTGTGTGTGTGTGTGTGTGTGTGTGTGTGTGTAAACTGCCAAACAACTTAATAAGGCGACTGGATCAAAACAGGTTTTAAAAGGCTTCCTACTCACAGCGAGTGTTCACATGTTACAGTCATCATCCTGCCCACAGTACTGAGTGATCAGAGGCACGAGTAATTGTTGTGACTTCTTGACATTTTTCAGAAAGCCAGTGCCAGAACTTATTTACACTTCTCCAATCTGTCCAGTACGAGCTTTTAGAGCAACTAACTGCTGTGGTTTATAGGCTACAATCCTTGCCTTCTGCAAAAATGTGCTGTCAGGGCTTATGTTATTTGCTTTGACGTTATAAGGGTAAAAAAAAAAGATCTGTAACAACTGTCAGAGGAGACCTCAAGAAAAATGTAAATGCTGTTGAGACAATTGTAATTTTATTCATTTGGTGATCACGTGTATTTGGTCCTTGGATGCATTTCTTTACAGAGATTGAATTTGTCATTCTGTTGAGATAAAACGTAGAGCGTGTCTGAACAAGGTCAGTCTGTTTTTATTATATTATAAAAGGCATCGCAGCCTTTAAGAAGTGAGATCTGTTTCTGAGCAGTGAGTGAAAATGTAACTCATGTAGCACTGATTAACTGTAAATGAACACTGTAAAACTGGGCTGTATAAATAAATTATATAATTATACTGATAAAATTAATTAACATGAATTAAGTACACAAAGGCCTTTTTTAACAGACCCGTTCTATTCATTTATGTAAAGAGACACAAAACAATTAACTCATATGCAATGATTTTGCTGAAACTGATTTGACTAATGATTTAAATGAGCCCACAATTTATCTGTCTGGAGTGGTTTGCCCTTTGGCCTGATTAAGCTGTACGCAACAGCTATTTACGCAATTACTCTGCAGGGATCAGAGTTTGTGGAGCGTCAAAGTGAAACTTTGAAGGAAAAGTCATGAACTGTTGTAGAAAGAATAAAAGATTAGTTTTTTTTCAAAGCCCAAAGTACAAAAGACATCATTTATTTATCATTTATTTTATTATTAAGTTGCTTTTCTTAATTCTGCATAACATTAGATTTGACAGTTAAGTGTTCACAGTGACCTCACAATTTTACAACATAATGTAAACAATCTTAAGGCACTTTCACACCTTGTTTCGTCCAGTATTGTGCAAACCAAAATAACAAGTGTGACAGGCGCCTCAGTTTGGTCCGGCTCAGTCCTGATTAAAATTGAACCATGCTTCGGTTTGTTTGCAGTGTGAAAACTTTTGTTACGACAGTTCAGACTTTAAAGACTAATTGCAGGAAGCTGAGACAACGTTTAACAAAAGAAGAAACACTCACAAACTTTAGACTCAAAGGAACAATTCAGAAGATCCTGTAAGGTTTCAAAGTTCAACATCTTTAGCCAAAGGTCACAGACAGAGGGTGGTTCAACGAGGCAAAGAAATCAGACAAAAAGTGAGGAAAAGGCAGAAAAAAGACACACAGGGAGGAATATTTATATTTAACAAGACACATGCGTGTGTGGAAGTGAATTGAGAGTGTACTGGAGGAGGAGGAGGCTTTATATCCTCTGAGGACTAATTCATGATGAGACACAGGTGACACAGACAACTGGAAAAAATAGGAAAGCAGGAAGTAAAACCAACAATGAAGGGTAAATGATTTCTAAATAAAACAGCATACAATGCATAGAGTCCAGGCAGCATGTCACATCCACAGTTTAAATCAATTTCTGTGCCTTGGAAAATTCACTTATCCCTCATTCAATTCCAAAGTTCAAATCATTCTTTAATTCACGATCTTCACGATTTTGCAATTAATTGATGTCTGCATGCGCTGTTAAGTCATAGGTAGATTCATTCTGATTCACATTTTTAGTCATGTTGAGTAATATGTTCTTACAGTAAACTGCTGTTACCAGGTTAAACTATAATGTGTATTAAAGGAAAACATTTTATCCACCAAGATAACATATGTGTAGACTTCTAGTTTCAATGTAACCATGGAGAAGAATTCATAATCCAGGATACACCAGGACTGATCATCTCCATTGTGATGTCTGCTTTGGGCCGAGAGTCAGACACCTGATATTTGAACAGCTTATATTGCATATAATGATGGAATGGCCTTAAAGAGCCTGCAGGGAAATGGGTAGCAGTTAATCCAGGTAACTACAGTCATGTAATTACGAAGATTAACTGATTAACTAACAACATCAATAAAGTCAAAGTTACATTTAAGAATAGCATCTTATTCTGCAGACTTATTGACATTACATTAATCCCTTATGTTGATTCATTGTAAGAAAGACACTGCAGGTGAACATGGTAAAATAATAGATATCATTGTGATCAATCCCAAGTTTACTTACATTATGATGATCATTTTTGACGATTTTGTTTGATAATGTTTAAACAGGCAAAGAGAAGTCTAATCAGATATGCACTTATTTGAGCACATTTCCAGAAAGCAGAGCACTGTATGAAGCCTGGTTCAAAAAGGGAATAAATTGTTAAATAAATCAAGCAATGAATGATGTATAGACAAAGCTCTCTTTAAAAACCTTAGGGATATAGAAATAAATAAATAAAACCTGAAAGTGTTTTCTTTCTACTAGTCTGAAAATCTTATTATTATTATTATTCAAAACCAGTGCCACTCTACAGTCCTATAACCTGAAATCAGTCAATTAGTGCTGCTGCAGAAAAGCACATCACAGAAAAAAAAGAAGAAATAAAGACAAAAAAACTTAAAACTTGAATTGCTCTTGCACTTCTCCAAGGTTTGAGATATTGATTCCACTCTGAGCCCTGAAGCTCCAGTTTGCATTTTAAAAGTTTAAATCCCCCTCTTTCTCTCTGAAATTGGGAAACTATTTAGTTAATAAGCACAATAAGTTGATCTGGGTCAGCGTCACACCTCCAAAGAAAAAGCCAATTTGTAGATTAAAAAATAAGGAAGAAGACGAGGGCGCTCTTTGATTTGCTCACTCAGTCGACCTGTCATTCCCTTGTGGCTGACCAAACTCAGTGGGAGCCAATCTAAGTGTGGAGGCAGTCTGGCTCTGAAGGGATCGGGCTAATCAAAGGGAGGGGTTAAGGTGCTGATTAAAGGTCAAGAGACTTTTACCCTGATTAAAGACAAAGCGAGACAGAGACAAATAAAGGAGGCCAGGGGACAGGCCAGGGGACAGGCCGAGATCAGCGATTCAGAGATTATGAATCAACAAGGTCATGCATCAGTCCGCACTGACACAGAACTCACTGAGTTTTTCTACACTTTCTTTAACATTGCATGATTAAAAGCTTGTGTTTGGACAATTTCACAGATTTCCCAGGTAATAATTCATGCGTTTGAATTAACAAAATCTCTTTAGAGATCTAATACCAAAAGCCCCTTTTCCACCAGTCAAAAAATCCATTTACATCCACCTAACCTGTCTGCATTGTGAATGGATACATTCAGCGTTCTTTCCCGGGCCAACGGACTTTGCTGTAGTTTTTTTTGTCTCTGACTTCGGTCGGCAGGGATGGAACACCCAGATGTTCGTGCTGAGTTTAACCTCATTAAAAAGTTGCCTCCTAATTTCTATATTATATATATTAGTTTGTATATAAGAGTGTGCGATCTGCTCTGAATCCAAATAAAAATCTGGATCTTGCAGGTTTCAATTTGTCAGGGAGGTAGGCTGCTGTACAGTAATACATTTTGGAATGGATCAGGACAAGGGGGCAGATCCAGGAATTATTTATCACTTTCTTTGACATTGCAAGATAGCACCGTCTGCAGGGCTCTACAAAGTGCCATTCTAGTTTTGAATTACTTTGGTAGTTTTACAGAACTGTCCTCTCCTCTGCAGACAGTCTTGAGGACAAACCCAGTGCAAAGTCATTACATTAATAAAGACATTAATAAATGTGAAAGTTAATTGGTTTTGAAATGACTGAAGAAAAGAACACCTCCAGCTACAAATAATAAAGCAGAGGAATCCAAAAACCAGTCAGATAACAATGTGCATATTGCAATCAAATTTAAACATTAAAAGAGTCAGTTGAAAGTGCATTTGAAGCCTGATGATTTTAGCCATGTTAGCTGTGGTAAACTGTAGTTCAGACAAAAATATGTCAACAAATATTTATAACATAGGGTCAGTTCACTGAGAAATGAAAAGTCACTAATTATCTACTCACCCCTATGCCGATGGAGGGGTGGGTGAAGTGTTTGAGTCCATAAAACACTTCTGGAGTTTCAGGGGTAAACAGTGCAGCAGCCGAATCCAATACAATTGAATACAGTAGATACCTATCTTCAGACGTAATAAAACAACAGAAAAAACATAACATGCCTCCATACTGCTCGTGTGGTGTCATCAAAGTGTCAGCAAGCCCCTACATTAAAATTTGACTCGAAACGAGGTCATTTCCACCGTGTTTTAAGCCTAAACGTCCACCAGAAGTGGTTAAGCTAGAGGACGTTAGCATTTCCGACGGCCCCTTAATGCAGCTTGTCGGAAGATATCAGCGGACATTTAGGCTAAAAACTTGGTGTAAATGACACCGTTTCGAGTCGAATATGAATGTCGGGGCTTCCGGACACTCGTATGACACCACACGAGCAGAATGGAGGCATGTTATTCTTTTTTTCTGTTGTTTTTTTACATCTGAAGATAGTTCACCAGTTACTTCAATTGTATTGGATTTGGCTGCTACACTGTTTCCCCTTGAAAAGTGTTTTGTGGACTCAAACACGTCACCCGCCCCTTCATCGGCATAGGGGTGAGTAGGTAATGACTGAATTTTCATTTCTGGGTGAATTATCTTATTATGATTCGCTGGCACACCCGCTGAAGACAATAGCCACAAGTAAGTGAGCGAGTCACGGAAACGCCGGCTTCAATGAGGCAGTGTGCTATCATGTGTTTTGGCATAGCTTTGACGAGAGAATAGATGGAAGGGGGCTGGATGATCTAGATGGCTTTTCCAGGATAACTGTGATTACCTGATTTTTTTCCTCTAGTGACATCACTACGGTCAAAGTTTTGACTTGTCCAGTACTTTGGTTAGTGACCAATACCTGCCAAGCCCCAGCAAAGTCCAGTTGTTATTATGCTATAAACATTGTTCTAACAAACTACCCAATTGGAAACTAACAGAGACAAAGGTTTAAGGACATGTCAACCTCAAAGAACGGACCGTGTTCATCACTTGATGTTGCAGCAACTCTTTATAAGAGTTCACTTGAACAAGCCGCAACAGTTTCAGCCAATTATCAGCTGAGAGCCGATGTGGTTACAGTCCGACGGTGCCTGACAGCCTTACTTTGAGTTTGATGTGGCAGATTCATAAAGACGTTTAAAAAAGACGGACGTTGGGATAAAGAAAGGATATTTCAGGTAGAATAAAATTCCCTGTTGCATTTCTGATTGAATAATATAAAACATCTTTTAAAATGATAATGCTGCTGTTCAAGATTCAGTCAGAGCTGTAGATATGTCTGAGGAAAAGGTCACAAAGATAAATTTGTATTTAAAATCCATATGTCAGGGATGTTTCAATATTTTTTACAAGTCTTCCAATTTCAGGATAAATTTGTTTTTCTGAAAAACATAGTGACATTTTTTTTTCTTTTTGTTATTCTGTTCACTTTCCACAGGGGATAATTCAATCACAGAGTCCAAAAAGTCAGACCTTGAATCTCAATCGTTGGATCAAATATAACATCACGTCTTTTCATGACATCGCATTTCTAAAACCATCTCATGGGAAATATTGCACCTTGCGATTTGAGCCACTTTTATGCTAGTTCTGAAATCTCTACTTGATTGAGAAAATAAATCCACAGTGTTTTGATCCCACCAATAGGGTTTTTTTTATTTGAGGTGGTTTTACCCATGAATAAATCACTTTCAATCAATCATTCACTGAAAACATTTTACAAATGATCCACTAAGCTCGAACTGTAGACACCATCACGTCTCTATTTACTCAGTTTCTGACAGTCTCAAACACAATCATTTACACTGACATTTTACCAAAGCCAGGGGAAATGCACAGTTTATCTTGTCAGGCAATTTCAGTGTACGATTTTAAATCCAAATACTGATATAAAACAGTATCGCAAAAAAATAAAAAAGGTAAAGACATACAGAGTGAAAATATATTAAAGGAAACATCAATGATTAAAACACAATTTCCCTTTCTGTGTCTACCATTAGGAGGAGCACATTTTGGGGAGTTTCTTAACATGTTTCACATATCATCAGCATGTGGTCGCAGCTTGGCGGAGCGGCGGGGATCCAGGGTCACAGTGGCTATGTGACCAGTGATTGGATCTACCTGGAAGTGGCCAATTCCCTCCACCTGACTGCTGTTTAGAGATACGGTCTCTGAACTCGAGCGCTCTTGGTTCACTCCCAGCTTCCCCATCAGTGTATTCATATCTTCCAGTCCATGGTCTGCTGGGAAATGTGGGTGCAGAGGCTCTGATTCATCTTCAGTGGAGAACGGGGGGTCGATGACGCTCAGCACGCGGGAAGCCTGGAGGTTCTGCAGGGACCGCGACTGGACTGTGGGAGGACAAGACATTCAGAAAAGAGAATTCAACTTTTTCCTCTGCTAATCCCAGAAATCCCTGTCTGTCTGTCTGTCTGTCTGTCTGTCTTGGCTTCACACTTGGCATGTGTATTCTTAAGAGCACAAGGAAGTGCATTGCAGTGCATACAATTGGTGCGATTTGGACATGTGATACATTCAATATTAATATATTCTAAATAAACAGGCAAACAGTGCCTTGCAGTCAACAGGGGAGGGACAGTGGGCCACAGTCAGCAGGCAGAGTTGAACACGTCTTCTCCTCCATCTTCAGATAACCTACAGCCATGATCGACAACAGGCTTTGGGTCAAAACTGTCCCATCGGATCCTTTTGATAATTCGATTTTTTTGATATTGAAGCTGCCAAGTTGACACCCAGAGCTTTTATTTAAAAAAGTTTTGGCATTCACAAGAGCGGCAGTGTGGGGTACTGCATATTGAACGGCTCTTTCAGAAAAAAATCTCCAACAATCATTACCACAGGCCAAGCTAACTGCCCATTCAGAACAGGCAGGTTTACAACAGGCGTTGCACTTCAAAAACCTGAAGACAATATAAGACTCTGGTCTAAGCTAAGGGAAGGTGCAGAGTGATTCCATTTTTCATGTCTGTCACACAACTTATTGTAACAAATGACATTTTGCGGCTGTGCAAATTCTCATCTCGTCTCATAATTAAAAATTGACAGTTTGTGGGTTTGCGCCAACAGAGTTGATATCAATTTATGGTAATTCAGCAAAAGCTGCTGACATAACGTTAGCCTCATATCTGTAATGATAATGCATGGATTCGGTTCTCCATGCTCTGGCTCTAATCTTTAAATTTTGAAGTTGAATCCTCCGACAGGCAGAGCAGTGCTGTGAGGCTCGGCAGGTGAGAGCCTCTCCAGCTGTGGGCGAGACTGCAGTTCTGAGAAGCTCCTCGGCTGTGACAGAGCTGCCCTGGATTAGCTGACAGGTGGACACATAAATCTATTTGGTGCCATAGGTTACTCACTTCTGACTGGATTGAAGTCTCCTTGGCTGACCTTGCTGTCGGGAAAGGGCTTGAGGCTGGGGAACAGGATTAGCGACAGGGACAGCAGAAGTACCTACGAGTGTGATATGAAAAAAAAAAATCAAATACAAGGGACAGAGAGAAAGATTCGGACCAGAGAATATTTACTTCATGCTGCATTCAAGTCAAGAAAAGTTGGAAAATCTGTGTTCCACACTGTTGGGCTTTTCTATGGCTGGTGGCTATTCCCTCTGTGAATATGCTTTCAGATTGCAAAGTGTAGAAGAAAGTAACCTTGCTGTGAAGCAAAATATTCTGTGACTCAGAGCCGAGCCCTGTTCATATTTTTAGATTAGAAATTACATTTTTTAAATTCTGCTCCACTCATGTCGCTTAAGGCAATTAGCTGCTCTTTTTTCTGCTGCTGTGATCAAAGGTAATAAATGGCTGGTTTTCAAACAGTGTATATTTCTCTTCATGGGGGCTGTGTCTGTTTGTGTCCTTTGTGATGTCTCGTCCACTGTGTACATATCTAAATTGGCCTTTCTCAATGGCTAATTCAGCTGTAGCTGTTGTTGCAGTTTGGCTTGCATTGAGGGGGATTTTCTTTTAACAATGAGTCATACGGGGGTCTGGGCAGTTTATTTATCTGCCTGGCACACACACAGAGGACGTCCTTACCAGTACACATGTCCCTGTCTGGGCTGGCTTGTTAGATGTATTCATGAACAGAGCCTGCAGCCTGCGCAACTGTTCCATTAGTGACCTGCAGACAGGCGAGGAAAGGAAAGACAAAACAGTTAGAAAAAAACTGAAAATGGAAAAGACAAAAAAATTATTGGATTAACAAGGGTCTGTGGGGAACAAGAAGGCGAAGTATACAGCTGGAGGCAGTTTCAAGGAGGACATGTTTTCAGGAGATTACAAAAGAATAAAATGGGAAGAAAAGCTCTATTTTACAATCGCTCACATGTTGCACTTCTCCAGCTGTGACACTTTCCTTTGCAGCTCCTGGTTGTGTGCGTTGCAGGCTGCCATCCTGGAAGAGAACAAGGTGAGAACAAGGAAAACCCCTTACTCACAAAAATATGACAATCTTATTGCAAAACACGGTTTAAAATCTAATTTATCGGCCCATGTTGATGTCATCTCGTCTGATGTGAGTCAATATGAAATATTCTCATAAATGCACATCATAGTATGCAAATAAATATTAACTTTCACACAAAAATTATGATAGAATGGATTACATATTTGAGCAAGTTTCAGGTGAATTTTGCTCTTTCCGTGGCCAGTAATGGTCATACTGTACAAACATAAATACTGTACATATCTAACATCCATATTGTACAGATATTTTGTGTGTGTTTGTAATATTGTTTCCTACATGCTAATGCACAAACATACCACAGCAAATTCTTTGTGTGTGTACACCTACTTGGCAATTGACCCTGATTTTGACTCTGATTCTGATTCTGAAGTACCTAGAGGCTTAGGAAGATAATTTTTATGGCATTTTATCCTCAACAGCTTTAAATAAAGAGACAGGTAATAAGGACAGAGATGGAGAATGACATATAGCGAATGCCAATTACACTTGTGTCATATCAGGGTGCCACAAAGTGACTTCCATGATGAACTGAAATAAATTGAACAGGGGCTACCTCAGGGGTACGACAGGAAAGAAACCAATACATCTACAGTATATTGTGAAAAAAATGGTTGTCGGTCATGGAAAGGACAAATTCAATTTGTAGTTAACATGCAAAACTTTGCAAGACCATTATCATTTGACTGGTCACTCTCGTACAAGTTCGTTTCTTACCTGCTCTCCAGTCCATCAATATATTCCTTCTTCTTCTTCCTGCTCTCCTGGGCAGACTGCTTATTACGAATCTTCCGGCGTATTTTCTTCAGAACCCTTTCTTCATACTGATTGAAAAGAGGAGGCAACATTTTCATACAGCGCGCCGGCAGAATTGAACATAAGGAGCTCATAATTGTTTTCATTGTTAAAGTATTGATAGCAATCTACCTTTGTGAGCGGTAGCTGGCTGGGTAGAGTCACCCCCTCCTTCGCTAGAAGCTTCTTCTCGTCCTCATTGAGAAGCAGCTCTGGAATAGACTGTTGCGATGGCGGTGGGGGCTGGTGGTGAGATACGAATACTAACATTTAAAACATCATCACCACAGTTTGATTAAGTTTATTCTCTGGCCCCAAAGCCCCCCTCCCCCCACCTTCCCTCCCTCTCTCCCTGGAGCTACACAGGATGTAGTTAAATGAGTGCAGGCTATCAGTCCACCTTCATAACTCTCATTTCATGGTTACCTCAGAGCAATTACAGTGTGGGAGCCCACGTTGCATTCCGCCACTGTGTCCTACATCCTATTAAACTGGGCAGCGGAGATGGGATCAATACCCCTGCTGAAATCTGAGCGCACTGCAAACTTTCCAAAAAGTTTAAAAAGGGGAGTGTGATCAGATTTGCAAAGGCCTCGTCCCTTTGCGTGTCTATGATTTCATCAGCAAAAGCTGCTGACAGAGCTTTTCCCTGAAGTAAATGTGCACACTCAGACTAATTCACACACGTGGCGAACAACAACAAGAGTCAGGCGGCTAAATAAAAACACTCAAACACCCAAAAGACCTCCCCCCCCCCCCACACACACACACTGACTCTGCACTAAAATAAAAACATTATTGACTTTATGTATTTCAATTACATATTAAATCTCAAGTTCAGTGTAAAGGGTCACAATAATAAAATGTTTTCTATCCTGTTGAGTTAGTGTGAGTAAATCAAATGACTTCAGAGTGTTTAATATATATATATATATATATATATATATAGTTATCTATAAGTTAAACATTATTTAATGAAATCATTCTCAAGTTATTTGATTTATTCAGAGTAACTCAACATGATAGACAAAAACACTTCATGAAAAGTGACAATTTACTTAAAATTCATGCACAATAGTTTTATATGTACTTGAAATACATAAAGTCACCGTTTTAGGCACACTTTTGCATGTGTGAACAACCTACCACCACAACCAGGATAATAATAATATATTAATACAACTCTATTTCTATAGTCCTTATCTAAACAAGATTACAAATTGCAAAGACTTCCCTATAAAAAGCTATGTTTGAAGCAATGATTTAAAAACAGGTTAAGTACTGGCAAGACTAATCTCCTCAGGCAAGTAGTTTCAGAGGGTAGAGGCCCAGATGGCAAAAGCCTGGTCGCCCTTAGTTACCAGGATGCACTTACTGGTTCGGGTGTTCCAGACAGGAGCAGATCTTTGACTGTTAGCGGGAAGCCAGAGGACAGCTGTGGTCTATGTACATCAGATGGATATTGTGTAATCCTCACCCTGCCCGCCGGGAATCCAGACTCCCATCCATCTACAACCACACAGACAGGAGGATGCACACAAAGCACATGCAAACAAACACAAATACGACATGCTAGTGTCATTGTTTGTATTCTTTTCTAAAAAAAATAAGAAATGGCATTTAGAGCTTGAATGTTGCTCGAATTCCAATTAATCTACTTGGTCCTCAGCATGTGTACTATGCTTTTTCATCACTAGGTAGTAACGTCAGTGTCTTTGAATACTCCTGCACACAATCTTCAATAATATATAATATCCTACTTTATCCTATGTGCTACTGGGATTTATGTGCGGGAATAAAGCCAGAAGAAACTGTGACTGAAATTCTAGATTAGTCAGTTGTCTGCTGTGTTGTCCCACTGTGGTGTGATATGTACATCTGTCTGTATTTACATGAATTCCTGTAACATCTGTCTATAAATAATTTGTTACTCAATGTGTTTCTGAGCATTATTTAACACATATATTCAACATAGTGTAATCAGAATGAAATAATGATGTTATTAGAGCTAAGTTGATCTACAACAAGTTTAATTTGCACAATCAATTCATTGTTTAGCAATTTTTCAAGCAAAAATGGCAGAAATTCCCATGTTCGAGATTATACAATGTGAATGTTTTCTGATTTCACTACTTTTGTGACAATAGCCTCTTTCGGTTCTGTTGTTAAAAGCAAGAAAAAAAATCTCTTTGGACTTGGTTGCACCCCTCGATCTTTTAATGTGTTACCATATGAAGGTGTTTCTTGGATATTTGTGACTCACTGAGGTCCATGGGGACATTGGCTTCCAGGGCCGCCTTTGTTTGGGGCCTCTTACTGAAGAACTGAGTGTCCCTGTGGGGGCTCTCGGGACGTTGTGGACTGTCCATCTGGTCTGAAGGAGGGTCCTCGCTGATTCCGCTGTCACTGGGAGATGGGGACCACAGAGGTGAGCCTGACACTGACTCACTTCCACTCAGGAGGGCGTTGAGGAAGTCGTCATCTGCCTGTTCGGGCGGCTGCAGCATCTGATGGGTAAAAAACCTTAAATGTTATCATTAGTCTGTCTGCGTGAGATGATAATGTGGCGAGAAATGGGACTTTGAAGAAAACACAAAGAAACAGACAAAGATCTACAGAGATGAACTATACGCAGTGAATAGAAAGCAAACGTTTATTTGCAGTATGTATGAGGGACATTACAGATCCCACACTCTCACGCACATTCGGCTCCTGGATTGGCCAGGTGTGATGGTTGCCATGGTGCTCCGCTTCTTCATGTCGAAGAATTCCCTCATTTTGATCAAACAGCCAGTCGAGCAGCTCAATACCATCACAACCCTGAAATGAGATCATGACCTTTAATGATAACACACTGGACTATGTATGTCTGCCACAGCTGGGGACTGGTGTTTCACTGGCAACAATTCACCATGATCCTCCATGAACAAACTGTACTGTACATGTCCCCCTAATCCGTGTGGATATCTGTGGCTAGTAAGACAGTCTTTATGAGTAATCATTTTAATGCTGTTTTAAAACAGTGGTCTAACCGTAAATTTGATGTACATTTAAAGTTCAGTTTTTAACTTCCTCTCAGGCCTGAACTTTGCTCTGCGAAGCTGACCCAGTTACCCACAACTGACGAACTACGATGCAACAAAAAGACAATATTTAGACGGTTACCTGATCTGGGTAGTGCTCCATAGTGTCTCTGTTTGTGTAGCACAACAGAGAGGCCTCAAAACACAACTGAGATCCAGCAGAAATATCCAAATCACTGTTGTTGTGGAGCAGCTTTGTCTTTGTTCCTGAGAGTCCCCGCTGTATCTCTCAACTCGTCTTCTTGAGTCCAAAGTTTAAACTCCAACTCAACACACCCAGCCGACTAGCTTGCTCTGCCCCTATTGGCTCTGAGGAGATATCATCTGATTGGTAGGCAGTGGGACACAACTGAGGAACTTAACTAGTTGATCTGTTTGGAGACGGACAACAAGAAAAACATCAGAAAGGTCAAAGTCTGTTGTTTCCTTTCCTTTTATTTATTTATTTTTTGATAGTGTATTGACATTAGGATAGCTATGACCTTTAGCATATATTTATAACACAATGAACAAGTTTTAGAAAACAAAAGTCAATAACACTGGTTTTAGGGGTACAAGATTTAGATTGTTTCACAGTCTTATGCGTTTCAAATCAGATTAGTGAAATTAAAATGATATTACATGTATTTTTTGTTAAAGTAAATAAATAAGTAATTGCACATGGTTAGTACATTACTGTGTTATGACTGGATTAAGGGAATCATATTGAGTTGGAATAAGACAGTGTTGCCTGGAGCCTCTTTAAACAATAATCAGCTCTAGTTCAGGATGTGGTGCCCACTCTTCAAAACCTTCGTAATTTAAGACCAGAAATTTGTCTGGTGACTTTAAGGTTAAAGGGGTCATATTTTTTCAACTTGAGGAATATGTACCTTGAATTAAATCATCTATTTATTTAAATTTTCTGTTATTGTAATGCAACGAAGACATGATTGCACACCTCCAGGTTGTTCAAAATTTAATCACCAGACTTTAAACCACAAAAGATTGATAATATCACCCTTTTTATCTCCCCTTCAGTCTCTGAGTGTTTTAGAAAATGTTGTAATATTTTGCTCTGGTCTTTGAAGACTCATGGATTGGCACCGAGCTACTCGGCTGATCTAAATCAGTACTCACTAGCCCGCAGCATGAGATTGTCAATAAGGCCGTGCTGTCTATTACTCCCCTGAGGCTGTAGAGAGACCAAACGTTTGCAGTTAGGCCCCGACCCCCTGGAATTTTCCATTACTTTTACATAATTCAAGTTTTAATTGTAAGTAAGTAAGAGTTAAGTAAGAAGTCCTTTATTAGTCCCGCAATAGGGAACTTTGCAATGTTACAGCAGCAGAAAGACATCACATAAGTAGCATGCATTGAGACTTTTATCATTTTTCTTTTACAATTACTTTTTACTGTTATGTGTAATCAATTGTCTTTGTCTCCCCAGATTTATAGCATGATAACATATCTAAAACCAAACTCACCTGAAAAATGAACACTTAGACAAACATCGGTGGGATAAGAACTACCTAAAATGTCAGAAACCATCTTTGTGAAAGTTGTATTTGATGTGTATTATACTTTTTAATTTGGTCCAAGTCCCATCCATTAACATGAAGGAGGTAGGATCTATGACCTATACAGCAGCCAGCATCCAGGGGGCTATTAAAGTGCTTTGGCTTAACTTTTGGGGAGCAGTCATGTCGTCCATTTTTCATCTAGCTCTGGGCCTGCCAGCCCCCAACCTGACTCCCAGCTGGGTGTCCTTCACCTGCAGGCACATTTACCAGCCTCAGCTTCAGTTACTCTCTAGTCAGTTTCCAAAATAAATAGCAGACGACCATAGTCTTCAAGCGTATTAACACAGTTGTCAGCAGCCTGTCTGATTCAGACCCTGATTGCCTTGAGCAGACCCTTTTTGGGGGTACTCATCTGGCTATCACTCCCAGATAAAGGGGTATGAACCCCTGGGAAGAGGTCATGGAGATATTGATCCCGAAAGCTGAACAGCACCACAGTGACTCTGCTGCTCTGCGACCCGGAGCCTCAGGAAAACGTTGTCAAGCGGCCCAAATCATCCTAAACCTGCGGCTTTATTATTGAACTCAGACATATTAGAGGAAATGCACACAAAAAGGCAGATTGGTTGAAAAGTTGAAAAGATTTATGAATAGTTTTGATGAAAAGAGTTTCACAGTTGACTCTCAAAAGGATGATTTGGCATTTTGGGAATTAAAGTTACATGATAAGATTGATACTGTGTCACGCCTGCTCGGAAAATATGAAGCTACCACCCGCAGTCAGTTAGCTTATCTTTGAATACATCCTACATGCAAGGGATAACATCTGGCCTGCCTCTGTCCAAAGTTAACAAAATACACCCTTCTTACCTCTTAACTGCAACATTACATTTTTACACATTTTAATTATTATATATTAATTAGTGAGCTTTAAAGATGCTCTGAGAAGGACTTTATTAGTTTTTAGTTAACCAAGTTGGTCTTCCAGCTAAGCTAACTAGCTACTGCACTGTCATGAAAGTGGTGCAGATTTTCTCATCTAACTTTTAATATGAAAGTCAGTAGGCAGCCTTCATGTGTGTGTGTGAAACCACCCCAGGTGAATTCTTGAGAGAAATGTTAAAATAGTCTGTTTCCCTATAAAAATCTGTATCTCCATCATCTTGTGCCTGTGAGGCAAATATGCCAGATATAGCCAGGACCAACACTTCTCAACCTTCCCCCAAAATCTCCCCCTCACATCCTCTCTAATCTAACTACTGAGCGAGTTACTCATGACATGTGTTGCATCCAGAAATGGACATTTATTTGACTTAGCCCCATGGACTGCAAAGTGGAGGGAACATTTAACAACCAATCATTCCATGTTAAACTTGGCAATGCCATAGCAGCAAGGAGTTGATCAGGTGGAAGATGTGGTGAAGGAGTCTTCTGTGAATTAACAGTGAATATGAGCATGTACGCCTTTAAATAGACCCACGGATCTAATGAAATGTGATGGTATGATAAGCTAACTGTCAGCTGACACATCAGAGTTAGAATGTCTAGCCAGGAATAGTCCATTATGTTTTCATAAAAGAAGAATTACATAATCATTATTGCTTTGTTATCTGATGGAAGGAATGTTTCAAAGGGCAAAAGCTCTGTATGACTCCACAAGTGTTTCAGCTTTGAAAAAAGCTCCATGAAAAGGAGTGTTCATTACAAACACAGAGTTTGTATACAGTAAGAAAGGTTTAGTTTTATGGCCTCAGATTAATTTGCATTATGAAACAGCATTTTCAGATAGAGACAGATGCGATTCATCTGCCACCAGTTTGTATAGCTCTTCCCTCTTATCTCTTTTTGTGTGTGTGTGTGTGTGAGAGAGGAATATAATATATAACCTCAGTCTGTGACAGAGGTGTTATCAACCAAAGGGAGTTTTGGCATTGATTTTAGTTATACGGTCACAGTTAGATCCGTTTAGTTTAGCTTAGTTTTTTAGAGTATAATGAAAAGCTGTAATGGATAGAAGACATTCTTAGTTTTTCCCTTTCCTCTAGTTTGTTATCTAGGTTTTTGTGTATGTAAAATGTCTGCCAAGTTAAAAAGTCCCAAGTCCGCTCCTGGACCTCAAGCTACTGACACGTGTGGTCAGTAATTCGGCTTATTTATGAGGTATCGTGATGTCATGTGACATATTGTGTATTGCTCACACAGTGGTTAATCTGGAACACCTTCTAAAAAAGCCACGCAAAGCAAGAGCGGAGGCCGACATTTCCTACAGCTACATAAACCGGTTGACCAATCACAACAGAGTGGGCTAGCTGGCCAATCAGAGGAGAGTGGGCTTTGTTAGGGTGGGGACATTAAAGAGACAGGAACCAAATCCAAGTGTTCAACAAGTGAACATTAGAGTGTGTAAACCTTTTCAAGTAATAACTCAGATTAAAATCATGAACCTGAATATGAGCATGGACTGGGATGAATAAATGCCAAGAGGAAACACTGTACTGGTGTGCACATCCCTCAGGAGACATTGCCTTGAAACAATAAGTGCCTGGGAGCTCTGTGAAATATTAGTTTGAAGGTGTCAGTCAGGTACTTGACTTACTGTTACGGTAACATCTTTTTTATTACTTTACTGAATGTCACACCATTTTTCTACCAATTCTTACGGGACCTTTTTGGGACAGATTGTTGTTATTCCTGCAGTAATATAAAAACCCTCCTGAATACAGGCTAAAATTGCATTATTAAAGAATTGAATTGGATACATCAGTGCCCAGACAGTTCCTGCTGTTGATGAATTGATGTGACATTTGCCAAAAAAACATTAATTCTCCATTTGAAGGCTACTCACTGCTCTATTTCATATTCCATCAATCTGAAATGAGGGTCAGATGACAACATTTTCCTGGTTGAAAGCTCGGGGGAGAAAATATGCTAATATGCTAATGAGCTCTTGAAAACAACACTGAGCTGAGATTTACAGATGCTAAAGGCCAAATGCCAATCATTACAGTAAATGCCAGTCTGACAAGTGCTGCTGCACTGCAGGGCCACTCCTATAGGTGGCATGCATAATGTGAAACTAATTTTCTCTTTTTAAATAACTACTGAGAAGCTATATATTTTAATAATATGGAATATGATCTGGCTATAGTAAAATAGCTTGTCTATTGTCAAACTCCATCCTCCTTGACAGGTATGACATTTAGTGGATGCAATTATTTAAAACATGTAGTGCGGCTACACTTCAGGCATGATAAGTGGCCCACTTCAGGCAGTGATGCAGAACTTGGCCTTATTGTCGCCGAACAAAACGGATGTGAGGCTAAAGGGGCACACTTGTGAAAAAGCAATTGTGGCCCAAATATCCCAAAACAAATGTGGGCCCGTTTTGGCAAACATGCAGTGCTCTAGGCGAGGTGTAATCTGGATGTGAAGCTAAAGTGGCCAATGTGGTAAATGGTAAATATGGCCCAAATACCACAAAACCAATTCAGGCCACCTTTGGCAGACATGCTGTATTTCTATGGCTTACTTGTGGCCCAGCTATGGAGCGGACAGCCATAATTCCATGTTATGAGTGTTCAGTCACGGTAGGATTGGTATGAGAGGGTAGCGTGTCGCAACATCCTGGCTTTTGTTTTATCTCTACAATCATAATAATTTAAAATCTCCTCATGTATTCATATATAATTGATTGCAAAATTAAAATATGAGCTCATTTGTCTTTTATGTAAACTGTTCATAAGATCTTTTGTGCTTTTGGACGTTGCTACATCTTTATCAAATCCTTACAATACAGCTGTGTATTTATAGGCGTTGTCTTTGTCAGACCATTTGTATGAAGGAGGGAATTTCTTTGGAAAACTACAAGAGAGCTGGTAGCGTCTGTACTGAGCATACAAAGTAGCACTCAGGGTCTGACACCGAGAGACTATTAGCATTTCTGGCCAGCTATGAGACAATCAGCCTCATTTGCATGAACTCTCTTGTGAGATATGGTCAAAATCAAGACTGTATGAATAACCCTGATCTGAGATCTGAGTGATGTGAGGTTTTGTTTTTTTCCCCCCAAGGACAGATTCTCAGTAGCTTGTTCAGATGGAGGCCTTATGCAGTTAAAGAAATGATAATGACATTTTGATACACCAGTAAAAAGCTGCTGAAAGTATAAAATATTAAAGTATGCAATTGAATTGAAAACTAATATCTGAGTGGTATTCTACACCAGTGAGTTTCTATCAGACCAGTGCCGGAGCTAGGATTTTTCAAAAATCAGTGTCCAACATCGATGCAAAATTCCTGATTCAGTAAGGTGCATATTATGTAATTCCTTGGTTACTGTTTGTTTTATATATTTGAGCTGAACTTGAAGTTACACATCAGTGAATATATTTTAAAAAATGTTCCTTGTTCAAGCACATAGTGTACTATATATATACAGTATATACTACACACTACTAGTGAACAGTTGAATAACCCAGAAAAATGGCCCAACAGGCTCAACCCCACATTTAGTTAGATTAAATAATTACGCATTTTATCTGTGTGTATCATTTACTGGTCAATCCAATTATGTGATGTGGTAATTACAAATAATTAAATTGTCATGGGCATTCATCATATTCAGTGAGTCATAGCCACAAAAGCGCTGTCAAACAATCAAGAGAGACGCAGATGACGAATGCTCAGAAACAAATCAATCATTTTCAAAACTGAACCAGCAAGGAGAGCGGCAGACGCACAGTGGATATGGACAGAGAGAAGAGGAAAGTGAACAAAGCCCCTTAGTGAATAATGGCATGAGCATTAGTAAACCAGTACAATAAACCATGAAGCAGGGTGGGGACTCCAGCTCCCGAATGAATTGTGTGAGGAAGAGGAGCTTGTCTTCCACAAAAGTCAATTATTCTCAGGATGAAACGTGGGCTTCACCATGTATACTTCTGACAGAAGGTTGCTAGGAGGCAGCTGGTTTCGTGGAAGTGCGGGGCTTTTGAACTGTAGGTGCAGACAGAGACAAGGCGTAGTTAGGTTAAACAGTCATGTATAAAAAATGGTAAAGGAGATGATGGTGGAGAGAGCAATAAGTGAAGCACAACTACAGCTTGTAAAGAAACAGAAGCTGGAGCGATTGGCCGACTGAAGCAGAGGTGTTTGTAAAGGGCAGATGTGGCAGAATGTGGTATTAAAAAGTATCAGTCACCATTAATGGTGCAATCAGCAAAGTGATCAGTACAGGAGTGAAAGGTTGGTATTTTCTAATTGTGCCTGTTTCTCTGAAGCTTAATTTTCCTCCCACAGTCAGAAGAGATAGATCCTAAAGGTGAATCTGTCAAGAGTATGTGTTTGTTTACCAAGATCACACAAAAACCACATCATGACATTTTATAAAGGGGTTCAGCATGACCAAAGGAAGACCTCATTGAATGGACTGATACTTACCAGTATGCAGTGGTGCGGATCCAAGTGGTTTTATAATGGTTTTATAATGGGCCTTGGCTGAAGTATGTAACCTATTAAGTGCCGTTCTCTATGGTTGTTTGTCTGTTGGTCAGCAGTGTGTGCTGGAATCGGCTCCTGACCCCTGCAACCCTGTTCATGGAAATGGATGTAATTATCATTTTTATTCTTTGGTCAGGTTCTGTGTGTAATATTTCTAAAAGCATATATTTTAACATTAACTGTGCCTATGGATGAAACACTCCACAAACCCCCAAGTAATTTGGACTTTTTTTTTCCTGCAAACCTAAAACGCAGAGGAACTTTGGAACTTTGAACATTCATTGTTTTGTGTGATCCTTGTAATTGAATCAGGTTTTGTGTTTTGGCCGTCACACTATCACACACTAGTCAAGCCCAGCACAGCTGTCAGGGATCGGACAATTTGGGGTTCACTGTCTTACCCAAGGACACTTTGGCACGCAGAGGAAGCTGTAATCGCAACACAGACCCTCAATGGCCAACCCACTCTACCTCCTGAGCTGCAGCCTCCTATTTTAATTAATATATATATTCTAAACACTATAGTGAACAGCTGAATAACCCTGGTTGTACTGGTTAGCTTTTAATTCTCGTGCCATTATTCACTAAGGGGCTTTGTTCACTTTCCTCTTCTCTCTGTTCATATTCCACTGGGTGTCTGCCGCTCTCCTTGCTGGTTAAGATTTAGCTCCTTGCATTTTATTTATATGTATTAGATGAGAGAAACATGACTCTAATATGAAACGCTCATGTTGTCTCATAGATAAACTGCAACCATTAGAATAAGAGTAGCTGGTTGTACAGAGGAGCTGTGAGTATGGTTTAAGTCCGTTTGCCCTGTTTTGGTCATAATCAATGAACCAGATTCGAGCAGCCTTTTGGCATCACTGACTTGTCCAAAGGGTATTTCCACCAATTAGGACTCAGAGTAGGTGATACAAATAACACCCGCTATTACTCTGTTTTATTTATGTTTCCCAGAGGCAATGTCAGCGAGCAGAATAACAAGGCCCTGCAACGCCACAGAGGCATCCAGGTTGAGATTCTCCCAGACAGACAGATGGACAGGGAGGTACAGACACAACTGGCAGCAGGACCATGAGGACACAAAGGGAATAAGAGATTTGAGTAAATATCCCGGGTGGAGGGGGTTGGTATAATCTGCCTCAAATGGGGTTATATTTACCATGTTCATGAGAAAAGTCCATACTGATGCCCCCTTCTTCTACAACATGTTTTCAAACACTTCTAGAAATGGTGGCATCCTCCTGAGTTTCTCAGATATGAAATTTCCCTGACAGGAACTCATTTTTCAAATGATTCCATCATCCTGTGTCAGTGCGAACAGAGCCATAAAGCATGACTCACTTCTACCAGGAGATCAAACCTGCTCAACCCAACCTTGTCTCATTCATATGTGTTGTGCATGTCAGTGTTCTTTACGCCCATGGTGCTTCTCACTGTTTCGATTATCGGACACTGCCTCGTACCTTTGCCTGTTGGTTGCTCACTTGTGTACCAAACTTTATTTTGATTGACACTTTACCTGAGCCATTTCCTGTTTGTTCTCAGCCTTGTAATAATGTAGGAATGCAGGAGTCATCATTCTAAGTCATACTTAGTGTCAATTAATTTCAAGCTGATATCTTAAGATAAAATAGACATTTACTTATACTGTATACCCTTGCTAACTGTTGCCTAGTAACATCAGCTCTGTGGTTAGTGTTTTTGTGGGATGTTTACAGGTCATTTGCCTCACTTATGTTATTTTCCTGATATAATTTGCATATAAATGAAAACCCCACCTGTTTGTATGCATCTCTAAAGAAAGACTAATTTCAGCTCTAATTGATGAAGCTAATTTGTTTCTCTTTTCAATGACGCAGCATTTCCAGTCACTTTGAAAGGAACCTGTGAAACAAACTAAAGCTTCAAATGTTGCATCTTGCAGGAGGGAGTCTCTGTCCCGAGCAGAATTAGGGAGCCCCCAACAAACATGCTGCAAGGACTGATACCAGCTGAGTAGGAATGAATGGAAGTCTGATAAAAAAAAGTATTGATTACTATTCCCATGAAATTGAATTATACATTATCGTATATGCTTGTGTTTCTGGCTGAAAAAAGAGTGAGTGCATGCAACAAGTTATCCACAAACTAACACCTAAGTATGTCACATACCTGCAGCTGCCTCACAGTCTTGATGATGCTTCACAGAAGGTGTTTTCAGACTTACACTGAAATCTGGAGATCTTCCAGAGTTTCTCAGGAGGAGAAGTATGTGTAAAAAGCAAATGTCCGAGTGAGAGCCTCAGGAGTTTCAGCTGAATTTTTCCGCATGGCCACCCTTCTATTAAGTCAGCGAAAGTCCAGAGGAGTAGATGTGAGAACAAAGCAGGAGATCCTCCGAGGTCCTCAAACTCACCACAAGCGAGTGGGGGGTTTGATGACGCTTCTAAAAAATGTCAAAAAAATATGTATATAAAAAGAAAAATCTATATCTATGGATGAAAAAGTGGAGCCATACATGTAGAAGAAGCTGACAAAGATGGCAAAGGAGTTTGTGGTGATAAGAGCCGACGCCAGTGTCGATGTGCTGTAAACAAAATCATGGGATCTCTGCAGCAGAATGAATACGTTACATCCTGTCTCTGTCTGCTGCACCCCCCCCCCCCCCCCCCCCCCCTTCCGCTGACTCCTTCAGAGGATTTGTTGTTGTTGTTGTGAACGTGTCTTAGTGGAGAAACTCCCGCTGCGTTGTGCACGTGTCAAAGGAAAACTGCAGAGAAAGTCTGAACCCAATTCTCCGGAGTTCCTCCGCAGGTCATGTCTGAAAACAGCTATAGACTACCCACAAAATGTTGTAAGGTATTATACTGTGTCAGCAGTGTGTTCACAAGCAAGATGGAGGGCACTCACCCACACAGTGGAAGTCGTGTGTAGAGTCGACACTGGAACATCCTCCTACTGGTTCCTGAAGTCCATGCAGTTGCAGGCTCCAAACTGAGGTAGGCCCTCAAAGACATGTCAGAGGAGCTTCTGGTTCTGGCTCCTCTGGAAAAACAAGGATCCTGGGGCTGGCTGCAGGGGGAAGATGTTAAGAGATTAAAAATTCCATCCTTCCATCAAGTGTCATGGAAATCCCTCGAGTAGTTTTTGTGTAATCTTGCTCTCAAACAAACATAGAAACAAATGGACAGGGATGTGCTATAGAGGAGTAAAAACCATAATGTGAGATTAAAACTTTTTGAAAAAAGTTTCGTTTCACACCTGAGGGCCACTGTTAACAATCTGTGCTGTTTGTGCAGGAATTTTTTGGAATGAATGTTATGTTGCAAAGGCAAAAAAACACGTCAGATATTGACATCTGTGTGCGAGGAGTGTTTGTTCCACCAGTGTCTCCTTTGCAGCAGCTGTTCACTGGTCCTCAAACATCCCCCTCTCGGTTTGTCTAAACCCAACAGAGCCAAACACACTTCACCATTATCACTTCCATCAAATACCAACAATTTTCATACCATGGTGCTATTACGATATGAGCATTAGTATTACAAACTTTCCCACTACAGCTGCTTTTAGTTACACACGGTAAAAGTTGTCGAAAAGCCTCATCTGCATCCACTGTGCCAAAGCAGTCGACTGAGGAAGCCAACCATTTACAGCTATATCTAATCAACCCTGCTTCTTTGGCTGGCAGTTGGATTTCAGGGGATATGGGTTAATAATAGCAAATGTGATATTTAAGACACAGCTTTAGGGGAACTGGCAATAATTTATCACAGGTTAGTCATTATTTAGATGTGGCTGCCTTCGTGTGACCAGTAGGAGTGGAGAGGAAAATCACAACGGAGCGCAGCTTCCATCTGGTGGTTAGAAAGTGCAAATTCAGCATCAAGAGTCACTGATATTTTCTGCCACGTTAACAGTGTTGAATGTAGCCTACATAGGACTCCTCATGTAATCCAGATGTTAGGATATGAACTATGACCAGGATCTTACTTTTCATAAATGACCAACTATTTGTGCATTTAAAAGTAACATTTTACAAGAATGTTCTTTAGTGCATTTACACACTCTTATGTTGAATGTGTTTTCCACTGTTCAGGCACAGATTTGTATTCATTTCCATTTTCAAGAGGACAAATATAAGTAAGGATTCCTTTGTAAGAACCTGGATCATTATTATTCTCACATGTCGTCTTGAGCACATCCTCCTAAGTCCACTTCAATATTCCAGGGATTTACTACATTTTCTGACATTTTCAGACATTTTCCTTTGAATGAAAGATTAATATACTCTCTGTTACTCAACACTGGGAGGGAAGGTATTTTGAACACTGTGCAGCCTGTTGATATGATGATGGTTTCTCTGGATATAATTGTAATGATACTAAAGCAGCAGCAGTCCAGGCAATCTTGATATTTAGGGAGTCGTGGAGGCTACTCGTATCACTGAAAATGTTCTTTTAGAGGCAGTTTTTCAGATGATAAAATGAATCTTAAACATCCTCCCCTTTTCAATGATTCCTGCCCTTATCTTATCATGCAGGACATATGAGGCGCCAACAACAAGCTGTTCAGTGGGAGGAAGGTACAAGATTTGGATTTGTGCAGAGCGACAACCAAATTATCCAACTGCCATAAACCTAACCAGTATTAAATATGATCTAAAACGGGCCTGGGTAATTAGCAAGAAACATTTAAATTTGTAATGGTAAAGTATAATCCGATGTATCACGCTAAATCTGAGGAAAGATAATTTTTTTAATTCCTCCAGTGCAGTTAAGGTCTAACATTTACATAAACAATATTTTGTTAACGACTTGTGGGAGAAGCAAAGTTGGTGTAATCACAGCTTAGTGCGTGATTATTAAGACAGCTAGCTACAGTGAGACGATCGCAAGAGGCAGCTCTCTGACCTCTTTCCACTAATGACTACATCCATGTTCCATCCTAATTAGAATTAAAAGCACGACATCAGGTTGCTCAAATTTTTGTATAAGATGCACACTCTTAAATTCATCTCCTGGATACGGCACAGAGATTTTTTAAAGGACCTACAATCTGATATTTCCTGTGTTGACAGTTAAGGATGAGGTTTAATCAGAATAAAATTGAAGGACACTGAAGGATATTACAAATAAAATAGAATAGAATAGCCATTGTTGGTGGTAAGAATTAAAGTCTCTCTCTTCAAGGAGTGTGCAGTAAAAAAGAAACACAAAAATAGATAGCAGCAAAAAATATGTAAAATATGTAAAATATGTAAGTCCTTCAGTTATTGGAAAAACAAAGTGGACTAACAATTACATATCTTAACCTATTAGATAATGTTAGGGTGAGTTTTTAATTTACTTTTCTTAATTATACATTCAACAGAGTCTGTCTCTTTAATGGTTGCAACAGGACCAGCATTAAGAAACCATGGCGGAGTGTTTCTGAGATGAAAAGCTGATCGATATCAAAGTCTTCCTCTTTACGTTTAGACCTGGGATCTAAGGCCGGGAGAGAAAAGGTGCAGTGCACTGACTCCACAGTTCAGTCTGCTCTTATCACATCTCATCAGCCTGTTGAGTCACTGGTCCATAAAACTGTCTCCACTGTGATGTACCATCATCACATCACACCCTAATTTCCTTGAACAACACCTTACAGTTGAACAAGCATGCTTTGCAATGCATAACCGCAGTGCGATGGTTGAATTGGGCACCAGGGGACATCTCCCTCTCTCACCGCTTATTAAACCACCAGCTCCACTTTCAGAACTTCACCATGCCAGCCCAAGCAGAGAGAGGAAGCTGAACAGCAACAAAAAAAAGTTGCACATTTTGTTTTTGTCAAGTTCATTCACTGCCTCATAACTAGACGGCACAGTGCAAAGTTCAACTATGTGATTATGCTTTTCTCTGCCTATGAACAAAGCTGTGTTTGCACAAAATGCAAGTGAGGTGTGGATATGGAGGACGATGTTGGATTTGAGTCATTAGGAAGTGTGTGGGTGTGTGTGGGTCTGTCTGACTGTCTCTTCTGTAAGTGGTTGCAAGTGCACACTGAATGCAAAATGGCTCCCTCAGCTGCCTCCCTGCGGGCCCACCAGACTTCCCAAGCTGAACACATCGAGCCGGGCTGCCGCCCTCTCGGGGTCCGCGCTGGTTAACAAGCAGCAGAATAAACGCCAGCTAGTTAAATCGTATGTAACTTTTTTTTTACTCTGCACAAATAGTGTGACCTTTATTGATTTCTTGTCTCTGCCTTCAGCTGGGCGAAACACTAATGGCACTGGTCAATAAAAAGCCATGAAGTGGAAGTTCTCAATACCCACCCCTCCCTCCCCCCACTGCGTGCAGTGTGTTGACTGCATCCCCTAAAAATAGTTCCCACCACCCTGAGAGGCCCGGTGAGCCGGTGCCATGACAGCCCGGTGCTGTTATTGGATACGAGCTGCACTGTTTGTGTCCTCGCCGCAGACGTAAGCGGGCTAACATGCTGAGCCGTCCACTTCGACTCCTGTCCCCGCCAATTCCCATTCAGATGGCCGGGCCACGTTCACTCAGTGCCCTGCCTCCTCCAATCAATACATTTATAACACGATGAACCGAGCATAAAATATCACTGGGACTCGAGGCACGCAGATCGAAAAACAAGCAGCGGCTTCAGCAACCACGTCTTTTTCTGCAAATCTGAGACCCACTGCTTCAAAGACTTACTCTCACATCTGAAAGGACAAGTTTACGATCAAAAAATAAATACGTCTGGTATCTGGGTTGCTACCACCCACTGTTTTATTGACTGATCATGTCAATGTGTACCCCTGCGTGCTCCTGTCTTTGCCTCCACACTTGCACTTATTGAACTTTGCAGAAAGACATATTATGAGCACAGTTCAATGGAGCTGAAATTATCCCCCACTTCTCCCCTGAAGAAAACAACCATGTGGCCTAGAAAACCAGTGTGTCTCCTTCCAAACGTCTCAGGTCTGAACTCTGTTTTCACTGCAAAACCATGATCCCCTTTCACTGTACTTGGATGTCTTTCCTCGCTGTAAAGCTGCACTGAATCCAGAGCGACAGAGCCAAGTTTCTCACACAGTGATATGTGAGTGGAAGCTCTGGGAGGGGACCTCTGTGGTGCCCAATCTCCACAGTGAGAGCAGCAGCAGCACTATTGATTCACCTTGCAGCCTTGAGCCTGCTGTCACACACAGTATATCACTTTATTTAATCCACTGTTAAATAGGCTGTAATTAGAAATCTGTCCTGCAGATGTGCTTTACTTAAACGGTGGTTTGTGGCGAAGTTCAGTCTGCTCTGCCTGTTGCAGTGTGGTTCTCGTGACAGTATTTTATTTCGATGATGGATTGGAATCCGAGTGCTATTGACAGTGTCTGCAAAGAGAAGGCAAATGATGCAAATAAACCCTCTCTTGGGGGATTAGCCCGCGCGCTGTTTGAAAAGTACTTACAGTAAGTCTGCTAATTGTGGATAATGTTTCCTGGTCCCTCGCCTCGATCTAATGAACGACTGCCGTTCACAACACCTCTCGCCTCCACGTGTGACCAGCGTTCACTGTGCATCACAGTCACCTGATCAATTCTTGGATAAAGGAAGGCACATGCCAGATTGTTTTTATACTTTTGAAAGCCATGTATAATTAACCACAGTGAACAAGGATTTTGAAATTCCAAGCTTAAAATATTATACAATTTTTATTGCTCATTTTATAAGTTTACTAAATCATTACTAAATCATGGGCAGCCATGAACATACTGCTATATGTTATATGCTTTACCTGATGGCTGATAGGTTAAACTGCTATTTACGTTCAATTTTATTTGTCTTCATTCGTTTTATCATAATTTTAAACTGTTTCTATGTAAAGCACAATGTGTAGCATTTTATGCATATAAAACTTATATTATATATTTATAAGCTAATATTATAACAATTATTATTATTATACAGTTAAGGACATTGAAACATGAAACAAATTTCTAAGTCCAATCATCTTACCAACAGAACAAAAGAGAAATTGTTCTACTTACTTTAACTTAAAAAACAACTCTATAATAGCAGGGCTAACAGCAGTAAAGATATTGGTTGTCATGCGTTGGAAGCCTCCGAACTTCTTTTCTACCTGACCTAGACATCGTTTGTCGACTGCTCCAGTACATGGAGACAAGGAATAGAGGCCTGTTTCCCCTTTTACTTTTTATTATTTGTATATTTTGTTTGTATTTCAACACTCTTAATACAATGCTCACATGTCTATTCACTTAATAGCTGATATTTTAAAGATAGCATTGGAAGACAACTGATCACTGTAATAATTTCTCTCATTCCAGGCTGTGAATCTTTGCTCTGGCAACTACAAGGTAAAAACTTGGGGACAAATCACCTTCTGTGCAAAAATGCAGTATAAAGTTCAGAAGCTGTTATTAGGATTCCGAAGTTTGAGTTAGACAAATTGAGTGAGTGTCTGCCAAGAGTACGGTGGCTTTGGTTTGGAAATATTTTCGTGAATTTTTTGCCAGTTCACGTTTCCTTGCTGAGCTGCATCAGAGGTATAAAAGAGGTTTTGAACCAAAACAGCTGTAACTGTGGAGCGTAAGCATTTGACTCAGGTTCTGTTATGGTCTCATGTGGTACTCACACACACACACACACATTGTATACCTTTTTGATTTATTCATCTTTAGCAGTTAAAGCTTTCAAATTATGTCCTCCACCACATTTCAGGGGGAAATAATATAATTACTATTAAAATGACTGCTGTTTCAGTTCATATGCTTACAATGTTCTTTATTTTATCCAACCACTAGGTGCTTTGTAAGTTTGCCTACATTATACTTCAGTTGATCAGACCTTGCCTGACCTTTATGATGTACAAACATTAAAACATCAGACGTATTTTATTTTTACACGTTGCTTCCAATTCACGTTTACTTTAATTCAAGTACATCAAGAAATAAAATAATGAATGTATTTTTTTCTTGAAAATCAGGTTATTCAGAGCAGAGGTTCCCAAACTGTTCAGCCCCCTGAGTGTAAAAATAACTGCACCCGACACATGCGACCCCCATTTATGCCTAAGGATATTGATTTGGGTGAGTTTATTAAAAATAACACCTACGTGGACATGTTACAAAGTTTCCTGTGGTGCAGTAAATGAACCTGCTGATGCTGTCGCTGATCCATCATAATCACTTCAGGGGTCAAGTGGAATCAAAGAAATCAGAAGGTGGATGATAATGTATTTGTATGGTTTTGTTTTAAATTGTATTTGTATGTTTTAGCTTATGGGGGAATTATGGCTAAAATATGATATTGAGGATTGTTTTTAGATTCTATTTGATTTCTGGAAATAATCTTTTGACCTTCCTTGTCTCACAAACCCCCCAGGGGGTCTTGGCCCTTAGTTTGAGAACCACTGGTTTATAGACGTCACACTAGGAACAGCACTGGTGTAAATTAGAAAGAAGAATGATGGCTCATGGTTTACTATAGGGTAGGAAGCCATTGATGATGTTAATTAAAATAACAATGTGATTATCATACGGTGCAAATAAAGTGACTTAAAATAATAATAATATGCATAATAAATACTGTGGTTTAAAAGTAAAGTAATCTCATCATCAAATCTTATTACGCCAGCGCCGTATCCAATCTGGGAAAATATCGACTGTCTCGTTCAGGTCTTTGTCGGAGCGAACGGGACCCATGTGGTCCATTGGTGTTGCTTCTCCACTTGCAGGTTGTTCCCAGGTTTTGCCTGGTTTGCCCTTGCTCTGTTTAGTGTAACCCAGTCCTTTACTCTAAGTTGTTCCACTGGGTCGCTGTCCACATCTGCAGTCTATATGCTGCTTCCTGTGTTGGGTGCAGGCTTTCCACTGTTGTGGAGCTTTTGCTGGATTTTAATCGCTGTCTAACTTCCTGATGACCATGGATGCCTGGCATCATTTAGTTGTTTGTGTCTTTCAGGCTTTGTGATTGTCAGATTGTCGGATATGAGGCGGTTGGACACCTGCTAACCTATGTAAGGTATATAATATAAAGGTAGCTCATTTTGACTGCAGTGCAAATTCATAGACTTAAGTCGTATGGCCTGTGAGAAGATGTTGCTAATTTCCTTTGTGATACTTTAAGTTAAAGTATTTCACTGTATAGAAACAATGTGTTTTAAAACCTTATATTTCAGTCACCACTTTTGTTAATGTCGTCTCGGCCAAGCTGAAGTACCTCACATGTGACACTGGGTGTCGCTCCAGAGTGTCTAATATCGCTCCTTTGCGTTCATTTCGCCCCCCCTCTCTGCCTTGTTCTGCGTGTGTGCGCGCGCGTGTGCGTGCGCGTGTGTGTGTTGTGTGTCGGATAGAAAGTCAGCCTGGTTTCCAGCTGAGTGCTTGCTCTCTCACAGAGTGTGTGTGTGTACGCGTGTGTATATGTGTGTATGTGTGTGTTGTCATTATTATCCACTCTGCTCCCAGCTCAGAATGGCCAGATTCACTCAGACTGAAACAAGAAGGCAGCAGCACCATCCTCAGCAGCCCCATCAGCCCGCTCACTCCAGCCTGGTTTTCACCGGACCGGGGGCATCACCGACCCAGCCACCACTCCTCCTGATCCCTCATCAGCACCAGTACCCTCAGTTCACATTTCCGAAACCCATGAACGGGTCAGAACCCATATCAATTCATCCGGAGAGCGGCAACATGAAAGACCAAGATGCCATTAAGCTGTTTATCGGGCAGATACCGCGGAACTTGGAGGAAAAAGACCTGAAGCCGCTGTTTGAACAGTTTGGGAAAATCCACGAACTGACAGTTCTCAAGGACCGATACACCGGCATGCACAAAGGTAACGTGTCGCCCCTCACACGGCTGCGAGGCCCACACACAGCTCTGTAATAACTGTTTATCGTCACCTGCACCTTTTGGACACGTTTGCGCTGAAATGGTATCGAGTATATTTGTCACTTTAGGAATAATACATTTTATCAAGCTTGATTCAGGGATGAAATCGGTCCATTCATCACTATCATCATGTGCATCAATGCTTATAAATATTTTCATCTAACATTCACGAGGTTTGGCATTTTGACCCAATTCCCTGGTTTATTCACATTTTTGTTATTTTACGCGTAAATACGCATGGATGTTTTTACGAGTCTCTGTATTTCCACCTTCCTATTAACACTTTTTAGATCATAGGGGGGTACACGAGTCGGCTATAAGCACTGATAGGATGGCACACTGTGTGGTGTGCGTTCCTGGTTTTATTGCAATTGAAGAGTATTTTCTTTACGCGCTCCTAAGTGGGGCAGAGTCGCACGGAGGGGCTGCATTTTTAAAGAGCCCCCCAACCCCTCCGCCATGGTCCCATCTCTTGCGGCATCATTTATTCATCCATACGCTTTCTTTAACATCCCACACGACCACCATCCACCACCATGTGCGAATGGAGCGGGCGGGCTGAGGTGCAAACCCGGCACTTGCTGCGAAATCGGTTCAGTGCCACGGCGTCTCCAAAGGGCGCAGGAGCTGTCACAAGATGACGGACGTCGCCGCGCAGAAAGTGGCCAGTGATGCCGCGCCGCTTCCGCTGGAATGGAGGACTGGGGGAGGCAGAGGGTGTAAATCCACGCAGCTCACGAACTATATATGTGCACACAGTGACAACTTCCAATAAGGAAGGACATAGCCCATAGGTGAGAGATCACTGCCTGCGTGGGTGGGAAAATACAATTCCCAATAGACGTATGGGGAGACGTCACCATTATCATCATCATCATCATCATCATCAACATCATCATCATCATCGTCATCATCGTCATCATCGTCATCATCCATCAACCCAACTCCAACTTTATTTTTTTAAGTTTCATTCATATTTGCACAAGCTGAAAAAAAAGATCATTATGGCTGTATGAGAGTTGATGAAAATAATGACATTCATCATCATTTACAGTAAAATATCACAATTATAATAACTATTGGTTTTATTGCTATAATAATTTGAACATATGGGGTCAGTGCACTGTTGATATCGTTTACAACACCGTAATTCAAAGAGTTGTGTCAGGCTTAAATCTTTAGCATCACATTTAGGATTTTAATGTGCGATTCTCAAACTGCCCCATAGTTGGTAACAGATCAGAAACACAACCGTGGCTGTCATTTTGGCACAACACACACACTCTCTCTCTCTCTCTCTCTCTGAATGCCATTTTAGATCCATCATCTTGCACTCCTGCAGAGCAGATGTTGATATGTGAATGATGTTGGTACAGGCGGAGATAAGCCTTTTATTGCAGTGACATTTGGAAAAGACAAATAACAATCTGTGCCAGTAATGTAGCTGCCATTTGCAAACACTGCAAACAACGCCATGTCTTCTATGACATAAAGAATCGCCATCCGAGGATGTGGAAGTGGTTACCGTTACACTCAACTGTAATGAAGCCCACACATTTAATCCAGAGTGAGATTATAATAAATGTATTTTAATAAATACATGTGCATGCCAAAGCTGATATTAAAATCAAAAAATATTTCCCGCACTCGACCAGTAAATATGATTAAGGCGTCGTACCACATACAGCTCGCATTACGCCACATACTTCATGAGGCCACATGCCTGATATTGTCATCTTGTGGACAGAAGGACAATTTTTCCGTGTATCACTTACCAGGCATTCGTCGCTATGTGTTTGCGTGTGCAAGTGCAAGTGTGCATACATATACCTGAATGTCATTTCCCTGTGTTGCGTAATGATTGCAGTATTTAGCTCCTGAGTGATTATCGCTTCATCATGGTGTCAGAGAAAAGACAGTTAAGGCTCTTAGATGTGTTTTCATACAGACACAATAGAGCTTTAATAGAGCTTAAGTGTCATTTGTGACGCAACATGTACAAATGTTTTTTATTTGTATTAGCAGTTTAGCATAAATAAGCTAAATTAGTTTTTTGTTCACCTATTTTTTTTATTTGAATACGTTTCTGCCTATTTTTCTGCATATTATTGAAATAATTATCATTGGCTTGTTGCATCTATCTTTCCCTGGTGTTAAAGTAAAATAACTTAAATTAATAAATACACTATATTCTGTTAAAGTCTGTATGTTCTTCTGTTCAGTTTTTTAATAAAGAAAAGAAACCATCTTGTTTAATGCAGATGGATGAGATCATCTCTCTGAAGTAACTGAGTATAATTTAAAAAGTTGAAATCTCCTCTAAGTTCATTTGTACCCTTATTCATTAACTTACAAACATCTAATTAATTTCAGATAAGTCAGTGCAATTAAATGGCTTAGAATGTAATGAATTCTGGCCACAAATTAACAATACATAATCAAACCCTAATATGTCAATGATCTCTGATGGGGGTTATTTTATAGTTAATCATGTTATTAAGCAGAAAGGATTAGGAATATGGATCCTGATGGAAACAGTGGGGCAGCTGCCTCAAAGAGACACATTCAGACTGACAGAGACGTTAGTGGACAGGGGGACGAACACACACACACACACACACACAAACGGTTTTCATCATTCGAAATTTTGAGCATTTGCATTGCCACTTATTTGATTTGAGCTTTGCATGTTTATTATTTCCTCTTTTCCTGCACAACTATTTTGTCCCCCTTTGGTAATCCACAAGGGAGAACATGGAATTAGTTTGTAAAGCGTGATAATAATGCACGGCCATAATAACTTGACTCAAGAGGATTAGTAAATGTGCATTGTCTGAAGCAGCAGTCTCTTGGGTGATCAGCTGGTTGCCTCCCTAAACAGTGGCTGCCTCTGCCAATTAAAAATTCAGTCTAGTCTGCCTCTTCAAATGTTTAATTCTGCCCACGCTGTCGATGGCCTGCCAATTATTGTCGCCCAATTGGTATTAATAGGTGGAGGATTTCCTGATGTTGAATTTATCCCAGACTGTGAAAACTTCTCCCTTTGGCTCTAATTAGCTTCCACTTATAGCACATGCACTTCCACGTTCATGCACATGCATGTATGCAGAACCGAGGCTAATCGGCTGTCATGAAAAAAGTAATTTTTTCATGTGTTTACATTGCTGCTTTTCTAATTTTCTTTTTTATTTCTTCTTCAAATTGACGGTTCTCCTTTGAAAAACTGAACGTGCTCTCAGAGCGACGCTGAATCTTTTTCAGTGGAGATGTTTGTTGAATTGCTCTGTTTGTCAGGGGAGATTATATCCTATGAGTTTGATTGGGATTGACTAATCTCCCCTCGTGCAGTAGAGTAACGTGCACTCAAAGGAGAGAGAAAGAGGAAGAGAAAAGGTTTTTTTTCCTCCCCACAGGTGTGATTCAGCAGAGAAAAAAAGGCATGGAAGACAAAACAAACCCTGCGCTGCTCCGCTCCTCCAGCCGAGGCAGCCCAGTAATGTTGAGATAGTGTCGGGCATCATTGTGTTAATGCTTTAATAAGTGGACCAGAGATATTGCCGTAGACCTCAGCCAAGCAGAAGCACATTAAATCACAGAATAATCTAATGAAATATTTATTCAAGTTTTTATTTTTTTTTCACCCTCTGAGTCAGTCTGATGGATAGCATTCCTCTGTGGGTTGTCCTCCCAATAAATGGCTGAGAAGGGAGGAAATAGGAATAGTTGGAACAGCATATGCATCAAAAATGACACGGTATTAATGAGAGACTGATGTTTTATACTATATATATACACTATATATATATAATGAAACCTGAGAGGCATTAGCATTGATGAAAGGAAGCTGTAGAAGGCTTTCTCTCCTCTTTGATATGATGGAGGTGTGAGTTCATGTGCACGTCTGTTTTTGTGGGATCCTTATGGAAAGTGTCAAAGATCAGGACACTGCTGTAGAACAGCCTCCCCCTGAGGAAACAGATAGAATAAATTCACTTATAGACCACAAACAGAGCTGTAGAAGAGATAGGGATAGTGACTATATAAATACAATGTGGCATAGCTTAAGGCCTTTGCCTGTACAACCATTGTGCGGTTGCTAATGAAATTAATAAAGGTTTTAAGAGGAAATAAAATCAGTAGTGAGAGAGTAAAAACAACTCTCCGTCTTCTCGCAATTTTGTGCATTGATTCAATTGAATAAATCCAGAATAAAACTTCTGTCAGGGCCGGTGAGTGAAGGCCACCGAGCCAAGCTAATGCAGTAACAACACTCGCTTTGCAATCTTTAAACGTCTGTAAATATTGTAATAAGCAACAGGGCATTCCTCATAAAAGATGCAGCAGCTCAACTGGTACTGACAGGTGCTATGGGCCTTGACTTCTAGATGAAGAGCGCTGCCTCCCGCTCTCTTCTCCTCTTTTCTGTTGGTTTTCCAAGGAGATTGCCAATCTCAGATGCCGACAAGGCCGCGCTCTGCTGGAGGTTAGTGTCCGCGCACCGAACTCACCTGGCTTTCATTCTGTCTCGGCTTCTTTCCCCTCTTAATCCCCTGCCCAAGAGAGCCTTTCAGACGGATTGATTTCCTACATCAATGCAACATTCATTGTGGCTTGGAGTATATTTTTGCTTTCAATATATTAGAAGTGCCTTTATTTCGTGACCTTTGTGAGGTATGTTTGATGTTAATGGGCGTCTGGAGCATGGAGAGACATGTGCTGAGAGGTTTCAAACATCGACCAGCTTGATCACAGAGAAGCTCGTTTATGAAGCCTGTAGTACCTGTGTATTTCCTTAAATGGACTAAAAGAAGCTGTGTGGTGGTTCTGGTTGGACTGTGGACTTTGCCAACACTGTCACATTTGGAGGCCTGATGCTAACGACATGTGTGCTTGTGTTTAAAGACGCCTTTAAGCTACCTGTAGTAAATTCACTGGTAAGACTCTCTTCTTCTCTGCCTCTTTGAATTTGTTGATGCACGTGTTTTGATTATTATCTCCACCAAGGAGGTTAGGTTTTGACTGATATTTATGAGTGTGTGTAATTTGGTGCAGATCCAATCTGGTGATTTTAAATGGGGTTTCATAAGGCGGAGGTATGCGTTGCATGGAGTACCATTGTTGTTGCTGTTATGTGTTGATGGCAGTTGATATAACAGAAAAAAATTATACATATTTTTTTTTAATTGCAAAATGATAGTTTAGTTTTTGGGACAAACTAATATAAATTATTGTGAGAAAATAAAGCAAGTTCATTGGAAGTCATTAGGTTGTTTTCAGTGAGTTACAAGTCACACAGAGTCTGTAGAAGTGTACCACCTTCATGTTCACACACTAAAGGTTACAGCTATTTCCTTCGTCTAAATAGAGGGATAGAAGCCTATCTATTTTGTATGGGTAGCTTAGCAGAGAGTGCCATTGCCTACAGACGAGAGTGTACTCACATGAGGGGGGGGGGGGGGGGGGGGGGGGGGGGGGGTGTTATAAAGGCACAGAGAGAAAAAAAGGAGCGAGCGAGTGAGGAGGGGGTTGGTGGTTTCTGTTAGAATAGCATGAGCTCTTTAATGTTGTGTTTGAGCCTGACTGGGCACAGATTCATTTTAGAGGGAAAATGAAATAACAAGGGAGAGGGGAGAGAGGAGATTTTAATGCAATGTTTTGTGATAATCCCTCTCCATTTTGGAATGGTTCAGGAGAACTCATGCGATAAAGCCTTGTACAAGCCTGGAAAATAATAAGTTATTTGTCTTGCCTTATAGTGCTGTGCCCTTGGAGGGCTCGCTAACCTCGTGTTTTGGCCAAAAAACAATCACAGATTAGTCAAGCTGTCACATCTCTGTGATTGCCAAACGGTTGAGCCCTTGATGCTGGTGTGAATGAGCAATGTATAAATGTTGTACATGTATCTGCCTGAGAGTGCACGGGAACACAGAACTGCAGCGGGTGTGACTTAGCGCTGTCACTCCATCCCCTCTCTGTCACACGGCCCAATGTGACAGAGAGGAATCACACGGGGAGGACGCCACATGTATGCAGCGCTGGACCACAAGGCGAATGACAGACACACACATTGGCACAGAACAATGGATGTATGGTGGAGGGGAAAATTGTTTGTCAGAGATGCAGAAACAAATGGTTGCTTTCATCCCAAGGTGGTGGGAGGATAGAGTGATGGCTCAGCTCGGGATGTGGAGGATCTCTCTCTGACAGGTCGAGAGCTGTCTGGGCACTGAGGGGTGTGCGACTGGGGGCTGGGGGTCAGGGAGAAGAGGCCAAGTTTGGTAGATGTATAGAATAATCACCCTATTAACATAGTTACTCCAATATTACATATGGCACTGCTACTGCTAATAGTGCTACTACCAACCAGTCTGGGAGGTGATTTACTTTTTTTATTCCTAAACTGCAAATACGAGCAACAATTAAATAAAAGATGATCTTTTACAGAATAAAAGATGCTAAAAATGTCAGTTTTTTGACAAACAGCACTATCTACACTAAACCCTTTTCTCATACAGATATTAAGCCCCCCCCCGCGTTTTACGATGAAGACGCATTTCAGATTGTAAAACGTCTATGAATGCTCAGGTCCGTGAGGGATGTTTGAAGATACATGCTGCTCAGCATGGTTATAAATAGAAATTCTGTGGTATTTCCGAAAATAGGTTAAGCTGCCGTCGCTGCACTGCTGGCATGACATCACTGATTGCCTGCCAGCCTCCCCCAAAAGACCGCTCCCATACTGAGCTCAAAAGGAGGCAGAGAATGAGGGGAGAGACGGAGGGAGCATCTGTGGGCGACTGTAGGGGCCGTGCCCCCCCCTCATCTCCAGCGCCGCTCCTCCCCTTCCCTCACACCCCGTTCCCTTCCATCACGCAGCCATCTCTCCCCTCACTCCTCCCATCTATCTTCCCCACTGAAGGAGCAAACGCTGTAGCTAACAGTCTCTGTACTTTATTGCCAGAGACACACAAACTGGTCAGGGGCTTTGTACTGGAGATGTATCGCCTCCATTTTTGTCAGTGTGATGCAAGCAAATTGAAAGCCAAATAGTGCAGAAGAGACTGATGACAGATGGAATTTGTGTTTCTTTTTTTGGTGATCAAATGTTAATTTGGTTGAATGAGCAGAGCGTGTGGACTGTATGTGACTTCCAACACAGTCTGTGGTTCACTATTGAGTGGTGGATCTGGCTTAATTAAACAAAGGACAAACCAAATTAATTAATGGTTGATGTGTTTTCACATCATTGTGTATGCTTTTTGGATTCATTTCAAGATACTGTCTATGACTGCGTTTACATGTGCCCTAGTATCCCGTTTATGATGCTTGTCTCGCTTTTGATCGTATTCGATACGTGATGTTTACATGGAACATTGAGGAAACTGGTGATTCATATCCCCATATACATACATAATAACAAGTGCCTAACAAGTATATACGTTGTGCTGTTTGCACAGGTATTTGACAGTGGTCAGAAATCAGGAGAAGATATATACATGCACTAGTATCCTGTTTACTTACAGAGTACTCCAGCAAGTAAGAATCGGGCCTCTCAAAACCAGGATAAGGACTTATTCAGGGTATTGAAATTGGGTTATGACATTCACATGCCTAATCACAAAAACTATCTATCTATCTATCTATCTATCTATCTATCTATCTATCTATCTATCTATCTATCTATCTATCTGATTGTTAGTCTATTCCATCATTAGTGTTAAATCTGACTCTTCTCCATCTCAGTGTTGAAATGAGATAAATACATTTAAAGAAGAATGAAAGCTGCAACAAGGACACAAATACATATTATTTGGCATCGAGGGCATCATTTAAAATGTTCCATTGAATAGAAAGAAGAACCGGGAGAAGAAGAGTCGCCATTACAAGTTTACTTATAAAGACCTGTACAATTAGTGCTTCCTCTCAAGGTGGCCTACGTCGTATAATGAAGAAGAATGTGAGTGTGCTGGTGCAGCCGTGTGGTGTTTTTTCTCCTCCTCGCGGGTTTTTCCCCCTCGCTTCTCTTTCAATTGCTCCACGCCAGCAACCCCTGAGCCTTTGAAGTGCTGTCTTTAAAGGTATCTTTCAATTTGTAAAATCAAAGTGACTGAAAACCCGATGCGTCTCTTAGTCCACAGTCAGTTTGTAGCTGCCAGTCATCTGCGATTGTGGCTTTGCTATGATCAATTGATGTGTCTCAGAGGTTTAAATGCCTTCCACCTTTCAAAGAGAGCGGAGCATCGTTAGAAATATTGCATCAAATATGCCAATCAGGTGCATGAAATGAGTGGATCAGTGGAAACATAGTGCACTGTGCTGTGTAAGACAGTATAGGAAATGGGTGTCAGCCAAGTGAAAGTGATTTTACTCTTCCCTGTTGCCTGGACTTGTTGGTTTTTCTAAGAGGTTGTTGTTGCACACGAAGAGGAGGAGATGTAGTTTTCTGACTTTCCGGGAGGGAGGGTGGGGACCCTCGCAGAAACTTTTATTGATTTCCGTGTAAATCCCCTGGCCCGAGCAGACTCGGCCGCAGGAGGGAGGGAGGGATGATGGGCTGGAGGGACGGGACTTGGCAGGTAAACTCCCTTTGCCCTCCCACAAGTAGCGCAGCACGAGGGAGGAAGTGTGAACCTACACATTATTTACAGCTCTGTGAAACTCCATCCATTAACAGTGTCAATTAGCTTGCTCATCAGGGATGCAGGCCACGACATGTATTTATAGATCGGTCCCTGGCTTTAATAGCAGGAGAGGGATGAAGTACCCAGATAGTCTACAAAAGCCAAGGCTGACTTTTAAGGCCGCAGCACAGTGGAAGATGCCAAAGTGCTGTATCCCAAGTGTTAGCCTGAGCCATATACTGAGAGAGCACCAGCCAGCCAGTCTTTCACATCACCTCTTAAACTGTACGTGCTGCCAACTGCATTAGAAACTTAATCATGAACTACAGTCTGAACTGTATTAGTGTTTTCAGCCTCTGCAGTCCCAGTTCTAAACCTCCCTGTGTGGAATGGGCTGTTTGCTTGGCCTGTGGTGATGCCGGCTGCAGCTTTCTTTCTGAAACTGTAAAAGTGACCTGAAGTAATGGAGCTGCAGCAAGCAAAGACCTGCTGGACTCACCACTGCTGCTGCACAAAGATCTGTTCACCTGATCATTCAAAGGTCGGTGAAACTCGACTCAGTACGGGGAACCCCAAATCAGGTGTCTCTGCAGTTGTCGTAAACATTGTTGTGAACACCCTGTCACTTGTATTGATGATTTTATAAAAAAAAAAAAATGTAATATTGAATGACTCACCTGTCTAAATTGCACCAAATTTGACGATGCACTTTCGCTGGGCCCTTAACAATACACATGACAGGTGTAAAGCCGACAAGATGAATGGTTCTTGAGATATGCAAGTTACACAAAGACAGACAGACAGACAGACAGTGATTTCTGGAATTAATAGATTATTATTACTAGTGGATTAGATAGATAAGTATTGAATTCACAAACACAGTCTCGTCTAGTCGGCGTTCTTAATGCCAGTTCACCCACTGTAGATAGTCATGAGTAGGTATATGTCAGTTTTGGAAGAGAAATACTCTACAGTTGGATTTTATAAGAAGCACCACTTGTGCACGGAGAGAACAATTTAACCTTGGTCCCAAACAATAGATGGTGTGTCAAAGTCTGTCTCTGCGCCCCACCATTGATCCTAAAACATGTACTGAGCCTTTCAGAAAGAATTTATCGCAATTGTCACACTCATTAGGCCATGCGCGCCACACAATACCATGCACATGTATACATTCTGTAAATATACACCCATGATCACACATGCACACCGGCAGTCCTTGGGGAGGTGCTGCCTATGGATCTGTTTGACTGCTGCTTGGGGGCTATAGTGTAGTCTATGTGAGCGAGCATAGCAACAAATCAATGGCTGAGGTCTCCTGCTCAGGGGTCAGAGAGGATAGCAGGGAGGGTCTGGGGACTATTTCTTGCCCTGGTGATGGACACTGATGCTCCTCAGCGCTCTGCAAAGTCCATCCTCCCCCTCCACAGCCATTGCTCAAGGTGAAGGGATGATGGGAGGCATAGTGAAAGGAGAAATTGAGGAGGATTTGGAGCCGGATGCAGCAGTGATGAAAGGATTGAGTGATTGATGAAGGAGTGATAGGAGATAGTAGGCAGCTAAAGGATCAGGTGATTGGGACTGAGCACAGTCGCTGCATGGTTCACTTTACTGCAAGGTGGCTGTCTGACTTAATTAAGGTTTACAGGTTACGCTCAGCTATTGCTTATATTACAGTGCTCATTACGAGCCCATTAGGTCTGGGCAGAGAAAATATTGTTGTCAGAACAATGAGTGAGAGCCTTTTGGAAAGTCCCTGCCAACTCCATGCTCCACTTCTTCTGTTTTTAATTTTACCTCTGTCTCTGTCCACCCCCAGCCTGTCCTCCTTCTCCCTGAACATTGGTGTGATTGTTTCACTGTGCGAACCGATCGAGGGTCATTTTTTCCAAAGGTGAGGGAGTGATTATATATGAGTTAAAAGCTTCTCAGAGACCAGACTGATTACCCCCCTCACGGTCAGTCTGTGCCACTGAGCCTCCTGCATCCCCGGCTGGCAATGATTCAGGTCATAATCACATTGTATCAGCGCTGATGATGTGTGTTTCAGCGTCCGACCCCTCTGAAAGGCTATCAGCCCACCCCTGCCCCCACCCACACACCCCAGAGCCCCACATGGCAGTAAATGAAGTAAGCAAGTAATCTACCCAAAGTGATAGCATTTTCCAAAGAGTGCAAATGATGTGTGAGGGAGCAGGCGCTCCTGGTGCCAGGACTGGCTCGGTTTCTGCTACCTTCACACTTTCTGGCCAAGGAAATGCCACATTGAGAACAAGTTCACACTTTTTCATTACACTGGGGCAGCAGGGATCCTCTGGGGCAAGGAGATGGAGAAAAGGGAGCAAAGAGGGCATGGGAGGGGGAGCGAAAAGAGAGAGAGATTGTGGTTTAAACCAGCTACGTCTCCCAGGAGCTGCATTCATATTTGACGATTCTCGCAGTACACAATTTATGCCCGATGCCAATGAAGAAGTAGGACGTTCACACTGAGTTCCTGCAATTGACGTCACAGCTTGGAGCAGTCAGTCGCCATAGTGGCAGGCACAAATTAATCTCTTCATGGACTTGCTTGGATATATATCGATTTCATTACCTGCTGAGGCAGTTAGATTATTGTGAAACGCTATCAAAGAAAATCTCCTGCATGATGGACAACGTGTAAAGAAACAGAAACAAATACAAAAAGTTACATTCTGTGGCATTCCTGCAAGTACAGTAATGGATATTATAGCCAAACTAGCAAACAAAGTAAGGGACCATGATTTTATATGATCCAACAGCACTGAGCATTTCATTAATATATGACTTTTAGAAGCAGCCTTTGGATTTGTCAGCAGACGTTACAATGAGAAGCCGTTTGTTTTAATCAGAAATCGTTTTATGAATAATATCTCTAACACCTTAGCTTGTAGCTTGTATAAGATATAGGAGTCACACGTAATTTATTTACACACATATTCTATTTTCTGTGTTTGTGTTATTTAAACTTATTGTTTTATATGCAACAGAGGTGCATTGGGACATGTTACATCAGTGTGTTGTGATGAGTAATGTGTGTGCATGTGAGTTTTTGTGTGCGTGCACGTGTGTTTGCATTGTGTCTCATAGGGATTAACAAGGTGCGACATCCTCTGCCCTTAACCCTCAACAAGATAATAATAAACAAAAAAAATACAAACTTCCAGCTTTTCAACTTTGACGAAATATTCAGGAATAAAACAAGGATTTTGCTATTATCAATTTATGGAATTTTCATATAGGTACTACTGATTTAGCAAGTTAGAGATGTCACCAAAGACAAAGTTGTAGAAACCTTACAGGAAAACTGATAGAACACATGATAGTGACTATAACCAGATCACTGGTGAAAAACAGCTTTGTATGAACTCCAAAACAATCAGCTCACACACACTAAAAGACAGAAGAGGAACAACATGGCATTAATTCTTGATATTCTTGATGTGTAAATGTAAATACACAACAATAAGTACATGTAGTTTGAATGATAGTAAAGCCTGACGTGGATCACTGCTGCCAATAAAGCCAATTTGAATGAGCCAATCAGGTGCCAGGAGCGCATGAGGGCGACGCATGGACACGCGGTGCAGCCACACCTGCAATGAAAGTGACGTGAACGTAGTAGAAACGGTGCAATCAGCCGGAGCCCAGTCACATGGTGTAAAGTGAAGACTCTGCTGTGATGGTGCTGAGGAGAAGCTGCTCCACTGAACGTACTGAGCCGGTGAGTCGTCACTAAAGAAAAGTATATCAGTTGTTCGCCATAAGCGTTCGTGTCCAACCGTGTTGTTCACATTATATACACAACTCCTGTGTGCGTGCGTCTGTGCGTGCGTGTAGTGCAACCTTTACGTAGCTGCTAGATATGTGAAAGCTCCTTCTTCTTCGTTTTCATCTTCTTCATTTCTTCTTCTTATTCCTCTTATTTATTTATTCAATTATTTATTGGTTGAACAATTATTCAAGGTAGTGTAAAACAAAGAGGGAACATGGGCAGCTGTGTGAATTAATGATGAGCAAGAGACGGAACTGAAATGAAACTGAAATATTTCCAAGACAGAAGTTAATCGTGAATAAAATCAATAATTATTTTCAATGCACATTTTAAAGGGTTACTGTTCATTGTTTTAATAATATTCTTCTGGGTAATTTTTTGTCAAATCACAGTTATGGGCCACACAGATATTAACAGATAGAACTATTATATTCATGTTGATTTGTCCATGTATGAAAACCCATCCAACCAAAGTGTCTGTTATGTGTCTCGGCTCCTCATTGATGGAGATGTGGGCTAACAAAGTTTGAACCTTTTCGTATCTTCCTTAATTTAGGCCACAGATAAATATTTCTCATAATGTTTTAAAGCTGTTTTCCAGCGGCCTACTTGGCTAAACCGTATACTTTCCCCCAATATATAATATATCACAGCATCATCAGAAAAATCGTAAAAAATTGGTCAAACGTTCGCCAAAGATAGCCATTCATGAATATCCAGCGACAGAGCATTAGAGCACATCCAATGGAAAAACAAGTTAGATGTGAAAGTATAGTAATTCAGTTGAGTTGTGATTTAAAAAAAAAATAATTTGTTTAAATTCTATAGCTGTATATTCTGATATACTGTGTGTTTAAGTCCTGTCAGGTAATTGATCAAGAATAATACATTCTTGTTTTCATTTATGAAAGACAGGTTTGATTGATGTGGTGAGCTGAAGGTGATTTTTCTTACCACACTGAGAGGACAATGCACCTCAGTGGTAACTCTTTGTAGGTAGTTGCCATCCAACACCTTTTTTATTTTATATATATTTTATATTTATTTTATATTCATATCCACAGGATGATTTATGGGGAGGAACATATCACTAGCTTCCACATTGTTTTTCATAAAGTTCATTGCTTTTGGGCCGAATGTGGAATAGTGGCACCAGCAGTGAAGCCGAGCGTGTGCAAGTGAGGAGAGCCCACGAAGTAGTTCTGAGTAATTTTTCCACAACAGGAATGCAATGTAAAAGGTGTCAATTTCCAAGCATGATGCCCTATTGTTACCACCAGTAAAACCCCTGTATTACATAGAGAGAGGAGAATGTCTGACTGTATTTTACTGTAATTGCGATGATTTTTTCTGGAGGAGTTGAGTTCCACAGTTGTCTGAACAATAGTTGTAGGACACAATTTGTTCACTGGACTTTGTTGTGGATTTCATCAGCTCATCAACAAAGAGGATGCCAGTTGTTAAACATTTAGTTCGAGTATGTTCACATCTGTGACTGTATCTGTACCATATTTGTTTCAACATCCTGGGTTAATATGCACGGACGGTTATTTGATAGTACATCTACTACACACCGCCTTTAATCAGGTGTTCCAGTGTGGACTCAGTAAGTGCATGACCAAAATAAAATACAATCAAAGGTGTCAGTTTGAATTCATAATCAGCTTGATTGTCTAATGCTGATGGACATTATTGCCCCGTAGAGGACAAAGGAAAATTAAGAAGCTGCTCACAGCTTCAGAGAAAACAAATTACGTATGTAGGGTTACTGCTCCAGGAGCACCTCAGAAAACTAAAGTAAGTATTAAATCTTTGGAAAAAACGATTTACTTTCTGAAATACAAATTGGCAGTGGAGAGTTGAAATCTTGCATCATTTCCTGTTACTACAGAGAAATGCATACTTTTTTATGTGTTGGCTACATAAATGTATAGTTTGATCATTTACAGTAAGTGATAGTAACAGCACATGGCACACTATATACTTTAGAGTGTAATAAGTATACAAGTGCTTAGACGTGTTAAAGGAATAGCTCAGGATCAGATGAGTTAATGTGTGTTTTAATCATAGGCTCTATATAAAGATGGACAACGCATCTCCACCTCCTCCTACTATCAAGGAACCAAGCTCAAATATGAACACTGCCATTTTGCACATTTGGAGTCTGCATTGTAGTGATCAGGGAATGGAACTACGCTATCTAAGTCCCGCTGATACACAGACAAATCGCACCTGTCAGTTGCACCTGTCAATCATGACGTTTCACTCAGTTTTAACATCAAATTACAAATTAATACTGAACTTGCCAGAAAAGCGACAGAAACCTTTGTTTGAGAAAAATGTTTTTGATGTATATTTTTACTTTGGTCCATTTCCTATCCATTAACATGGAGGAGGCTGGATTTATGATCTATACTGCAGGCAGCCACCAGGTGGCGTTCGGAACACTTTGGTTTGACTTGTGAATCATCTGTCATCTGGTCCATTTTTAAATTCAGTCTATAGTTTTATAATACGTGAATTGTCTTAATGAGACCTGTAAACTTGACACATACTAGTCACCTGCTTAGAGACAGACCCACAGTTTTGGTAATCCCGGTGCATGTAAGTGGCTGCTGTCACCCGACTATACAGTTTCTTTCACTGCTTACTCTGTCTCCTGTTCTCCCTCTTTCCCTCCCTCTCTCCTGCAACGTAAGACTCTTTAATTACATGCCAATTCAACATAGAGGAGATGGAGAGACTCGGACCAATTTCCTCACACACACACACACACACTGTGCACATTTAAAATTATATTATTAAGAAATGGGAGATGAGCAGAGCTGGCACTGGTGATGAGAAAGAAGTCGAAGGAGAGGTAGAAGAAAGCGAAGGAGGAGCAAAGAGGAAAGCAGGAATTTCTTCTTTGGAGCTGAAATCAATGTTTGAGATAAGAGTGTTTTAGGTTTCTATCAGATGATGCCGAGGATCATCTCCTCACAATGGGAAGGCTTCCCCCACTGCTGTGTCAGCAGGCTCCGATTACAGTGGCTTTTTTGTTGTGTTTCAAACAATTTCATCATGCCCCCTCACCCCCCTCACCACCGCCACCCCCCAGCCCCCCGCAACAATTTTGCACTTGGTATGCAATGCAGCGGTGGCAATTTGTACGTGTTTGGATTCCAATTATGGAGTTGTTAAAGCTTTTTCGCCTGTGGCCTGCAAATTCTTATTAAGCCATACATTAAAGAGCACAGAATCACATTTAAATGGAGTTCATGTTTCTCTTTTGTTTGCCAGTGTTGTGGTTGTTATTAATTTATTCTCAATGCCCTATGCATTACACATTAACAAATAAATCGTGTTTGTGATTGTAATGCAAAATACTTGTTTCTTATTCAGAGATTGGGCCAGCATTTGTCAAGTAAACCAACAGCAACAAGCCCAGAGAGAGCGAAAAAAAGAGGAGAAAAACAACCACTTAAATGGAACCATTCGCTCCTATTACACTTACCCATCTGAGAAACAAACAAACAAACCCAAAACGACAACGGAATTTCCACACTCCTGGTATTTCTCTACCAGTTGACGCAGAAAAGAGAAAGAGTATTAGACAGAGTGATTGAGTGATTTGCTTGGTGGCCATTGGAAATCATTAGGTTAGGAGTGCTGGGACAAGGGAGGCTATGGAGAGGGCTGCGGCGTGACACCACTGCTACAGTCAGCCCCCTTGAAGGTCACAACCCTGGAGAGTCTCCATCACTGTCTGTCTTTGTTATACTGAAAAGCAGGATTGACCACTGACTGTCCCAAAGAAAAGCAAGAGCTTCATGAATCATGGACGAATTCGAGGGGATTTTTACAAAAAGCGATTCAATCATTGTTGTATGTAAATGTGACAACATGCAAGCACAAACACATGTGCAGACACTTAGGAGTTATAGCAGCAGGGCAAAGGCAGCGAGGTTATGGGTCAGTCAATAGATCAATAGGTGACACGGCATTTCAGCCCTGCTTTTTGATGCAGTTCTGTAGAAGTTACATTGGAGACAAAGTGCAAGGGTCATGGAAAATGCAAAGAAAAAACATACACCCGACAAAATGGATAGGGAACGTTTCAGTGGATAAAAGTGATCTCACGTGCAACAAGGAAAACGAATTGGAATACTGTCAGTGTAAAGACACTTAATACATCACCACACACTGAATACATTTGGCGGTTGAAATGAGATCCAAAATGCAGTGGCTGCTAATAAACCATCTTCAGAGTGGCAGAAATATGATGCATGGTAACCCATATGAACCTCATTAATAGAACACAAGCAAATCTATTTATTCAGACAGTCAGGGGGAAAATGATTGCCTCTGTACTCCATCTCTCGTCCTGCTCCTGCCTTCTCTTCCCTTCTCCACATTGATTCTAGGTGGATGTTTGTGTACATGTGTGGAAGCATACGTGTTAGCCATTCACCCTGGAGAGTTTTTCTGAATCTCCCTGCTTCTATCCCCACACTGATCTATCTCATCCCTCCTTCTTTCCTTTTTCTTCCGTTCTTGTCACAACCAGTCAGGGTGGGGATGCTGGCCAGGCTGCCAGGAGCTTTGGACAGGACATGTTAGTTGGGATGGTGAGGCTGGACAGGCCTGGCAATTCATCCAAAGGATTCTGTGCTCCCTCCTCCTTTTTGTTGTCAGCTTGTTTTTTGCTCCTCTCCCTGTGCCACCACAAAACTGTCCACTTGTTTCATGGTGTATTGCACAGTTGCCTGTTTTTTAACTTGTTTTTAAGGAATATTGTGTTTTCATTGACTCATGAAACTCTCTATACGGATCTAGTTCCTTAACTCTTTTGCTTGCATAGAAATGATCAAATTACATTTTCATTACTGTCTCTTATATTTCAACATTATATTGGAACATTTTATTTTATGGCTGCACCTATTTTTTATTTAAAGGGGACATATCATGCAAATTCCACTTTGTTAGTGCTTCTACACGTTAATGTGGGTATCTGGCATGTCTACCGACCCAAAAACTCTGGAAAAAAAACACTCGCGCGTTTTGTTATGGTTCCTCTACGTCAGAAACGTCATGCTTGAGTGACTCGAATGAGCTTCCTGTGTATTGTGTCGTAACAATACACTGGAAGTCTCCCTACATGGCCTTGGCCCACCCCCCACCTCATCCCCCCCGCCCCCCCCCACACGTTACGCCGGGTTTACACCGGACGCAGCGAGGCTGAGAGGCAGCGCAGCGCCGTTCCCAAGCGCGCAGCGGCCTGGCTGTTCACACGGGACGCGCATTTCTCCGCGCTGGTCAGCCCGCGATTCTGCTTTCTCCGCTTGTTGTTGTACCCGTTGAATGTCGGGGTTCGGGGGTAAATGATGGTCTTCATAGCCCCCCCCCCACCCCTCTCTTTCTCTCTCTGTCTATCTGCTTGTGTGCTTGTAGTGGATGGGCAGAGGGGGACATTTAATTATGTGATTGGGAAAATTAAACCTCCAGGACAACAGAAGGGGAATACAAAGTATGGGATGCATATTTGATAATTTATATCATATAAAATATGTAATTTATATCGTTTAAAATCAAGGGGGGAGAGGGGGGAGGGGGGAGCTGGCTCATTAGCATTTAAAGGAACAGGCACTCAAAACAGGTCACTCTGTGGAGGGCTGTTTTAGACAGGGTAAAAAGGGTGCTGTTTTAAATGATCCTTGTGGTATTTTGACCAAAGTATGTTACAGACATTTCATTAAGACCCCAAGGAACCATATCAACTTGTGGTAAAATGGGCATACAATGTCCCCTTTAATATATCAATCAAACAATACATTTTTTTGATGAATTTTTGTATTACTCGATTTATATAATAATGAATTTATCAAAAATTAAATTTAAATATTAGTTTATATTTATTTAATCATCTTCTATTAAATACAAACAAATATGACAAAAAACAAACTATGCACTACAAGGCATTATTCCACAACAAAAACTAGCCCAGTGTGAACTGCTAATCTGCCTTTTACAGTCCCATACAAAATGTCTCCAAAATAAAATTTATTGTTCCATTCAAGTAAAATGAATATATCAATCTACATTAAGCTGTCCAACAACAAAATAAATGAAAAGCAGAGTAAAATTCAAGTAACTTTCTGCAGGAATATGAAAACTATCAAGTCTATCAAAAAAATCTTCTTATGGTAAAATTTGTGCAATTTGAGTAACACTGAAACTTTGAACTGAAGTTACACTGGACTTTTTTTTAACAGGAATAGTGCTGCCAGGATTTACTACCGTAAAGACGAAAAAGCTTCGCACGTTAAAATAAGACAACCGTAAATGTGAGAAAAGTTGCGCATTTTAAAATAGAAACAAAATAATAATCTTATAACAGATCTGGGCTGTATAGAATGGTGTCTAGGTCTGGACCTGACTGCGGTCTGCCTATTGGTGACCTATGTTGTAGATGATCTACAACTATAGAGAGACAACTGTGTGTGTGTGTGTGTGTGTGTGTGTGTGTGTGTGTGTGTGTGTGTGTGTGTGTGTGTGTGTGTGTGTGTGTGTGTGTGTGTGTGTGTGTGTGTGTGTGCTAGTTCTTTACTCAGATTTATATGTTACGTTCCTCTGTTGCAGGTTGTGCTTTCCTCACCTACTGCGCCAGGGAGTCGGCCATCAAAGCCCAGAATGCCCTCCATGAACAGAAAACACTGCCAGGGGTAAGTGACAGTCTCTCTCACTCTCTTTCTCCGCCTGTCTCTCTCCCTTCCGCTTCTCACTCTCTCTCCCTCCTTTCTCTCTATGGTGGTCAGCAGGGCCATCTGCACCCGGCTGCACACCAGCCGGCATTCTCCCTTGTATAGTCCCAGTGATGAAAAACACTTTGGAATGCAATTCAATCAATAGCTTAGCCTTTTGAAGGCCTGGTTTCAACTTTTCTGTGTGTCTGTTCTCTCGGGGATATAGCCAGCATTGATCAGACCCACTCTGCCTCATACTTTTGAAGCAATAGCTTAGAAAAACAGTGTTTGTGGTACCAAGGGCTGAATTTCTGAAACATTGTTGTCAACAGAAAATATATTAGTTTAGATTCATTAAAGGAGACATATTATACTACACATATTCAGGCTCAATTTCAATTTAGGTTATTACTTAAAAAGGTTTTCATGCTCTGATGTTCAGAAAATTCATCACTTTCCTCTCTCTGCTGCAGCTCCTCTATTCAGCCTTTGTCTGAAACGCTTGGTTTTTGCTCCTATCTCTATGAGGCACCTTCCTGCCAGCCCAGTCTGCTCTGATTGGCCAGCTACCACACTCTGTTGTGATTGGTCAGCCACTTCCTGTGCATGTAGGAAAAGTCGACCTCCGTTCTTGCCATACCTGGCTTTGTGAGGGAGAGGGCCAGACTAGCTGCTAGACGGTGATTAAGCAAAAATCTTGAGGTTTTGTGACATCATGATGCCCCGGAACGAGGAGCTCCTTTCACTGTCAACGTTGGGCTTTTTAACATTGCAGAACTGTTACATACACAGCACACTGGTGGAAAGAGAAACTGAAAAAGCATAACATGTTAATTTGACAAATAGAAACATTTTCTAATCCAAGCTTTTTCAGGTGGTATTCACCTGCTTTTACATGTATTTGTTTATTCATTTGTACATATGTGCACCAAGTGTGTGTATTGGATCCAATTAGTCATTATAACAATGACAGAAGGAAACAGAAGGAAGTAGTGGGTAGAAGTGGCTCCCCGTAGAGGCAGCATGGCTTAACATGGTCAGATCAAGCCTGCACCAGGGAGAAATATCACTGAAGATTAACTCACCCACAGCACTCCCTCTGATGCAAGACAAAGAGCTTGAGGAACCCAGATAAAACATATGGGCTTGGTTTAAACATGCAAATACAACTACTGCCGCACACTCTGAAACATTATTCTGGTGGCTTTCCTGAGAAACAACTTGTTTCGTTTATCCTGCAAATTAGCCAAGCGTGAGGCTGGAGGGCGTTTTTCCTCCTCCTTTTCATTGAATAATAAGAGGGAAGACAGAGAGAGAGGAAAACATTTTTTCACATATTGCCAGAGGATGTGTTCACAAGAGGTTAGAAGTTTGTTTAGCATCGTGTTTAAACAATGAGAATTTGGTTGTTATTCTGTTTTCGTCCGTGGTCTGGATTTCTATCAAGTTTCTCCCTCACTTCTTATTCATAGTCTTTTATGTGAACCCTGCAACCCCCAATATGCTTTTGCTCCAACCCTCTGGGCTCCGACAGGTTTATCATTCATCTGAATGGAGTTCTTTTTTCACTCTTTCAAATATTTTTATTATAAAGAATTATATTTAAGAAATCAGAGCATTGCGTTATCGTGCATGTTTTCCATATAAACAAACCTGACTTCAACAATATGCAAAAACACACAAAAAAGAAAAGAAAAATATATAAAAACATAATAATTAAAAAATGATAACTTTACACAGAAAGAGCAAACGCAGCCTTGCATGTTTCATTTTTCCCAAATGTTCTGAAAGCTTCTCTCTCTTTCTCACGCACACACACACTCACACACAGGGACTCTGAAAGTCGCTACGTATCACTTGTGAGATATAAAACCCTTTTCTTGTACCTTTCAGTTGTGCCTCAGCCCTCCTGCTGACTTCCCCTCTGCCCCACCAGTCCTTTCCACCCCACCTCCTCCTGCCTCCACTCTTTTTTTTTTCTTCCCCCCACTGCTTCTATGCTGCTGCTCTTCTTGAGACAGAGCGTGTCATAGAAATGTAACAGGCAGACGTTGATGAGTGTCAGGCCTCATAGACAAGGCTGCTCTGCTGTTCCCTTCAACTTCACTCACGCACACACACCACAAACACAAGTGGTCCAAGGCAGTTTGTGCTGCTGTACTGAAGCCACACATGGCACAAGCAGGTAGAACATTACCTCCACACAATAGCTGTAGCATGCCAGGTTCCCTAGAAAACATACTGACCTTTTTTTTATATAGCCTTCTGATCGAGCAGCTGCTAAGGAGGGATTTATAAACAAAAAGGCTCAGTTGTAGGACAGATAATTTTAAAATAGTACAACAGATATAACATAGATGCTGCATGGTGTGTGTTTGTGTGTTCGAGTGCCTCCCACTGCTTCTCCTGTCCTTGTCTCATGAACCTCCCTGCTCCCAAATCTTTAGTGATATGACCCCTGTTGCTGCACCGCTTGATGGTAACTAGGTATGCCAGTTGTTTGCAGAATCCTGCTTGATATGCCGTTTGCCAGGGGCTATGTTGTAATTAATGTAAACTAAGAATCCTCCAGAGATGAGTTATTGGTTATTAACGTGTGTTTTGTCATTAACCCCTGCATTGCTGCTCTATTGAAGGGCTCTGACCGGTGTGGTTACTCATCTTTATGTTACTTTAAAATCTTTGAATGTAGAAAAATACAAAGCATGGGTGTCTGCGCGCGCGCACACACACACACACACACACACACACACACTCACACTCACTCACTCACTCACTCACTCACTCACTCATTATCACATACTCAAACACACTTGAAATTTATGAGATGGAGAGTTTGTGTTTCTGACTCCAGTCTCAGTTGGAGGGTCTCTGGGTTTAAATCCTATGTATTTTTCTTGATATTCTGTGTGGTTGTTAGTTCACAGATGGTGAAACAAGTTTCTTGTCAAGCTGCCTTTAACGACTGCAGACTTCCAACATTGTTTTTAGATTACCGTCTCCTAAGCTACATCCATATTTTCAAAGTCAAACCACCTCTATGCAAACGAGAGTATTTCACATCCATCCAATTAAATCTAATGACATAGATTAAGAGGCTAGTGTCAGCATTTTACTGCCTGACATTGAATACATTTACGGAAAGCAATTATCCGACTATTTACCTAATTCTGAATAAGACATTATTTTGGTCACAGTGTTTACATGCGTTGCTAATGGATTATTACATTCATATTCCTGTTTACATGTTAGAGTATATTCTGATGCATGTGTTGTCAACCAATTGGCAACTGCTGTTCATGCAAAATGCTGACGTTATCATGCGAAGAAGACGTATACGTGTCTACATAATGCCAATGAGGTCGGATTACTCCATGTCTTAATTTGATTATTACTTACCTTATTCATATTTACATGGCAGAGTCTTATACTATTAAGTATATTGTCTTAATCTGGTTAATATTGGAATATTGGTGTCCATGTAAACCTCTGCAATGCCTGTTGACTCGTCTTCAGTCATGCAGTGTTAGCACACGGCCCTGCCCTTTCCTAATTCACCCCTTGGCCCTACCCCTTTATTTTGCGCCTGGCCGTTAAGGGGTAGTTCCAATTCTCTATGTGATGTAGGGGTAGTCACCATCTAGCCCTTCAAACACCCCTTCAACAGTAGTGTATTCAGGACCCCCCTAGAAATGAAGGGTTAGACGGAAATTCCTGAATGCTTCACGAACGGACGAAAGCGAATTTGATGATTGCGACCACTGTCGGTAAAATGCTTGAAGAAGTACCAAATCTTGAAAAATAACTATAAAAAACTATCTTAGTTGAATTCAGTAGCAAATGAAAATGTAATTGAATCGCTGTTACAAGCGTTTCAGGAAAATCGCTCTTAACGCCGTCAAATCAAGCATGTAGACAGTCTTAGTGAGAGTAACGAGAAACGTTCGTTATTCCCGTGTCCCGTATATGACAATTGAAAAAAACGTCCCTGCTCAAGTTATAACGTTTTCAGTGTAGGGTTACATTGAAATAACCGATGTAAACAAACATGCTGTCTGACTGTGTATGGATCAATACATTTGGAGCGGGACACTCCCAGTGAAGGGCTCTTCATATCTAGGGGTATGGCCAAGGGAGAGGAATTGGGACTGGGCCTTAATACACGTGTAGTAGTCTGTCCTACCAGACTGTAAGACGTTGTGAATGTGTGGACTTTCAAGACAAGTATTTGCAAATACATACTTGCGCTTGTATTGTTAAAACAACAATTAAGAGAATATATGATACATATCTTGCATCCTCATTTCTGGACTGTACAACCAGTAAGGACAGTCGTATTGGTCTTTAGGGCAGCAAACCCATTACTGTGCGAGATATTCAAACAAACATGAACCGCTAGCTTGTGCATCAAATAAACTTTACTGCACATGAAGAACATTCTATGTTAACATACTGAAGAAAACACTCTTTTGTTCTAATACGTTACTCATGATAGAATGTTGTTGCAGCGTTTTTGTTTGGGTTATTTGTGTGTATGTGTGTGTGTATTTACTTTGAATCCTGTGCAGGAAAGAATAAATAAAAAGAGAGGCAGCTATAAAATATCAATGTTTTATAGTTGTATCCAAGCTGTGGTCTAATATATAAAATCTCAATGATTATATTTTTTTATTTCAATATTGCTGCTACTTTAATTTTACATGATTGTTCTGCATATATCTGTATCGACATGAGCATATAGTATTTGTTACACACCCACAACCCAGTGAAGGTGTTCTTGGATGTTATTATCCATGTCCCCCCTGTTACACATTAGCTGCTGAAAGGAGCAGTATGGCCTAATGGAAGTGTACTGGACTGGAATATAGATTCCTGTGGTGAAGTGTGATGGGAACCTTGGGGACTCGAGTGCCTGACATAAGTTTGGCCACTGAATAGGAGAAGCTCTGACAGTTTACCAGGTGTGCGTCGCTTGGCTCTATTAGCCGTGTGTGTTTGTGCGTGTGTGGTAAGCGGGCTTTGCACTGCAGCCAGCCCTATGTACATACAGATAGCAGTGCATAAAGGTGGGAAGAAAAACATGTGCACATGGCAGCTTGCCGTGATCACACACCGCCCACGATGCTGAGGCTTGAATATATTATCTGCGTGCTGTTTCGTGCTTGTTTGTTGCTGATGGAGATGCACTACTTTTTATATTACATAACCATATGTGTGCTTTCGTGTATGTGGATATGTGTGTGAGTGTGTTAACCCAAATAACAAAAAACAAATCATTAAAGTGAAATCTTGGTATTCCCTGATGACCTGGGCACTAGAATGTTCTCCTCATGATCCCTTTATGACACACTTACAGCAGGAAGAGACCGACAGTTAAGGCTGTTGGTGTGTGTGCGCGCCTGCGAGTGTCACAGCTCTTTACACAAGTCCGCAGGAGATTTACTCCACCCAGCATCATGACAAAATCCTGCATCCTTCACGCTATCCACCCACCCATCCCCCTCCCACCATCCCTAGCACCCCCCCTTCTCAAAATCTCTGTCCTCTCGCTGCCACTCCTCAAATCCAGCAGATCCAAGAAATAATCTCAGTCGCTGCAGCAAGTCTATTTGCCGTAGCAGAGAAAAACACGCCACCCTACCCCTTTTTGTCATGCTAGCATTGTGTACAACAGTGATTGTCTTGGAGAAGCATTGGTGGAAATGTGTTTTCTGCATGCATTTACTCCTTGTATTAGTTCAGCTCGACCTGGGTGGAGTGTAAGAGGCTGGCAGTGATTCAGGAGGCAGGGTTATGGAAATAGCACCCGCATTAAAAACCCAATGAGAGCAGGGAGAAGATTATGCTCCGGCACACACATGTGGGCTCCTGCAATGTCAACACTCTAAGTAGATCCCCTCCCTCTCAATTGCCTCCATCTCCCTCGGTCTCCATTTCTGTCTCTCCCGCTCTTGTGCTCTGTGCCCTTTTCTGCACACATACCTGCACTGTTAGTCTGCTGCGTGAGTGCCCGTGGACACATGCTCGTTTATGTGCATGCATGAGTTTGCCTGGATCTGTATTTGTAATTGTGTGTGTATGCCATTGCTCAGCTCAGCCATAATAAGATGTATAAGGAGCAAGGAGCAGAGCCTGGCTGTGTGTTGTGGAGAGTGGCCGACCTTGTGCAGTGGGAATGAGGCTGGCATGCCACGAAGCCGTTCCTCAACACGCCGTAAACCGCCCAGCCTTTTTCTGCTGGGCTTTATGTACACACACGCGCACACACATACACAGACAGAAACAAAACACACACACCCTTACTTTTGTGCATGTGTTTTCTTACCCACCTGTTTATCAACTACAGCCAAGCTTCCTTGTGTGCTGGCCTAGCTGCTGCAAAGGCTGAATAATTCAATGCTACACTCTGTGAAGGTTGGCAGTATATGAGCGTAGTATACTGTATGATTGTGTGCGTGTTTGTGTGAGTATGTACTGTATGTGCCTGTGTTGTGGGGATGGGAGTGGAGCGGACCGGTCAGCATGAAGCCAATCGGGGTTGGCAGGATTGGAGGCCTTGTAGTCAGGGAGAGGGGACTCGTTAGAATTTAGCCTTTGGGTAACGTGTGTGTGTGTGTGTGTGTGTGTGTGTGTGTGTGTGTGTGTGTGTGTGTGTGTGTGTGTGTGTGTGTGTGTGTGTGTGTGTGTGTGTGTGTGTGTGTGTGTGTGTGTGTGTGTGTGTGTGTGTGTGTGTGTGTGTGTGTGTGTGTGTGTGTGTGTGTGTGTGTGTGTGTGTGTGTGTGTGTGTGTGTGTGGTTTTGTCTTAAGGAAGAAAATTTTAGCGGAGTGGAAGTTGAAACGAGCATGGTCAAGGTCTTTAGAAAAAAAATGAAATATGCGCTATGAATTTAACATTAATGTTCAAAGTAAAATGCTGAATCGCTTTGGTTCCAAACCTATAATATTATTTACTTTAGCCCTGAGTATTTATGTAATTTGTGAACACAAATGTTTTATCCAGGCTCCACTCTTAAAAGATCCTTGTGCCTCTGTGATGAACAAACACATGTAAGGACCCAGATGTCTGTTAAAACATTTCAACAGCCTCCATGGAGGCCTCAGCTCTGTACATAAGTTCAATGGCTGCAGCTGATCTCAGAGGCTTCGTGAATTTGCCTGTGATGTCTTTGTTGAGACACTGAGATGAGAATAAAGAGGATTTTGTAGATGCTGGCATTCCACTGTTTTATGTCTATAACCTAACCTACCCCTGAACTTATTACTACCCAAGTCAAATCACATGGAGATGACTAGAAGGAGCATGTGGTGTCATAAATGTCTGGAGGTCGGAGGCTGTTGTGAGTAGACTTTTTTTTTTTTGTGATTCCTACGTGCAGGTTTAACAACAGAGTCAGCACACTTGCAGCAAAACTTGTTTTCTGTGTGTGCGTGTGTGCATGAGTGCGGGCGGGAATGTCATATTGGTGTAATGCACGTAAAGAGATGCTGTACTAGTGCTCCTCAGGGAACTGAATCCTCACACCCTTGGAACATGCACACACACACACACACACACACACACACACACACACACACACACACACACACACACACACACACACACACACACACACACACACACACACACACACACACTCACACAAATATTTACTCTTGTGAAACACAAGGGCTAGAAATAGAGTATAAAACACTGGGTAACTGTTGGAGCCATCACAAGGTTGCTTGTTTTTCACCCTCTCTCTGTCTCACTGTTGCTCCTCCTGTCCCCCTTTAATACAGATGCACACATACGCACACCTACCTCTTCTTTGTTGGGCTTGTTTTTCTGTGCGGTAGATTAGCCACATATTTAGAGAAGCCTTCTTCTCCCCAGGGGACTGGCTTCCAAGGGTATTTTGAAAAGAGAGCAGGATCTGCAGTCTGCACCTGCCTTTAGAGAATAAACAACATCCACTGAAACACTGGAGATGTTTTTCATCATGAAATTTCATTTCATTTCGCCCACTATATACTACATTCATGTGAGGATTAGGTACTTCAGCGATATTTACTGGGGACTTGGGATCTAATCGACCATTCTTCAAAGATGCCCTATCCCTGCGCATGCATAAACACACGCACACAAACACTCACGTGCGCAAGGAGAGCGTCACCCATTCACACCTCACAATTTGGTTTAATTAGCAGATTTAAACTGCTGGCACCCGCCTCAACATCATGGTTGTACCATTCTTTGGCTTTGCACGATTCTCCTGTTGTTACAACTGCATCTAACCTCGCCACCTGAGACATTTTAGTAGCGCCTCAGAATAATGGCTTCTTTTTTTTTTCTCCTCTTCTTTCATTTTTGTGGTTTCATGAACATTGGCCAACATCTTTATGATGCATTACTGCCACCATCTAGCACCAAGTATTTCTTGCATTAAAGTATATTTGTTGCATTTTTGGTATGATTAAAAATAATGCAAAACTGTAAATAAGATATATTAGTAGGCTGATGGAACAACACACTTTTTCATGTCTTATATACAGTAGAAATATCCACATTTGATATGAGAAACAGAGTGCACCAACTTTCAAAAGTGAAAGATTTTGCTCTGAGTTAGAGACGACCCTATTTTGACCTCATCAGATGACATTACAGTCCCACTCCCACCGTTCAGGACATCTCACTAATCGACTCTTGGGTTGAGACGTAGCTTGAAATACCAAAATAATCCCCTGCACACCCTGCCCATTAAGCCACTTCACAGTGAGAAGTGTGCTATTTTTTTCCTGAGGTACAGGTTAGCAAAAAAGCTGAATTATTAATGTTTTTGATATTTTTAGCCTGTTTAACCTATTTCTGGTTCTGGCTGGAGACTGCTCGCCTGCCCGTCTGTGAGATTCAATCATGTGACACAGCTGTGATCTGGGTTATAGAGCTGGGTTTTGTGTGTGGAAACTGGAAGTGTTTAGGTAAGTTTCATTTTTTTTATTTCATCATCACTGCTTGATGCTGCGCAGTTCAGATGATCTAATGTCAGTGTGGCACTGAAGCATCACCTGTACCAGCGGGGCTGCACCAGATGAGTCTGGTTTTATCCCAACCCGGCGGGCATGGGGGCGCAAAGCTGTGCAAGAGGCAAGGCCCAGATACCGACTGACAATCCATCTGTGGGTCCATGTACACACATGTACAGGTGTGCCACTGCCTGCAGACACAAAGAGAAGAGTGGGAGTGAGCGGTGGGGTACGCCATGGATGATAAACTATAGCTCTGAATACAGGTGTGTGTGTAAGTGTCTGTGCAAGTGTATGTTTTTCATGTATATTGAAAGAGAGAGGGTAAACGATTAGCTTGAAAAAACTCTGAATATTCAAATAGACAAGACGACAGTTAAGGAGGAAGCAAGTGTAGCTGAGAACATGTCACTTTACTGAGTAATGAAGGACACACTTAAAACGCGTCACCCAATGTGACTAATCGGAGCTGACATCTCACTGGCTGGACCTTGTGCCTCTGGGAGAGGAAGGGGGATGAGTAAGGTTTGTGTGAAAGATTAGAGAGAGGTGAAGTGAGAGAATAGTTGAAATATTGAGGAAAGGAGGGACAGGGAGGCACGGGGTCATGTTGACAGCAAACATTCGTGTGTGTGTGTGTGTGTGTGTGTGTGTGTGTGTGTGTGTGTGTGTGTGTGTGTGTGTGTGTTCCCCCCGTGTGCGTACTGTTCCATACACACAGCATGTGCTGTATATCTGTGCTCGACTGAGATGACACACTTGAGTAGTGGAACCAGAGGGAGCTCATTTGTAAGGCAGATCTTTCCTTTGGTGTGGTGTCCACAGAGAGGGCAAGGGGGCTGCACAGCACGACAACCAGCATTTGTCAGCAAAAATCAGGAATAATGAAATACAGTACACATAGCTGGAGGGCAAGGAGAGGAGGGTGAGTGACAGGAGGCACGAGTGGAAACAACCCGTGGCATCCCTCCATCAGGGCTACCAACGTTTCATTTGTTTTAAGCCCCAGCCCCCTTCCCATCCTAGATAAGGGCAGCAGCAGAGTAGAGGAACAGTGTGTGTGAGGGTCCCTGGGGGTAATGACATGGAATACAAGTGTATGGGGAGTGCTAGTGATGGGCCTGCTCATGTGGAAGTGGGTATTTGCATTGCAGAAGAGGGCTGACAGCCGAGCTTGCTCTGAGGGCCAGTGTCAGGGTGATGGCTAGCGGTGAAATCTTCTGTCGTCTTCCCCGCAGACACAGGATATATCTGAAGGAGCACTGGCAAGATCAAACATGTTGGCATGTTCAATATCTCTTTGTGGTAGGATTGTCCAAGTGTTTTTGCAGCAATTTCATTTGTTTTAATTGTCATCAAACTTTGATTGATATCATGGTTCCGTTTTTGTCCATCATGGCTTCAAGTCTTAAAAGTCTTTCATATAGAAAATTACAATAAGCTGGATGGCTGCAGAATAGCTTAGAATATAAATTATATAGTTATTGCCAACAGCTATAGTCTGTGGCCTCTCAACTATTTCAGTCCCAGCTGCAATAAGAGGCAGCTTTTAATAATTCAAAGTAAAACAGTATACTGGATGTCTTCCAGGCAGCAAACTCACACACACACAGGTAAAACAACCGAACCCCTCACTCCCACCACAACCCAAAACCATGGCAGGACTCTATCCTACCCGTGAAGGGCACACACATCACTGGTTTGTGTTGTTGTTTGCTGCAACAAAACCCAGTTTGTGGGGTTTTTTTGGCACCGTGTAGAGGCTCGCGTTTATGTGTGTGTGTCCATGAAAGTGAGTGTGCGTGAGAGCGAGCGAGTGTGCATCCAATTGAGACTGTGTGGTCGTCCACTCCTGTCAGGCCTTGTGGCTCCCTGCACAGCTGTGGCACACATACATACGTGTGGCACGTATTGGAGCTCGCAATTTTGAGTCACGCTGCTCTGCAGTGTGCATCCTTTAATGTGCTTTCTGATGTTCTCAGACAGGTGTGCTGTGAAGTCAGCTTGGAGGTAGAAAAGAGGAAATGGAAAAGAGGGAGAAAAAGATGAAGATATGTGTGAGAGAGAGAGTGAGCGAGTGGTGTAGGGATGGTCAGGAAGAAGATAGAGAGTGAGATTTAAAAGAAGTAAGAGCAAAGATATTTGAATCACTGAGTTGTGAAGATTAAGAAATGAGATGGAGCTGCTGAGATAGAGAGTGGGAGGTACTGATGAACTCACTGCCAGTTAGTTTGAGCCTGTACTGTATGAATCAGATGAAAAGCAGCAGAGTAGTGCTCCTACTTTTGTTGATTCCATGATGAAGCTTTCATGCCTCAAAGTCATTATGTCGACAGTGTGGTGCTCACTCTCAGATTTGAATGTTTTAACCATAGACTGTGTATAAATATGGATGACATGACAGCTCTCCAAAAGTGAAGCCACAGCCTTTTGATAGCCACCTAGTGGCTGACTGCAGTATAGGTCATAAATCCTGGTTCCTCAATTTAAGTGGATGGGACATTGACCAAACTAAATAATCAAAATACATGTCAAATATATTTTGTCCAAAGATGGACAAGGAGAAAACCAGACAGGAGAATCCAAATGAAGAAAATACCTTAGAACCAAAGCAATCATTCAGCTTTGATCTCTGGATAAACCATGTTTCATATGGAGCGATGAGTCGATGTTTGTTCTTTTTTGTCAATATATTAATATATGATACTAACAGACCCATAAAACCTCCTCCAGCTCTTCTCTCAATAAAACACAGACCCTTTGTGTACCTTTGCTTTCTTTCTTGTGTACGAAATTTACGACTGTATTTACTCACCAAGTAACTCAGATAATTTGGGCAACTGTCTTGTACCACAATATACCAAAGTGTAACAGACATCTAAAATGTCCAATTTTATCGCTAGTAAGCTTAATTATACTTAGTGTATAATGATAAACAGTAGCTGTCTTTGCATTCATTAACAACTAATGCTATTTAAGATACACTGTGATGTAATTTACTATAAACTGTCTTTCAGATCATTTATGTGTTTTACATTGATGGCTGTTGTAAGTGAAACTGTTCTTAGTAGGGTTGGGCTGATGGACGATGAGATCTTCAATGGACGATGGCTGACAGCCATCACGATGTAGAGCCAACATCATGATGCCCCCAACCCCCCCAGTTCAACACTGACAGACTATAATTCAGTGTCTACTATAACTATAACATGTTTGGACCATAATAAATTATTTTTTTTACTGATTTTTTACCGGCTCTTTCAGTAATTTACCGGTCCTCTCTGTGACTGGAGAGGAATCGAGCCAAACCGAGCACGTTCCACCATCTCCTGTGGCTCTTCATACATTGTCTAAGTTTAAATAATTCTGTTATCTTTACCCAGTCTGAGTTAAAACATGTGTCCAATCGCACTGAGTGCGTTTGTGTCAGTGTGTGTGTCGGTGTATATGTGTGTCAGCACGTGAGAAAGGAAGAGAGCGAGTGGAGTCTGGACAGGCTGAATGAATGTGGTGATCAGTGTTGATATTGTTGCGGTCATTTCAAACTAATTTGAACTGTCAGAGACGTCGGCTGAGTCGATGTCGGTGTGTTTGCCTGGAGTAAGATGACCCCTGACTGACATATGAACACTGCTACAAAAGCAGTGCCTATTCCCCTTAAATGATAGTTTCAGTGACAACTTGACTGTTTTTATAAATCCATATTCAGAATGGGGTGTCCAAGTACTCTATAATGTTTTTTTTTTAAGATAAAATTAATCCCCAGTTTAATCTTGAAGGAGATTCTTGTGCCAGATATTTTTCCAAAGTGAGACTAAATGAGGCTCAGATGCAAGGAGATCTGTGCCTTAATATATAACCTTGTAATACAACACCTATAATAATTAGAAATATGCACGTTCCATCACTATTATTCCTAAATTAACTAAACATATTTTATTGACGTAGAAATTGAAGCCGATATATTTGAAATCTGAGGAGTTGGTTACTTTATTTTCTAATTCGGTTTGCTTTAACGAGGGAACGCCAGGCATGCTCACATTACCAACAGGGAAATAAGTGCTTGCACACCTCTACAGTTTGATTGTTTGGTTGTGCACAGCTGTTGCACATAATGAAGCTCAGTGTGAATATAAATTGGCAGTGCTCTATAGGTGGTAATGTTTCACCAGGAATTTTTGAGAGCTGAAGGATCTTGAACTTGTTTTGTTGTCATTATATTTCAAGCTCCTTTTATGAAAAATTGCAGCACTCATCATTGGGTCTGTCTGGATCTGTCTGTATAATAGTCACAGAAGATGACACATGAATATAAATGCCTGGTATATGCTCTGTGATAGACACACATAAGGATGCACATGTGACTGTTGTGTTTCTAAGAAGTATGCTCGAGCTGTCTCTCTCATCATTATCACACAACTTCAGTAATAGGGGTCAGGCAAATGATTGCCATGGCAGCGTGGGCCGCCACACTGCTTAAATGAGTGTACAGGCACAGAGACACACACACATAAATATAGACCGAGGCAAAGATGTGCACAGGCACAATCCATTAGGCGCTGGGGCAGAGAACGAGACAGCACATTTATTTACAGAGTTTATTTTACCCGTTTTTCTTGATTCATTATTTATGAATCTATCAATCTGTACGGCACCGCTGCAGCATATAGAGTTTGGCTGCTTTCCTGCCTACTTTCCATCTGCCAGTTTCTCTCTGTCTGTCTGCCTGTCTGGCCTTGCAAGGCTTCTTCTTTGCCCATCAGAATATGTCTCCTATGCAAACTCCCTCTCTCCATCCTTTTCACTCTTTCTCTTTTATTCTGTCTCTCATCTCTCACATCTTTGTCATCAGACTAGTTCCTTCGAATCTTTGATCTATTATTCCATCTCTAAAACATTTTAAATTATGATGATGACTTGCAAATTTATCTCAGATTAATTTGATGGGTTCAGCTCGTACCCATGGGTGTGCTTTTACTGCAGTGTTGTTAAAGGGATAGTTCACCAAAAAAAGAAAAATCACTCATTATCTACTCACCACTATGCCGATGGAGGGGTGGGTGAAGTGTTTGAGTCCAGTTTTTTCTGGGTGAAACTAATCTACTCTTAAGACGTGGTATACGATCAGTACATGGATTTGTGTACTCACTGAATCCCGACCCGGCCTTTTCGACATTTCCGTTGCTCGTATTTTAACATCTCTAATGGAAGTGACAGGACATATATTGCTATTGGCTTTAAATGATGCTAAAAGTTTGCGTTGATAACGCGCAAGTTCAAGAGGAGAGTATGCAAACACTAAAGATTACTGAAAATATATTAAGCTACAATATCACTCATGAATAAGTTAATGCATTAAATGTGTTTGTCTGGTCGGTTCTCCTAAAAAAATGCTTATTGTGAACATTTACAGCTCTTTTGGGGACTGTTAACTAACTTTGCACTGGATGAATGGCAAGTCTTCGGTCGGGCCGTGAAACTCCGTCATGTCCTCTGACACATATAAAAGCACTTAGGCTGTGTCTGCCAATGACCAGGATCTGATAATGCCAGATTTATTATAGTGTCCGTACATAGTGAGAGCCCTGTGGGTATAACCAGGCCAGCTATAGTTCCACTGGCCGAGTATATTTCAGGTTGTAGTGAAGAGAAAATAAAAGCCTTTTTCTTTTCTCCCAGTCTCTCTTTCACTCTCTCGCACTTTCTTTCTCCATCAACACTGCTATCTTTCACCGCCCAGCCCCCTTTATTGGAGATGCTTGATAGTGGTCTGGGTACAGCTAACAAAAATAGGACATACAGTAATAAAGGCAGAAGAGATGGAAGGTTATCTTAGGATCAGTATAGAGCGCGGCTAAAGAGAGAAACATGTTTTTTTTTTTTACAAATATCAAGAAATGTCATCTCACCTCAGCCCCACCCTGTAAATCCTGCTTTCTTTTTTTGGTGCAAACCAAATAGGCAGAAATTTGTTTTCCTTCTTGCAATAGATGAGAATATTGGGTTAATGAGTGTAAGAAGCCATGATGGTAGAGTTTGATAGCAGGATGTGCGACTGATCTGTTGGTCAGACGCAGTGATATCCGACCATGTCAGAGAGTTCACCTCTGGATTTATTTATTTTTAATTAGGGAATGAGGTATTTGTTACAAAGCTAAACCTAAAAGAATCAAAGGCACAACTGCAGAACAACACACCTAGTAACATGTTTTCCTTTTTATCAGTTTTTATTTAATTTCTTTTTCCAGAGTGGCTGCACACAGAGCTTGTAAGACAAATCCTTTCTAATAGGAAGCCTCTAGGGCTGCAGAGGAGCGTGGTCGATACCGAGAAGACACAGAGGGCTTTGAAGATGGCCTATCTCTCTGCCTCCATCCAAATGAAAAGGCGAGAGAGGGGCCCGCAGGGACAGAGCCAGGCTAAGTTTCTATTAACACTATCTACATAACACCTAAGATGTACCAGTGTTTGATGTGACAGTGTCCAGATTAACTCACATTAGGGGGAACAACAAAGCCCCGGGTGCTGCATCCTCTCTTATTGCCCTGGGACAGGAAGAGACAGGATGTTTGTCAGACCGACACAGAAACAAGGGCATTCGAAAACCCCAATTCAAACATCTACATAGAAATACGTTTTCTCTGGGTGTTCTATGTGTTGTCAAAACATTTTGGTAGTCACAGAGGTAATGTCCCCGAATGTATTTATTCTTACTTTTTAAAAATGATTACTTTTTGAATAAAACACGATCTTGCATTGTGGCTGCAGTCTTACACACAAAGGCCCACAGTGAATTATGTACACAATACTCATCACCGAAGGCATAAACTGTTCCTGAGATTTGAAACAACACAAACATTTTAATATCCTCACCCCCCTCTGGTGATTTCAACGTGTGCATTTTTCTACAGTGGAGAGAAATTATTCACCAGTCACCATTTGGAGCCATCAACAAAAATGTGAAATAAATTCGGAGCTACATGCGTTTGACACAGCAATTGTCGGTGATTTTCTCTGACAGAGACGTGGATGAAAGCCGTTAGTGATGCCATGTGAATAACAAACAGAACAGGTTAATATACTTGTGTTTTTAAATGTTGTGTTTTTCTGTCGCTTACATCCTCAATGATGGGTGGACAGAGGTTTATAAGAATGGTTGTGGTTTTGTTCTGGTGTGACACATTCATGACAAAGATCATTCAGGTAATCGGCAGAAATGTCTTTACATTGTCGTCTTTACATTATTCTGACAGAGGAATCAAAATATACATTGAAGCTTATTTGGGAACTGAAGTAATCACAGTCTTTATTTTTAAATGCAACTTTGATTTTGAAACAAAACAGCTGATTCCATAGATGAGTGACTGAGTTGTTTGTTTTTATATTGAAATTGAATCTAGTAATTGGGGCTATGGTGATGATCCAATGAAATATTATAACTTTTGGTCATTTACTGAATTCTTTTGTCAAAATATATTTAGGTAAACAACCTGTGAAACCTTGTGTGAAGACATTTGTCAATTATAATGCATTACCAATTCATTGAGTGGATTGTGAAGTTTTATAATTACCTCCGCCAAAGAGGTTATGTTTTCAGCCGTCCGTTTGTTTGTTTGATTGTAAGCAAGATTACACAAAACCTACTTGGTGGAAGGATGTGCTACATTGTGAGATTCTTTTGAGATTTTAACTGATTTCCCCGTGAATAATTCATGGATCTAGATTTGAAAAATCAAGCACATTTAAGGGCGTGATTTCTAAAAGTGTGTTTAATTTTGTGCCACTTGATTGAAGGTGACTATTGAGCCTTAGCATAGGTGTGCGCTCTAAGTGCTTTTTTAGTTCAGCATATATTGGCCATATCTGGGTATACACACTATATAGCACCATCCTAATGATTTTGTTGCAACTAAATGTATGTAATTGTTGAGCCCCTTACATCATTTGAATGGTCTGACATTGATTTGACATTGATTTGTCTTCTTGAACGTAGAAAGATTTGAACCTGATTCATTATAGTAAAGTAAACAAACCTTTGCGTTTTGCATCCTTGTGTATATGTGTGCCTATGCAAATATACTTTGTGTACAAATGTTTGTTTAGAGCTGCCACAAAGGCAAATCCAATCCTGTGTGGTACCTGTCTCCTGGGCTTTGTGTGTCCTTTGTGTGTCTCTGAGCCGGGAAATGTAAACCTTAAGGCTCTTTGCTCCTCTGATTGAGAACCATTACTTCAGACTGAATCAAATTAACATCATTACACCAGATGAAACATCTTTGTTTGACTGGTGAACCCAGGGGTTGGGTTGTTCAGGATCGTCATGGGTTAAAGGATGAAGTCAGTTTTACTCTCCTGTTGAGAAACTGTGGAAATGGCTTCTCCCCTTGAGCCAAAATGGGCTCTAATGCATTGCCTCTTCTCTTTGATGTTGACTATTAATATGAATGGACTGGGGGCTGTGGTTATTATTGTATAGAAATCTATTTTGGAGATGTGTGTGTGGATGTTTACAGAGAAGAGCACTGACAGCAGGGGAACACTGAGTATCAAGAGATTTAAGTACATTGAATCACAGGCTTCAATGTACTTGCATCTGAATTTTAATCTACTTTAAGAAAAGCTATTAGAAAAATTCATTATATAATCCTTGGCAGCATATTTCTCAATGCAGTTCTCAAAATATTTGGAAATAAATATCCCACAAAACCAGGCTATGTGTTGTGGGAATGTGAGTATTCAGAGCAAGGAGAGATGGTGGAGAGAGATGGCTGTCTTAATTTTTGCAGATATGTGTTAAAGTAAAGCATTGCATCTTGAGCATTCACCAGCCCACACGCTCCCACGTCAAGCCCGTATATTTAGCAGGGGGAAAAGCTTTTTTCTTCTTCGTGTGCTGTGGTGCGAGAGGTGCACGGCGGTTCTGAAATGTTTGTCTTTGTTCTCCTGGCAGAGTTTTCTGTGTGTGGGCGTTCACAGTTTCTAGGAGCACCTCGGGAATGCATTTCAACAGATGGAGGTTTTAACTGGAGAGCTGGCTTCCAAAAAATCAGGGCTATATGCTTTTGCAGCCTGCTATTTTAATTTGTTTGTTTGCTCGCTTGTTTGTTTGTTTGCCTATGTGTTGTTTTTGGCTGGTTAATCACAGGGTGTGCTGATGATAGTGGAGTTGCAATTATGTTGTCATGTAGCTATAGGTTTAAACTGTTAATTAAATATCTGTTGCATCAGACACAGTATTTTGATGGTTGTTTTTGTGTTTAAGTTATTTTTGGTCGCATGTGAACTGCGAATCCTGCTTAACGCAATGTGACGTTAGCACATTGTGAGCAACAAGAGAGCAGAGGACTCTGCTGCCTGTGGTTCTGTCCATGGTACTGAAATGATCAGTAACATAGGGACCAAGTCTGCTTCTCTTTGAATGTAATGAACTTTGCTTGACTGATTTGCATCTGGCCTTTAGTTGGAGTAAAAGATACACACAATGTGTAGTAGCAGTGGAGTAGACCACAATTCAGTACATGTGACCTGAATGAATTGTGGGTGTTTTGAGCCACAGACCGTTAGCTGTGAAAATGCACATTGGAGATTTTTCTTTTTTTTTTGCAAGGCAAAACAATTCTTACCACCTTGGGGCAAAACCGCAGCGTGTTATGACACCCATCTCGTAGACTGCTCTCCGTCTTTTGTCTAAAACACATTTCTTATTCGATATGACAGCCTCAGAAAAGAGTAATTGCTTTTCTGACCTGTAATTTTAGCTCAGCCTTTGTATAAACCAAAATGCATACCTTTGATTTATGTCTTTTGTCATGCTGCCGAACTCCTTTGAATTAGCTGAACCCATGTGGGCCTGGCTGTAACACTATGTTTTCCCCCTCTCCCTGAGCTGTTGATGGATTGAACATTTTAGATTCAACTCTTTTGGTCCTTTTTGAGATGTTAATTATTGAGTGCTATGATGACTACGCGTTATACATCCCTTTTGATTATTGTAAACCACAGTGGATATTCTCTAGTAAAGACATCCTTTAGATGTTTCAATGTCTTTATCTTTCCTCTCTGTTTCTCTTTTTATTATCATGTTATTACTCTTTCTCGCCTCTTTTTCCTCCTCTGTCTTCTTACTTCTTTTCTACATATTTCCATCGCTGTGTCTCAGAGCCATTTTTCTCCTCACTCAGCGGTGGTGGCACTCCTCTCGGGACCGTGGGTGCTAGAGCGCCGCAGGCTTCCCTGGAGCCAGAACGTAGCCTACAAACAGTCTGTCTAAGACCAGACAGGACTCCTTTATATTAGTCCTGCTTAAATAAAGTACAGCCATGCGATATCTTGGTTCTGTATCAATGGGCTGTGGACAAAGGATCCATTCGCCAATATAGGCCAAGGTAGCCGTCTGCTGCAGTATATGAATGTCTAAATTATTTGTAAATCCAGTGGAAGTCAAATTCCTCAGTGTGACTTGCCCCTAATTATTGTTGTGTCTAATTTAATCTCAGATGTTTAACACTAGTGTGTATAAAATGTGCTCTATAATTTGTGTAGCCCAGTCAGTTTAGAAACCAAACAAATAGGTCACTGTTATGGTTACGTGCTATAAATAGTTGTGTGTGGATGTGTGTACAGGCTAGTGTGTTGCCGTGTGTGTGTGTGTGTGTGTGTGTGTGTGTGTGTGTGTGTGTGTGTGTGTGCGCGCGGATGTTCTGTCTAATTTTAGGCTGTCGTGAGGAGACAGCAGTGAGGAGATCACGAGAGTGAAGGAGGAGTGAGCCCCAGCTCCACAAGCTAACGGTTTAGTATTTTAATAACTTGCTTCTGAGGTATCTCCTGCTGTTATATATCTCCTTAGCTGGAGATAGGCCTTCCATACCTCACCTGTGTGTTATATGCAGCTGAATACAGCGGTGGCTTTCCAATAAACCAATGATGTTAAAACATATAAGTCTAATAATAAAAAAAGGATTTAATCTGCCCCACCTTCCTTATTCTGAGCTGGAATGAAGTCGTACACTCAGCAGGGGCAAAGCAGATCCTGACAAGAATGAATCCAGACAGGAGGGGGTCATTTATTAATGCACTTTTCCTAACCTATTCTCCATCAGACTGGCCTGTGATCTGTGCATAATTTCGGAGAGAGGCTCATTAAAACTTAGATCTACATAAGTAGAGCAGATAAAAAAAGACAAAAATGCATCCACGGGGTTATGGACGTGAAATAACCATTTTAGTTTCCAATTAAGCGTATGTTTTATAATTAGCCAAAAAAGGGCTTCCGTGCCTTAATTTCAATCCTGCTGTTTTCTCATCTCATTTGCCCTGAACCTTTTTTTCACTCAATCCACCACATTGCATAAGAAATTAAGTTACTACGAGCTCACTCACTCGCTCACTCATTCACGTGGAAAGCCCCCTATACTAGTACATTTTGTTTTAATGCAGGGAGACAGCTCTGTCCTTTTATAGCCGTTCTTGACAAATAGCAAATGGACCCGAGCTCTGCACAGCCAGTTGCTACACTCACAAGCTTTGTGGTCCAAAAAAATGTCACTATACCTTTAGTAAGTTCTGATTCTTTGGACTGTAATACCACTAAAGATTGAGTCTGAATGGATATAGATTCTGACTGAGAGGGGAATGCATAATGCTGACACTGTATGATACACTGTATGATGATTCAATGCGCAGTAACACAAAATCTCAGGATTCAATTGATTTTATTACTTATCTCATTAATATTCTGCACTGTCAGCATCACATTCTGCTTTACTTGAACGTTCTGATACTTGCTAAGCATTACTCTAAGCTTTATCTCATATAGTGTCAGTGCTCATTCGCAGCTCCATGCAGAACAGTCAATTCAACAGTGGATGCTGCTGGTGGAAAGTATAAAGCCGGGGCTGTGAGGAGAGGCTCACACACTGCACTCCTGCTGTAGAGAGTCATTTCTCTCGTGACCCAGCAGAGACAAACAGCTCACACAGTGGTCATTTTTTATTCCCCTTTGATATACCTGCTCTGTTGCCTTGAGAAGAAAGAGCAGATTGTTTGTTTTGCTGGGGCCTCCTTCATTTTGCAGGAGAAAGACACCATTAATATTGTCTCGCCATACATCTTATACACTGATAATGGTCGCATTGCTTGAAGATGAAAAGAAATAGTGCATTACTGTCACCCTGGCAGGTAACACATGAAGCTTGCACCGGGTGCCTGGTTTGAATAGCCTTGATGCGTTATAGGGGTAGCAGAGGTATAGAGAAGAGGAAAGAAGAATAGAGGAAGAAATGTGGGAAGACGGGGAGGCAATGTGGTGAAAGAAGTAAGAGGAAATCCGTTTGATCAAAGGTAATATAAGTTAAAAAAATAAAGAAGGCAAAAGAATGAGAAAAAAGATGCATGCTTGCACGGAACAAATAATGCCATGAAGGAGATGCAGAATATTTATTATATCCCATATAGTGACTGCGTGCTTGTGCACAGTCTCTCTCCATGAGAGAGTTAGTAAACAAATCAGTGCAGAAAGATTGGTTTCTGCTGCAGTCAAGAAATATTAAATCTGGGATGCTGGTTGAAAGCTGCACAATTTTATAAATACAGACACTAAGAGTAAATTCACACTTGTCCTACAAGACCCAGACTAAATCTGCAAACTAAGAATTTCAAAAGGAATACAAGAGCTGTCTTTAAACGATTGGAATTCAAAATTTAGAAAATTGTGATCCAGATTTTTGCAGCTCTTCAATATTAAATTACATCAGTTTGTATGTGCAAGGGACAAAGATGTTGTGCTGGGAAGCATATTCAAGTCCTTTCTACTCATGTACAGACCTCTACTCCGCTTTCTATTTTGAAAAATTAAACGTTATGTTGTTCCTTATTTATTTATCATATGTTTGAGCAGGAGTTTTTAAGGCTTTTAGACTCTTTTCCTCTGTTTTCTCTGGCTGCATTCATACCATAGACTGTAAATCAAGATGGACAACATGACTGCTACCCAAAAATGTAGCACAAGCAACCTGATCGTCACCTGGTGGCTTGCCGAAGTATAGGTCATACATCCCACCTCCTCCATGCAAATGGATGGGACATGGACTGAACTAAAGTCAAAGTACATGATAAATACCTTTTCTCAAAGATGATTTCTGTCATTTTATGTAGTTTGTATTACACTGATGTATGTGTGTGTACATTTTTCCAGTAAGATTGCTTTTAATTAGTGATTTGATGCTATAAAAATGGGAAGAAACATCATGATTGACAGGAAAGACTGAGTTGCAATTGGTCGAACGTGTGTTTTGAGGGTACCACTCTACCAAGGCTCCACACCTCGAACAATACTGCGTAGACTCTGGCCCCAAATGCGCAGCATAGCAACATTCACATCCAGGATATTTTAGCTTTGTTTATAGATCCTGGGAGGAAGTAGATTTGCATGATCCATCTTTATATACAGTCTATGATTCAACTTTATTGATCTATAATATTCCAGTACAAAATGAATTGCACTAAAGGTTTTGACAGAGAAGAATTAAGTGAATCAAATAATTGAATTCTATATTTTTGGGATAAACTTCGTAGTGCTCAACATGTACCTTGAAAACTTAAATATTAAACAAAATTAGTGTTTAATTTCGGTATTTTGTTTTTTGCCTCTTCATGATATGCCTCAATTATTTTGCACATATATTTTTTGTAATATTAAGTTTTGTCTCATAGATTGTAAAATTTAAGCTTTTTATCATCCAGATATTAATTATAATACACAACATGATGAAGGTAGTTTTTAGAAATTCTGAAATGTACTGTACCTCCTATACCACCATCTGACTTAATATAGGCAAAAAATATGGAATAGCAATAATGTTAAATGTGTGAAAGGCTCTGTTCTGTTATGTAACAGAAGCTGTGTGTGGGTTTCCTCAACCAGGAGTAGTTATGTGTATGAAGTATTTAGACATGCTCTGTATATAAAAGCAAGACCAGTGTGTATCCCCACAACACTTCACAGCCTTAAAATCTGTCACAAGTCATCATCGTCTTCCGTTTTTGTTCTGACTTGCTGCCACCAACCCCCCCCCTCCCCCTGATTGCACTCTCCAGCTCTCTCTCTCTCTCTCTCTCTCTCTCTCTCTCTCTCTCTCTCTCTCTCTCTGTCTCTCTCTCTCTCTGTGGGCATGTGACCTCGCAGCAGACTTGTGGGAACTCTAGTGATGCTGTCAAGCTGAAAGCCTCCCCAGAGTCACAGAGGAAACAACAGAAAGAAACATAAGAACAACCTCAAAATGTCGACACAAACCCGTGTATTTGTCAGGCTGACCTGGATTTACTCAAAACAGCATTCAGTCTCACCATAGAAAACTGTCACCACGCAACATATTGCTTTTTTAGAGATAGAAAAGCAGATAGGTCTGACATCGTTCCCCTCTTCAGATGCTGCTGCGCCTGCACACACGTCTGCTGGAAGACCCTTGTCAAGGCTACACATTATTAAGAGCAAGTATATATCGCTAGCACAAACAAGACGTGGCTGTTTAAAGGCAGGAGAAGGAGCTGCTTGAATTTAAAGAGGGAACAGCAGTCAGTCTCAATCATAACACCCCAAGTGCCATAGTGGGTTCACACACACAAAAGTACACCCACACGGACACACTTTGTTGTGCACAGACTTGTGCTCATGTGTTCTCTATCATTCTTCCAATTCTGTTAAAAGTGAGAGTAGAAAGAGAGTAGCAGCAGGGAAAAAGTTCCTAAGTACCCCCTCCAGTTCTCTACCATTTCTCTTTCCACCCTCTTCTGCCCGACACCCACAACACTCTCAGTCCAAACCCCCATTCCCACTTTGCCTCAGTGGCAAACTAAGGTTTATTTCCCTAGTGGAAATATTGGGCTGTCAGTCAGATCAATTGCCAGTGTCCAGGGCACTTCATGGTTCCTCTAATTATAATCCTGTGCAGCTGGCGTGGGCCCACGTAGCTCTGGGGCAGCCATTGTAATAGAGGCATCACAGGGCTATAGATGGATAGAGCGAAGCGTCGGCCAAAGCCTTGCAGTCATCGCTCGTGTTGGTGGAGAGGCTTTACTCCAGCAGTCAGAGCAGGGGCCAGGCTGCCTTATCTGGCTCCTCCATGCGGCTCGTTGTATGCTGGGGGAGTGCATTACCGATTCTCTACCCCCCTCTCTCTCCTCTTTGTCCCCCTACGCCGCTCCTCGCTCCTCACATCCTTATGAGAAGTCTAGGCACTTTGCCATGTGCCATTGTAGAGACAGAGGTGCCGTCTCCTCAGTAATATTCTGGATGGAACCAAATTATGGCTTGGGTGGCTTTGAAGAGTATGTAAAGTGTCTTTGTGTGTGTGTGTAATTTAGACTGGATATTTTGAGTTTAACCATTTACTTTATCATAAATAATAAATATAAGAAAATACAAATACAACCATATATATTACCTGAATTACAAAAACTTTTTTTTTAAAGATTCTCTGCATTGTTTATTCGATATAAAATAAAAAAAACTTTGATATCGGCATATATAAACTTTGATAGAACCACCAATATGTTTGTCAAATGTTCATATTGGCAGATTGTTTTTTTTAATGAGCCAACCGATTTACTGGTCGGGCTGTACTCAGTAATTGAAATAGGCTGTGCGATACTATCGGTATATATCAGGTTAGGATAGAAACAATGTCTCATATTGTGGAATGAGGTAACAGCTGCTATTACAGCTTGGATCTGAAATTACTCCAATTTACACGGTAACATTTACATAAACTTTTACAGAAAATTTTAGATCAGTTATGTGGATATGAAATTTACTATATAAGGATTTCAAATTTTGGTTTTATTACACAGTCCTAAGCGCAAGTGCAATTTTATTTATATATTCTGAAGTTATATGAATGTAAACTGCTGGCACTGAATAACCTACATTTCTGTTAAATATTGCCTCATATTTTCCCCTTCCAAACACCGCAGCGCTCTCGCCCGCGTCCTCACCAGTAGAAGTGTGAATACTATGTACAAATGGCACTCTGCCTCCCCCTCCTCGTCACTGGCGTTGTGCGATTCCCATCCCAACATGTTGAAAGAAGTGTGAGAGAGGAGAGCATGTGAGCAAGGGAGGGGTGAAAAAAGAAAGAAAGGGAAAAGGAAGGGAGAGAATTTGATGAGGAGGAGAGCAAGAGTGGAGACGAACAAGAGAGAATGAAAATGAGCACAGACAGCAAATGGGTGGGGGCAGAGAGCGAGGGAGTGAGGCTAAGAGATGTGGTTGAGCGAGAGCGAAAGAGACAATTGTAATATGAAAGGACATTAAAATGAGAACGAGAGAAAAGAAAACACAGGAAGAGAAGATTGTGATGGAGTGAAAGAGTGCATGGCAGGTGGGAACAAGTGAGATGGGGAGGCATGAACCAAAGAATAACAAAGGAGAGACATGAGGGTTATCGGGCGCAAGCTGGCATCAGATATACACAAGCTAATCGAGTTATAAGCTGCTATAAGAAACTATGGGCTTCTGCTGGAGACGGAAGGAGTGAGAGGGGGACAGACAGAGGGCGAGACAGACAAGACATAAAGAAACAGACATAAATGCAGAGAGAGGCGTATAAAGAAATCTAGAAGAAAACATTAGAGCGATTGTGTCAAGGCTTGGGGAAAAAACAGACTATAAGATCTTGTGTGTCTGGCAGAGGAGCTGAGGCTGGGGGAGACTGAGGAGATGAGTGAAAGGCACTGATGCATTTGAGAGAAGTACAGTAGAGTATATGTGCAACAGAGAGTCAGAAAGTCCCAGAAAGCGAGTGGGTCGATGAGGGATTAAATGGCTTAGATGGAAACTGGGAATGTGTGCCTCCACTGGCATGACCGTGTGTGTTTGTGTGTGTGTGTGTCTTCTGCATGTGTGTCTTTAAAAGTGTAACCTTTTGTGAAAGTGTGTTCCAAACCACTCAGGACACGGTGAGCGTAACTGCAGTGTTTTTTATTAATAATTTAGATATGTTGTAATTCTCTGAAGCATTAAATGTCCCCGTCTGATGTGGCTGATATGTACATGTGTGTATACAGGCGTGTGTGTGTTTGTGTTTACATGCATGACACCGTATATATATGAAAGTGTACATGCCTGTGTTTCGGCTTCAGTCGTGAATTTGCACTGCTGCTGGAGAGGGGGGAGGGAGGGGCGGTATTTAAGCTGCATGGTCTGGCAAACCAAATAGACCATGAAAGGAAAAAATAACAAAATCTGACCCCCTCCCTCCCTCGACCATTCCCGCGCTCCCCCCAATTCCTAGCGGATCGCAGAGTGCAGCTCAGGCTCGCTCTTCACTCTATTCCTTTGTGTTTCAAACCACTGGCTCCCTCTGCCACGCTTTATCTTTTATTTTGTTTCATATATTTTTTGGGAGGGTCTAGCTCTGGTAATTTTTCCCTTCGCTGCCTTGCTCTCTCTCTCTCTTCTGTCCTCCTTTCCCTTCTTTACTCTCTCCTTCTCCATCCTCTCACCCCTCTCACCCTGACCCCATGGCCTGTCAGAGGTGTGACAGGTGTGTCACGGCTCCGTCTGTCACTCTCTCAACTTGTTGACCTTTTGTCTTCGAGATTACTCCGCTGGCAGCTCTCTCCTTGCCAGCTTGGATTGACAAGATTGCCCGCTAACAAAAGCTCCGGTTGATGCGCTGTGACCATGCCACCCCGCCGGCTTCCAGACAGCCAGCCCTATCTCAACCTGCCACCGGGATGAGATTGGGCTGTGTGAGTGTGCCTGCGTGCGTGTGGTCAAGTTATTATTTATTTGTGTGGAGTCAGTATAAGCTTTTGGACTTCTCTATTAAATATCTCTCCATGTAAGAGAGAGAGAGGGGCAGGGAGGTAGGACCAAAAAATGCACAAATAGAGGGATTGTAGAAAGAATAGAGAAGAAGTGAGAAAAGAGGGGAGATGGGTGTGAGAAAGAGGGGAGGGAGCATGCGTCAGGAAAGATGCCCATAGAACTCTCAACCATTGTTTCTCCCAGTGTGAGTGGTGTATAATCACTCAGCCCGACCGCAGTAATGACACCATCTGGGCCTGGGGAAGACGGCAGCGTCTCTCAAGCTGAAAAATGGATTGCATAGATCCAGGGCGATTAGAGCATCAGCTGCACCCAAGCTACCTTTAGAATGAGTTCTAGCAGCTAATAATCACGGCAGGTAATGTTGTAGAGGCTCAAACCTCCACCTATATAAAAAGTTGGGATGGTAATGTTTATGAAATATTGTCTCAAAGGTGATTGATGTGCAGATTTGATTGTTTTTCAAAGTGTAAGCCAGGTGTATGGAGGAGGAGGGAGAGTTATTGTGTTGACACATAGTTTTGCCGTCAGTGTGTGAGGTGTGATTACTGCATACAGAATTTTCCCCTTAAACCTGCAGGCAAGGCCTCTTTAGTCTGATCGGACATTGTTCAACCTAATCCATCCACATTTTTCATTTACCAGTAGCAATCCCACTTAAAGCCGAGACACATTGGAACCAGAAAATGGCTCCTAGTCCTACAATCAAACAAACTCAAATAAAGGTCTGTCATTGTACTCCAGGCTCCAGGGCTCATGCATTCATTGAATCTGTAATGCAGCATCCATCTCCATTTTTAAAATGATACCTAATTTATATTTTGTTTTTACAGTATTTCTTTTGTGAAGATGGTGCTGGAAAAAAGAGGAGAAAAAAGAAAACATGACAATGATGGTTCTCAATGACCTGTTGCCATGGAAACACTTCTCTATTGATCTAGCCAGCCCTCATCTCCTTTTACATTTGCCTTCACTCTCACTTTTTCCCCCTTCAATCAGTCTCTCTTTAGTTACTCTCTCCATCCTGGGATGCACTTGGTTTCCATCTGTCTGTCGTGTTCTGTCATGGAGATTGATGCCTTGTGGGGCTATGCTAACCTTCACCTGGTTCGAGCATACATTCTGCTCTTCTGTTCCAATCTGTCAGATTAGATCCGCCGCTACCTGCCTCATCCATAAACACATTTATTCAGAATTTAAATCCTAACCCCGGGCGACGATTCAGTAAATACTTTGAAGTGCAACTGCGTAACGTGATTGCATTATTAAATGTTCTTATGCCCAAATATAGACGAACTGCAGGCTAGGAACAAAAATGTACTTCATGCTCATTTCAGCTCATTTTAATTCATTCTGTAATCTACGCTGCATTTGCCCCCTGACACACTGTTGATAACATGCCATGCAGCCCCCCCCCCCCTGTATTTATTTCAGTTTTCTGTGGACCTTTTTTGCATCAACTTGCTTAGGATTTTACTTGGAGAACTATGAAATGAAGTTGTTTTTTTGGCCCTGCAAACTTTTACAAGTAGGCCCCATAGTATTTAAATATGTCAAACCAAAAGGGAACTTAACAGCACATAACATTTGCAATTAAAGATAATGTTATTCTCAGTTCCCTTTTCTACTATAAGGAGATTGACATGCTGCACCTGGATATTAATTCAGAAGATACTAATCTGATGCAGACAGAAATCAGTTTAACTTGTCATTAAACAATGAATGCACGCTAACTTCACATTTGTAATCAGCTAAGCTAAGATCATTGTGATGGTGCATTCACTGCTGAACATGTTCACTTATATTACTGCACATCTGATTGCACACAGTTTTTTTCAAGGCCAGTGTGATTGTGTTTTGTATTCCTTTTGCACAAATTAACCTTAAAATTCAAGCCTATCTCTGTGCCCTGAGGGCTTCTCCCCGACCTAATAGAATTTATCAATGTGTGTTTATTTAATTTTCCTATTCAAAGAGCTTCCTTTTTTTCTCGCTTTCAAATGAATTATTTAACCAAACAATGGAAGCAGGATTGCTTGTTCTGTATGCCAAGTACAGTATCAAAATGACACACATATGCACAGGCATAGGCACCAACATTTCATACATTTCTTTGTGCGTTGTCCCAAATATACACTTTCGGGCAGTACATGTAGCATTTAAATTGCCACCCTATGTGATTTTCTCATCCCTTTCTTTCAGCCGGGACCATGACTAATGCTAGGAAAATGGCAGGGAATATTTTCAACATGAGGAGACCATTTTCTAATGGTCCAAGGAAGAATATATTTTAAAATGGAAACTGCACAGGCAGCTCGCAGGCCTCCTACACAATAGCACAGTTGTAAAGCATGTGTATACTGTATGTGTGTGTGCGCACATGTGTTGCGTGGGTGCATGGGTATGTGCTGCTCTAGGCACACTGTAGGTGGCTGATACATCATATTATGACTGCTAATGGACAACAGGCTACATTGACATTTAAATGAAGCTGATCTTCTGCCTGAAATACAGATAACGCACCACTGGTAATTCTATTTTCATACATGGGTGCTTCTGGTAATCTTTGCTTACTGATAACAACCTTTATGCAAAATAAAGAAAGATAACGGACAAAAAACTCCAGGTAAACATTTTGAGATGATAAAGTTGTTATATAATTATTAGCAAACTGTCTTTTGTAAGTATCCATCACAGACTCTCTGGTTCGTCTTTGTCCTGTTCACATTTTGGTTTTATTACCTCCGCCAAGGAGGTTAGGTTTTCTTCAGCGTTTGTCCGTCTGTTAGCAGCATTTTACAAAAACTACTGGAGTCTTTTCTAAAAGACTAGGTGGAAGGATGCAATGTGGGTCAGGGAAGAACCCATTAGATTTTGGTCTGGATCAAGGGGTTGATCCAGGAATTGTTTTCACTTTATTTATTATTGCGAAAAGGGGCAATTCTTTTGATGGTTTCACCAATTTTCCAGAGAATAATGCATGGATCCAGATGAAATGTATCTTATTTAGGGGACTGATATCCATGAGTGTATACTAATTTGGTTCAGCTTGATTGAATTTAAGGGAACTGTTGGGCCTTGGTGGAGGTATGCGCTATTCTGAGTGCTACTCTAGCTGCTAAATTAAGTGGTTTAGATTAGAGGCCAACCAATATGGATTTTTCAGGGCTGATGCCAATACAGATAATAGGAAGGAAAACATTTCTGATATTGGCCGATGACTAACCATAAAGGAAACACAAATACAACCATATGAATATGTGAAAAAGAACTTCAATCGTGGAAATAAACAGAAATGCATGAATATCTTGTATGCATTGTTTATTCTGTAAAATAAGTTTTAATATTGTCGCACATGTGAAAGGCTTATATTGGCAACCAATATTTTTTTGACTTTCTGAAGCATCAGATCTCAGAAATTCTCAGTGGAATTTATCTTTATAGGACCCTATAGTTAAGCGATACTGTAGGTCCATCTTCTGTGTCTATCCATGTGACACATCTTGACACTGTAACAAATAGAGATTCAATTATTTTGTCAGCCTTCATTAGATTACTGTATCATTCAATTTGTGTCAATCGTGCCATGTTGCTGTTCTATAAAGCTCTTGTTCAGATACTATCTGTTACAGGCCTGACATCATCCTGTCTACTCTGCACTCCATTTTCTCCCCTTCCCGGCTCTCCCAGGTCTGTCTTCCTCTTCTCCTCTTCCTGTCTTACCTGCGTGACTCCAAACTCCTCTACCAGCGTGTTGGCCTGTTTTCTCTCTCTCCCCTGTCTGCCTGTACTCCTGCCTTCACAGTATGACAGCCCACTAATGAAAGCAAGATAAGCATGCCAAGCAAACTGTTCATTTCAAATTAGAAAAAAAAAAACTCCTCGTCACACATAAGAAAAAAAAAAAAAAGTCGCCCCCCTCCCCTCAACCTTATCATTGCTGTAGTCCACCCTCCTCTGCCTGTCCCTAGCTAGCCGGAGCAAATTTGATTGGGTCTGGATAGGGAAAGAATGGCAGCAGATAAGGCGCCTGAAACTGTCGCCAAACAAGGCCTGATGCAGCCGAGGATAAGGGCCGAAACGCAATTATGTCGGCAGAATTCTTATATTAAACCCCAAACACAAGTATAACACTGCCGCCACCTCCGTCGCCATTCCTCCACCCCTCATCCCTCTATCCTTCCATCCCTACCTTTTCTCTGAATGAAGAGTGTGTAATCTCTGTGGGTACAGATCTCTCTCTCAGGTCTTATCGTGGCTGTAATCGCACCCCTCCCTGCCTGCCTCCCCCTCTCCTCCCCCAACCCTGCCCAGTCAGATGGACTGTGCCTGATAACAGCACCGCTAAAGAAACATTTTTCCCTCCTCCGTGGAATAGGCCAGCACTCCTGTCAGCTTGAAGATAGTTACAGCTGTTTTCCTCTTTCTTCCTTAATGCGTTTCACACTTACTCTGAGCATCTTTGAGGTTGTAATGGTGGGAAAGACATGTCACAGTTTACACAGCAGGCATTATTTTGCGTCTTCCATTCCTTAGCCCACCGACGATACAGAATATAGTGTCATGTAGTGTCATATTCTATTTTCCTCTGTATAGAACATATTTATATTCCCACAGCTTTTGCCTTATTCATCAGAAACAGCTTGAGGAATGCTATGGAAATTCAGGTCAGTTGTTCCTTCAGCTACTTAGTCACGACCGTTTCAGGAGGAAGATTCCAGCGCCGTAACATTTTCTGCTAATGACGGAAGGGCCTTCCTCTTTCCCAAAGCTCTCTGTCAAGGAAAATTGAGTTTAATTATAATAATGTTCGCTAGCTCTGTCTGGTAACCTCTAGAAATGACTGTCAGTATCCCAAACATATACATACATCAGTGTCAGCGAACATACAAGTTTATTTTGTATGTCTTGTAGAATGGTTTATGGAGAGCAACGTATCAGAAGAACAATACCCCGACCCAAATCAAATAGTTAATTGATAATACAGTAAAATGTAAAAAGGCTATGTCTTTCCAAAATCAAACAAAGAACAACCAGTGCTCCAGTGGCATTGATGACATTATTATGCAGGGAGAAGATGTCTTTAGTTGCATTGTTCTGAAAAGGGGTGATGATGGGGAGTTGAGGAGGGTGTATTGGAGATATATAGGGGTTGTAGTTTGGAAGAGGCGTGTGATAGCGGTGGGGGAAGGTGGGCTGGCCAACATGCAGTATTCTGCTGTTTCCTGTCCTCCAGCTGTGAGGGCCACGGCTGCCACAGCACTATTAGGGGGTCTGGGTCACCGCCTGCCGAGTGCTCCATTGTCAGCTGCCCGCTTAACAGAAAGAGAGGGGAGAGAGAGGTCCAACCTCTATTGTGCCACCACTGCAAAACAGCACAAGAGACAAAAAAACACATCAGATGACTGTATAATTACACAGTGAATGTAGTCCCTCCCTCACCAGCATTTCCTTTTTTTTCCTATTCATTTCTTTTCTTTGCCCCGTCTCTTTCTTTTTTTCCGGTAGAGTGTCTGCTAATTAGGCGCTTCCATTAGGCAGCCTATAATTGGTTTGAAAAGTAATGACAAGCAAGTTTATTTACAAGGTAGTAAGAATAAAGGCAGGCTTTGTGCTGATAATAATCATTTACAACTGCAGTAAAGGAGAGAGGGAAAAAGTCCAGAATCACTATTATTTGATGGACAGGCAGTTCAGCACACTATGTGTAGTTATCAATGTTTTATCTTGTCTGTAAACACACTGCACTCCGCACACGGCCAGCCATTTTTTCATTTTGCTGCTGTTTTGTTCAGTGTGCAAATACAGGCCTTTCTTTGATAAATGGGTGAGCTTGAGCTAAATCAAAGAAGACGTGCTGGGCAGCTTTCTTCATCTCTTCCCTCCCTGCCTTCATGCCATCATTATGCTAAATGTACAGAACTGGTTTGTCAGCTGAAAGCCCAAGACTCTGCTTAGTTGGTGTGATGGCTTGAAGGGAAGAGTCAGACATGGTGTTATTCCAATAATGTACAATTTTCCTCTCACAGTCGATTGGTAGGTGAATGCAGCAGAGATGGCAGGCTAAGCGAGGGAGGGCTGACCAAAAGAGAGTGAGAGTGAGAGCGAGGGAGGGAGAGAGGGAGGGGGGTAATGCCCATTGCACTATTGGACATCTCTGCCCTTCACTTTCCAGGCAACAGATGGAAACAGTGTATTAAGTCACCCAGGGGCAACCCTGGACACCCTGGCATAGCCAAGGCATGGCCAGGTTCAGGGGGAGCAGGTGGGCATCTGTTCCATGCCCTTAATCGCTTGCCGCACCCACTATCCCTGTGGTGAGCTTGGCTTTTTGTGTATGTGTGTGGAGAAAGTTATTTATATCGGTGTACAGTATGTGTGTCTTGGTGTGGCACCACTCTGCTTCCTTCAGTCAGGGGTAAGGGGGATTCACTCTCTGTTACGGGCTACTACAGGCAGGTTTACCGCACTTAGAGTGAACAGCACAGGAAATAAGTCATTGGTTACCACCATTTGTTCTAACCAATGTAACTAGGGGCTCTTTCAATCATGCCTTGTTAGGTCTGGACCTTCAGACTTTTCAGTTTAGTCCGAACAAAAATAACAGATGGGAAAAGTGCTTCGGACCAACGTCTGACAAAAAGAGATGCTCTTGGTCCGGATTAAAAGAACAATGGTTTGGATCATTTAAATTTTTTTCTGATAGCTCAGACTGACATCAAACGCATGTCAAGTTAGGTAGATGCAGGACGTGTAAAACTAACTGGATCAAATGTTTACAATGTAACAACGACCAATGGTTCGGACCTTGGTGTGAAAACACTTTAAGTAACATCTACTTTACCTGGAGAGCTATGTAAGGCCTATGGGTGTATCAGGCAGGGTCAAACAAAATCAGGCATTCATCAAAAACATCTTATAGATGACATTTGACAATGAATGTATGCAAACTGATTTAAGTTAACATGTGCAATCATTCTCATGGGGATGAGTCCAACTTCTTCACTATTATCAAGCAAACATGGCTAACATTGAATTTAATTCAAATTTCTTTGTTGGTACGATAGATAAGACATTAAATGATGTGAAATCCAAGTGAAACATCCAGGATATGTCGTTGGGTTTAATGTGGCCTTACATCTCAGTAAATGACTGCAGACAGCCGCTGTTGTGTTAAAGCACCATTGAAGATTTTGTTTTTCCTGTTGTCGGCTCTCACAAGTTTATGTGCTTACCTTTTAAATATTGAATCAGGCTCTGTAGCAAACATGAACAGCCTTCAGTAAATATGATTGGCAGTCACGTTTCAAAGCCGGGCTAATTCCAAGAAGCTATTGATCTCTCTCTGCCTCAGCTTTCGCCTTGTACCAGCTATGAATACCTGTTTACTTTGCCTAGACCCTGGGCTCTAACTCGTTTCACGCTGTCCGTCCGTCTGCCCGTCTATCTGCTGCTCTTACAGCGGGAAAATAACTTCTCAGACATCTCTCAACATGGTGCTAGTGCACAGTGGATAAACAAAGAGGAGTAGCTTGCACACTGCACAACAAAGCAGAGATGCTGACTGAGTGGGTACTGCAAAAGAGGATGCTGCATTTCTGATAGAACTAGAATAGTGTTTTTCAGGATGTAAATGATGACTGTTTATTGCCTATAGTCTAGAATTGTAAATCAAATGTGCAAACTAATAACCTTGTACTAATACCGTTTAAAGGATTTCATGTGGTGGTGTGTAAATCCCTTGTTGTCCCTCTATCTTTGTCTTTCTCTAATTCATGACTCATTCTTTGTCATCATTTCATCCACTGTATTAATCTTCTACCTTCTGGCCTCTCAGTACAAAGTGATCTGTATGAAAAAAAGTATATTACGAGCTCTCCCTGCCTGAGCTGCACACTTTATTGCTGTCAAACCAAGCTTGAGATTTGGTGGGAATCGGGAGCACAGGGGGAATGAGGGAGGGAGACAAGAGGTGAGGAAGGAGGTAGAGAGAGAGAGAGAGAGAGAGAGAGAGAGAGAGATGATGGCCCAGGCTCGACAGGAGACTTAGCTTGTTGTTCCAGTTGAGTTTTACTTTACTGAGCAAATCATTTGGTTGACTGGCGTGGTGTGTGCGCCCCCCTTCCTCCACCTTTTCATCTTCTCATCTCCTGTCCCACTCTGCCCTCTGCCGCTCTCCTCCAGATTGGAGAGAACATTGTGTGTGTGTTTGTGTGTTTGTGTGTGGCCTCTTCCCCTTATGTCCTGCTGGTCATAAGCAGGGGTATGAGCAATGATATAACTCACCACAACTTCCAGATCACTGAGCTGTGTGGGTGCAGATGGGGCAAATTTGTGGCCAAATTCCAGCAGTATAATCCAAATGAAGATGGTCTGAGTGTTGCGTGTGCGTGTGTGTGTGTGTGTGTGTACTCGTACTTCTATCTTTGTGAGGATCAGTTAGAGTTAAAGGCCTTGCAGAGTGAAGACATTTTGGCCAATTCTGTCAACTTGAGAGAGCTGTTTGAGGTTACGGACCTGATTTTAGGAATTGGGTTACAGTCAGGATTAAGTTAAGATTAGGACTAGGGTTGGGGTTAGGTTTTTTTAGTTGTGATGGCTAGAGTAAGGGTGGGGGGCTATGGAATCCAATATGTCAGTGAGTCTCCTTACAAATATATAAATGTCTATGCATGTATAAGTTGTCCTACTTTACTGTCAACGAAGGGCTTATGCAATTTTAAAGTTAGTCCAAGTAAGTTTTTCATCTGCTTTCGCTCGTAGACCACAGGCATGCACTCGCAGAAATATAAGTGTTACACTGTGAGTCTACAGTTTATTGTCTTTGCCTTTAGGTGTGCTCTGTGAGCTACAGCACAGTTTGACACATTATGGGCCAAGGAATGAAGTGCTACTTAGAAATGCAAGACCACATCCCAATCTTATTTCTCCTCCGCACACATGAGCGTGCTTAACTACACACACGGACACACATACGCAGGAAAGCACACACGCACATCGTAACTGAGCTTTGAAGAGTAACGAAGCAAACAATGAGTTTCCCCAGTGCATTGTGGCTCGGCTGCCCTGCTTTAAATGTGAGGAGAGTCATCAGCACTTAAACGCTTGATTGATGGCACAGAAGTGAGGATGATTGTGGGATATGCCAGCTCCAAATGACAAGCAATTACTCATTTTGTGTAATGAAAACCTTAACACCAATCATTGAAGCTTTACACCGTGCTAATGCTTTATGTAATATTATATGTTCCTTTCATCCACCCCTACACCCACCCCCGCTGCCATCCCTCGGGTGTCGCAGCAGACGTTTACTAAATAACATAATTTGTAATGGCTGAAGTGATGGCACAACAGGCCTGCTAAGTGAGCGAGCAGAGGCAAGTGTTTTATGGCTGAGGGTTGTTTTTTTATGAAAGCTAATCTATGGTGAAGAGCAGAGAGTCCTGGCAGGTCTACTTACAGTAGCCATGCAGTCATCAGTGCCATTAGGTCTTCTGATTACTGTTCTAAATGTTTGTGCCGCTTTTAGCCTCACACTTTTGTTAGTTGCTATGGCAACAAAGGCTTAATTATGGTTTTTAGTGTGTGTTTCTATGTTGCCGTGTGTTGTGAATGTGTTTGTGGCCCTCGGCTTTAGCCAGCATTACATCTGTGTGGGTACGAATGCGCACACGCACACGAAGCAGGCGTGTTCGTCAACAGCTCTGTGGCGTGAGATAATGAAAGTGCTGTCCTCCTTTCTCTCCTCTGCCTTTGCTCTGCCAAGACCACAATTACCCCTGCACTCCTCTTCCCCACAAAATCACTGTAATTATCTGCAGCCAGCATGGGCACACTGGCTGGCAACAGGTGCCATGTGAATGCTAATCCCCCTCCCCCTGGCTGCATGCTATTCTTCTGCCTGGCCTCTGACAAACCAACTGTCACTGGCAGAAGGAACGACACTCCAAAGCTGCACACTCCTTCAGAGCTGCATGCGTGTGGACAATAATTAGATGTTAAGTAGTGGGATGTCAAGACTAGTTACAATTTGAACCTTGTGTTGAGTCTGTACTGTGGTGTGCGTGCATACAGATATTTGCTTCCTTTTTAGGACTTTTTCTAGTATATACACCAACCTTGTCAGGACCAGCAGACCTGATGGGGACCAAAGATCCTAATGAGACAAAATTTTATTTCCGAGGTCCTGGTTAGGGTTAGGCATTCTTGGTTATGGTTGAGATTCGGGAAGTAGGGCGGCTGTGGCTGAGGGGTAGAGTGGTTGTCCTCCAACCAGAAGGTCGGTGGCTTGAATCCTAGCTCATGCCGAAGTGTCCTTGGGCAAGATGCTGAACCCGAATAGCCCCTCATAGATGCACTAATTGGGAGTCGCTTTGGATCAAAGCATCACCTAAATGACATGACATGTAATGTAATGTAAAAGGTTTTGGTTAGGCTGTCCACAATTAATGGAAATACATGTAGTGTCCTAACAAGGACAATTGTGCTAACTGTGTGGTGTGTGTGTGTGCGTGCTTGTGTTTGCATAGCATCCTTTCCACTTTGTGGTGTGTACATGAGCTAAGTTTGTACACACACAGAGACACACACACGCGCGTACACGCACACACACAGAGTGAGAGAGTGAGAGAGATTTGACATCAATCCATGGCATTAAATGAAGTGTGAAAAACAGGTCAGAGAGGACTTCCTGTCTTTATAAACAGCCTAAACGCTATCCAGATGTTCCATGCCTCTCCTGTCCCTACGAAATCTGCTCACGTCAGCACTAAATGGCAAAATATAGCCTCTTTAAAGTGATATACACTAACCGAGGCAAGGACATCAGTACCTACTACCTTGGCTGCTGCACTTTGGTCCTGTGGTCTGAAGTAAAAATGTCAGGCCCCCTGCCTGTATTTATAGTGCATTTCACTGTATTTGCCTGAGTACCATCCCAATGAAAATGAGCAATATCTCTTTATTTCTACTTTTGAGTGTCCATCTGTGCCAGGAATCAGTTGTGCTTTTAATAGTCCACATTTGACATGACAGGGATGAAGAGGAGGATGCACCCTGTTCTACTCACTCTTATGTAAATATGGTTTTGAGGCAGGTGAGCATAATGTGGGGAGAAGACAGAGAGTACTGGAAGGCTCCAAGCACCAGTAGCTATCTTTTTAGGAAAGAGCTGGCTTTCTTTATATAGCCAGCGCATAAAGAAAATATAGTGAAGCCAGCAGCACATAGACAAGACAGTAGAGCTCTGAGTTGGTGTGGTGTAGTCTGAAGTGTTGGATCAGGTGTCTCTTGTTTCCTCACGGTTCAGTATATCCCAGCTGTTTGAGCCGTGGTGTCCCGACAGACTCTCTAGCTCTGCCTGGTACATGGAAATGCTGCCAATTCATGTTAATAGCAACGACAAGGTGTATCGAGTGTAAAGCATTTTGCTGGCTTTTATTTTGAATGCAGTACATTAAGAGGAACAACACAACTGTTGGGGACAGATCAGATCAATAAATGAATAAATGATGATGGCTTTTACTTTCGAGGAACCCCCGAGCGCACACAAACACACACACACACACACACACACACACACACACACACACACACACACACACACACACACACACACACACACACACACACACACACACATAAAGACATATACCAGCACAACATGGTGCGCCCTGGCCTTCTCTCTAATGGTCGTCAGGCACACTGGTGTGACCTTTCCATCCACAAAGAAGAAGAAATGCCCAGAACGACTGATTGTCGTCTCTCTTTTCATTCTGCCCCCTGTTCCCCTGTTAGCTCAGCCATTATTCTGGACACAACCCTTTTGACATGGAGGCCACGTTCAATGTTTAATGCTGTTTGTTTTATATTCCTGCCTCATTTCCTTATATAAAAATTTATGATGACATTCTCTACCTTCCATAAAATATTCATAAATGTCATTACTAATAACTTTCATAGATCATCTAAATTGATCCTTCTGTCTGCTTTTATCTAAGCTGCCCAGCATGGATCCATTAGTTTGGAGTGAGAGACAAGCTCCACTTTTATATTGGTTTTGTGTAGACAGGACAGGGTGTGTGTGTGTGTGTGTGTGTGTGTGTGTGTGTGTGTGTGTGTGTGTGTGTGTGTGTGTGTGTGTGTGTGTGTGTGTGTGTGTGTGTGTGTGTGTGTGTGTGTGTGTGTGTGTGTGTGTGTGTGTGTGTGTGTGTGTGTGTGTGTGTGTGTGTGTGTGTGCGTGCGCGCGTGCGTGCGTGCGCATTTTAGACATGTATTAGACACTAGTACACATATATCAGTTTTCTAATCACTTCTGTATTTTCATCACACAACCGACAGATTCAGTTCATTTCCTTCAGACAGGTTCCAGCTGAGGCTCACATTCTTCCAATCTTTTCAATTTAAACCTGACTCCAGTCTTTCTGTATGTGGCCAGTCTTTCTGTATGTGGCCTAATGACTTAATTCTTTCTTGAAACAGTTTGTAACCCAAATAAGTTGCATTTCACACTAGCAGTGTATAAAAGAATGTGTAACATGTGTGGTAAGAGATATGTATATCCAGGCGTGAATCTTCATCCGCCGGCCTGCCTTGATGTTAAATATGTAATAGATTTCTTTCTCCTGATGCCTAGGGTTAGGGGGGTATATCATTCACAGGCTCATTTCACTTACATGATATGTGCTTTGACATATGCATTATCCTATATGCAAAACATATGACTAATTTTGCCGAAAAATAATAAGAAGTCATACATTCCCTGTAAATATCCCTCTCTCTCTCCTCCTTGTTTTTCTTTCTTTGTCTCTCCACTTCCCATTTCTCATTTTCCATCTCTCTCTGTCTTGATCTCTCTTCCTTCACGTGTCCTTTATTGTATCGAGGGCCAATTAATTATTGAACTGCATTTATTTCATTGTTATCATCATAGTTGGGGTTTGAAATGAAAGACTTGATAGATCACACCACTTTTTTCTGTTTTCACTGATGTAGTCCACTGCTAGGTTATACATCACCGATCAAGATATTGTCTTATCTCTAAAGTCTGCCTTTAATACTAAATTTTTGTTGTTTATAAGACTTTATAATGGGACATTTCCTATAATTTGTTGAAATTCATGGTCTTGAATTTGTATGTACACCTCTACAAACCAATATAATCTTTCCTTCAATGGCATCATATTGACAAAAAAGAGACGAGATAAAACGTCCATGAATCTTGATGCTAGGAAAGACTTCAGTAAGTCTTATTGGAACAACAACAATTTGTTGTATTGTTCGCCACGTCTGCTCCCCTGGATTTGCTGGTTGTCTGTTTTAATGATGGGGCCGAGCCTCAGTGTGTCCCTCTGTCTCCCGTCTGCCGTCCTGACACAGAGATGAAAGATGAAATGGAGATTGTGACTGATGCAATTACGGTGCTGCTGATTGAAGGAGAGGCCAAATTATCACCGCTCTGATTGGGCTTTGTCTGGACTGAGAGCATGCCACGCTCTGATTAAAGTGTCGCAGTTCTGTGTGTGTGTGTGTGTGTGTGTGTGTGTGTGTGTGTGTGTGTGTGTGTGTGTGTGTGTGTGTGTGTGTGTGTGTGGGTGTGTGGGGGGGGGTCTTGGATAGAAGAAAGGCTTTGGATGGTAGAAAGGAAAAAAATATACTTTGTCATCTTTGACCTTCCCACATGAGAGTCCTCCTTAACAAGAACTCGTATTTAACATTATTGGAGTACGATAGACTTTCTCTTTCTGGCTTTTTCAAAAATATTTTTTAGAAAGTAGTATAAAAATGGACGGCACTGTGGTGTGGTGTCTCCTCACAGCAAGATGGTTCCCTGGGTCTTCTGTGTGGAGTTTACATGTTCTCCCTGCGTCAGTGTGGGTTTTTCCGAGTTTTCCTGCTTCCTCCCACAGTCTAAAGACATGCAGACTGGGGTTAGGCTGATTGGAGACTCTAAACTGTAGGTGTGAATTGTTGTTTGTCTCTGTACGTTGACCCTGGGATATGCTGGCGAGCTGTCCAGCATGTACCACACCTCTCGCCCAATGTCAGCTGGGATTGGCTCGAGCTCCCCTGCGGACCTCGAAGGATAAGCAGTAAAGATAATGGAGGGATGTAATAATTCCTCTCGGGGAAGGGGAGGGGGGTGTCCTACCTCTCTGATTTAACAATTTCGCTCCTAATTTCTTTATTTATGTTTAATCTACTTTCATGATCAGCTACAGATTGAATCTCTGCTGCAATACCCACCTTGTACCACTGGAGGCCTCCTTTCTGTCTGTCTCCATCTGTTTTCTTGTTGGGCAATATAACCCAGTGCTTCTTCCATATATTTCTCACACTCTTTCTGCGCATGTTTTTCGAACGGATGCTTCCCCCAACCCCCTTTCCCTCTTTCTCTCTCCCTCTCTTTTTGGCCCCTCTCTCATCTCCTGCTCCACTCTTGCATCAGTCTTTTTCAAACAGCTTGTGTTCAGCTGAGCTCACACTTCAAACATGCATTTTAAAAGAACCGAAACTATCTCATGTTAGGGAAAAAAGCCCCTGAGTCTTATTTGCCCAGCACAGCCACACTCATTCCCTCCCTCTCTCCTTCTCTTTCCATTCAGCCCTCCATCCCGTCCCTCCCCATCCAAAATGTTGTTTGTTTATCATCATTGGGCAATCCAGCTCCAGGTTGTTGCATCAGAATTATCAGCGTGACTAGCGCCAACGCACAGTACATGTGCATGTGTATGTACTGTTGGTTCATTTGTGATTTCAGAGGGAGTTAGCTCATCCCTGTGGCTGATCCCGGGAGCCAGCTGTTGGCTGTCTATTGCAGCCTCACAGCATGGCAACATGAAGGTAACGCACCTCATATAACGTACCCCAACCCTATTTCTGCATAGGCCCGACTTGAAAGGCTTTACGCTCTCTCAGCAGGCACCTGATCCCTCCCTCAATCCCTCCATCCATCCATCCTTTCTTCTGTGTTTCCCTACCACTTTTTGCTTGTTCCCGTAGTAGACTGTAATACTAGGCGTTTAAATAATTACACATAGGAGTCCGCAAAAGCGGATGAATGGGAACCTCAGGCTCAGTGAAATGTAACCCCTCACCACAGCGGTTTATGCCATCTTAAAGCCGGGTGCTGATAGGCCAAGCTGTGATCATCGTGTGTATCTCTGTGTTGGTTTGCCCGGCTGTTTAAAACCAAGCCTGATGTAATCTGTGGGAAAAACAGCTTTCTAGTGACAGAGTATCTGGTTGGAGATCCCCAGGCTTTATCTGTAAAGGGAATCTGTCAGCTGAGAGAGCTCTCGTGACAGGGTCTGAAAAAAAGAGAGGATGATCCGTACTTAAGAGTTTAGGCAGATCAGAGGTGTTGCTTGAAAAATTGCATAATTTCTCATGTTTTCTTTTCTTTTTTCTTTTAAAGGTGAACTTTTCCCACAGGCCGGAAATGCAGGTGGAGAAACAGAACAGAGCAACTGACGTAAACAGATTGAACAGTATACATAATAAGTGCACTCTGTCTTTTTACGCTGCCACAAAGCAACAAAGCAACAAAGCAAACAAACAAAATTAAACACTACAGTTTTCAAACGTGTGTGGGGTATTTCGAAAAAACAGCATAAAAGTAACACTCGCCCACTAAACACTCAAACTAAGATCACGTGGTACAACTAGGCTATATGTGGCAGAGGGCTAGTGTACCATCAATAGTTGAGCTGTACTTTTCACCATCTCACATGCCAAGTGTAGGTTGCTTTGGAATTGTGTGCTGGGATTTGGCTTGCCCAGGCTCCCACTGATGTATATACGTACGAGGAAGGTTGGTGGATGGAGCCTGGCTCACAGCTTGAGTCCTGTTAATGCAGATGGCTGTTTCTGTACGGCGTATGTGTTGGGCTTATGTGCAATGCCAATGAATATTTATGTGTTTAAAGCACATTTGTGGTGGGAGGCTCCTGTGGATATGAGAACAAGACTTTGACTCCGAGCTGTAGTGAGTGTCAGGGGCTGTAGGGGCATTGGAGTGTGGCTTAGGGGATGAAGATTCCTATTCAGCTGCAGGCTTTATGGCTTAAAATGTCTTTATTTATAACTGGGACTGGAACATGAATATACATATACATAAATATTCCGTAAAAGTGAGTGGGCAGTCCACCTTTGTTTTAGATTTGTTTATTACCTCCAACAAGGAAGCAATGTTTATTTGTGTTTGTTGGTTTGCTTAATCTTTTGTGGGAATATACAAAACATACTGAACTGATTTGCACCAACTTGAGGGGTGGGGGGGGATGGGGCATCGCACAGGGAAGAACCCATAAAATGTTGTTGCGCATCCAGGACTTTTTTTTCATCACCTTCCTTAAAACTGTGCAATAGGCCATTTTTCCACTTCTTTCAATTTCTCAGGATAGAATATGTGGGTCTTGTAGAAAAGTAGACATATCAAGGATTGTTTGACCTTGGCAGAGATATTGTTTATAATATCGCGAAGAATATAGATGAAGAGGATGACAGCAACAGTGGTATAGGAAGAACTGTATTACTAATGGAACATATTGACTCTTGGAGGGCTGAATCAGGTTTAAATCAGCCCAACATTCCTGTTGTCTGAGCCCAGCTTTAGAGAGACACATCAAAACATAAATAAGCATGTATATGCGTAACTCTCAAATAAATATCCACAACCACAAGATGACACATCTTGTGGTTTTGCTCTTTACTTGGAGAGGGTGAACGAGTTAATTACTCTTTAGGATCTTTTAAATAAAAGTCTCAGATATCCTCATGGCAGTGTCTGTATCACTTAATGAGGTAAAACCACAGAGAGAACATCAAATGGATTTTCAGGGCGGAGTTTGCAGACTGAGTTTCCAATAGTGTAATAATGGAGTGTCTGCAGCTCCTTTCGCACTTACCTACTGAGTGTATACTGTATAGTACAAGGCCACCACTAATCAAATTCTCTCTCTTTCCCTCCCCCACGCCTTCGGCTCTGGTGCATCTCCAACATCAGGTAAGAAATTGTTCTATCACTCCAGCAATCAATAGCAATATGGCCTGTAGCTAGCAACACACTGACACTGTCTACACTCAAAGATTTAGATGTGTGCAAATGGCAGCAGTGATATTTTACTCCAGACACCAACAATATTATCAGAGCCCAGGTGAAGCAGCCCAGTAAATCCACCTCTCTTCCATTGTTTGGATCTTTTATCAAGACTGATGCTCCCCACGTAATGAAAGCTATTTGGCAAGAGCTGTCGCTACGTGGCGTCCTGGGAGGGAGCTAAAAATGCTCTGGCTCACGTTGAAAACAGCTCGGCTCAGGCAGCTGCACCGCTCCTGCCGTTGTGTGGTGCGTCTCCTCAGTCCTCAGCCCTCCTGTGACAGCTCCCCCCAGTTTATGACAAATGGCGGGGCGCTGAGCAGGCTAACAGGGAGGTAATGCCTGTTGGTTCATTAGTAGGCCAGGTCACTGTGGGCTGAGGACCAGACATACATTGCTCTACGCTCCCTGCTCTGATGGACAGAAACACTGGTCTTGTGCAAAGAAATATAATATATAACAAATGGAAACCTCATTTATGGTTGCACAATTGCAAATGAAATGTTGTAACAGATTTCTCCCTTGAACCAATAAGACAGTTGCTGCTGTCATGGTCATTTTTCATATAATTTGCACTTATCATTCATTGATGTTTGAATGGTCTTTTAATGATCCAGTCAAAGATTTTTCCCAACCAAGTCCTGACCTTTAACCCACAGACCTTGGCCCAAAGTATGGAGATGAAGTGAGTCTCTGGTGATCAGCTGGCATTAGACAGTTGATCCCATCTTAAATGCCATCCCTTTTTAATCAAAATATTCTTTATTGGCTGTTGGGAACCCCCTAACATCTGTTCTACCTCATCCTTGAAATCAATAGGCAGGCGTAGCACCATCCTTTTCTACCGTTCTGTCCTTCATTTCCTCAGTCCCTTCCCTACCACTCACAAACTCTTTCTTTTTATCTCTTAGTCACTCACTCTCCTCTCTCCATCCTATCTAAGGGCTCTCAGAGGGCCACAGCCCAAACTGCTGGCCCTGTCTGTCTATTAATAAATGGCATTAACTACCTGGTCCTTCAGGGACTATTCATTTTAAAGATGAACTACCTTAAAGTACAACACAATGCCATCTCATTTTTACTGCTTCCTCATTACTGCTCAGGGCAGCTCTAGACTCATCACCAGCCCTTCTCCTCCACCCCCTTATCCCACCATCCCTCTATCTTTTCATCCTGCCTCAACCACTCCCTTCCCTCACTTTCCTTTTGAGTGAGCGAATGGAGCATCCATAGCTAAATCGATAGCAGAACAAGAAAAATGATTATGATCACAATGGTAACAAAGTTTCCTTTTCTCCAGATGGATTTCTAATTTTCATAAACTCCCATCAGCGGGATGGTTTGGCCTTTGAATAGCCAGTGTTCCAGTTCCCATCTCTGCAAATGCATTTACAGCAATTGTGATGATAAATCTAGGCCCTCATGCTAAAGTGTTTTATACTTGTATAATTACCATAATAATCAAGTTTATTGTGGAGTGGCGTGCTATGCACTACCATGGGTGTTTCATTCTTAGCAATTACTGTTATAAATGTGCCACAGCTACTGTGTATCTGCACAATAAGCTTCCCAGGCCAGTGTGATCCATGACAATGTGTTACACTGCTGGCCTGCTAAATCATTTACAGTACAACATATAGAGCCTGTTATGTTGGCTTTAATTACCCCCACTCACAATAAGCTTCACTACCATGCTTACTAATTTCACAGTAGACAGCTAATATCACAATCAAAGAGATCAATACAGCTACAAAGAAAATACACATTTGCATTTGGTTGTCCTCTGATTAAGTATTTTTAAGGTATTTTTCTCCATTATATTTTTTTGTTTTAGTAGAAGATAAATCTGAATGCTTGCAAACGTTGCACACGTCTTCCCTTGTGTCTGAATGTCAAAATATTTGTTCCGGGTTTGTTTTAGAACCATGGCAAATGGGTGAAGGGAAGGTTTGAAGTTGTAGAGGAACAGCCTCATTATACTCACCAAGCTGCACAGTTATTCTGTATGAAGTGGAGATAAAAGCAAGGGAAAAGCTGAGAGCAAGAAGAAATAAAGAACATGGGAAAAAAAGAATGTGGTGAGAAAAAAAAGAGGAAGCTTGAAGGAAGAGAAAAGGGGGCTGGATCAAACACATAAGGGGGAGGAAGGAAGGGAAGAAGGAGGGGAAGCTCCATGTGTTTCTAAAAAAAGAAGCAAAATACAAAGTTAAAGAGATCAAATTATTGCAAGAGATAGGGACTCCACCGGTATGACTGGTTTATCAGCTGAGCTTAATCGTTTAGAGTCTCTCTCTCACTCTTTCTCTCTGAAGTCCTAAAGACAATTTCAAATTACTCTATGCTGATATGGCTAATGTTAATTAAAACCTGAATGCTTCAGCCCTTATTGTGCTGATGTTTTAAGCGTCAGAACCTTTTTCTTTCTTCTTTCATTTCTTTCTTCTTTCTTCATTTCCTTCTCATAAGAAATATATATATATACACACAAGATGGGACGTGACGAGCACGGCTGGGCCATCAGAGTTAAAGTGACCGGAACTATTCGGATTCATGATCCGACACCATCGATTAATAAATGTGATCGTCATTTTGCGATAGAGACGAGCACACACACACACACACACACACACACACACACACACCCACCCACCCACCCACCCACCCACCCACCCACACACACACACACACACACACACGCGCGCGTGTGAGGTGGGGGGGCACCCTAATACAGTAAAGGCTAAAATCATATATAACCCTAACCCAAAATTGTTCATACTGTTTCATGTCTTATATATATTTATACACACATACATTTACATATGTATATAATGTTTACCAGTTGTGCTGACGTTCACAGCACATTAAAGACATTAAGACAACTTCTTTCCCATGCATATGAATAATTAAAATGCTCTCTATCAAATGTTGTCATCTTAGTCTGGGTATTTTGTGTGTGTGTGTGTGTGTGATAGTGATAAATTACCATTCACACACCTCAGGTTTACACTGTGTGAGCAGCTGCCAAGCGAGCCTTTAAAGACTAGTTCAGAGGCAGCTCTTTAGCACACGTGCTTTAGTTCACTAATATTAATTCCTCCACCTTACACTACACTAACATTGCTCCCACACCCACACACTACTGCTTTAATGCAGGAATTCATGCAAAGCAAGCATAAAGACCACTCGTGCACAAACACTAATTCGCATTGTCTGATGCTTGAAGATACACGCAGACAAACACATACCGGCCTTCCCCAGGTAGGGCTTTCAATCGAGACACAGTCCCGACATTCTTCAAAGACCAGGCTCCACTGGCTCCGTTTCATTCTTGTCTTGTCTGTCTGTTCTCTGAGACAGATGTACTGTATGGTTCTGCTGAACTACTGAGTCGAAGAAAATCACTCTGTTTTTGTGCAGAGACGCGTCAATCACTGTCCTTCAATAAGCCATCTGGCACCTTCTTGGCCGTGGCTAATATTTATAGATGGCATAATTATATTCACATTGTATGACTGATTATATGGCAAGAAAATAAGCAGACTTATTATGGTTTCACTTGTCTAAAAGTATTCTAACAGGCCACTACACCTGGTGTCCAACAAGAAGATTGAGGTAAAATTGAGCGCAGAAATTCTTGTTGCAGTGTTATAATATCATGGTTTCACAAGTGTGAGCGTGTGCACGTGGCCACTGGAGAACTACATTTAAGCTCTCCACCATAGACAAAAAGGGTTAATTTGACACCTCCAAAAGCTATTTCGACACCCGGGCGACCGTCGCTACTATAGCTGCCCGGTTTGACATTCTATCTTGTTTGTATCCTCCCACATTGAATATGCAATCAAATCGCTCCCCCAGCAGATGAAATGGCATCCAGTTGACTCTCATATCCTCCACATGCATGATGTGAAGGCTCCTCATAGCGAGTGTGTATGTGTGATGAGGGGGTTGAACCAACCCCTGGGATCTGCTCTGTGATGAAACATTCAAGAGGAGTTGCCAGAGGAGTGTATTCAACAACCGGCTGTAAAATGAAGCTCTGGAAAAGCAATCTCCACTCACAGAGACCTATTGCTTTCATTACCACCGAAGCTCTGTGCATCAAAGGCTATATTTTACTAAGATAAACGTTATGTCGTGATTCCTCGACGGTGGGAGGGTCTGGATGGTCATTTGCATACCTTATACATGCATGCTGAGTATACAAAGAGCTGGATAAAAACATTACTTGAATCTTCGTAGTTCATTCTGACCCTATCATACTTTGTAAAGTGTGGAGCATGTATATTATGCCCATCCCACACATATTAAATGAAGATAAATAGATTGCATTAATTGTATAGTATCCGCGCTAAAGGCACTGATTAATGCCACTGTTTGCTGATTCAGGCGCTGTAGTGATTTATGAGCACTTTTATAGCTGATAATTTTCATCATGCACATTGTTCATTCTAAGGCGTTTGCAAGTGAAATTATGCATGTGCGTGCACGTGTGTGCGTGTAGTTCATAGGCACATGCTGTAGCAGTGAACATGCAGGGAAATTCCATGAGCGTGTTTGTAGAGGTGAGTGAGGGAGCAGTCAGCGTTTGTTTAGCTAATCAGGCAAATGAGTGTCATAAAGCAAGCCAGAGGCAGGAAACCCACTGAGGAAAGAGCCCCCCCACTTCTCCCTCCTGGGAATAGACCTACCCACCCTACTCACGTCCCACACATTACATTTCAGCAATTAAACATTGACTGATGCCTGACTGATCAAGGTTACCAGGCCAAGGTGAAGCCCAATGAACAGTGTCACATTGCTTTATGGTCTCTATCCCATAGGTCTCCATTTTGATGGACCCTGCAGTGCACTAATAAACTCTGCACATTGAAACTATCCTCACATGACCAAATGTCAACATTATTTGTCCTTAAAATGGTCCAATGCTTATGTTTTCCGCACAAGTGACTCTTCAGATCTTGTAGACTTTTGTGTCTTAATGACTGTTTCAAAAATGAGAGGTTTAAATTAATGAATGGCTGTAACTTGATAGACATTTTATTTTTGTGTCCGACCCTGATCCGATAGCCGTGTCATCATGACTGAACCTGACCCGAACCCAAATCATTAAAAAAGAAAAATTGACCGACCCGTTGTGATGGGCTCGGGTCAGGTATCCACACTCTAATATGTATCTGTCAGAGCATTAATACTTATGTTCTAAAGAAAACAACATATGCCAAAACACTAATGAATATAATTTCAAATAAAAAAAATAAGACATAAGTCATTTTAAAAGCACTTACAAATGACCCTTATTTGGCATTTAAGCGTAAGTACTTTTGTACACAGAGTTGCGAAGTGGACTGCTTTGGGTGCCCCTTGCCCTCAAAGTAAGAGTCCCATTTATTTCCTCTGTGGACAATATGAGCTGAGCAGATTCATAGCTCATGTGAAACGCTCATGTTTCAATCATCGGGACAAAGGACTAACAACTGCATTAGAAGAAAAATATGTTTTTTTTATTTTAAAAAGTTGAAGGTAAAAGCATGGGCACATAAAAAGATGAGAGTTGGCTCCTAAGGTGCAATTCAGTAAGAAATATCCAGTCACGGAGCTTTAAGTCCTTTTCAGATACGTTCCTTACAGTGGGCAAAAAATTACGATTATACTGCTGATACGACGCAGTTTACACATACAGCTGGAATCATAGTGGGGTCAGTTTTGGATGAATTCGACTGTGCTGTGCTTTATCCATATTTGCAAAGTGATTTAGTTTCCTTATTGATTCACACTTCTGACTGGCATTTTCTCTATAGCAACAGTGGCTGAGGCTCATGGGTTGTAATTTTTAGAGCCATCTGTCATGCCTAGCTGCTGGAACGTTTTTCTTAAGACAAAGATTAATTAAGTATAAGATATTTCCTCTGTCAGGGAGACTCCTGTGTTAAATTTGAGTATGACATTGAAGGAAAAAGTTAGATGTAACTAGTTAAATTCAGAGTGCAACTAAGAAACTCTCGTAGGCCAAGGTGTAAGACACAATGCTCTGACAGAGCAGGGAGAATAGGCGAGTTGGTGAGTCTGTCCGTTTGGAGCACGTGTGTTGATGTGTTCTGTCTTCTGCCTGGCACACAGACCAGATCCCAGAGGAGAGATGCAGGTTAATCAGACATGTTGCTCTGAATTAGAGTTTCACTGCCTCCCAGCACCACCACCGCCCTCGCTGATTTCCTCAGCCTGCCATCCTCCATTCTGTGCCTCTTTCCAGTACAAGCTGCTCGGCAGTAATGGAGATAACTGCCGTGTAATAGACTTTTTTGTCGTGTCCCCTGGTGTCAAAGCGGCCTAGGTTCCCTGTGACATGGCTATTGATTCCTGATCGGGCCTGCTCACTTGAGAGGCTGGGGAGAGATGTAGCGAGAGATGGAAGGCCGGCCCCGGGGCTAATGGGCCAAGGGGGCAAGGCTGAAGGGTATGGGGCCAGGCCAAGATAGACCTCCTCAATAACAATCCCTTGGAGCTACACTGTCCTTTAGGTAAATGACTCATTTCATTATAATGATTTACTGAAAACCCCCCTCCTGTCCCACCTGTCATTGCCAGACTTTTTTGCTCTCTCTTGTGCTCTCCCATGCTGTTTCATTTTCGCTTCTTCCCCCTCCCACCCTATTTCCATCCCTCCTTCCATCCCACCCTCCACTGGCCATTCAGAGAAAGGATCATAACTCAGGTCAGGCCTATAAAAGCGTCAGGATGACAGCATGCATGGACCTTGCATTATAGGGTCAGCCTGGACTTCATTATCACAATTAGACTGGGGTTCTGTTGGCCGGCTCGATGGGGGACTGCTTAGCCCAAATGCTACCATGTACTTCCTTTCAACCAAATGACTGGAAAACACATAATGCTGCAAGCTTCCATTAGATGGCCCATTTTGAAACACGATGTCTGTGCTGTAATGTTTTGCAGCCAAAAACTAGCACCAATGAATGATTACAGTAGAGAACCCAAGAGCGAAACTGACAAGTCATTAAATGTTGCTACTAGAGGAGAAGCAAGTCAGCATTGATTTATTTATTTATTTTTGGGAGAATTCAGGGTGGCGAAAGTTTCAGAAAAATAGGCTTGACTAAATAAACAAAACTAAGGCTAATCTAATATGTGGACACCTGTCAAAGGATTGGGGGTTCGGGGGGGGAATATTATTCATGTGAAAGGCCATTGGAGGATTAGAGTGAAAGGTCAGAGAGAGGGAGAGAGAGAGAGAGAGAAAGAAAGAGGGAGCAACATAATGAAGGCTGAGCAGCTGTTCAAAAGAGGACAAGAGTGGAGGAGACAAGAGAAGGAAAGAGTGGGAGAGGAAGCCTGAGAGTGTGAGAGTGTGTGTGAGAGAGAGAGAGAGAGAGAGAGAGAGAGAGAGAGAGAGAGAGATTGCGGGAAGACGAGAGACTGTATTTTTAGGAATTAAAGATTTATTGACTGGAGAAAGAGCAGAAACGAAAAAAGGGAGCGTGATAGTGTGTTGGAGAGAAGAATGGACATGGCCAATCATTTCAAAAGGCCTGAGTGGAGACATTTTGTCCTTGACATTTTAATTTGGGGTTGGACAGTGTGTCTCGAAGACGATGGGGAGACAGTGAGAAGCACACACACTACAGAGTTACACATATTTATGGGGTGTCTCATACCTGGTCTGAGGTGTATGAGTGAGGAGCTGGAGTCAGAGACTGTCCACCCTGCTGCTAGGATCCATTAATTCATATAACAGTCGACCCAGTGCTTTCAGTGGACCAGGTGTGGCCTTGAACGATGCCTGTTAAAAAAAGACCTAATTTCCATTCTGGGGACTTTAAGTACTTAGGCTTGTCATGCCCAGGAGGGCAGTACGGTGTGGTATAGAGAAGTGCAAGCAAATCAGAGCATGAACCGAGCCACTGTGAATCGCACTGCTTTAAATTGAACGGGAGCATGGCTACTATGGTCTCCCTCCCTCTGAGTCTCTTTGTTACCGTACAACTCGTGACTGACTGGTCGCACTGGCTGGCTAACTGATTTGTTAGCTTCCTCAGGCTGGTCCGCCAAAAACAGCAGCCCCCTACTGACCCCCCTCCTCCTCTCTCTAAAAAGGTAGCATTAATATGCTCCAGCAGTATTTCCCCTATCCTCTTTAGAACCTAATCAGACTTTATTCAGATTTGCACAGCTGTAGTTCATGTATTATGCAGCATTAACTGGTACTTCAATAGTCATTAATAACGAGTCGGCTGGCCTCTGAATAAACGATGATGCAGGAGGATGATGAGGTGTGCGAGCAATGGAGGGCAGGGAACATAGCCTGTCAACTCCTACAATGTATGTCCTTCAAATAGTTATTTATTCCCTTATTGTGTGCCACACTATGACGTCAATGACAGCAGCGGCGTTAGACGCAATTATAGCAGCGGCAGCATTGGAGCACTGACTTTGAGTTTTAAAAGTGTTTTTCGAGCAGGGGAGCCCTGAGCGCCCTTTGTTGAAAATTCTATTGAAATATTTGTTTGCATGGCTCAGTGGCATTTAATCTCCTGTTGTTCATCAGTTTCCGCTTGATTTATTTCTTCACCTTCGCCTATTTATTGAATTTAATTACACCTCAAATCCCAACGCAAACCTACTGCTGTTAAGGGCGGAGGGAGGCGGGGGTGCAGGGAGGAAAGGGGAGGAGGTTGGGGAGTGATGTCGAGTATAAACCATGACTCAGACAAATTGCCTACTCCTCCCAAAGACATGCAGTGTGAGCCTTGTTTTATTTAAGCATGCTCACATGTAGACAAACATACACTCATGGACACACACACACACACACACACACACACACACACACACACACACACACACACACACACACACACACACACACACACACACACGAGTGGTTGGGGTTCAGTAAATCAAGCTAAGAACAGTCCAGTAAGACTCACATCCTCTAAAACCCCGGCACATGATCTGTAGTCTGTCTGTGGCCTCGCCGACCACATAAAATATCGGTCAGTTAATTAGGCAGTAATTGTGCAATGTGCTCTCCTTTTTATGTGCCATACATTGGACCATAAAGAGGCCAGTGTGAAGATGACTGGGAGAGAGGGACACTGAGGTGTGCACTATAGCATCAGCCCATTCCAGGGCTACAATATGGCCAGAGGTCACATATATTTCTTTTTTGAAGGGGAGTGGAAAAGGCCCAACCCTCTGCTGTATTTCACTGAGAGGGCTAATGAAAGAGGCAGTCACCTTAACTGGCTGCATGCCTTAACTCTTATATATACTATATATACTGTATAATAAGTCACAGTTTACTGTGTTACATTTCCATTATCAATGTGTCTCATTTATAATGTTTGTATGTGATCTGCTTAAAATTTCAGTCGGGTCCAGAAGTCTGACACCACTTTGTACTTGTCAGCAGAGCATCCAAGATGGACTCTTTTCAGAGTTTGACTTTGACATCTTTTGAAGAGATAAAAATTCTCTGGAGTTACAGAATTGAAGTTGAAGGTATCATGACGTGCACGGCTGAGACCACAGAGCACGCTAGAGGATTAATTTCACTCTCTCCTTCTGTGATTGAATGGGCATGGACTTGGTCATCAGGTTCAGATATTAGAGAAAGGACATGCTTTATGCTTTCCATCTCTTCTTTTATGACCTGTGCTTACATACTGGAGCTAAACTGAAGTTGCTATGAATGAGCATGTGCAATATATGCTCACATGACATCTCACTCTGTATTTATTCCTGAGTCTCCGTGTGCTGATGCATCCTGGGGTTAGTTTATGTGTTGTGTGTGTGCACAGAGCTGCAGGTGTGTGTGTGTGTGTGTGTGTGTGTGTGTGTGTGTGTGTGTGTGTGTGTGTGTGTGTGTGTGTGTGTGTGTGTGTGTGTGTGTGTGTGTGTGTGTGTGTGTGTGTGTGTGTGTGTGTGTGTGTGTGTGTGTGTGTGTGTGTGTGTGTGTGTGTGTTAGTATGAGTGAGTCAGTGTGCTGCTGTCCTGCAGGGCCAGCAGCACACAGCAGCGAGACAGAGATGTGACAGTGATGGCTCCTTAGCCCCGGGCCACAGCTGGGAGGCCTGAGACACACCCACGCTACTGACCTTCACTGTCACCACTGCAGTAAACACACACACATGCATAAAAACACAGGGACACACAACACAGCTATGCACTCACATGGGTCCATGTAGCTCAAACACATACGGGGGACAGCAGTCAACATGCACATACACACATTCTTCTTGTTTTCCACCTACACTCAGCTTTTTCTCGTCTGTTCTTCTCCCCTCCTCTCCATGAGTCAGAGCTTATCAGGCCAGCTGCAATGATTCACCACCAGCTGGAGCTGCTTTCTGCATCAAGTTCTGTCCCTCAGACAAACTCCATATACTCGTACTTCATTACCATCCTCACTCAAGCCAACTGTTTGATCTCACACCCCCACACTCACTGCCCTGCTCCCTGGGCCCCCCCCCCCCCCCATTCACTTGTATTCCATACCTCTGCTGTGGTCGTCAAGACTCATCCCTTCTTATGCATTGCTTTTCTTACTATTCATACATTACTAATGGTGCCAGCAGAAGTATCTTTTTTCCCAAAAAACAAACAGGATTCTTGCGTTCAGGATGTTGTATTCAGATCTGTGCAAGGTTGTAATGACTCTCCTTGGCCTCCTGGCTTCTCTATAAATATTTATGCTTGGGGTGGTGAGCCTACAGGTCATCACGTTCTGCGCCTGCTTCTTCTGTCAAATCAGTTGTCAGGCTAAAGCATGATGTGCATAAGTAAGCGTCACGCAGATGGGGAAAATTATAAATTTAACTTGGACAGCTACAGCCTTGCACTTCTGAACCCATCTGAGGTGTCGCAGTTCTCGTCTACATTCTCTTTAACATTTTATTTTCACTGCTGTTAATGGGACCTATCGTGAATTCATCATGCATATTAATTTATATTCTTAATTTGAACTGTGTGAACTGACACGGCTAGAGCAGCGATCAGTTGGTCACACCTAATGTGATCTTAGCATGTCAAATTTATCATGCCCTAATTTACATTCAAAATCAGTCAATATACTTAATACTGCATTAAACCACATCACTCAATAGTTCAGCCTAAGCTTTTCTGGGTGCATTCCATAATCCACTTCCCACACACACCCTTATACAGTCTGTATGTAGACCCGTCAGTACATAATGCCAAATGTTGTGCTCGCAGTGAATCCCATGCTGCTTTACTGTCGCAGTGCGTTGTTGGTGTGTTGTTTTAGTGTCACAATATACTAAGAAGTACGCTAACAAGTGTTTTTTTATGGTTCGTTAGTCTATTACGCACTGCAGGGAAATATCTGTGATGGTACGCAGAAGAACCGAGGAGGATTGGCGATAATAGGGCACAGGAGAGGAGAGCAGGTTTTAATGGGGCAGAAAGGAAGGAGATATGTTTGTGTATCTTAACCACAACAATAACATCAGTGGCTACTGCACTTTCCTTGATCTACCATAATAAAACTGTACACACAAACATGGGAGAAAATAATCTTTGTCCTTTATATGGATAGCTGTACTTGCAAAACCTTTTACACGTGGGACATCAGTTTCAATAATTTACAATTTAGTCCTCTGCTAATCCTTGTATCTTATTCTTCCCAAATAAGTAAAACAGTGTGGAGTAATTGCAGGTGTTTCAATGCATTATATATTCTTGAATCAAATAGTAATCTTGAAGGTCTCTTAGGCTACAAAAGATATCTGGCAGACTAGAGATACACATTTTCTACTGAATCAGTGCTGAAGTAGAGCTTTTGGTATGACTTTTTCAGGCTGGCCATCTTTCATATTTTGGAATATTAGATTGCTCACACATGCTGTATTGTGTGTATGTGTGTGGAGTTGGGTAAAAAAGTCCTTCATTCCCCTGCTTACAAGCAACAAAAACATCACTGCATGTGTCTAGTTAACGTTACACTTAACTCTTGTGGCAACACACTCTACATGGCTCTGGCAGCACGTAACCTTAGCCTACAGTTAGCTAGCAGCTACCTCAAACTTGAGTTGACATGACAACAAAATGCCCTGAACATAAACCTGACAGCAGGACGTGCTGCAAATGTTTGAAAACTATTCTGTGTAAAGAGAGGAACACGACCAAGTTAACGAAGCATCTGCAGACGCTCAGGTACATTTGAAAGCAGAGGGGCACTCCGTGTTTGACTGCTTGTGTGACCCCATGCTAAGCACATCAGCGTGTTCATGGCAGTGGGGAGATAATTGCTGACGAGTTTGGAGCTGGAGTAGTTATCATGCACTGAGACTCTGATTTAGTGTTAAATTGTTGTAGTTGGGTGATTTTTTTTTTTTTATTATGTGATTTTCTGATATAAATTTGAAAGGAGTTTTGCGTCTATTTATATTTGTATATTAAAGTCAAGTTTTACTTTTAACTTTTAACAGTTAGTATGTAAGATTTCAAATTCCATTTTGCCTAAGCAGTAAAAAAGGCAATTTCTTTGTCGACCATATCAGTTCTGACACAGTTTCGCAACAGGTACCATTTTAAAGGTATTGCTTTAGCACCGGAATCAGAATTGTTTTTAATGATAATCAACCCTGTGTGTGTGTGTGTGTGTGTGTGTGTGTGTGTGTGTGTGTGTGTGTGTGTGTGTGTGTGTGTGTGTGTGTGTGTGTGTGTGTGTGTGTGTGTTCAAAGCTTTGTGAGCGATAGAAAAGACATTCGGTTCAGTCAAGGGGACATGCAGCCATTGTACTGCTGAGCAAGGCAACTGTTGGTCACATGTAAGCTGCACGTTATGTACTGCATTAGCGTGTACATGCTTCTTGTGTTTGTGTGTACCCTATGCATGTGCACACACACACACACAGTACATGCAACTGTCAGCACACTACAGCACTGTATATCAGGTCCATGCAGCACCATTAGATCTTTCTATGACATTTGATTTACACGGGCTGTCAGAAGCCCTGTGTGCTGTCTTCTCTTCCAGGAATAACCTACACCTCCTCTGAAAGAAAAAAATAAAGCACTGAAACAAAGACGTAAGGGTGGAGATGCTGAGCGTGTGTGTGTGTGTGTGTGTGTGTGCGTGTGCGTGTGTGTGCGTGCGCGCGCAGCCTGGGGGTAAGAGTTCCTGATGTACACACTCCAAGTCAATGTTGAAGGAATTAGATAATTAGCTGCTGAAAATATCTGTGTGTGAGAAAGTGAGAGACATGTAGTGTTTGCTTATGTGTGTGTTCATGCAGTGGGGGAGGGGGGGGGGGGGGGCGCCCTGTGCAGTTACACAAGCCCTAAGATTGAGTGCATTTGTTGTTCTTGCCCATCTTCACTGTAGTGGTTGCAGTGAGCTGAAAAGGTGAGCCCTCTGCCTTCCTTCAGTTTTTACTGTGGTGGATTAGGGGCATGCTGTGTTTGGCGTGAAGCTTCAGCCATTCACAGAGTACTGAGCAGCGAGGGTGGGGGTGAGCTTGTTGTTTGTGTATCCTTGCTGTAAGGATAATGATGTGATGAATGGAGAGAGGGAGAGAGTTGGAGAAAGAGAGAGAGATTTCAAGGCTAATGCCTGAGGGGATGTCAGACAAACCTGTGTATGTGTAATAACCACGGAGGTTAAAATGCTACACCGGCACTAGAGATGGCTGCCAAATATTTTGACATCCACTCTACCTCCTCCGCACAGCTGCTGCTGAGGTTAAGGAAGAGAGGGATGATTTACAGCGGAGAGAGAGATGGATGAATGTGAGTGAGAGGAGGGAGAGACTAGAATGTGAAAGAGTGTGGGCAACCGAGGTGTTGATGTACACTCAGTAAGAGAGATTGGGTGGGAAAGAAAGAGAAAGCTGCCTGCAATGCCCGCCTGTCTGTCTCCCTTGATTTCTTTCTCTCAGCGCTGTGTGCCCGAGGATGCGTCCATAGTGCTATTTGTTTCAAGGTTGTTCTAAATGTGACTGATGTGAACCGCCTACACGCTGTTTGCTTTGCTTTCTTTCACCACAGCTGCATGCAAAAAGAACGTCATACCTTATTAAATGTGGCACAAATAAAAAACAAGCAGCACAAATGATGCAGATGGACGTTACAAACAGGGTTATCTCCATGCTAACATGGTGCAGGGCTGAGTGTTTAATGGCGTATTTAAATTTTCTCATCCCTGTGAGCTGTTGAATGCCTCAACAAAAATCAGTTATGGTCTGCGAGATAGGTCACTTGATGCACAGTGTTTATTACCAATTGAAATAGGGGGGAAATTACTTTGCCAGCAGATAGGACGCTGTGTGTGTGTGTGTGTGTGTGTGTGCGTGCGTGCGTGCGTGCGTGCGTGCGTGCGTGCGTGCGTGTGTGTGCGCGCGCGCGCGCAACGTCTCCATAACCCCCCAGGGGCTGTATATATAGATTGTGTCTCTCATCTTCTTTTTATTCTGGTGTGTATGGATAAATAACTCCTGTTCCCTTTAGATTAGCCGTGACCTTTCCACCCCTTCTCTGTGCACCTAACAGGCCCTTACAACCCTTATCCCATGATTGCATTGTGAATCCTTCACAGTAACAAATGTCAACTTCATTGATTGGCCATCTTAGCCAAAAATAACAGACGCCTAAAATTAGGGGGGGTCCGCCATGGCTCGGCCGCGGGGTCCCCAGGCTGTGCTGAGAGCGCGTGTTGTGAGAGATTGCAGAGAAAATAGAAAACCTTACTCATTAACTTCAAGTCCACAGCCCCAAGATTTCATGGATTAATCAATGCTAACCTACTTTATCAAAGACACTTATCTTCCACATACAGAAATCTATGCATGTCCCCGGCCAAGAGGTCGATAGCAGGAAATATTTTACATTGCCCACCCTTTTCCATCACTAATCCTCCTTCTCTCTCTCCGTCCTCCTCAGTCACTGCCTCTGTGTCTCTTCTTTTGCCTCGATGTCCTTGGGATGGGAGCGTGCGTAGAGAAGGGAGACCCATATCAGATAACTTATTGGTTCATTTTGCCCATCTCTTTCCAATAATGTGTAACATTACCAGTGTTATTAGATAGGAGATTAATGGTGCTTGGCCCTGCTCCTCCTCTTCAGGATGGGACATAGAGGAGAGAAGATAAAGGAGAGAGAGAGAGAGAGAAGGGGGAGGGAATTAGGTGAACGGAGAGACGGGGAATGAGAATGAGTGAATCCTCTTTGACTCCGGAGGCCTTAATGTCTGACTTAGCCCTGTAGTTAGAGGGTCATTTCACCAAGCTGACTGACAGACCACAGGGCCCTGAACTTCTCCATTTCCCTCCTCCATCCACCACCCTCCTGCTTCGCCTCCACCCTCCTGCTTCGCCTCCATCCTCCTGCTTTGCCTCCCTCCCTCTCTATCTCTCCATCTTCCTGAGTACTACCGTTCAGCAGCCTTTGATCCTCCTCCCTCACATCAATCAATGCAGACAGCAGAGAGAAGTGAAAGAGAGGGAAGGATGACTCGTCTTCCAGTGCTTCAGGTGCTGTCTCTGCCTTGTGTGTCAGGCAGAGGTCTGATGCTCTGTTTATTTATGCACTTATTTATGTGTTTATTAGGCAGTGCTGCTCCCCTTCTGTGCTCCTGTTTTCTCCTCCGCTCCCTCCGAGGCAGTCTGCAGAGGTGCTGTCAAGTTATTTGATTTTACCAGGGTCATAATGTTGTAAACATTGCTGATGTTAACAACCATACTGAATAGGGATGCCTCCTTATCACTGCTGCCTTTTTAAATCTGCGTGGAATTTCCATCTATTTTCTGTATTTCAGCTCTCTTTACATTTGCTCACTTTATCCCCCACACCTCCGTCCCTCCCCTTTCTGCTCCCTTTCTCTGTTGTATGGAGTAATAACTTGCTCATTATGGGATGTAAGAAATATCTACTAAGAGATTATGCCAGATATAAAAAGCTCACAGGTGATGGGAGTCAGAACCTCTCTGCATCCATAATGAGGCCCGGGGATTGCAAAGCACGCTCCACAGAGACCGAGCATCCTCCACTAGCCCCGCACCGAGGCCTAACTCAGCTTATTGAGAGACAACTCGGCCCAGCCCAGCCCAGCCCAGCCCAGCTCAGCCCAACTCAGACCGGCTCGGCTCAGTTCAGCTCCACTTGACCTTGGTCTGTGTAATTAATGTATTTACTGCAAGCTCATCTGCTCTTGGTCTGTCAGTCAATGGGCTTGGGAGTTTTGTTGCGCCCTTGCGTTGCTGTTTGCCCGCTGCACCCTTGGCCTCCTCCTCATCTGCTCACCTCAGCTGCTTAGTTCTGGGGAACGAACAACTTACCTCCCTGGAGCTCTGTCGACTGAATGCAGTACACTTCTCCTCTCTTTTTTAGTCTACTATCCTGCCTGCCAAGAACTGAGAAAAATCTGCCAATTCTATCCAAATACATCTCTCTCTGTTCCACGCTTTGCCTTCAAGATGTGGTTTCAGGTGTTTTAGCTATGGTCTTGCTTTATTAATGATAGTCTTTAGTTCATCTTCACTAAAGTTGTGTGGCCGAATTTGGACTGTGTTAAACTTTTAATGAGCTTTTGTGCACATGAAACAATGTTATTCTGTCTTTGTTTTCATATGAAAAGTTATTGGACACAAAAAACTACTAGAGGAGGTACATTTTTTTCTATTGAGCACTAAAATCTGAATCTGTATCCTGGAAAAAGGTCTTGGCAGGTGATATTTAATTAAATATATATAATCAACCTCAAAACCTCAAGCGACACAGCTGGAAATAAATATATATGAAAAAGAGAGAATTAAAGCAGAAAGTAAAAGTCGTGAATTCTTAGCTTGTGTGCTAATGAAAAAGTTGATTCCTCAGTGGAAGCATCTGAGAAACATAGTAATATTAAGGAGGAATGGAGGAAGGGGGCAGGATGGAAGCAAGAGAGGAGATGAGGAACATCTTTGTCCATGACAGGAACAGCGAAGGACAAATGTTTGAATCATTTAAAACTCCAGAGACCGGGATCTGTTACAGTGACCAATGGCAATAGGGTCTGTCTCGTGGAGCGTATGGCACGCCTTGGGCCATCACTCCCCCTTTTCTGTTCCTCCATTCCTCCACCTCTCCATTACTTACACATAACACACACAGGTACAGTGGCAATAAAGAAGTGTGTGGGTCAGCAAGAGAAAAATTATGTGGATAAAAATGAGTAAAAGTGAGTAAAGGGATGATTTAGTGGAAAAGAAAATGTCTGACAAGGTGGAGAGTTTGAGGATGAATAGTAAACAAGACTAGATAAAGATACTAGACAGAAATACCATATGGCTAGGGTTGTGATTAAGGTTGTTCCGATCGTGAATTTTGGGATCGATCACAGATTGTTTGAAGTAGTATCGTCCAATCCCCGGGTCTATGGCCCTGTTTACGCCTGATACGCCAAGTGACCACTTAAGATCAGATTTCTCTTCCCCGCTCTACATGCAAATAAACACTACAGGGCCGAATCTTACTCAGAACTTTGTCAGTAAATGTCCATTATTACTGTCAAGTTGTCCCTTTTTTTTCAATTCAGGGCCACATTAAACGTCACATGACGAAGAAAGGCATTTGCGTCCTGCTCGCACCGTGCAGCGCATGTCCTCCCGGGCTGTGATTGGCTCTCACCCGGGAGTCACACATAGCGGACTGCAGTAGAGGAGGTTATACAACCCGATCAGAAAGACCACTCGCGATAGAATCCACTGCTCTGCAAATTAACACGAACATCACCCAGTTTGCAAAGATGAAATGTGTTGCGTTTTAACCAACACTACTGAGCCAACACACACAGACAAATGCACACATTTTTATGTTCATGTATAACTTTTTCTGAATTTATAAACCGGTGAAGCTCATGATGCAGCCTTTGCCATAATTAATCCATACTGAGTATTTGCAACTCTCAACAGAGATGAGAAGAGAAGCAAGAGGCCTCACTCGTTAGCTACTTCCACCATCAGCTCCGGGAAAAAAGGGTTTCTCTGTAGAGAGTTGCACTTCTTGAGTGACAGCTGTTTGTTTTGCCTCATCTGATCGGCTCCTCTGATTGGCGTTTATAGTGATTGCCGGTCAAACCAATTAGAGGAGATATCGGCTGATACTGATCGGTGGCTGATCAATCAAAGCACCCTTAACTGTGATAGTATGGATTTATTCTCACCACGGTAATAAAGCAACATATAGCCATGGCTTGGCGGTTTACCGCCAACCCCCCAACATTTTTAGGGTCCAAACATGTATGAAAATACCCAAAATGAACACTGTAAGCAGACTTAGTGGAGTTGTTCATGGCTCCCTGGGTATCTGCCTTGGGCTTGGTGGTGCTATGGCCAGGCCGTGTGCCCTCTGCCGGCATTGGAGTTGCCGTGTTCCCTGTTTCTTACCTGACTCCGTGAACTCTGCCTTGGGCAGTGGAGCTGTGCATGGCTACCTGGGTATCTGGTCTGACCACTCAGTAACACCTGTGGTGATAACGGTAATGAGCTCAATATCGCGGTAGGCATCACATTGCCGCGGTATTGCGGCCCTACGTATGGCTGAAGTGTTTATGGTCAATGTAAAACATTGCAGTTGAAAATTTACAGAACCCCTTTACACAACTCCTTGAAATGAGCTAAAACCGGCTTGCAGAGTCACTGATTGTTGTTTAATGAAGTAATACAGTAATGAGCTTATTCTGTTGTCAGATGACATAACAAGTACAAAAGAGTGACTGAAAAACACCCCATTAAGAACTACATGTCAACCATACATTGAAGAACCACCTAAAATGACAAACAATCTCTGAAAAGTTTATTTCACTTTTTAGTTTGGTACCTTTCCCATCCAATAACATGGACGAGGGGTGATTGATGACCTTCACTCCAGCCATCCAGCAGGTGGCAATCAAGATGTTTTAGCTTTAATTTTGGGGAGCAGTCATGTCGTCCATATGAAAAACTCTATGGTCTGAACAGTCAGTATATTCCCTCCTGACATCAAAATACAGCCATTTCATTTAGAAAGAGCAACAGCTATTGGAGACGCTAACACTAAGCAATAGTGTAACCTTATCACACACTCAATCATTTAAATACAATCGTGTTTTTAAAGCTAGCCAAGTTGTTGAGGTCCAAGGCATAAAGGCACAGACACGTCACTCACTCAACTCCACAGAGTGAGATTTGTCCCCTTTTTTTTTTTTTAGGCACCAGGAGCTTTTACTTGGTGTTTGTTATCCTCTTTGACCTGTGGGGACTATTAAATGTCACTTCCCTTTAAGTGAAGAAGAAAGACAACTTCACCTAACTTCGAAACACTGTTAAAGGTCAGACATCGCTGACAACTACACAAAGTACACCCACACACACAGACACTCACAAATACACAAAGTCTTCAGAAAAACAAACATGCAGGGGTAAACCCAAACTAACATTAAGCTCTTACACTCAATGACCCTTTCCCTCATCTGTTCTCTCACCTTCCTCTTAAGTGCATCTCTTTTTCAAGATATTTTCTATTTCATCTGGTGTAAGCCTGAAGGTTTGCCCAATGCGAAGGTGTTTTCTTTCTTTCCGTAAACGTTTCACTTGGGATATCAGATATCGATTGTGATGTTTTTTATTAAAGGAGCGTGTTTTGTGAAAGAGAAGCAGCTCTGGAACAGGAGGCATTCGCAGGACACTCTGTCACATCCACTCCTGCTCCTGAGCTGATGAGAATTAATGCACTCTCTAATATTCAATGAGCATGTGTACCTGTGTGTTTGTGTGGCTTTGCATGTGTGCTAATGGATATCTTTTTTTTTTTTTTTTACGTGTCTACACTGTGTGTATACATTGTCTGTACAGATATATTTGTCAATGTGTGTGTGCTTGAACAACTTTTCAGTCACAACAGCACAGCAATTTATTACAATTTGTCTGCCTGGCCCTGAAGTCTTCATTAGACAGTCACGAAACACAGAGATGGGGCTGCAAGGTCGCCGTCCAGCAGGCCAAATGAAGATGCGGCCCCTCAATTTACCAACTCTATGGGGAACACTGCACACACGTATCCAGACATCAAAACGTGCACGAATATATACAAGCATATTGTTTTTCTCTGTGTATACTCTCAATCAGCTCTCAGTTTCCATGTTTTGACAGAAAAGCTGTGAAACAGCCATCAAGCACAAAACTAAATCACAATCTTTCATCAATGGTGCATTTTACAATGGGTGAATGATGAAGATTGAGTTTTCCAGTTGATCCGTCTGTCCACGGACGCTGCGCTGTTTGCAAAATGATGCATCAATTTAGTGAAAATGAACCTGATTTCATATTCATCTGTGCTTATCATCATAACTATTCATGCTAAGGATATCATGGCTGAGTGTATTTGATCACTTCACTACAAACAGTCTTCCCAGACGGCTTTGTTGTATCTTTCTTTGCCCATTAAGCTGTTCATTAAAGAACGGCCTTGTCTAGGCCTACGTGTGTGTGTGTGTGTGTGTGTGTGTGTGTGTGTGTGTGTGTGTGTGTGTGTGTGTGTGTGTGTGTGTGTGTGTGTGTGTGTGTGTGTGTGTGTGTGTGTGTGTGTGTGTGTGTGTGTGTGTGTGTGTGTGCAGTATCTGTGTGTATAAGTGTAAATGTGTATGTACATTGTACGTGTGCAGGGCCCTGTGTAGATACAAGAGGGAGAGTGTGCATATACTGTATGTTTGCATACTCGCCCCATTATCCATGCTTTGTGGCACTGTGAGCGGGGGATGCAGATTTGTTTCTGTCAAGGTTAATAAATGAAGAAATCAAGGTGAGTGTGTCTCAATCCAGACACAAGGACACTGGGAGGGGGGGGGGGGATCAGACACCCAGCTGGTACCTCTGAAATTTTAATTAGGCCCTCTCTTTACTTCCCCTCCACAGCCAGACATTGTGGTCGAGTATTCAGACATCAGTGGAACTATTTTCTCACTCAATATTACCTCAGCCAGTGATGGGATGGTGCGGAGCTGCGGCTTGAGTTTAAAGGCAGCACCCCCTCCACCCCCACCCCACCTTCACTCCACCCATCTCCTCCTCACTCAATCTTTGAAGCACACATGGTTTATTGTGTTAATAGTACTTTGTGGAGTGTACACCACCATGTATTGTATCCAGTTTAATGGAAACGCATTCACACAGACAACCTGTTAAAATTGAAAAAGTTGAATAGGCGGATGCAGAATATTAACCTTTACATTGTTTTCCCCGTCAGCCTTATGGGTTTTGTCCACCCTGCTTTGACTGTTTATGAAGCATAAAGTTAGAGGATACTGTTTTGAATTCATTTCAAATTTTCTAATGGCTGCAAAGAAGAAAACCTGTTGTCCTCCTTAGACAAGTCTGACCCGGACTGCTTTGATTGTGTCATATTTGACCCGTGAAGACTCACAGATCCTATACATTTCAATAAACCACACAATGTGAAGAGTTTAGTCAGGAACCATTAATGTTATAGTCAGGAAGTCATATGAAAGTAAACAATATTTCTAAAGCAACAACATTTATATGAATCACAGTAAGGCTAGAATGAGAATTCACACTACGCTCCCTTATATGTAACACTTCAGTTACCTTCAGGCTTTAAGAGAAATATTCAAACACTAATTTAGGAACACAACATTTATTAAATACAGATTATTTTCCTTATTAGTACATGTATTTATTGTTGTGAGTCGAGCTATAATTTTTTTTTACAATTTCATCTTTCAAATGTTCCAATATTTGAAATGGGTGAATGGCACTTTGTACCACTTGACAACTCATGTGGTACAGCTCAGTGGGACGTCGGCAAACAAATGCACAAGCATATTTATTAGCTTTGGCTTTTGATAATAGCACTAGGACAGTATTTTTCCAAATGAAAATGGTCACAATACTGCACGTTCTAGATGCAAATTGCTTATTTAGGTGTGTGTGTGTGTGTGTGTGTGTGTGTGTGTGTGTCTGTGTGTGTGTGTGTGTCTGTGTCTCTCTCTCTCTCTCTCTCTCTCTCTCTCTCTCTCTCTCTCTCTCTCTCTCTCTGTGTCTCTCTCCAAACAAATCAGATTTATTAGCCACTGTTCCAGGGTGATGTGATTTTATTGCCCTGGCAGTCTGGAAGGAAAGGAATTGGAGAGCAGAGCAAATATAACAGAGAGGAAAGTATAAGAATATAAATGTTGTGCCATGTTGCCATCTGTGTGTGTATTTGTGTGCATGTGTGTGTTCATAACATTCTTGGAGGCTGCAGAATGGTACTTTATGTGTTGGCTCTCTATCCTCCAAATAGTAACTCAACTAAAAACTCGTAGTCCTCATTGATGGCACCATACAAAAATGCTAATGCACACACATGCATTGCAACATACAATCTGTCACACACATAGTTTTCGAAAGTTTTTTTTGGAACATCTACTATTGGATTATCTTCACACTTTGAACAGATCTTGAATCCCACATTTAAAAGGAACCATAAAAAACAAGTTTATTAAAAGGTATTTCATTTTCACAACAGACTCTCCTCTGTATGTTTGCCATACTTCATGTGTATACCAGATGGAATGATTTCAACACATGAATTATTTACTCAACTTTAATCCAAAACAGCTCATTCCAAAGGAGCCAAATTAGATCTTCCCACATATTCCCAGTCTTCACATGGGGAAGTGGTCTCAGATGTTAATATAAGTCCAGATGAGAGACAACCTAAAGGTTTGTATAATGAAAACACAGTTTCATCAAAGGCATCACTTTCATGAATTAGTTATGACGAATAAACATGACTCTAAATATAAGAGCAACACAGCAGCATACATAAAAGCTCTGTCCATTAGAGAGCTAATAATCATTTTGGACGTTGTAGGTGGTCAATATGTCTGGTTGGTCAAGAGTTAAATGATATTTAGCTTGGGGGGCAAAACATGCAATACTACTAATGTTCTCTTTCATTACCAATTGGTAAAAAGGTCAAAATGATGCACCAGTCATGCTTCAGTTGTTTCAGACAATCTCTACTCTTAGTGATAACCCTGTTTACGTAGAAAACCGAGGGAAATGGCTCATCCTTATCCGGGTATTTTCACAATTTGTAGAGGAGATTGCATTTAATTGCCTCAGGAGTAGATAGTACAACTGTTTATAACATTGTTCAATGTTTTTGGGAGGATTATTCCATTTTACTCCAAAAAAAAAAGATTTAAGATTTTCCTGCCAAGTGTTTTTCAAGATGCCCCCTGTATATTAATGTCATTAGGAGCATTCTATAGGAAGTGGGCAAAGCACACTCCATTATTTATGGAAGTGTAATTATCTATGGTGTCACGAGCAGGCAGGAATTTACAGGACCCCGGTTCTGCATCAGCACAATGGCTAGCTAGGTAATGAAGTGAACACACCTCCAGGCCCTGCAATACACTGTGTGATCTGCTCCCCTGTTTTCACTGTTGCTTTTGCCACATTATTCTACACTATACTGCAGCATGTTTCAGCGAATGCATACCAACTGTAAGTTTTAGAGGCAGAGATGTTGGTATTTAGCTATGATAAATATAATATATAATGTAGAATAACAGTTATATATATTATACATATTAAAATATTTATCCGTGGACTCTTGAGTAGTGTAGTGTATTCATAAGTTAGTTGATTGACACACAATTAATTAGGGTTAGAATGATGCATCAGCATAACAGATTACGTAAATACCTTCTTTGCATGGAATGTATTGATTAGTCAAACTGTTCCAAATTATGGTGGTTCCCACTCCTGCTTGTGCTGAGAATTAGACTTCTAACATGCAGTTTTCTCCTAAGTACCTGTGTCTGGGAGTGTAGCTTATGTGGAGTATATGCAAATGTGAAACCATAGACCAATAACATTCAATGTCATTTGAATACTAAAAAACAGTCTATAAATATTATTCATAACAACTTAACACGTTATTGTGAAAAACAAAGCAAATATCCTTTTGGCATTTCTCTGAGATCACAGTCTATTGGCCCAACTCTACTTTGTATTCTTTGTAAAAGTGAAATGGTCAAACACTCGATCACTACTTTACTCAACGAAGATTCTTGATAACACCATTTCCCAGCACATTTGCAAGTTGTAAGCAGTTAATACACCTTTAAACAATGTAGATATTATTTTGTGTATTTTTGAAAAGAGTTGGCAGATTAATGGATAGAAACATCGTGTTAATTGCAGCCTTGCAATTAATGACCAACTTTGAAAATGGGTTTATGGTTCAATTATCAGGCAAAAATGTCAAATGTTGCTCACTGCCTCCTTTTCGTTTGTTCTTTAGATTAGCTTCATTTCTGTAGGATGTAATTGTAAATGGAATAGCTGTGGGTTCTAATTAACGTCACCTTGATCTTTGGTAAACTGTAATGTAGGTTGCATAACATAAAAAAAATAAAAAATACACTTTTAGAAAATAATTGATAGTGAAAGTTATTATAATTTGTAGCCCAGTATTTCTTGAGCTGACAGCAAAGAAAATCATTTGCAAATAAAATTCCTCTTCATATTGTTCATTTTGTATTACAAGAAGATGAACTAGTAGATGTTGGGAAAGTTGGTTTTCCATGGTGCATTTGCATATTTTGACATAACAACTGATTAAGAATGCAATCTGACACTCTGCAGTAGATAAAAAGCTTTTCTTCAGACCAATTCAGCTCAGGATATTGTCAGGTTTCTTTCAGCATGTACTTGTTACTGACAAGAATTTGTCTTTGATTTTACAAAACGTTTCTGAATTGCGCGAGTTATAGAGTTACTGTTGGATCGAGGATTTGCCTTGAAATATGTGCTTTTACTGCTTTGTGAAATGGACTATTATGAAAGAACATTAACATTGAGAAAGAAGAACAGTTGGGACATATTCTAAGTATATGTGTGGTTGATTGTGAGAAAGGAAGAAGCAGAAGCAGAGACAGGAGTGATCCAGGATGGCCGACTTTCCCTCTCCGGCCCTGCATTTCGTTGTGTGTGTGTGTATCCACAGCAGCTGCTGCAGCAACGATAGGGTCATTTACATATAAATGAAAGTTGCCGATCACACGCTGCTGACCCCATTTATTTCAACGGACAGACAGACAGACAGGCAGGCAAGGCAAGCGCCAGCGAGTTGCAGAATTACTCCAAATTACCGCATTTCCATCCCCACATCAGGCCTGTCAGGCCTGCAACCGTCGTCCCGGCAGTTTTTTTTTTCACTTCACCTCCTCCTCCACGCACCCACCAGCAGGTCTGGAGCGACTCTAATTGGCAGCAGTGAATTTAAAGGACCTGTCAGTGGCTGAGGCTGTCACCACCCAGGACATTACAGCAAAGAAACAACATAGCCAGCATTGCACAGCATAGCACAGAAACAGCACATTCAGGTTAGCACAGCAAACTTTGCACATCACAGTGTAGGAATAACACAGCTCAGCACAGCACAGTATGAGCAACAGCCCAGCTCATCGTCAGCCGCAAATCTGTGTCATGTGCAACATCCTTTACCACACTTTTGTTCATATTTCACCTTATCATGTTTCTGTCTCCTTTCCTTCCATTTCTCTTCATTTCCTTTATTTGCTTTGTTCTAGCTCTAATTTTAATCAAAGTTTTCCGTTCTAAATTCAGCCTCCATGTTGTCCTTCTTCAATCATGTTTTCCTCCCATACTATATTCTGGTCTGCGTGAGCATCTGGATTTGAATCCTGAGCCATATGCCCTACTAGCATCTTCATGTCCCTCCTTCCTTACTCACACACACACACACACACACACACACACACACACACACACACACACACATTACAGTGTACACTTTAGGTACCACACTGTTCGAGGTCTCAAGGTTTTACAAGACAGATTAATGCTACAGGCCTATATGATCTTAATGTGACAGCTGTGTCCTTTTCCAGGCGGCAACACACTTGCACACACATAACTGGGTATCTCCACACAAAATATAGTATTTCCTTTTTTTCCATTATAAAAAGGAGAGTGATGAAGCTTCATAGAGAGAGGCAGCCGAGCCGGTGCTTGTAGCTGCTTTATTTAGCTGGGAAAGCAGCCTCTCGCTTATTTGTCTCTTTCCTGTCTCATTCTTGGTTAGCCAAGCACGCACCCTTATTGGTTCATTAAAAGGAGTCTGCTGCCGCTGCCCGACTTTGGTATAAGCAAGGGAGAGAGGGAAAGAAAAGAGGAAAAGAAAAGGGGAGAGAGTCAAAACACCACTCTCTAATTACTCAAGATTGATGCATCCAGTGAACATCCTGGTAATCAGTGTTGTTTTTATTTGTTTAATAGTAGGACAGGGATCACAGGCACGCTGACCCTCTGTGATCATTAACAGAATTAATGCAGGCAGAAACACAGACAACTCGTCCCTGCTTGCCTGGTTGGGAAGCAGAGTGTCAGAGTGTTGGTTTGTGAATCCATATGCCTGCATGTGTTTGTGCACACGTCTTGGTTTGCATTTACATTTGTTTACATTACGAGTACTGAAATTAACCAACCATCCATACCCATCTGGATTCACTTACAGAGATGGTTATTATTCTGGGTGTGATCACTCCAGTGTGGAGCCGCCTCCGCTGCCTCCTGCTGTCATCACAGATACCGTTTTTACTTTAGCAGATAACATGAGGATGGCAGTTTCTTGAAATCTCAGTATTACGACCAGTATGGAGCATTATAAAGTGCGCTTTTTGCAGTAAAATACATTTAAATATTTCTATTGAATGAAAAAAAAAATTGTAATGTAATTCAAATTCATGTTTTGGGATTTTGGAAAAGTACATATACAGATTATCCATCAATAGATACATGCATACTTGCATGACACTCCATACGCACTTAAAAATGTTATTTTACTAATTTGCTTTACCTTTATATTGAACATTTTTGAATTCCTTTATTATATTTATATTTGACTATATTCATGTTCTAGATTTATTTAACGTTAGTCAAGGATTAGTCAATGATTTAGTCAGATTTCTCAAAGTAGTTTTTCTAAATACATTTTTACTCAGTTAGGCACCTAACAGTTGTGCTCTCTGGTAGACAATATTGTAATTTTAAAATCTTTTTAAACTCTAATGTAATTTTTTCAATTTTTGTGTCTCTATAAATTGCTAATATCGGAGTAGCTGATAAATTTGTTTGGCTTCATGTTTCCAGGATTTTATTTGTTTCAGCCTCTAAAATTCAGTATCGCTCAGGCAGTAGCTTGTACCTCTCCTGAGAATTGTTTTCTTTTTTACTGCTTGGCTTTGTCTGTGTGCGTCTGATCAGATGTTTTTACCGTCCATCTGTCTTCGTCCTAAGAGGAAGTGAGAGAGCACACATTCATTTCTGCTGTTCAGAGATACTGCAAGGTGGCATATGGGTTTGGGTGAAGTCGTGGAAAAAATGGAGGGCAGAGTGTAATGGAGGCAGCCATTGGAAAAGACGGTACTCTAATTTCATGGTAATTAATTAATGTACAGTAGCTGTTTGCTGGGGATCAAGCTGCCCCCAGGGGCTGACATGCTAAGCAACTGCCAAATGTCATGACTCCCACTGACAGGAGGAAGGGGGTTGGCTTAGATGGGTCAATGAGTAATTAAAAGACCCTTTTGTACCGAGATCCTGCTATATTCCTCTTAAGAAGACCCTTTGTTGACCTGTTTACTATGAACCAAGCAAGTTAGCTTATTTTTCCCGTTATATGAGCTGCCAGTATTCCACAAATTTGAAGTAACACAACTGGATCCGTGTCCTCCCCCACATTCCGACTGTGAAAAGGGGTAAAAGTTGGTTGAAAGTATGTCAAAGTGTTTGTACAAGTTCATATGACATGCCTCAGTGTTGGCCTGTGTCCATGTCAGAAATATCTGCTCTACTGTGGCTCAAGACCCATGAAAAGCCCTAGTGCAAAGTTTCCAAAATTTGTGTCTCAAGCTCTAAAACTTGCGTGTCGGTTTTGCAGAGAAAATCCGGTGAAAGATGAGCAGCAGAAAAAGCTCTAAAGGCCTAAACTATATCTTGTAGTTATGTGTGACACACAGTAGAACATAGAGAGAGTAAAAGTGGGAGTAAAATATGCAAAGGGCTAAATCCTCTCTTCATCTTCATCAGGAGCTCTTAAGACTCTGAGACAAGTTTCCTCTGGTGACCAAGATTTCCTCTGCCCTCATCACTCACTCATACATCTGTGTGTGTATGTGTGTGTATAGGTGTTTATAGTGTCTTAACAGCCACTGCAGTCTGCCTGTAAGTGGAACATATGGAATGATTTGTGCTATGAATCATGGGTTTCACTGCTCGGCTCTGCACTGCGGTGGGATGTTAATGAAGGCCCAAAATTGCAACTGTATCTTTGAACTGCGATGGAGAAGAAGAGAATTATAAAAATGCAAAAGGAGAGAAGGCAAGAGCCTGAATTTAGTTTCACAGAGAGGCAGAGACTGCGAGGGATCAGCGAGTTTGAAAGAAGGGTAAGGAAGTCAAAGAAAACTCTGCTTAGATTTGTATGCAACACCCTGCACATCAAAACACTAGTACTACTATGCTACTATGCTTTGGAACAATGTCTTAGTTTACATGTACAGTTGCATACACACGGAAGAGGAATGTGAAACACAGAGACCTTGAAGGCATTTTAAACCGCGGCTGTCCTACTGTCCTACCTCAGGCTAACCTCAAGCAACCCCGGCGATGTAGTGTCAGCAATGACATTGGGATTCTATTAGCAGGTTGCGCGAGTCGCTGGCCCCCTGCCCTGTGGTGAGACCCACCATTGATCTGTCATGGGAGATGGCTGCTCCCTGCTCCTCGCTCCCATAGGGCTCAATTTGAACCTTTCCAAAAACCAGGACCAAACCCTCCGCTTGAAATCTACCTGGGGAGCAAAGAGAGCGAGGAGAGCGTAGAGCCCAAGGTCAGGTGCAGATTTACCAGTGTGCAGATAAAGACAACTGGGTAGGGTCGAAACGACCACAATGACCAGTGAAAAGTCAGATTATTTGTTATGGATTTCCAATGAGGGAAATCACCGGGTCTATATAGTGCTGTTTATGGATGAGTGAAAGTGTGTGTGTGTGTGTGTGTGTGTGTGCGTGTGCGTGTGTGTGTGTGTGTGTGTGTGTGTGTGTGTGTGCGCTTGCGCGCACCATCCAGTCGATGTGAGACTTGGAATCCTCTGAAGGACAGAGAAAAAAAATGAAAGTCTCTCTCTCCATCTATTTTGAATGGGTGCATAGTGATCTGTTTTCTCAGCCTCATTTGTATTTTTACTGAATTAGCCCGGATGCGCAACCTGAACCCACTTAAGCATGTCACTTAGCGTTTGTTGAAGTTTGCAGAGACGGGGCCCTCATCAGGTTTCAATGAGGGAGGCTGCGGCTAAGTGGCCACTTGTCATGTTTATTTATTTCATTTTTACCCGATTCCCACATGATGCCCGTGTTTGCTGTCCAAGCTGTTTAGAGAGAAATGCAGGACCGGAGGGAGAGAGAGGGGCTTATGGTGGATATGTAAGTACCGTACATCACCAATTGGCTGTTGTGTTTCATACAATATTTAAGTTTCCTAAATTGAGGTAGTTATTTTTAGGCTGTTTGAATGGAGTACATTCTCTATATAGTGCGAGGGGATGTGTTGAATACAATAAAAATCTCTTTGTGAAGGTATTTGAATAATCTTGAAAAAAATGTGTTTACATATATTCATAGAGCCGTTTAATCCTTTTTGACTCGCACAGTATGAAGCAACACTGAAGAACACAGGGTTATATGTGAATTAACAGTATGAAAGTACAAACAGAACAGAATATTGAAATTACCCCCACAAGCAATTCTCAGCTGTGCGGTGGCAGTCAGACACTTCTTGGTACTGCTCTATTTTATATGTATGAAAATCTCTCATGGATCCATGATATACATTATAGATGAGGGCTCCCGTTCTGCACTCCAGTCACTGGAGCAGAATTTTCCATGATACCCCTCCCCACCCTTACTGCCGCCCACTCCTCTCTCCTCTTTCTTCATCCCTCTCTCCATTCATTCCTCCCTCCATATGCCCTCCCTCCCACTGGAGTGTTGTTTCATCCCCATACCAGCTCCCTTTCATCCCTCTCTAGCCTTTTGGTCTCTTATCATTCCATCCTTCCACAAGTCAAACCTTTACATCTTTACTTCCACTCATCCACCCTACCTTCCCTTCACTTATTCCACCCCTCCCCCTCCCATGTCACGGAGCGTGCAAGAGGGGGAACATGTGACCAGAGAGGTGGGAGACTGCTGGGCCTCCCCCTGCAGTGCCACCGTACGTTGATTTGTCTCCTCCGGTTCCATATTGATTTTGTTTAAAACAAGGGAAAAATACAAGAAGAATGAGGTGCCAGAGGTGACATGAAATACAAAAAGAAAAAGAAGCAAGGGTAGGAAAGAGAGAAGAGGAAAAGTGCCTCCATGTATCAAATCTATGAGTCTGGTCCTGGGTGGGTTGAGGCTATTATCAGGAGGTTAGTGTACAGCGGGTGAACTCAAAAAGAAGGGAGCAGAGAAGGAGACAGGGTGAGATCCTTTATTTAAAAAACTCATCTTTTATTCCCCCCCCCTTTACTTTGAGCTTGCTAAATGAGCTCTGGGGTTGGCTACGTGGCAAATGTATCTCAGTCTACGTCATGCTACAGTTCTTATCTTAAAATGATTCTCTGCTCAGTTCAGTTTAAGTTGTGTGCAGAATAATCGATCCCCCCCATTAATTCTACTTAGCTGAGCTTCACAGTACAAGCATGGGCTCGACTGGTCCACCAAGGCCAGCGCTGCTGAATGGCTGACCTTTCCACGGCTCCGACTGCCATTGATTTTCAGCAGGACTTATTTCATGAACTGGGGTTTGGGACAGGGCACTCAGATGAAGATGAACTATGAGGCACCATCAGTTTATTTGGCCCTTTCCATTTTCTTTGCACTCCCCTCTCTTATTTCCCTCTTTTTCTCTGTCCACTTTACTTTGGAATAAGTGCTGTGCGCCGTATTGGATGAGCTCCGTGGGTGGCATTGTCTGAGAGCAAATAAAGCGTCCCCTGTGTGACCGCCCCTTGAGTTAAGAGCCCCCCATGTCCCCTCCAAGTGGTGGTATATGTGTGTGTTTTACGCGCTGACTCCTTTGTATGCATGTCTGTGTCATGTACATGTAAGTGCTTTAAGAGGGCTTTTCCTGTGACATGGCCCCTTGGTATTTGCAGTTAGGAAATAATGCAAAGCAGAGAGTGTGAACAAGCCATTAGAGCACCCAGGACTGCACTCAGAACCGAAGAATCCAGGAAAACAATCCTGACCCCATTGAACGACGGAAACAACATCCAGCTCACGACTGCAGGGGTGAAGAGGAGGGAAACGAAAGAAGGAATGCATCTCAAATCCCAAATGTAATTTCAGTAGGATTTAAGGTCCCATATTGCACAATGTTAAACCTTTAAGTCCTAATTGTTAGACGAATGTGCTCAGATGAACATCATTAAATGAATAAATTAATAAATAATGAAAGCTAAGACAAGGATGGGGAGGAAGTGTGGGAGGCTTCTGAGTGTGATTTAGCTCGAGTTCATACAGAGTGCACAGAGTGTCTCCCTCTCTCCCTTCCTCCCTCCCTCTCTCCGTCTCTCTTCTTGGCCAGCATAAGCTGTATATCAGTGACTGTAAAAAACATCTTTAAATTTATACCCGCTCATGAATGCATACAAATGTTCCTGGATGGTGGGAAGCATGGGGGACAGGTGAGGTCATGGGGTGTCAATGCTGTTACAGTATGAGGTTAGTGGTGGGGATGGCGCAGCAGACAGGTGTGTAGCAATTCCATTGCACCTCAGGTTAGAGCATCATAACTGGAAAACTGGAGATTTCACTGTAGATTAGAGTGTGGGCTCCCTATCGGTGCACCTCCAAAGAGGTTTTCAGGTAACGGATCAGTGCATGCATTTTTTTGTCTGGGGAAGAAACAGGGACAGTCTGAACCTATTGTACTGGGAAAGAACCCAAACTTGACCCAGTTAGACTTCAGTGTCAGTGGCTGGGTGTGGACCCACAAAGTCTTCTAGACCTAAATCTCTTGCAAGAGTTTCATAATTTTGGGCATTTATCTGCGTATATATAGGAAAATAGATTGTCTCCCATTTTCTCCTATTACACAGAGTTTTGGGTTCAGTATGTAGGCTGCTTCACACTGGAGGAGCAGGGGATCAGACTACAGATCCTCTGGTTAGTGGATGACCCGCTCCCGTCCTGAGTCACACCTGCCTGTAGATGTCTCTTGGTTTCTATAGAACTCATTCCTCTTGTTCTGTAAGGCACCAATCCCTCCCGTAGTGCCTCAAACTACAGATGACTCTGCAGTCTAACTGCACCCAGCAGCACATACATCCACACATCTTTCTTCTATATAGTACATGACACAACTTCTTTTATTCCCTATGTACTAAACATTTTTGACAAAATGTACACATGGACATATAAGAGCACACAGTCATTGAACACTGCCCCAAACCACAGTCATTCACCTGCTCCAAACCCAACTATGAGATAAGTCACCCCTGGTCTTGGAGGGGAGGGCAGAGTGGGATTTGGCAGAGACACTTCCAATGTGTTTTCCACTCTAGTGCTTCTTGTTCTCACTTCGTCAGAGTGTGTTTGCCGCAGACCGGGAGAAATGGCGAGAGGTCAGGCCGGTGTGATGCTTGTTCAGCCCTCGGGTTCTGTGCAGTTCAAGGTTGAACCATGCAGGCGCAGTGAGAGGGAGGGGGTTTGTGTTTCTAATTTCACTGTTTCGCAACGTCACACTTGAGAGCGGGAGGAAGAGATGAGAGACAGGGCCAGAGGACGGGCTTGTCCCTTTTTGTTTGGGGCTGAATGCGCTTATAGACAAGCAGGGATTTTCTGTAAGTGTCAGGATGAAACATAAGCAGGCTTCACAGCCAGGAGCTGGAGTGGTGGGAGAGTGATGGAACTGTGTGTGTGTGTGTGTGTGTGTGTGTGTGTGTGTGTGTGTGTGTGTGTGTGTGTGTGTGTGTGTGTGTGTGTGGGGGCATGTCTATCTATAGTTATGAGGTCCAATTTTGGTTGAATTTGTAAGGCCAAAATGTCTGTTTGAGGGTTAAGACTTGGTTTTATGGTTAGGGTTAGAATTAGGTTTAGGTTAGGGTTAGGCATTTAGTTGTGATGGTTAAGGTTAGGTTAAGGGGCTAGGGAATGCATTATGTCAATGAGTGTCCTCTCAACTATAGAGAGATGTGCATGTGTGTGTGTGTGGACCTGGGGTATTGATATGCTGGGACTGAAGCTCGGAGCAGATGGACGGAGCAGGCTGGCCCTGTGTCGATCCTGTGAGCTCTGGCTCCATCTCGCAATCCCCCCTTTGATGGACACACATGCACACTCACGCAGCCCAGGCAAATGTGCCAAGTCCATATTTTACCAACTTGATAATAGTTCTATAGGATAACAAATGCTCGATCATCCTATCATTAGCAAACAGTGTGTCAATCTGATCTGCAGCTATGGCAGATGTGGCTGGTTAATGAGACCGAATGGAGAAGTCCTCCACTGACATATCCGAGTAGACAGTCGGATTTAGGGGAAATGGTTTTATAGACTGGAAGCTTATATGTACAGTGAAAGGCAAACAAAGAGTTCAGTGAGACAAACCATCACTATTTTAAAATGCAGTTGGTTGATGGATGTATTGTTTGACGTTTTTCTGTCTCTTTTTTCCTGTCTCTGTCTTTTCTGGCACCTCTCAGACTTCTCTCCAGTCCAAAGCCAAAATGCTTGGCTGTGTCTCTATCTTTTCCGTCCGTCCTTCTTTGGCTCTTTTCTCTCCTACCCCTCTCCCCTCTTAGGAGGGATGGCCTAGGGAGTTGAGGGGTAGAAAAGTGCAAGTGCTGGTGAATTGCTAATAGGCAATCATAGTGCTCAGGACCAGGATGCTACTGGAGGTCTAGGGACCATTAAAGAAACATCATCTCGACATAGGTATGCCAAGAATTATGAGTCAGTGGGCAGGCAGCATTTCTTGGCTTGTATTGGTCAGGGCGGTGGGCCGTAATCTGTCACAATCCTAGAGTTGCTGTGACAGCAGCAGGAGCATTCTGGGCTCAACACAGGCTGTAAAGGATACATGAAGCCAAGGGTGTGTGTATGAGTGTGGTGGACTGTATGTCGGGGTGTGCAATAAGTGGAAAATGGACCAAAACTGACATAAAGTATGTCTCACGAACTAAAGTCATCTTCAGTAAATTAATTCTATTAGGTGTAATTGTCAGTCTAGTTTTCTCATTTCATGAACCTGAAAGTACAACAATGAATTCCATCTAATCATAATCCCCAGGCTTGTGTCATTTCTGTGAGTTTAATCCAAAGTGTTAAAGTCAAGTCAGTATTGTTCCACCAAGCAGTGCTAATCGATTCCAATAATAATCTGTGACCAGTTTAACTGTTGCAATATAGTCGCACTTTCAAGCTGAACCATCAGTAATTTGTTTCATAGATAGAAACTCGAGTTTGAGTTTTGTTCGGCCGAGAAAGAACAAAAGCAGAACATTTCAGCACTGCATGTTTCAGTCTATTACACAAGCATTTGCTAATTTAACTTCATATCCTATGACTCATGGTCGTTATTATTCGTAGATTTTAGAACTGGGTTCATCTGTTATTGAGGTGAATGTAACAGTAAATCACGGTATGGACTTCAGGTCACATCTCCTCGCCCTAAGTGCACTTTCAATAGTGTGCTTGCATGTCCTCATGCTGTATGTGATGTTGTACATCATTACTATGGTTGTAACTCACTGACAGTCAGGCAGCACATAATCTTCAAAGCAAATATCAAAGGCAGCAGCCAGATAGAGAACATGGCGTCATTGCATAAGGGCACCTTTAAGCATTAAAGCCTCACACAACGGTAGATCTGTAATTCTGTCATGGAACATATCCTCTGCCATTTCGTTACTTCCTGCTCACTCCGGACCCTCGCTGTGGCGCATGCTGGGATTGGCATGATGTTGCCCTTCTGAAGCCACTGGGCTGGGCCTTTCGTCATGATCGTATCTTTCTAAGGACAGTTCCTCAAAAATGAACTGAAGAGCGCAAACCACATCAAACAACGAGCAGAATAAGAAAGGAAGAGAGTGAGAGAGGGCGTCTGTGTGTGTGGGAGAGATGAGAGCCCACCAGAAGCTTAAGCCTCCAGTGTGTTGCGCAGATAAGATTCATTAGATAGGTTGGTAAATGCAAGAGAGAGGCAAAGCGAGGCAGACACACAGAGAGAGAGATTGAGCTTGCTGCTGCTCAAGCATTTGTTGACACAGATTTACAATGAGTCTCCCACTGCTTCACGCATTACAGTAACACGCCATGTCAATAGCTCTCTGGGCTTGAAAAGCAGCCGTGCCAAAGATGTCTGGGAGTGATGCCCTTCCACTGATAACCAAAGTGTGGCTCATAAATCAGGAAGTGGAAGATAAAGAGGGGTAGGAATAGGAGTAAAATTATATATTTTTTTGACTTTTGTTTTCACTCATTAATAAATCCCCACTCACTCTTATGTGTCAATGTCTACATCTAGTCAGTCATTAGTTTTCCCTTTCTTTCACTTCTTTATGATCCCTTTCTTCCCTCCTGTTCCATCTCTTTCAGTCTCTTACCCCTCTCTCCCTCTGTTTCCCTTTATCTCTTGGATGCCCTGCTACGGGCTCAGTATGACAGGATATAGGCATTAGCTCAATCCCCCTATCTACTCCCCCTTGTGATTGCACAATGTTTCTCTCACCCACATACCCTAGTCGACTGCACAAGTCCTGCAGGACTCAGAGTCACTAATACTGGTAGAGAGCTTACACTTCACGAGACAGGAAGACATAATCGACTAGACAGAGAAGCATGGCGTGAGGGCGAGTGACAGCGTCTGTGCAAAGGGGTTGGGGCTGTGGTAAACAAACTCGCAGGTGGAGGATGATATTTTTATTTATTTGAAGTCAATCAGACTCTGCAGGAGTAATAAAGTGTTTGATGAGAAGCGGCACAGACTCGTGCCACACAACTCTGCTGAGTCATGGTGCAAACAAATGAAGGGGTTTTGATGTGTGACATTCACCTTCATGAAATCTTGATGAGGGGCTGTGTTCTACTGTCTGTATAATGAGGGCTGTAGCAGTCAGACAGCTGGCCAACCACTTCAACTGGTAAAGCTATGATAATAGAGAGGATTAGAAAGGCTTTTGGAAGCGTTGGGTGGATGGACTTCAGGCTGTCTCGGAGGCAGTTAGTGTTTTGGGGAAAGAGATAAACAGGAACTTGGATGGCGTCAAACAACAGAAGGTCTAATGGTCTTAATCAGCGATGTTGTAGTGGTACTAGTTGTAATGGTACTACAGATTGCACATGTGTGTGAGTTCGCAGCAGCCTCATTGCTAATTGGTGTATTACAAGGAGCATTCAGTGTGGCAGATGGATATCAACAGTTCCATTCCAAAAGGAGCGATTCTGTCTTTAAAACAATTAACACTTACTTGTGCAAAGTAACTATGAAGCAAATAAACTTGCACTTTCTAAACAAGAGCATGTCTTTTTCTCTATGAATGACAAAACTTACCTTACAGGGATGTAAGTGCTATACTTTGTGCCAGGGTCAGATATCAGCCTGAGTATATCCTGACCCAGAAGAGGGTGGACTTTGGGTGGTTCATAAACAATCAATGGGCATTAGACGTGACATTTTATCTTGTGTAGTGTTTCATAGGGGATGAGAACCAAGGCCACATCTGCGACACCTGACAGTGTCCTAATAAAAAGACTAGCATGCTATTTCTTTTTTAATCTTCCAGGATCTTCCCTGTGATGATGACCAATAGAAGCACAGCTGACAGCGCTCTGCTAGAAAATATGAAGTCGTAGACAGATGTTAATATTGCAAAGCAAAAGAGGAATGGTGCTGATGTCTGTGTAAGGTGCACAAGACAGCCAATATCATACACATTGCTTTGAACGTCATGTTCGTTTCCATTCTTGTGTCCGCAAGTCAAATACATGCACTTCCCTTCCGGTGACATCACACACATCATAAAGGACGGCAAAAAGCAGTTGGTCAGGGAGAAATATGTAGTCTGTCATGCCTCTGGGCCAGCACATGGCAGAGAGTTATAAATGTGTAATCACCTATTACATCTTGTAGTCTGAATCCAGCATTAGAAAATCGTAATAAAATCCTCTCTTATTCAAAATGGATAGAGCATTACAGAGTAAAAGTTTGTAACTTTTCATAGAACTTTTCAACTTGTTTACAAATGTGAGACAAGCTGAGGTCTGCAGGTGTCTCTCGGTCCATGTCAGCATCTCAAGCATTAAATCCTCTTCGTTCTGATAGGAATCCCAAAGCTTATAGTGGCTGCCATCTCCTCAGCACTGACTGATGCCTCTTATCAGGACCGCCACACTGCTGCGGCAAGCACATTTTCACTTGTGGGTAAATTATAAATCATTTGCACATTCTCCCACATGCATTCAAACACATATATGAAGAAGGTAACATAGATCTAACACCTTCACACAGACCAGCGCTGTTATTGCGTCAGTAAATCTGAACATGCTGTGATGACTTCAGTCAGAAATGCACCTGCACAAACCCACTTGTGTATTTGGGCAGGTCTTAAATTTCAGAAAGCCCACATGTGAATGGACAATGTAGAGTAGACATAACTAATAATACATTTACAAACAAAACAACCAATTATTTTATCTATGATTCACTGTTTCTTGCAATTTAAATACCGTATATATGTTATTAACCTCCACATAGGATGTTTGGTTTTCAGACATATTTAGGGGACTAGTAATGAATGTGTTCAATTTGGTGCAGCTTGATTGAATTTAAGGGGACTGTTGGGCCTTGGTGGTGTTCATGAGTGGTATTCTAGTTTATTAGTAGATTCCCGAAGACTTAGTAGCTTTGATAAACTGTCATTTATCAGGGAAACTTACAATTACTTAATTTCCAGTTTTCCAAAAATGGATGATTTTAGGCAGATTTTCTCCATCTCCAAAATATCTTTGGGTTTTGGACTGTTTTTTTTTTTTACAGTTTGTAAACCCAATGACAGCTATGTCGATGATAAAAATAATGATGATAAAAATAATGCATTGTGGAGAATTGTCATTACACAAGCTGTAGTATACTGTTTGATAAATCGGGTGTAAAGCTACTGCTTCAGTGTCTCACAAATATGCTATTGAAAGAGTAAACACAAGGGAAATACTGACATGCAAATCACAGTGAATGTAATTTACTTTCTGGCTATGAATGTAGAACCCTTTTTCCCTCTTCATTGCAAGGACTCCAAACTTTGTGTTAGGGATTTATTATCTGATGGAAAATGTGCATTGTTTTGTTGTAAAAATGCATCATGGCGATGTTTTTTCACTCAAAAACTACGCAATCATGCCGTCACATTTTCATGTAAAAGTAGTGAAATCTCATTTCAGATCCAATTAATTTACAATATTAAGAATTGTTCATTACCAGCCTCAGTAAGTCTTTTAAATCTGATCTCCATTTGTAGTTTTATTGTTAATGAACAAGTATTGTGATTGCAATGAGGCAGTTCATAACTGTAAATCATTACACCAGGCACTCTCACACTGTAGCTCTCCTACTCCCTGTGTCTCCTCCCTACTGTATACAGTACAGATTTATTAGCTGGAGCCAGGGCCCCCGGACAGTCACCACTCAGCACTCCCTCAGATCAATAATTGGAAATATTAATTATATCAGCAGAGATGGCCCAGTCAGAAGGGGGCTGTTTATGTTCCTGTTACTGAGCAGTGCAGCAATATGAGCTTTGATGGCCCACTAATACGTATTAATGATCCCGAGACAAACATTACTCTATATTAAACCTGAGTGAAAGCCAGAAGACACCGCACATAGTGAATGGCCATTAGAGTTATTTTATTGCAAGCGCTGTAAGTAAGTGCTGTTGCATAACTGTTGTAAAAAGACTTTTACTACTGAGAGATGAGCTTCTACAAAACCAGGACAAGATTTACTGCAGTTTTATTTCTGTTTACTGCGTTCCTGTGTATTGGAGGTTCATCTATTTGGATAATATGTTAAAGAAGGTTGAGGCTTGGAATTGCACCAGGTCCTTGAAAGCTTTTCCAGAGCACTGTTATTGCCTCACAGGCCCTCTCCGGAGTTTAAGCAATGTGGATTGTGAGACTATTGCTCCATCCCACTAAACTCTACTAGTCATGAACTCATTAGTGTCAGATAGAGCCAACAGTGAACTCTAAATCCTCCCCACTACTAACAGGCCAACTCCTCACTACACTTCCTTGACTAGTTCGGTGTAATTTGAAATCAGACAGTAGAATGTCCTTTGTAGTCGCAGTTCAGGGCCCTTGGTTATTTTTCTAAAAAGAAGACGTTTGCTACCCAATCAGGACAAACTTAACCAGAGTACTGGAAATGCATTGTGATAAAGTCAGAGATCTGTGTGGAAATTCATGTATTGTTCTGTTACTGGAGATCTCAGATATTGTTTCTGGGATCTGCTGGAGTCTTCCAGTTTCGAGGTTACAGCCCTGAGTGCTTTGATTACCTCTGGCATCACTGTTGCCTTCACTTTCCACATCTTCTCTTGCTCCTCTTTCAGCCCATAGTATATTTTTAGCTTCTTATGTTCGTTCTTCTAGATGTTGTTGTCACTTGGGATTGCTACATCTATTACAACTGCTTTCTTCTCCTGTTTGTTGAACACCATGATTGGTAAGTCATTACAAGTTTATCAGTCTGGATCTAGAAGACCCACGTAGTCTTAGCTTGCTCAACCATCTTTGGTGGTTTCTTCCATTTGGACCTTGGGACCTTCAGCTCATCGGTGGTGCAGATGTTTCTGTACACCGTGGCAGCCACTTCTTTATGGCCTTCTAGTATGTACACCTTACCTGCTTGCATCTTACACCCTGCTGTTATGTGCTGGAGGGCCTCAGGGGCATCTTTGCACAGTCTGCACCTGGGGTCCTGTCTGGTGTGGCAGACCCTGGCCTCTATTGACCTAGTGCTCAGCGCCTGATCTTCAGTTGTCATGGTTACCATTTATACAAAGCCAAAATGATTACGTGATTGAAAAACAACATACTACACTTTGTTGACATCGGGCCGAAATATGTTACGACAACAACTATTTCTTCTTCATTTAATTTCACATTTGGATTTGAAAAACCATTCATAACCATAACATTTATCATTTTATGACATTAACATCAGTAGTGGCTGGTTTGGAAAACCTGGCTGATTAAACCAAGTGACATACACATCTGCAAGTGGATAAACATGGAAACATAATATCACACTAGTAGAAATAAAAGTCTCCATCAATGCCAGGTAAAACAAATTTAAAATACAATTATTTGCCCAATTTATAATTAATGTCCCACAAATGCAAACAGTACATTGAATTTGCAGTGTGATAAGGAGGTAGGTGGTTGATTTGTAAATATACTGTGTTGGTAAAGAGCAGCTGTACCGTATCTCCCTTAACCACTCTCTCCATCTCTCCTTGTCGTTTTCCACGATCTCTCCCTCTTTTCCTCTCTGCTTCTCAACTGCCTTACCTCCCTTAACTAAAACGTATTGAAGCAGCAGTGGCTGTTTTACTCAGCTCCATGTGGGTGTGACGAAGAGCTACTAGCCCCCGCCCACAAAGAACAGAGTCAAAGAAATAACCCCCAACAGAATCTGAAGTTAATGAATGGCCTCCATGGTAACAGCAGTGCTTAATACATTTTACTTAAAGTCATCTTGTCTCTGCATGTGTGAGAATGCATATAATAAAAGTGTGCTTTGCATCGTGCACTTAATCTCTGCTGGAATCCCATGATTCTCTTCATGTGTTCAAGCGAAATGGAACAAACTGCAGAGCCATCACTCGTGACTGTTCAGGACCATAATGCATTGCTTTTAGGCAAATAAATAGACCATTACGCTGGCATGTTGGAGGCTGAACAGTAACTAGCTTTAGAGAGAGCTGCCTCCCACACACAGGCACCCTGTAGAGACAGCTGAGATCATAACATGCTAGAGGAGCCTCAGCCGTAGATTTGGCCTCCTCCGACGAGCATTTGAACAAAAATCAACTGGCAGGATGGAAGCGTCTTTTGTCCGTTTGACATGTCAAAGGCAAATTCAAAGATGTCCTGTGTTGCTGTGAAGGAACAGAGGATTTCAAAGTTATCCATGAATTTGTCTTGCGGTTGTTTTTTCCTGCTTCATTTGGAGGTGTTTCTATCGCGGAGGTTGCTTTGAATACATGTGCGAAAATGTCGCGGTTGATTCTGTAATCTATCTGCACACGCTGTGGAGCAGTGAGCCCTGTGGCTTGGCATTAGCATACTGTAGAGTTACTTTGCTTGTGTTGTACAAGGAAGAGAAAGCACTTGTAGATGGGGAGGGAGCAGGAAGGGGAGCGAGCCAAGAAACAAGTAGCTAAAACCTCAACCTTCACAAGCATAATATCCTCCCTGTTTTCCTACAAAGACTTAGCTGGTGCTAGTTATTATTTACGATGGGTAAATTTATGGAATAATTTCAGTGAAGGAAGGTTACTGAGTTCCTCAAGGTGAAAATGGATACGTTTAGCACTTAATGAATTGGGCCTGGGCCTCTCCCCCATATATCAGCATGTTATTAAGACATTTTAAAATCCCATTATGGTGTTTCTCCTTGAACATGTCATGCTTTTATTGGACTGCCCTGTCTTTAAATGTGACCTTTTCAGCTCTGCTCTGAAATAGAACTGAAAAAAGATACATGACAGGACGATAGAACAAAACATACATGTGAATGCGCAAAAATATCAGTGCTGAATGGTTTTCAGTGGGTTGACTGGAATGCCTGATAATGGCAAATAGTTTCAAGCAATAAAAAGATGCTTAAATGTCAGCTGTAAATGGTTTACTGTAAATGGCAGAGCATGGTAAGAGGTTGCTATTATGTTTCAGTAATCGTGTTATACATTTGTGCTACTTTTGGCCCCAGTGTTATTAAAATGTGTGTTTCTATTATTAAATCTATTTGTTTTGGGTCGAACAAAAGGGGAAGAGTCACTGGCAAAGATCTGTGAAAATGAATCATCGTGTAAGCTTTTAGCTCTAATGTGGCACATGTATGCAGATTAAATACATACGTGGGTGGGCATATACTCAGTATGTGTGCTTACATGTGACTAATGTTTGATTAAAAAAATGTTGCTGCAGCTGTAAAGCACATACTGTAAATCACAGCCACATCTTTCAAACTTTTCCTCTGAAGAAATCAGAGTCTGGTAAAATTGTTGAGCTTGAACAACAAATGAAAAAAAGAAGGAGGTAAAATTGGGAAGGAGGAGAGCGTGACGCAAAAACTATGATGACAGCGGCATCTAATCCAGGCAATGCCATTCTTATCAGGGTCCAGTGGATTAGAGAAAGGCTCCTAACCAGAGAATCCTTCCCAGCCAGACTCTCTCCACAGCCCAAGGGCCTCGATCAATAGGCCTGCATTGATCTCTCTCCTCCTTTGGCTGGATTCACTTTTATTAGGACTGCCCCAGCGTTTCTCACTGAGACACAAATATATGCAGCCATTCAACCCTTCCATGCACCTTACGTGAAAAACTACAAACACAAACGTGGTGACAAACCAGATACACATGTTGATGTCATGGGTCACTTTTGGAGACACTGGATTTATTTCATGGAGACGTACCCTAACCATAACCATAACTAGTGTTGGGCACTGTTAATTTGTAAGCCGTTATGGTACCATTACCTGGATATAAGTACCAATAACCAGAGGTACCTTTTTTCAGTACTTTACACCTACTATGTTGCTGTTGTCTCTACTGCAATGGTTGCAAAGTAATCAAGATAAATCCAACTATTAACTATTCATCCAAAATTGTTGATGAATTTGTTGATGCCTCACTGAATGTTTCAACAAATATTGGTTTCAACCACTGGTGCTGACGCTTGCTGTCAGGATGCTAACGTTAGCTGTGTTTCCTCAGGTTAAACTGCTGCATCACGTATATTACAGTGAGAGTTCTTTGTGTCAACTTTTGAAAAGTTTAACTACACTTGACTACTTTCAGTTCACTTTATAGTCACTTTAGTCTCTTCTTCAGCTTAAAGGTGAATTACCACCACCCACTGATATGAAGTCTGGACTCCAATTAGTTTCTTGCTATCTCTTTCTGTCTATACTCCTGTGACCATCTCATCCAGATGCTCTCTCAGCAACTGTCATTTGGCACAGTTTGATTAAACATGAATCTAAACTTGGTTTTGCTGAGGTTTTTTGCTAGGTCCCCTTAAAACTTCAATATCCAAACATAACCACAACTTGCTTCAACCTAACCTAAGGTTCTTACCCGAAAATTGCTTTTTACACAAACCTTTTATCCCAAATTGGACAAACCATTCCCAATGAACTAAAGTAGCCTATGACAGAATCATACACAAACATCCGATTTTATGTGTGAATGAGAGCAGAGGTTGTTTTGTTTACTCTGAATAACAGGCAGCAGAAACACTATAGTGTCAAGTCAACTTAGCAGCATGATGGTGTTTTGGTTTTCTCTCCAGCCAAGGCACATTGATCAGTATCACAGAGCAGCCATTAGTATGGGATAGAGGGTCTTGACACCTCTGGTTTGTGGCCTCTTGTTGTAACAACGACAGCCGGAGTCGCCATCGCTAACTTCTCTGTTGCCCTTTCTTCTCTCTCCTCCAGATGACTCGGCCCATCCAGGTGAAACCGGCTGACAGCGAGAGCCGTGGAGGTAGTTGTCTTCTTTTCTTCATCATTTATTCATGTCCCCTTTTCATCTGTCTTATCTAGGCTAATTCTTTTTATTCTCTCCCTCTGATCTCATCTATTCCACTGCGCTCAATGCCGCATTTCTCACTCTACCTTTCTTTTTTTTAATCTTTCTCTCAATTCCTTTTCATTCTTATTTTGCTGCACAGACACAATTGTCAGAAGTTGAAACAAAGTTTAACAAATAGTTCGAACCAAACTGATTCTGAATATGCAGTATATTGAACATATTACATGACATCTAACAGAGAGGTTTTGATGTTAGACTACATGTCTCCCAGCTTGTGGAAGTTCTTAACACATTTTAGTGACAACGTCTGTAATCTCCTCATATACTTTAAAGTGTAGACATTATACATGTTCACCTTTTCTTTATTTGTTACCTGTTCAGATCGACTGGAATTATGAAGTGTTCCCTTATTTCTTTTGCACTTGTGTCCTTGTACATAGTTGTAATTGATGAAAGTGTCTGTTATTGAAAGGATGTAGGGCTCTGAAGTGCTCTACAGCTGCCACTCTCTCGTCTTCTATGCCAAGTACATTATCATTGCATTGTAAATTAGATGGTGTATAGGCTCAATACTGGAGCCATCGCCATGCTAAGGCCCTGTTAAAGCCCTCGCTGCTTGATCTGTTTGCGTTTGAAACACAAGAGTAAATGGTATAGAGAGGGAAAATGGAGCAGGGGTACGCTCGGGCTTGCCAAACAATCAATACATTTGCAGGGTTCTTGCCAAGATCCTCATTACTTGGCCTTAATTCTGTTGTGTTTGATCTCAAACGTTTTTGGAGGCTTTCATTGACTCACTGCCATATCTGCATATATGTTAATGAGACAAGGAGGCATCCTTCAAGTCAGTGGCAATGAACCTCACTGTTAATGGTTTTTTTGGGGGGTGTGCATCTCATGTGTCAGCCCATGACAATGCAAGTGCCCTTTTGTAATTTTAAGGAGGGATGCTGTTTCTCATCCTGGTGGAGGAAAAGAGAGCGAGGGGGGATTTGGAAGTGAAAATCAGTCAGGAAGAGAAAATACACAAACAATGCCAACTGCATGCAGCTGCTGCACTGCACTTCTGAGGCTTTACCTAAAAACCTCTGCCTGTTTTGGTTGAATTAGGATGACTGGCCTCTTGGCTGCCTGTCAAATACACACAGTCTTCAAAGGACAGCATAACCCCCTGAGATGGATGGAGGAAAGGCCAATAAAGATCACTGTCACTCGCCTATGCTTTTCTGTTTCTTTCTTTCTCTCTTTCTCTCTCTCTTTCTTTCTCTCTTTCTCTCAGACATTCATTCACAACTACAGAGGAGTGGTGAGACAAGCTCAGGGGTCTTGTGTTGTCAAGATTGATGTCCTCTATAGCTCCATTGATTTTGCCATTGTGGTGCTGTGTGTCCACATTAACAATGACACTCAGCTGTCTCTTTCCTTGCTTGTGAGTGGCCTCTTTTAGAGCTCCCATGGCACTTGGTCAGTATGGGGTCCTCTTATTGGCCGGCCGTGGGGACCCCACAGTGGAACAAATGAGTGCTAGAACAGAGCTGAGAGTTGCACATCATCTTAAATGAACAGGTCAGAGTGGCGCCACAGGGGCAATCAAACACTAGCATGACTTTAACAGGTTAGGAAGTGGGAAGGGGTAGACAGGAGGTGTGTGATCGTATCCTTTTAGATCTCCTATTTTCATCCTGCTTCTTAACTGCTAGTTTTAATTATTCCTGTGATAATCACTGGCAAAGATCATTTTGGTTTTCTCAATATCTGTTTCCTCCTTTAGCTGCTGTTGCTATTGCAGCTGATAGATCGTGCTGCTGATGCTGATCCATGGCCTACTTTTACAAGCTTTGCTTCTTATTTGCTGTAAAAGACTGAAGAGGATTTCATTGTACCGTCTGAAATCCAGGGTCTTGTAATTATTACTCCTCTTATTTCACACTGTCAATACTGGCAAGATTAATTTTTTGTTATTTTATTGGTATGTGCCTGCTGTTGCCAGAATCCAGATCAATATCTTCAGGACTATAACTCAGCATGCCTCCTAAAAGGAGCTGGAAGAGCGGATGTAAAGCTATTAATTACCCTCTCGGAGGGAGAGACACCGGGGACACACCTATTCTAGCCCACTCTCTCAAGGGTCTCTTCTCGTCCAATAGGGGGCATATATTCCTCAGTGAACACAGTCGCACTACAGCACACAGTCATACTAATTAGTCCCTCGATCTCATTATGCGGAGGACAGTTCAGATCACCTGCGCCAGGTTTGTCTTCCATGAGGGAAAGACCTGTTACTGTGCCTGCTGGACCTCTGCTCCTCCAGGAGAAAGTATCTACTGTTATTAAGACCAGACATGCTCAGACCACACCAGTGTCTTCCTCTGGTTACAACATGAATCTGCCTGCCTACAGCCGTCAAACAGAAAGACAGTCAAACATACTCCTCTGAATATTTCTGATAAATATTTGAGGACTCTTGGACATTTGATCAAAACTGAGCAGTTTCCCAATGAAGATCTCCATAACTTTAGCTGTGTTGGACACTAATTACGAACTGGTAAAAAATGACAGTACATCCAGGTGTATAGCTTCACTGAGGCCTTATGAGTAAACCACCTTGCCCATAGAAATTAAAGGGAAATAAATGGAAGAGTAAATCCATCCAAACACTCCATCAACCCCTGCTGCCACCTAACAAAGACACACTGTGAAATGAATATTAATGGCCAATCACCTACCTAATCTAGCAGAACAGCAGCCGTTACACATTGAGCCACCAGCACCGTGAACGTCTCCGTCACTGATGACGCACACCTTTCTGGGATGCTTCTGTTGGGGGAGACGCAGCACAGAGTTGAGGCAGCAGGGACCTGTCCCCCTCGTTTTCTCCTGACAGGTCTCTGATATGAAATGGATTGATTTTTCATCACACGTGGCACTGATGACTGGCACTGACTGCTGCTGATATTTCATTTTTGAAGGGCTGTTCAGTGCCTCCTTAGAAGGCGTGGCATCCGTACACAGGATAAATCAGCCTTAACACTTTGATTTCACATCCGAAACCCCTTACCAGCGACGCCACCCGCAGCTTTCTACCTTTCACTATTTGCAACCATTTTATTCATTTTTCTCTTGTCTATCATCTGAGAATAGTTTTTTCTGCTTCTCATTTTTGTTTTCCTTAGTCTCTGGTAAAGTTTTGAGCTCATCTATTTGTCCAGAAAGAGGAGCAAGGAGCAGGCTAGCTGTCAGCTGGGAGTTTTGGTGATGCAGCAGGCCTGCCTGGCACAGCTAAAGCTACAGCCCACTGAGGAGGACTGGATTAGAAACAGGCTCTGCCATTATGAAGGCCGGCCTGCCGCCCACACACACCCACACAGTGAGGACAGACAGGCAAACACATACATACCATACGGCTCTGACACACACACACACACACACTCTCTCTCTCTGTTACTCACACATGTAGTGGAAAGTTGGATGTACATTATAATAGGAACACATGTGCACACACGGAGCTTTGTCCAATTTACATATTTACACACACACTCTCTCTCTCTCTCTCTCTCTCTCTCTCTCTCTCTCTCTCTCTCTCTCTCTCTCTCTCTCTCTCTCTCGCTCTCTCTCGCTCTATCTGTCACACACATGTACCGTGGAAAGTTGGATGCACATTATAATAGGAACACATGTGCACACACAGACCTTTGTCCAGGTTGCATTTTTGCACACACACATACAAAGTGTACACATGGATACAGGACACAGGATCCACAATCCACCATCACGACCCACGATCAGCTGCCATCACGATCACAAAGGTTTACTGCGGTTCGCCTTTCGCTCCAGTTCACTGAGATGTGACGGAACAAAGCACGAGAGAGGGAGACGGAGAGAGAGAGATTGAGAAAGAGACAGAGCGAAAGGCGAAAAGTTAAATGGAGAGTGAGGGTGGAAAAAAAGAGAGAGATTGGGAATCTAGATTAAGAGAGCAGGGCTACATGCTCTGTTGCTGTTCTGCGCGCAGCTTTTGATGATGAATTTATCTGGCGTAAAAGACAACAGAGTGGTCTATGTATTAAACATCAGTGGTGTTCTCCTTTTCTTACTAGAGTGTCGAGCTCCCATGTCAGAGCAGCTCAGTAATGAAGCAAGCAGGAAGACCTCTAAGCTCCACTGATCCCCTTTAGAAAAGAGAGGAGGCCTGTAGGAGAGAGGGGTAGTTAGAGGGAGAGGAATGAGGGGAGGAAAGATGGATGGCCAGAGTGGATAGGTGAAAGAAGGGAATTTGCTCAGAGACGCTAAAAGCAGGGGAGAGAGAGAACAAAATAAACAGAGAAAAGTGTGGACAAACCAGAGAGAGGGAGGGGCAGCAGGGGCCAAAGCAAAAAGCTGAACAGTACATCTTCTCCCTTCGGAGGGAAGAAAACTATAGATTACCGGTCACAATGTGCTTGGCTGGGCATAAATGGAGAGATCTTGAAATAGTAAGTAGCGTGTTCAGAGGTGCTGGGGATCACAGGGAGCTAATCCAATGTTGAGGCCAGGTGTGGGTCACACATTCAGAGCTCACCCCCCCCCTCCATCTAAATCCCCTCCGGTGCTCTTAAACAAACAATGCGGATACACAGGCCTTTGCTAGCCACGGGTTCAGTCAGCTAACTCCACCAGGGCCGGCCCAGGATGTTCGGGTCACTCTGCCTGTAAGCTTTTAAGTTTTACCCTAACATCAGCACAAACAGGTTTGTTTTGAGCGGGAGGGGGTGGAGGGGTGAGTCGGGTTTATGGGAGACAGACAAGAGGAGAGAAAGCGGGAGTGCAACAGACGAACAGAGGCAGAGAGTAGAGATGATGAAATCTTTTCTATAGGGATGCGCTTTTGCTCCTAAGGGTCAGATTGTGCTGAGGCTGTAGCAGTTATGCAGAGTCAGTGGAAGAAGTACATCACAACAATTTACTAATACACTGGGTAGGTGGAGATCAATTAGCCTTATCTAACAAACTCCTGATGATAATACCGACGCAAAAGTTGCTGACGCGGCAAAGAACAATACGAGAAGGCAGAGTGATGATGTAATGGATTTAGCAAGTGGAAAAATGCAGGTTTGCAGAAATACTTATTTTCCTACAAAATACGCCATTAATGCAACTTCTGCACATTCACAGATGGAAGCAGGAGCAACTTACATGGGACAAATTAATGTAAACAACTTAAAATATAGCACTTACAACATCGCAAACTCACTGACAGAAAAATCTGCATGTAAGGTAGCATCATTGTTGCATGATATCATATGGGTGTTGCAGTTATTGCAAATACACTCGTACTTATTTGAATATCCACACATACATAGACCCTGTTTAGACCTGGTGTTAACGTTCATCCTGAGTGAGCTGATCACCGGTCAGGGCTAAGCACAGGTCGGAATACACCCAAATGTGTTGCCAATGCACCAACACACATATACTGTAAACTCAGACTTGGGGAAAAATAATCTTATTTGGTCTTTGCAAACGGGAATGACGTACGTGTGTATTTTGCATATAGAGCGGTCACAGGAGACGCATTCAGCATGCATTGTAATACCAGGTGTGAACAGAGGAACTTAACACTCAACACTTGTGATCAGGACAGATGTTAATACCAGGTCTGAACAGAGCCACAGATTCAACTGAACACAGTCATCCTCACACCCCTTTTTTAAATATATATTAAAAAAAGAAATCGCACACATTCCTCCCGCTCTGTCCCTGGCTCGTTGCAATGGTCTCGTAGCGTAGCAAAGGTTACTGTTGAACACAGAAAGGAAAGGTCAGAAATCATGTTTAGTTTTCCTGGGGCCGGGAGGTAATTCCAGCGAGCAGATTGTGTTCAGGCGAGCAAGCAGGCAGGGCAGGCCAGTGGTGGAGATGCTCATGTAGAAGGAGGCGAGGCGGGGATGGGGACAAGGTTATCCAGTCAGCCACTGCCTCTCAGCCCCTCCGCTGTCACCCTTAATAACACCCTCTCCCTTATCACCGCAACAATCACCTTGAGAAACAAACTTGTCTTCCTTCAGAGGGGGACGGAGATGGGGAAGAGACGGCCCCCATATGCATGTGGTCTGCCATTCTTATTACACCACCTCAGCCTCTTTGGGGACAGACAGACTGCAGATCAATTTAGTGCTCAATTCTCTACACTTTATTATTCATTCTCTCTCTCTCTCTCTCTCTCTCTCTCTCTCTCTCTCTCTCTCTCTCTCTCTCTCTCTCTCTCTCTCTCTCTGTTCCCCTCTTGTTCTCATGCTGATTTTCTCTGTACCCTTTGAACACATCAAAACATGTTGTACAATCCTCCCCAAATTGCTGTGACAATAAGGAATCCTAAGTTCTGTAACACTCAAATGTCTCACTTTGATGTTGGAGCTGCCATTTCAGTCATAGTACATGTGCAAACTGACATCTCAATGCGACTAAAAAGAGAAAACCCAATTGTCTTATTGACACAAGATGTTTTGACGCAGGATAAATTGTTGATTTCCATCACTGAACCAACATTGAACTTAAACTTGCTGTTTGAGGGTTTTAAAATGTCAGAGTAAGACGTTGCCCTGATGTTAATTCAAAATTAATATCATGTCATGTTTGCCTGTTCCCTGCCATGTAATAATCTCACATTATTGCACGTTTCATAGTACCTTATGTTCATGGTGCTTGCTGTACATGTTCCACGTAGATCCAAGAAAGCTGAACTTGTCTTTTATTTAGATTCTGCTTGATGAACCTCTTCATTTTATTGGCCATTTAATTTCCATCCACTTAAAATAACATGTGTGCAGTAGCTAACATTTGGTGAAAAACAGCTTCTTAAGCAGCTTTTTTGATTCCACTTCTTCCCAGTGTCTTTTCTTACTCCTTCACTTGAATCTTGTTAATACAGGATTCCAGCAGATTTTAGTTTCTGAATTTGTGTTACTACAGAAATGCAACGTGTGAGATATTAAGGAATTAATCATAAAATTTGTGCTGTCCATTTTATAAAAAACATATTCTTCTGTTAAGTGTATCCACAGTGTAGGTAGATAATGGCTGGGACAAAGGTTGATAAAATTGTGTGTGTGTGTGTGTGTGTGTGTGTGTGTGTGTGTGTGTGTGTGTGTGTGTGTGTGTGTGTGTGCGTGTGCGCTCGCAGTGGACTTAGTGCTCTGTGATTGCAGTGGAGCTGGAGGAGGCCATGCTAAGGCTCTGATTGGAGGATGGGGTCTGTGCAACCTCGGCCAAATCACTGCAATCACCCGTTTGCTGCTTCTCTCTTCTTTAATGACACCACTTCATGATACACCAGGCTCATCAAGCGAAACACACACACACACACACACACACACACACACACACACACACACACACACACAAAGCCACAGCGAGGTCAGGCTCAGCAGATCGGGCAGGAAGGCAGGCCTCAGAACGGGGAGAAGAGGTCCACCAGCAGATGGAAGGAGACTAAAGCAGGCTAGAGACACGTGCACACAAGCAAATGAACACACACACACACGCGCCTCTCTCTCTCTCTCTCTCTCTCTCTCTCTCTCTCTCTCTCTCTCTCTCTCAACACGTGAGTAAGTGGTGTCTCGTTCATCAACTTAATATTTACAGCATATGACGGAGAAATTATTATTCATGCAGATAATAGAATATTGAATTATAAAAGTGTTCAACTTTTTGCAGAGCTTGGATCCAACTATACACATTAGATTCTACCCTCTTCTCTTCACTGCCCTTCTTCTTCATACCAATGAATTATCTGCCCTAAATTTCTGAGACCTTTGCTCCCTTACGCTCCATGGGGTATGAAAATGTCCTATTTGCTCACGGAGAGGACAAATACCACAAGGAGCTTTGGTGTGTGTAAAGAATAAAAGAAACAAAATTCTTGTTGCACTCATGCACAATCACCGGTACATAATAATATGAATATACACAAACATTCTCATGCACTCTCATGATGACACATGCACTTGGGAGCAGAAGCCCTACAGCAGTTTAAAGTAGTTAGCTGTTGGGAGCTAATAGTCGTTTGTATGACTGTTACACCTTCATATTGTCTTTCCTTGTGTTTAATATAAAAACTAATGTTGGTTCCCTTTTTAAAACTGTTGTAATTTTTTTTCAGTGGTTGTTACCGTATGAAATTTACCTTGGATCCCTTGTGAGTGGGGGGCATGAAAAGAGCATGAGTGACAAATACAAAATGAAAGACAGACAAGAGAAGGAATGACAGGGCAAATAAGTGATGACAAAGAAAGAGACAGAGAAGGAGAAAAACAAGAGCTTCTTTTTCACCTCAGGATATATGGGCAGAAAGAAAATGTCTTTCCAGTCAGTATAAAAGAGAACTGAAAATATATGCAATGCAGTCACTTTTTTATTTTTGTTTACACAATACAACTTTACCATGAAAATGTCAGCGTAGCACTTTAGTGTGTGAATATTGAATTTAAAAATCCACCACCTTCCGATAAATGAAAATGCTAGCTGATATATTTGAATGGATTTTAAAAAAGTATATATAAAATCTAAATTTTACACATTTGGTGCATGAATGATGGCAGTAATAGATTTCTGAGTGCTTTTAAGCTCTGCACGTATAAAAGCAGTCTCTGCTGCAGGAAGTTAGAGAAACAAGAAACAAAGTTATGGGGAAAACATCCATTGTAAAATTAGATCTGTATTCAGATTGAGTATTTGTGACTCAGCTAAAGCTCCATGTCTGTCCCTGCAGTCTAACCTCTCCTTTCCTCTATCGCTCCATCTCAGCATATTAACTCCATTAGCCTCTCATATCACCCTCCATCTCTCTCACTGTCAGTCCACGCCATTCAACTAAATCACTGTGTCATGCCACCATTGGACTGGAAAGGACACCTGCTCCAACCCAAAGGTTCAACCTGAGATATGGAGGCAGTGGCTCGTCCAGAGATTAGCTTTCCTGCAGGCCACAAAAATACACTGAAATATTGAACCTTGTTAGAAATGTAGCTATGTATCGTCATGTGGATCTTGTTTCTTAAGCTGTGGAAGCTATTAAACCAAGACAAGGACACAGGGATGGCGTGGAGCAGCGCGGCGATGACGTGCCTGCGATGCACCATTAGGGAATGCCAACGTTGGTTCAGTGGGCACCGCAAAGAGGCTTTTAAATTAGGCCCAGACACGTCTCACCTGCCTCTCCCATCTCACCTGCTGAGACGACAAATAGTGCTGGGAGCACGCACACACTGTGACGCACGGCCCCATGATTGCCCACTCTCCATCCAGTGTCTTTCCACCCATCTGCCAGTCAAACGAGTGCAGAGGTAATGGAGAGAGAAGCAGTCATTCCTGGGCTGTAAAACTGCAGCAGCCGAAAAGATGATTGGGCTAACCTTTGCTTTGGTGCATGAAGGAAGAAGGTGTGTTTTAACATTATTCATTAGTAACCGTGTGTGTGTGTGTGTATATATTCCTGAGTCATTATTACAGAGCTGTCACCTGAAGTATGAGTGTGGATGTGGTCATGGTCTGACTGCCCTAGTCTTGACATGGTTCATTGTAACTTGTTGTATTTGTATTTTCTCCCTTTTTTTTTTTTTTTAACTCGTCCTACATTCCTCTTCTCGCACTATATATATCACTAGGTTTATCTTATCGTCTAATGTCTGCTTTGTTTGCCTTTTCGCGCCCTTATTTTTTTAAGTTTCTATACTCTTGGCCTTATTTTACTCTCTGACCTTTCCCTTGGCCAACACTCACTGATGAGTCTATCAGGTGAACTGGCATTGTCAGGGATGATTGGCGAATGGGTCTCTGTGCAAAGAAGTTAATAAGCGTATCCCCAGACAATTGAGTTCTTAGGGGCATTTGGCCAGGTCCAAACACAGGCCATCCTGATTGCCTCTTTGCAATAAACATGAAGAGGGCCCCAGACAAAGAATACAAAGGCAGCCGAGGTTGCATTGGGGAATAGGTCGAAAGAAGATTGAGGCTTCAAATGACTGCTGCACCTTCAGCTGCGGGAACTCTGACCCGGCACTTGAGCCAGTTTTATAGAAAGCGAACTTCAAAGACCACTTTGATATCACAGGGAGTTATTGGCTGAGATCTTGGGGTCCAAATTGTCTTTTCATTCTAGATTAGCTACAGAGTGGGATTTAGACTAATGATAGAGGTAGAGTAGTGTCTTGATAAGGAGGAGATTCTTATCTGGAACAGATGTTATTTGCTGTGCTACGACAACAGCTGATAGAGTCCACAGTCCTGTTTTTTTCCCCCTTTATTTCACACCTTCTTTTTCGCATCCTCACTGTGGCCCTACAGCAATAAACTTGTCACCAAACCCAAAACATGACACATCATCGCTTGAAATATAAATAAGCCCATTCGTTACCTATTGATTTTCCAACCATTAGGGAAGCGAATGTCTTGGCTGTTGTTGATGTGGAAGATATTGTGGGTCAATATTGTGCTGCTCTTAAAAGCCACAGGAGATTTTCAAGGAATTCGGTAGGGGCAAAGAAAAGAGGCCAGTTTACAACTCTAATATCAAGAAAATGTCTGGACTAGTTCAGAGACATCTGCCTGGCATTAATGTTATCAGGGAATCAGGGAGCAGTGCAGGCACAATGTGCTTTAGGGAAAGGTACAGCCCTTGACAGCTGCCTGCCTGGACTGCTGGCACACATCAGCCTAATATGCAGGATTGGAAGTGGGGATTGATTCCTGAATGTTAAAGTGAAACCTTGAAGCGCCTCTGCAACCATCCTACTCTGACTGTCGGAGTGAGGGCTACTTCCGCGAGGCGATCTGGCATCCTAATCTGATCAGGCCTCTTAATCTCTGGCAGCTCAGTTTAACAAGACCAATCTGACAGCAGGGGCAGCAGCCAATGACAGGGGGGACATGTTAAATCTGGGCCTATCAGGCCTAAGACAGGAGAACAGCATCTTTTGGCTGCATGCTGGGTGTAATGATACCTGGTACAGCAATGGTATCAAGAGATGCTTCATTTCCCAGGTCAAGGAGGAACTGGAGTTTGAGATGCCGAGGGATGACGAAATCCCCAGCTCGCTGGCTGTCAGCCCAGTCTCATAGTTGTCGTCCTCCTTCCTACTATCCGCTCCAGCCTGCTGTTATATTTGGAATATTCTCCCAGCATGTACAACCTGAATTATTTATCTGGAGAAATGGAATCCCTGCGCAACATTTGTACAAATTTATGTTTGTACCGTACAGACCCCGACAGGGCAATCATTAGTTCTCAGGTTTCATCAGAATGATATATCTAAATGAAAATGATCATCATTATCTACAGAAGAACTTATTTCACTGCTTTTGGAAATCAGTTTATATTATTGTGAAAATAACGAGACAGTTATGTTTTCCCCCCTTTCCGTTTCTTTGTTGGTCGGTAAGCAAGATTACACAAAATCTACATAAAGGATTACCTCAAAAATTGGTGGAATGATGGAACCTATTCAATTTTGGTGCAAATGCTAAAAAAGGGGCAGATCCGGGATTTTTCAAATCACGTTTGCTAACACTGTGAGATGGGGAGTTTAAAAGAAAAGAAAAATGTCACTGATTTCCCAGGGAATAATTCATGAATCTTGATGAAAAACCTGCCTTCCGTCCCTCTGTTCAATTCCCTCGGTTGTTTTTACCCTTCCTGTCATCGCACCATATTTTGTCATGTCTGTTTCTGTGTGTGTGTATTTGAGAGAGAGAGAGCGATACCAGCTACTAATGTCCTTTCTGTCTTTATTGCACATGATGAGTGCTAATTGCTTCTTTGCATTCTTATCACACGAGTCCACAAACAGAAAAAAATAAAAATACAGCAGAAAAGAATGGCAGACAGAAAGCTCTGTGTCAGTATGAAATGAATGTGACCTACAACTGCAGAGAAGCAACGTACAGCAACAGCACGGAGGAAACAAAGGGTTCTGTCAAAACCCAGTGCTATCGCACCGGTGTGTCTGTGAAATCCTTTCTGCGTTCATGTGTGCATGTCAAGCTGCCTTGCCTTCTATCTGGATGACATTAATGAAAGGTGAAACAGGGAATAATCAAAGATCACAATATTTTACCCTTGATACTGATGCATGTTCGTATGCTGCTGGCAGGAGAGATCTCCTTGCTGCTCAGCTCAGCTCTGATCTGACATTAGAATTCACTGCTACATTTCTCTCTCTCCAGCTCACTTGTCTCGCTTTCCCTCTCATTCCCTCGGTGGCCCTCAACCTCCCCAACCCATCCACCTCTGTCCACTCAGCCTGCCTGCCCGGCTGCAGCTAAAGGGTAAATGTAGCTCAGGGGAAGTGTGTTACCTCCACCGCAGGGTCCCGGGGCTCACCATGTGACCCGGACCTCCCAACATCTCGCTCTCGTACTTCTCCTCCTGTTTGCTTTTTTTTCTCACCACGTCAGATCTCTTTATCTCCGTCTGCTCATCCAGAGAAACCCATAGAGCCCTGAGAGCACTTCTCTGCCCAGTTCAAAAGTTCAGCTTTTTTGCAGAAAAACATTATTGACAATGCAAAGTATCAATATGGCCCGACAGAGTTTGAATTATGCAACTAAAGGAAGAAAATACCACAGTTACAATGACCTCTTACATAATTTATCAATTAAGAATAACAGTATAATAATAATTTCTAGTTATTCAGAAGGAACAAAAAACAATATAAGCAGAAGAAAAAATATTGCTGGACTATATGCAGTATAAAATCCTACTGATGCATTCAAGAGAAAATACATTATAATACTAATAATAAATACTTTTGGGAATATATTTTTCTGGGGGACTTTGAAATAAAGAAAATATTTTAACATTTAAAATATTTAAGCTGAGCTAAATGTATTTATACAGGGTACAAATTCGAGCTTTGATGAGCAAAAGAAAAATTAGGAGATGGAGACATAATTCATCACCTTCACCTCGGAGGTTATCTTTTGGGGGTTTGTTGGTCAATTTGTCAGCAGGATTACAGAAATTCCAATTTCCATGAAATTTGTGGAGGGTTGGAGTTTTACTTAACCAACAACCCATTCAATTTTGGCACAGCTTCACGGGGGGGAGATCCAGGAATATTTTTTTCACTTTCTTTAACATTGCGAATACAAATTTCTTGGTATTTCTCAGAAAATAATTCAAGTATTTTAATGAAAATGTAATTTATGAGTTTGTGCAATTAATTGCAGGTAGTGCCTCTGTAGTTCAATGAATAAAACAACCTTTTTATAGAGAATAAATATTACGTTTTAATGTGAGGTGTAAACAATGAAATATTTACAAGGATCACTGTGGAATAGCCGGCTAAGATATTCACTTGCAGTCCATGTGAGGTGTGGATCATTACTAACACACCCAACATATTGTTTTGTTTGACCTTACCTTGGGTGATGCAGGCTTTTTAGATTAGACTCATTTTGAATGGTTGGCTCAGCTAAGCAGGTTGTTTTGCTGTGTGTGGACAGCAGGAGTTGTTCTTTTGAATCTTGCTTTGTGCTTCGTTGCTCTGTATATGTGTGGCTGCTAGTATGTGTCCATGTGTGTCTCTAGCTGTGTGAGGCTGAATGGCACCTTTCAGAGTGGGGGTGAGACCATGTGGTCTGCACTGACTGCTTTGGAGAGAGGCAGGAGGGCCCAGCTGGTTCAGGGAGAAGAGCTCTGTGACTCGCCAAGGCAGCCTCACAGCCTGCCAACCAACATACACACACACACACACACACACACACACACACACACACACACACACACACACACACACACACACACACACACACACACACACACACACACACACGATTACATAGTGCACGGTTAAGAAGATTGTATACAGAAAAAACAAATGCTGAGAATCGCACACCACTCTCCATGCAAATCAAAAGATTTATTTTACCGCCAATGTGGCATTGGCTATGACTGCTGCAGTTTGTCAGTGTGTCTCAGCTGAGCTCGTTCATGGATATAAACCTAACATGCAAAGAAGTGTGAAGAACACATTCAGGCCTCCTGTTTACATGGGGACAGCGCTGTGTGCACCCACAGGGCTTACAGAGATTCAATCATTTCAGCTGACCTGCAGCCAGGATTTGGTGAAAATAGCCGCCTACCTCCAACGAAATTGTCCAATATCCTTGAATGCAACATGCAAGGGGAAAAAAATCTTTATTTGTTGGCAGCCAGGTGCTGGACCTGCAAATTATACATGACCACAGGTCCTATTGATTCTCTCTTGTTTTTCTCTGTCTGATAACACATTGTTAGAGGGAAGTTGGTCCAGCGGACTCCCACAAATTGTTTTGTAAACACAGTCCAGAAGCTGTCATATGTAACAAAATGAATTTTCTCAACCGGTAATTCTATATTTCTCTCTGATTTAATTTGTGTGGATTCTGTAGTTCATAAAATGTCCTAGAATCGCTCAGGTTTTTCTTTACCATTAAATAAAAGAACTTGATTTGATTTAACTTTTTGTGTTGGGTGTGTAGCAGAAAAAAAGGATTTGCGTGTTTTTTTTTGTTGTTTTTACCCAAAGCTGCAACAATAAATTTGCGATAACCGTAAAGTTGATTGCTATACTTGATCAGCGTTCACAGAGAACAGTGGTTGGTGAAACAATACATACTTTAAATTTATATCTCCTGGGTTGTTGCAGCTCTATTTATTCTGACCTCCATCCCGCTGTACGGTCCACTGGGTCTCTAGTGAAATCTGAAGTGTATCTTTAAATGGTGTGCAAGTGCTGCAAGACTTGCACAAATTAGCTGTGTTAAAGTATATGTATGCCGTCGATGGAGGGAAGGCTCACTGGAGGCACTGTGCTGCTTATCTGAACAGCGGGGACGTGAACAGAATGATTAGGTAGTCTAACCATGGGCCGGGCCATTTTCACTACTCTTCTCATACAGCAATTTCTCTTTCTGCAAATAGTCTAAAGGGTAAGCCTAACCAGGGGCTATGTGTGAGTGGATGGACGTCAGAGAGAAACAAGAGCTCTAAAAGGAATTTGTCATTTTAAACAAATTGGTTTGGAGGGAATCAAACTGAGCTTTTCTCCCCATTTAGTCCTAACTGTCACAATGCACTGAAGGAAAATGCCTGGCCCGAAGTGGGAGTGTTACTGCTTACCTGTAAAACCTGTAAACCTGCGAGAGGACCTAACAGCGTGTGGTCCCCAGTTTCTCCATTAGAGAGGCAGCTTGGCACTCGTAGGGAGTAATTGGCTGGATGGGGCTTCAGCAAGCTTAGCCACCCTGCTGGCACAACAAGCCTGTCTGTCCCTGTCCCTGAGTTGCTGCTCTGCTAGGCAGGAGCGTACAGCCAGCTCAACTGCTGCCACGTCCCCTTCAAAGCCTGCGGAGAAGCTGGGGATGGCAGCAGCTGTTGTCCCAGGGGAGCCACAGGAATTCAGGGCCTCTGGTCATTAGTGAGAACCAGTGTGCTGGGACGTGCCTGGGTCTTAGACAGCTGGGAGACCTCTATCACCCCTCATCCCTTCAGTCCTTACGTCCATCCATTTCCCCATCCCTGCCAAGAAGGATTCTGTATTGTCAACCTTCTTGGCTCTCACGCAAGGCTAAGAAAGGCTCGGTCCCATGTGGCAGGTGTGGAAGGAGCGAGGAAAGACAGTGTGGGGTGTGTGCTCTGCAGAAGTAGTGTATATAGTTATCACAGGAAGGATTTTTGTGTTGTGTTTTCAGGAAAGTTTGGAACGGAAAAGAGGTGGGTGTGCATGGTGTCCCATTCTATTAATGAAACGAACTCAGAGGGAAGTGGACTGTGGATGAGGACAGTGTAGCTATAGTGTCATTCTTTGTAGCAGTTTTAAGATTTGCAAATTGTCTAAAATTTTGTTGTTTAAGGTGCTCTTTTTCACCTTTTTTCCACATAAAAGTGCCTCCAATAGTTGTACTTCTAGTTGCAGAGGCTTCACTTTTAGGATTTATGAAGACTTTGCAAAGATCCACTTTCAAACCCGGATGTGCTGCACCTTTCGTGCATATGAATCTGATACAATTCATTTTTCACAGAGAATATGACCTTGGTGCAGTCAAAGTCGAAATCACCCAAATGTTTTACAATTTGCATTATGTCTCTTTGTAGTTCGAATATTTTGCTGAAACTTTGAGAGTCTTTGTGAGAAAACAAATAATGGTAGATATATGGATATTCCTTATGAATATATAAATATATACAGCATATGTAGTCTTTTTCTCAATAACGAAAAAACCCAGTAATATTGAACCTGACGCTTGCTTTATCCTTGCAGTTTCTCTGGTGATCCTGCTTAGGAAGGTGTGTGCGTGCGTGCGTACACACACGCACAAATCTGAGCATGTTGTGATACCATCTGACTTATGATTCACTGACATTTGGTGTGTGCTGAGACATAAGTCTCTGCTGAGTGGATTGGGGAGAGCGTGCCCATGTGTCCATGACGCAGTGAGTGAACATCTGGAGGAGCCCAGGCTCCACGTAGGTCTGGACCACTGTCGGAACTCATCATGATGCTGTCGCTGTTTTTTATTATAGCCCTATGTCTAACTGGGAAATACATCCATAATGCATTTTTCTCAACATTGTTTATGGATAAGGCAGAAAGGAGGCTGGTTGGGTAAATACTCAGCTGCAAGGATAATCAAAAGGGTGAAAAACGTATGAAGGGCAAAAAATTTAAAATAACTAAATCGCATTTTAAAAAGCAGAGAATATGTGATTTATTGTCTTCTTTGTTATAAAAGCAATTTGCAAATAGCACAACTTCAAACAGTGCCCAGTATTTGTGATCATAGCAGTCCCTTGAGCAAAAAGTTAATGAGTGACCAAACTCACTTTCCTCTGGTAGTGAAGTTGCAGGAATGTGTCACACAAAACAAAAGTTACCAACAAACACTACTGCTAAAGACTGAATGCCGGAAAGCTGTGTGTGTATATGTGTGTGTGTGTGTGTGTGTGTGTGTATAGATTGTGTGTGTGTGTGTGTGTGTGAATGTGTCTCTCTGTGTGTGTGTGTGTGTGTGTCTCTGTGTGTGTGTGTGTGTGTGTGAGAGAGAGAAATAGCAAAGTCTCAGATATTATGTTGAAGAAATTGAACAGCTTAATTGATAAAAGTCTAAAAATATTGCAACATTCTTTGCACTTATTTTTTTAGAAACGCTGTCATGAAATCAGAAAATTTAGGCTGATTTAAAAAAAGTCCCCAAAATCCTGGAAGGATTGACAAACAATTAAAACACGAGGAGAAGAGGATAAATTGTTCGTATCTGAATTACAGTTGGATTAATCAAAAATGTTGGCAAGTTAAAGTGAAATCATATTTATTCAAATTTCTTGTAGTGACCCCCGTCTTTATCATGTTCAGGCCCCCTGGTAACTTTTTGCTTTCTGCAACAAACAAGATCGGCTGAGTTCAGCTGGACTTTATGTCAGATACGATGCTGACAAACGATGCCTGGAGCGAACAAATGGATGGTTGTTGGAGAAGTGGACGGGCCGCAGGAGGAGTTTCAGAAGCTTCTGTGGATGTTTTGATGCATCAGCCTTCGTACAGGCCCAGAAGCACCCTTACGTTCAGACGTTGTTCCACAGTGATGCTCCTCTAAGATCATAGTTTCTCCATACACAGACAATTTCAAAACTATAGTCAACACCAGCGTGTTCTTAGAAACCTTACTTATCTCAATTACTGAATAACACTGAAGCTGCATAATGTGCAGTATGACTTTGTCTAGACCATTACCAAGTTTTCCAATGCAATTTCTTCTTCTATCAAAAGAAAACAATGATCTATAAGGCTATGTGTGTGTGTAATTAAACAGACAGGATGTAAGTGGAATGCTTCTGCTGCGTTCACAACACTAGGTCTCGGGTAATAAACTGCTGCATGCACATGCCCAGGAGAGAACATTTACTTTTTTCTCCCCCTGCATTTTCCTCTGTTGGCTTTGCATGCATTGTTAAATGGGACTGATGGAAGCACCCTGGCCATTACTCACCGCATTGCCTGGCTAATTTCTGTGCTCTTACAAGTACAAAGATGTCAAGCAGGAGCAGCAGGCTTACCTTGGCTTCCCCCGAGACCATTAATCCTTTGGCTGGTGTCGTCGCTGCCTGCACCAGTTCACCTGGTTCACAGCGCTGCCAGCAAACTGCTGCTCCCAGACTTTTTACGCAACCTATCTATTTATTTTGGTTTCCGAGTCGGCCTCCATCACGAACAAAATCTGTTTGCAATTGGCATATATACACCTTTCTTAGAGTGAGACTAGCACAATCTGTGGAAACTTTTGTAAGTGTGTGTGTGTGTCTGTGTGTGTACTGTTTTTCAGAGAATGACGAAAGTTGTGAAAGGATAAAAACTCGTAAAGACAACACAGAATGTCATTCTTTAAGAACTTTGTCCCCATGACCTTCATACATCATTTCTGTTTTTGAAAGACATGCAGAGCTAAAAAAAAACAACAATCTACTATTCGAATATATAGTCTACCCCACTTTTTCATAGAATCCCTATATATTATCCATGTGATGTTGGACAGATAACTCTAGACTGGTAACAGTAATAGTTCTTAGATCAAGTTACAAGGAGACTCTCTCAATGGATATTGACCTTTCACTGTACACCCACCTATTATTAATACATAATTTTGAAGTTCAGTGCCAGTAAAGGTCCATTCAAGTATAGAGATGTCTAGAAACTCACATGGCAGCATACTTTAAATCTGTTAAAAGTTTGCATGTGCTCCTCGCATACTGCAGTGTGCACAGCCCCCCAATTTTATCAACTGGTGAAAAATATTGTTATAGTTGAAAGCTTTTCATAGTTGGGGCATGTGGGTCAAGTTTACCTGTTTGTCTATATTGCAGTAGATGGAAAGATTGACACAAATATGAATGAATTCCATATATGGATCTGTCCTTTGAAGCAGCTCCCTGCATGTAGGATTATGTTGTTTTTCCACATTGCTTTTACATCCTTAGTGCCTAGCATCTATCAATGCATGTGGGACTTTTAGTTTTATGCAAATGCTAGGCTTACTGTGGATAATATTCACCACAAGTACCTGCATTTATACATTTTTAGGTAGGAGATATTGGCCTGACTTAGTTATGCTGTGTAGTGCCTCTATATGCACCAAGTGGGGCCCTTAAAATGTCTAAAGCCCAATAATCTGAATGTAAGGCCTTTAAAAGGTCTTAAATGCGATTATTGGATATGAAGTTAATTTAATTTAATGAAGCTGCATTTACTTCATTCTTACTTTTATTTATTTATTCTTAATATTGATCAAGCTGTTTATAAAACTGCAAAACAAATCCAGCATAGAACCTTTAACCTCCAATACAAACTGCTGCTCAGTCAGAATTGACCACTATTAAAATAATAGTAATAATAATAATAATAATAATAATGAATATGTAAATACTTATATTATTTTTGTTAATATTGCTTTCATTTGCAAGATCTTATTAGAGAACAACAGATTTAGTGTTGTTTGAAGCCTGTTCAAAATAACACAAATTAAGCTTGTTGCAATTTGTGCAAGAAAACATTTAAATCAAGTACTTTGTGTATAAATGAATTAAAGTTGAGTGGGAGAAAAAGGAAAACGTGAAAAGCCTCAAGCAAATAACTGCCAATGCCCAGTATTGTTCTGTATTCACATCTGGAGCATCAACAAAGTTCAGCCCAAGTGCAACCCAGTCTGCAGTAACAATGCTAACTCCTGCGGATCTGGGTATAAGCGACCTCTTGAAACATTAAAAGCGGAGCTGCTCTGGACCTGACACTCGGTAGCTAAACATCACTCATATAAATTAAATAAAGCAAAAGCTGGCTGAGTTTAAGAGCATCCAGGAGGGGATCATGGCCAGACTTCTGTGTAGTCATATTGATTTATTTAATTCTGTAACTCTGGTTTTACGTCGTATCCTTTGTACTTTTTTTGCCATGTTTGGATGTGAAATAGCTCTTAAATTATATTGATAATGCTCTAAAAAATTCTAAACTGACACTTTTTAAAAACCCACAGAAACCTTATTAAAGAACAATAGAAACATGCACTCAGTAGTTGTGCTGAACAAATTATACTGGAGCCTTTTGTTTCTCATGCTTCATCATCACAGACCGACTTTATTACTTTTTTTGTCAGCCCTTGTGTCTGTTGTGCCCTTTTTTTAGCTTTAAAATAATTAGCAAGTGTAATTTTACTGTTACTGCCACTTTGTATTCACATTCATTTTACAACATTTTGTGCATCAAAGTAAATGCATGCAAATGACCTACGTCCAGATCGATATCTTGATTGCTGCAGGCAATTGCTGTTTTATTTGGAATATAAATTCTCTTCAGCTGCAGTGTTAAGAAATAAGAAAATCTGTTGGGTAAACAAGACTTGGGGAAACCATCAATGGAACTTAAGGGATGTGTTCTGGCAGGAAAATCAGGTTGTTTGGACCTTGCAGATCAGCTGATTATCCGTTTCTGAGCATCAACTACACAACCACTCACAATTAACAGTTGGTCGTTCAAATATGCAATTACTTTTTTAACAGGGAAGCTGATTAAAACAGAACCATTATACTGACACATCTGTTGTGATGGTAAACTACATTGAGAATGGTTTTAACTTAAGTGTCACAATGACATGAAAACCCAAGATGGCGTAGTTTGAACCTTTACCACAATGTGATGATACTGTGCATCATCATGTTAACCATAAACTTCAACAAGTACTATTTTCAGACACTGCTTCGATGATTTAATGCCATGCAGAATATATGGAAATAACAGCTCCAGCACAAACCTGATATCAAACGTTTTCATGTTTTCTCCTGCATGCTTTACGATCTTTTATACTCTTTCTCGTCATTTTCTCTCTTGTTATATCTATCTTTGTCTTTACTACCTTGCTATTTTCGAGCATAGTAAGAGCACATCTTCATCCAGCAGTGAGGAAGGTGATGGTGCTGCGTGTAGAAGGAGCATGAGGGAGGTGGACAGTAGATTACCTTTGCAATTTCAAGAGAGAATGCAGCTTATAATGATCCGGGATGTTCCCGGGAAAGGTCAGCTGAAATTGCAACAAGCGTAATTAGTAGCTTATCAATAATGCATCCAAGGGTTCAGTGGGTATGCAAGTCTCTCTCTGTGTGTGTGATCATCCATGCATGGCTGGGCAGGTGTGTGTGTGTGTGTGTGTGTGTGTGTGTGTGTGTGTGTGTGTGTGTGTGTGTGTGTGTGTGTGTGTGTGTGTGTGTGTGTGTGTGTGTGTGTGTGTGTGTGTGTGTGTGTGTGTGTGTGTGTGTGTGTGTGTGTGTGTGTGTGTGTGTGTGTGTGTGTGTGTGTGTGTGTGTGTGTGTGTGTGTGTGTGTGTGTGTGTGTGTGTGTGCGTACACACCTGTGAGTATCCAGGGATGACCAACGAGAGATCTTCTCCTGACATTCATTAACATAAAAACACCTATATGCCGCTCAGGGGAGCTGCTGAGCATTAGCATGCAAATCCCCACTAACAAGCCACACACTGCCCCCTACGACGGTGTTGACACAACTCATGGCATAACAGACTGATGGAAAACCTCAGGACAAGCATCGATCATTAAGGCAATTATTATTGATCACCGTATCAAAGTTAGGAGAACAATTTAGTCGGGGGGGGGGGGGGGGCGATGAGGATAACTGGAGAATTATGCAGAATAGTATCAGCTCTCATTCAATATCCAGCTTTAGCTGTTAATTACATTCTCTTAAAATTTAGATAAGGATTTAACTTTGTACGTGCGCTTGTTTTTACAGATTTTCTGTTTGTTTTTAATATTTTCAGTTTTATCTTTTTACATTTGACATCGTCATCTAGCTTAACCCCCATGGTGCCAGATGACACAAGTCGAAGTTAAGCTCATTTAACACCCATCTTTGCTGATTTCATTACGAAGGATTGCATCAGAGACATGATCAAAAAAGGCGCACTTTACGCTTGTTTGACTTTGTTCCCGATCAACACTATTTCCATCTTCTTCCATCGTGTTGCACATCCACACACGGGCTGATAATGTAGCCCCTAACTTTTCACTGAACACATCTTTCTGATTTCACAGCATACAACTGAAATATTTTACTGGAAAAAAGGAAACTTGAATATCTTGCATAATTCATCAGGGATGTTCAAATAGTCAGACCCCTGGCGAGCTGATAAGGAGATCAAGATTGAGGTAGATATCATCTTGTCCACAAAACCCTTTCCTCACCTTCTTTTCCTCCTCCAGCGGGTGAAGTATGTGAGCTCTTCAGATCAACGTTGTTTGACGGAAGACAGAAACCTGAGGTGCATGTTAGTGGTGAGGAACGGATGGGCGGGGGATTGTGGGGGATCGAGTGGACCTCATGGAATGTGTTTGTGCACATGTGTGTGTGTGTTTGCAGAAGTGTTGGTGTGTGTGATGTAATGATCCCAGGTTCTTTGGCCCCTGCCTGTTGATAAGTTGCTACAGAACACATGAACAGGGGAAACGGGAAGCAAGCGAGATGAATGTGATTGGATTGCCGGCCGAGTGCAGCCTCACCCATCTGTCTCAGAGTCTGCCATCCCATCTCACAGGCGGCAGGAGGTAATTGGGTTCATTGTTCTCACCACAGGATCCCCCGGATTGAAAGCTTCATTATCTGGATAACCATGAATGTAAATGAACCACACGTATGCAGTGGGGTAATAGGAAAAAATAGATCATTGCTTGGCACAACCACAGCACAAAGCACATCCCCAAACACATACAGTGCTCATGCATATTTTTCTTTTGGAGCAATCAAATACCTACACATTTGCAATCGTGTCTACAGATTTTTTAATTTCCTCTCTCTCCCTCTGATACATGCACGATCACACTCTGTTTATTAATAATTTGTACGAGAAGATAATTTTATGAGATGTACAATTTTTTTTAGACTCTTGAAAAGCCTTTTGACTTTCTGTCTTCAAATGAAACAAGAGTATGATCAACAACCATCGCAGTTGTCCTCTGTCATGATAACCATGATTTATACTTTCATGGCTGCAGCTACAGAAGCTGCATCTGACGATGGTGCGCTGAGCCGCTAATCAGGCACCTGTGCTATCCTCACCGGAGCTTCCACCGTGAGTGGCAAGAGAGGACCTGAAGAACAACAGAAAAGTTTATGTGCTTTGAATTATTCATGCAAAACCAGTGTATACCAGAAACCCGGGCACACATCTCTCTAATTAGGCAGAGTTTGTGGCTGAATGTTAGGCTAAGCCTTTGGACACTTGTGTCACAGTTGATGATGGAACGCTGCTTGCTCCAAGATTCACTGGCCCAGAGCCCTCGCTGGCAGCAGCCAAGGAAAGGGTTAAAGCATCTGCCTCCTGAAAATAAACAGGAGCTCGCAGTGGAGCCCAACCACTCTCAGATCCTCTGGCAAATCCATCAATTAGCTGCAGATGTGATCTGCATTCAAGATTGCTGCAATTTAAGCATGTCGGTAAAACGGCCTAATCTGGTCTCTGATGGGCTCTCCGGTTTTCAATTTGCTTTCCAGGAGGAACCTGGGCTCTGGTTGGACCTGGGGTGTTAGCCTACAGAGAAAATTGCACTAATATCCTCATATGAATGATCACCCCGTCCCTCAGGATTCACGTATATACCAGCTTTACCATGATCATGTAGCTAAAGAGACTGGATGTGCTGTGGGTCATTGAACGGATGGAGCCTGGAAGGAAAGGAGAGAGACAGTAAAGTGGAGCAAAGTGCTGTCCTTACCGACTGTGCCATGCTGTGCCTTTGAGTCTGTTGTCGGGCCCTGTCAGATTGTGTTTACTTTCCTGAAGGACGTTTCACCTCTGGAAGCCTGGGAATGAATGGAGAACTCATTTCTCCAACAGAGTCTAGTCAATCACTCCGCATTTATTCTCCTCTCTCGCGGTGACCTCTCCCCAGCCAGGCGAACAATGGCACCCTCGAAAACTGCAGATGAGTTTGACTCAAAGCAAGGCCTTATATACTGGGCACATAAATACTTCTAAAAGCTTGGTGAAATCAAAGAAAGAAAACATTACATCAGGCAGAGGCCAGGGGGCACATTCTTTTGCGAGTTTACACTGTATAATACATTTTAAACCATGTTATACTGTGTGCTGCATAGCCACAATATACTCATTATGTTATTGAAAGTGTTCTGTGGGGTCTGTGAGGTACGCCTTTGTGCATCAGCACTCGGCACAGAGCGGATGAGAGCTGATTCATCTCAAAGAGGTTTGAAGCTTAGCATGGCTGCATAGTTAATGTCATGACTTGGGTCTGGCAGATGGCAGAAACAGTTAGGGATCTCATTAGATCAACCAAGCGTCGATGCATCGTTGCAAAACCTTTCATTAAAGTTCCATTGCTGGAATACTACGATCTCGCAATATTGGTCAAAGTCAAGAGAGGGTAGAGCAAAGTGTAGAAATTTCACATCTGCGAGTAGCGGAAAGATTGCATCGATGTTTGTGTCTAATCAGGAGGAGATAGAGAACGCTTTGGATGTGTGTGGTTTGCACAAACGTGAATACAGTATGTGTTAACTGGAGTCTTTATGTCTTTGTTTTCATTTATCTGTGTGTGCGAGTGTTTGTGTGGGTGTGATGAGTGATGCATCCTTGCTGAGCATAGCAAACAGGATTGTTATGGTCACAGAGCACATTTTGTACTTTTTGCCTTGTAATTAACTGGAATTGGTTTAGCACAAATACGCTGCAAGCGTGAGAAACGGAAAAAAATCTTTCTCTGGTGCAAATTATTGACAGTTGGTGAGGGGAGGCAGATTTTTCTTTTCTTTTAGGGAAAACGATTCAAAGTGCCTCCATGTTAACACTTATTTTATTTGTATTATCTTTAATGACACAGAGGCTAAATGGACCATAGAGGGAATTGATTAGCAGCACCCTACAGCATGGCAGCCTGGAGTCAATACGGATGCTTTATGGGTTTTTAAAAGACATTTAAAATGAATTTCCATATATGGTTTAAGGCATGGCACTAATCACAGCAAGCAGTCTCCTTATGAATGATGCTATCCACTTGGAGGCATCAGAATCGTTGGCTGGCAGCAGTCGTTGCAAACGAGGGCATCGCTGTAGAAGGGATGATCTTAGACAAAGCAATAGACACAGCAGACTGAAAAGAGCTCTCTTTAAAGGCACATTTCCTCTAGCAAGTGGAGGTACCATTATCTTTAATGCTGATCGCTGCTATTTGAAAGATGGTGAAGGGAAAGTTTCTGACATTCAAGTTGTGGCCTATTTTTTCTTTTCTTTCCAGTGATTATACCCTGTACCCAACCAGGTCTATTTCTGAGCTAAATCCCACCAATTTTACCAGGATTACCGACAGGAGACAATGAGTAAAGTCATGGCAGAAGTCACACAGCACTTACTAACTTTTTCTTTGTCATTTGATAGATATATAATTAGATATAGCATATAGTGAGGCAGCTGTGACTCGGGAGGTCGTCAGGAGCTGGGCATCTGCAAACCAGAAGGACGGTGGTTTGATCCCCGGCTCTTCCAGTCCATATGCCAAAGTGTCCCTGGGCAAGACACTGAGCCCCAAATTGATGGTTGCTTTCATCTGTGTGTGGATGATAGATGTGATGGGAAAAGTGCTGTGGAAGGAAGCACTGTATGAATGTGTGTGTGAATGGGTGAATGCTAGTTGTAGTGTAAAGCACTTTGAGTGGTTGATTAGACTATAAAGCCGTCCTTTTACCATTTCAGATCAAATGGCACTCATTCGAGAGCATGCCTCTGCCAAGGCCCAACAGTCCCCTTATGAAACCACATTTAAATTCACTAGAACCGGACTTTTATTTGGATCTGCACCAAATTACACATGCAAACAAATATGAGTCTCCTAAACATGCCAGATTTTTTTCATCAACATAAATCAATAAATGAGATAACACATTTATTATAACTTTTTTGTCAGTGGCCACAGTAAAACAGCATGAGATGGTAAAATCCACAATATGTAATGTGTCTTCCGGTTCATAGAGAATGTTGCTGTTTACGTCCTCACAAGTTGAATGCTGCATGACTGCGACTCTGAATGCTCAGAAACTTCCAGCACATCACAGGTAGCACCATCAAACGCACAACCACAGGTTTGATCTTTCAAAGGCGAGCGGCAGAACATAGTCTGTGTGCTTTTTGCCCTGGCAGACTTAGATTGAGTTTAGTTGTTGTGAGCATTACTGATCAACACCTTAGGAAAGCAATTGGCAGAGCTATTATGCACAGTGATTTTTCCCAGTTACCTCTGGTGATAGGAAAGCGCGAAGGCCCATGCCCACAGCTCTCTAGTCGATGCTTTGCTGGGATCTGTGGAACAGAAAACCAAGCTATTTACAGGGAATACAGCAGCCTCAGAAGTAGCTCCTAGCCTCAGGGTGCAAAATACTTGAAAATAAGCGTCTGGTCTCTTTGATGTGTGTGTGCACCAAGTCTAAAGGTATTTTAAGTAGTGCTGCCTTTGAGCCAAGGACGACTCTAAATTGTCTCTTGGAGCTGAAGATGGGTGAGGTGGGGAAGAGGGTTAAGCAAAAATCAAGAAATATAATATTTTTTCTGATGGTTGCATTACCATAATGTACACTTCACACGCCAGCTGACAGGAGTAATCCCAGTGGTGCTTTTTAAGATGGCTATCAAGGTTATCTGGAGCAGCGTAGGTTTATTGTTCATCCACTGATGAGTGAGGACAATAGTCTTGGGACGCTCTTGGGATGAAAAGATGATTTTTTTTATATCGGGGCGACATAATGTTTCTGTGCGACGCCGTGCTGTGTAACAGCTCTAATATGATGGACGAAAACTGTTGCTGAGCAAATTAATTGAATGGTTTATAACATCTGCCTCTTCACAGCTATTTCATTTGTGTATTGCTGCTGCATTAAAGCCTCTGTTCTGCCTGGCAATCTGCGGCTGGTGTTGTTGTTGTTGCTGCTCCTCAACAGTTATTTATCACAACAGATAGGACATCTGTCTCAGAGCTTGGAAATTACCAACCAAAGCAACATAACATACTCAACTAAAGAGCTTAGGGAAGATATGAAAACACATACGAGGGATGAAAGTGTCATACATGGAGGAATAACGTCTTGAATATCAATGCACAGCCAAAGTCATGTCGCTGAAAATGTAATGAAAGGGGAATCAGAGTGAGATTGAGTTGGTGGGATGGAGAACACACAGATCTCACACGAAGCTGCTCTAGGTGGCCACTCTGCGTGGTTCCGGCCTAAGCTTTAGCTGGCAAAGAGGGAAAACGTGACAGTGTACTGTGAAAAAAGCTTTCCACTATTTCACTCAGCCTGTAGACACGTAAGGACTCACACAGCACTGAATCCCAGGAGGTCTGAATGGCACACAACATCCTAAAAGACCCCAATTTTGAAATGGGGTGCTTACTAAATACTGTACATGTGGCTTTTCAGGTTTCCTTTTGCCTCCAAAAAGGGAGATGAAAAGTAACATTTCACAATCTTGAAAGCATTTTTTACGCTGAGAGAAAAAGTAAAACCCATGTGGCAAAAAAACTAAGTCTGGACCTTTGTACATTTACACAGTCGGGTAAGAGTTCACACATAATGCTACCAGAACCATTTTCCTCATCTCTAAATGAGATCTTGCACCTGATATTCCTCCTTTTCCTCCAAACTATACATTTTAATTTTTCACAAGGTTTGGGCAGCTAGGGTTAACCAGGGTAGGGAAGGGATTCTTGCCATTAAACATCCATTGACTAATTAAGCACAAGCACATAGCACCGTATTGTTTGACCATTTGATAGTGATTGTCCACTTGTTTCCTTATTTTAAATCATAGTCATAATTCTGTAGGGTAAAGTCCTGTTTGTGATAATGTCATGCCCTCACCTTGACATACACTCATATAGCTCATTCATTCATAGGTGAACAATTACTCGGCAAATGTGATTACAGAATGAACTAGAATGGCACCCAGTGGCATACCTCCATCAAGTCCCTTATGATATCACATTTAAATTCACTAGATCAAGTTGTTTTTGGATCAGCACCAAATTGCAGACCCTAAACCACACACAAATATCAATGTGCCTGTTTTGTTTCATCAAGATGCATTAATTAGTATCTGGAAAATCAACCCCCCCCCAAAAAAACAACAAAAATGTTGAAATGTCCCAATGTTGAAGAAAGTGGAAAAAAAAATCCACACCAAAATACTGATCCGCACCTAAATTTAATAGCAGTAATATGATATGTGTTGGTAATGCATTGCCTGCATATACCCTGCAGCCATAAAGTAGCATCTCATGAAAGCAACATGTTAAATCAGTTTAGATGAGTAGATCAAACGACTCAATGAATGTAAATATCTAAATGTGTCACATTGATTTACATGAAGCAGCTCTGGATAAATCAATGCTTTGTGAGAAATGTGTTTGCTCTCTACATTATATTTCTTGTCAGATGCGACGCTCTAACGCTCTCGGAGGGCAGCGCCTCCATCACCGGCTGCCATGGAGACAGTTCTTATTCTCTCCCTGGTTTGCCTATTACCCCGTCCTCTTTGATGTCTGTAGAGGGAAGTTGTGGCTATAATTCTGAACCCGATTTCTTGTCTAAGCCTCCTGCGTTCAATGGAGGCACCTGCTTTAATCCCAGGTAACACCTCTGATCAAGGTTTTAATTTACACTGTGATCCTACAGAGCATCCTACCCAGTGATGGATGGGCTTTGCCTAAGGTGGAGGGGAAAAGCTGAGATCTCTCATTTGGCTCCTTTTTCCCAGGTACTACAAACACGAGGTGTGACAGGAAATAGAGGGAAATAGCAATCTCTTTATTTGTGTTGGTGCAAATCTCCTCTGTTGCAACAGCTTCCACTGAATTACTGAAGCGTTCATTGGTCTTGGGCTTCATACAGAGAAAATGTCCGTATTTGTGTGTAGACGTTCTTTCTCTCATTCTGTCTTCATTTTTTTTTTTTCTTTCTTTCTTTTCTATTCCTTTCTTTCTGCACAGTATGTTGTCTTTGTTTTATTCTTTCTTGCTTTCTTCCTTTTTTTCTAGTTGAGGTTAAAAGCTTTTATATAATAATAATAAAACCATCTCTATAAGGTAAATGTGGAGTGTGCGCATGTCTGGGTTAGACAGAAGAGTGATTTATTTCTCACTGAGTGATCTTCCAAAACAAAGATGGTCTTTTGGTTTTGCTCGATGAAAAAATAAAAGATTGCTATTGCCGTCCCTCAATTCAAATTGGTTTACTCCCAGCTGCATTGATTTCTCTTGTTACTGGAGGTCACAGAGAGAAAATTGAATTGGAAATTGTAGAAACACTCTATTATTTCATTTTCCTAGCATTTGTATTTTTTCCTCACCCCTCCTTGTATTTTTAGAAGTCCGCAGTATAATTGATGGGAAGAGCAGTTCCTGTCAGGACACTTGAACGACTGCTCTGAATTTGACCTCTCTAATAACACTGTCCTCCAATGCAAAAGGTTGCATGTACCCCTGTGGATTCAGATCTTTGGTTTGCATTTATGAGAGCCCTTTCTCATTGCTTTGCGTCGGATTCTCCCTCTGTGCACGTGGGGATGGTTCTGCTTTTACAAGGAGGACGTGGGGTCATATTTTGTTGGTTTGCGTGTTTGTGTATTTAACTTTTGGAGGAGAGGTGAGGTAGGGAGGTCAAGACGGAGTAATATCAAGGTGAGGGAATAGTTCATTTGATTGTAAACAGTTTCAAAGAAAGTGTCCTCAATAAAGTTACTTAGAAAACTCACTTAACAAAATGTCTCTCATTGGAAGGAATATAAGATGCTGAATGTTAGATGTTGAATTGAAGGTAAAGGTAAAAACAATCCATTTGTGGAAAATTCCCCTTTTGTGAGTGTCATTGATTGCTTCATTCCAACAAGACATAAAGGCATGAGGCACCAATCTGAGAAGTTCGCTATTAGCTTTAAAACACTGAACTATCAGACTTGACCAAATATGGTGTCTTTTGACGAACAACCACGGTCGCCTCGCAGCTAGAAGTTACCGGTTGGAATCCCGGGTTGGCCGAGGTCTTTCGCTGAGGGGTTTTCATGTACTCATCGTGTCTGTGTAGGTTTTGTCTGGTTACTATGGCTTCCTCCCACAGTCTAAAGACATGCAGATCAGGGGTAGGTTAAGTGGTGTGAATGGTTCTTTGTCTCTGCATGTTGGCCCTTTGATACACTTGTGACATGTCCAGGGTGTACCCCACCTCTTAGCCAATGTCAGCTGGGATTGGCTCCAGTCCCCCCCCGCCCACAACCCCCAAAGCATAAGCGATGTAGATAATGGATGGATGGAACTTGTTTTAACTGTAAATTATGTTCCCAGCAAATAGTTAGTGAGAACTAAAATTACCACATACCAAATGATAGAAAAGGCACAGTTGAATACAGTAAAATTAAAGATGGTTTAATTCCATTTAGCCTATTCTGGTATTTTTTAATTTCCTGAATCAACTAATGCTTTGACAGGTCAATGTGTGTGCTGTGAAAAAAACTATTCTGGGACATTTGAATGTGGATAGCTGCATTTTGCAGACTGAGTGTGAACTTCCTTCACCCTGTAATAAAAAAACAAACATTTTATTGTGATTAAATATGATAAATAATTCCCGAAAAATAACCGTTGAATGATTTGGTATTTGTTGGGTAACAGTGCTGTAGGAATCACATATTTGACTTCTGTAAAGGAGATTTTCACTGCAGGAGGTCTTAAGGCGAAAGAGAAGGGACAAAGCATTAGTAATTGAAGAACAGCAATGCCACAGCCCCAACAGGATTAAATAGGTAGCTTTCTCATTCTAAACACCTAATCAGGGACTGGTTTCCGCCTAGGATGAAAGGTGAATGTAATTAACTTTATTCAACAAGCTTGTAGAGCAGAGAAGCGGTGGAACAGGCACAGCACTTACAGCCACTGTTAAATGCAATATCAGTGGTGACAAAACATACAATATATATTTACAGTATATTGTAAAGCCTCAATCCTAGCATAGAAAAAGGGAGATCAGGGTTGCTGTATGAAGTTAACTTTGCCAAGGGACACATTTTTTTAACTATGTCCTTGCTTTGAACATTTTCAATATATTCAATTATAGTTTTTGTCTGTTTTCTATGACTTCTATTTTCTAGGTGTTTTTCTGTGGAAGTATGCAGGTTTGAAAAGCTTATTTTTTGTCAAAAAACAAGTGTGTTTACATACCCTTGAATAATATTGGCACATTGTGTCGCACACACTTCCCCATAGGCTACATAATTAACCAGAAAAGAACTTAATGAATTAATTGCAGGGCCACAGAAAATTCTGGTTCAGTGCGGAGAAAACTAAAAGTATATATTTTATTAGGGGTAATTTACTTTATATTAGAAAAAGATGGAGCAATGTTCTCTGGTGAATAAATCCAGGGAAGTCATTGTTGGATCTATATTTTGTTTCAAGACACAGAAAAAGGACGTAAATGTTCAATTCAATCTCATCAACTCCAGCTGTAAACCTGCTTGTCTTCAAACGTATTGAACACATCTATTCACTGTTTGTCTCTAACAGGGTTTTGACCAGGGTTTTCTCTGTTTGGCCATTTATAGCATGGCGAGCTGAACCCAGTATCGTAGCAACAGTAACTATGGGAATAGAAACCTGTGGAGAGGTCAATGTGATGGCCTCCACTTGGCCTCTTTGTACAAAGGCTCGCACATTGATTTTTTTCTAATTCCACCTCCGCCGTACAACACCCACCTCTGAGCACAAAAGGAAAAATATTTGATGCGTCCCTTTTAATTTTATCTGAGACCATATCTAACTCATTGTAAGTCCAAATCTTTTAAGCGTTGAACTATTTTAATTTGCACATCACAGATTTGAATATGAAATACATCAGGCTGTTGTAGATTGTATCCTGCATCCCCTTTCTTCTGTGTTTTTGCTGCAGATTCTGTTACTATTGTCTCCTGTCCCTGTGTGTGTGTGTGTGTGTGTGTGTGTGTGTGTGTGTGTGTGTGTGTGTGTGTGTGTGTGTGTGTGTGTGTGTGTGTGTGTGTGTGTGTGTGTGTGTGTGTGTGTGTGTGTATGTATGTGTGTGTATTTGATGTTTGCTTCAGTCCTCATGAGGCAAACCATCCAGGGACTCTTAATTGAAAAGTGTGTACAATAACTAATCAGTGGCAAAGCAACTGCCCTTTAAAATGATGAATTAACTAAACTAATTTCAGATAATCCTTCACCACGCCGGGCCACGCTGACAGCACCGTTTGATATTTGGAACGCACACGTCCTTCTGCCAGTCATTTCACTTCACACCCCAACCTACCAGAGGTACAGGTGGCGTGGTTGATAAACTGCTGATGGAGCTCTGAGAAGATTAAAAAACAATGTTGTAGCTCGACGTGAGTGTGTGCAAACATATCCCGTCACATACAGTCAAACACACAACACATGCACGGTGACATTACCTTAAGCATAGACTGCATAATGAATTCATTTCAAGTATTAACTTAAATTCAAAGTTCATGCCTTACGAGAGGTTTACCAGTTTAAAGTCTGTTTCTGTGTTGATGCGTGACCTTTCCCCCCCAAAGCTTCGTAATGCATTCTGTCAACATGGTCCTCGACTGCAGATTAACACAGTCAAACAGTCGTAGAGTGAAAAGGAAAACATGCTGTTTTCATAGCAACAGAGGAAACTCTTAACAGCTTGACCCATATCAGCCATCGGTGTCTGAGAAAGAAGGGAGCCAGAATGTCTTCAATAAAAAAAGGCATGCACATACTGAAAGTGCATATGTTTGTCGTGTGTAACTACACCTCGAGCGATTGACGTTAGATAAATGAAAGTTCGATGAGGAGGTTTGGGTTCGTAAAATTAATTGTGCTGTTCTGCGGGCGTCTAATTGCCAGATGTTTCACCATCATTACATCACCTCTACCGTGTTGTTAAGGAGTCGTGTGAAGGTTGCCGGGGAACATGGAGACGGATACGGCTTCTTTGATTATAATTCGCAGCGGACTGAAAATTGACAGCCTACAGATTCCTCAATCCACTAAACTCAACATGTTTTTTTAGAGCATTGGTTACATGTTGCTTCACTTTGCTTTGAAATAATATACCCATGTGATTTTCTACTTTTGTATTTGCTTATGGGCAAAGGTATGTTAATCTGGTATCATGTGACTTCTTGCTAATTGATCATTTTGTTATTTGTTGGTATTTTAGCAGTTAAGAACATAGGCCACATAAGAACATAAAAGTTAGCAGTGTTCCTTTGTAGCATTAGGCTCCGGCCACTTGCTCAAATAGAACAAATTCTAATTAAACTAAATTAAATCAAAACCATGCAAATAATTCTGTTGTATGTATTGTCGAATTTAAGCTTTTATAATTTTTTTCACCAGTTCCACTCTAGTCATCCTTCATTGCTATGGTAATCGACATCTAAATCAAATGCTGCATTTTTTTAATGCATAACTACAAAAATCTTAAGTAACAAATTTTTTTTTTTTTTAAAAACACCATGACATGATGTTGGATATGTTTGGTTGATTTATTTCTTTATTTTTTTCAGCAGGATGACACTAAAGCTATTGAATGGGTTTCCACAAAATTTGGTGGAAGGATGTGAAATGAGAAATAAATTATTTATTGTTACCATGGACCTGGATAAAGGCTTAGATCCAGGATTTTCTCTCTTTAAATTTGCGATGTTGAGCATGAATTTTTAATTCTTAGTGGTTTTGTGTGTCCCAGCTCTCATCTAACATTACCAGCACTGACACTGGGACATGTGACCATGTGGCAGGCTTACAAGTTTCAATAGCACCAGCAGGATGTCGAAGAAGTCAAGTGCCTGAACTAACTTCCAAATTTATGTAGATGACCCCCAACAAGTCTGATAAAAAGCACCAAAGACCTGAAAAAGGGCTCTAATAATGTTGCATGCTGGGAGTTAAGTGCATGGCCAGAAACAAACTATACCTACAGTGAGGGGAAATCTGAATTATAAACAGCCTAAAGTTAAGTTCTATGCTGTCAGTCTAATCATTTAGAATTTGCCTTTACATCTAAGGTGGTGGCCATGCATCCACTGCAGGGATTATGCGTATTAAGTCCAGTCTGACATTTTGTTTCTGAATCTGTCATCTGTTTAGAAGTGTGTGGTCAGTCAGGCCAGCAGCAGTGACAGTGGGGACAACTGGATAAAGAGGAGGAGATGATCTGCAGGAGCTCCTTGGCAGGCAACTGTGTGCAGGGAGCCACTGTCCTCCTCTCCCCTCCATGCATTTTTCATCACACGCTCTCTTTTTTTATACTATTTAGCTTCTCCCTCCCCACTAAACTTCCATGTGGTGCGTGCTGACACAACCTTTTTCAGCCTTGCACACAAAGCCCTCTGGTGCTCCGTGTACTTGAGTTTGAGCGCGGCCGAGTTTGCTTGCCTGCGTGTGTGGTTGTGTGTGTACCATGTGCTCATGCATGCATACATGTGAATATTGGGGATGCTATGCTGGCTCACTTCCCCTTCTCAAACTCGCACATCACATGATCACAGAGGGGAACGGGAGGGAGGGAGGGAGGGGGAGGGAGAGAGAGAGAGAGAGAGAGAGAGAGAGAGAGAGAGAGAGAGAGAGCTCTTATGGAAAGTCCATTTAGTCACTTACTTATTTAGGCACCCAAACTGCAAAATAGTTGGAACTCCCATTATGGACAGGATCATCTTAAATTATTCTGAGCCGAAATTCAAGTTTCATTTTGTTTTGGCCCAAAGCGACGGGCCAAACTACCTGGGTGAGATCAGTAAAGGTCAGAGGGAATTAAAATGCTTACTGTAGGTTTGTCCGAGATAGAGGGAGCGAGGAAGAGATAGAGGGCCAGAGGATAAGGGCACCAGCCTGATAGTTTAGTCGAAGTTAGAGAGAGAAACAATCTGTCTCTTGCAGTCTTATTCTATTAGGTATTAGCTTGACAGGTCCAGAATATCTGAATCCTTACATATCATATCCCAGGATATAGATTGTATTTATACAATTCCACATGCAAAAGTGAAAAAGTTAAGTATCCTTACGACTCAGTGAGTTTATCGGCAGAGTGTGTGCTTTTTCAATAGATTTGTAAAAATGCCAGAACACTGGAGGATTTTCTATGACCATAAACAAATCCAATAAATCTGGTGCACGAAGTAAAACAGCAACTTTTAAATGTACTGACATCCGATGAAGAATTCCACCTTCCTCTCTTGATGATTCCTTCAATATAGAGATTTTTATTTCATTAGATATCAAGCAGAATATCCTGGAAATGAAAACAAATGAGCTGTCAGGAAGATGGGGGAAGAGGAAAGAGACAAAGCGCCATTAGCTTGTGTGTGTGTGCAAGAGAGAAGGGGGTCATTCTTGCAGCAACACACCTTTCTATCTTTTCTTACACAGCCTTATACGTTCTCTGTAAAATTATATATTTAAAATTTTGTCATGAACGTTGTGTGTAAATGTAATTGTTGCAGAGTTGAGTCACTCACGGGTTCAACAAGCATGTTTTATATCTTAATAGCTGTGTTATTTTCCTGTAATGTTCTGGACTTTGGATCGAAAGGTGCAGCCAGACATTAACCACAGATGCAACCCTGTTGGCCAGAAGGGAGCAGAAGTCTTAAAATCTGAGAATCTTTAATTAAGTGCAGGTACTCTCCCTGCCAACAGGTGGCACAGGCTGGACTGAAACTTCAGGTTTTTATACTACTGGCACTACAGCTCTGCAGATGAGCCTGGTTTTGGTGTTTGCTTGCTTTCTGTGAGGTTCTTGTCAATAATTATTTGTTAGTTTTCAGTTCCCACAACAAATTGTACATTTAACCCATTAAGACCTGATGTGCTGAATTAAAACGCACCCTAAAACTTAAGCATTGCTTGAAAACAACCACCTAAAACCTAAGCGTTTTCTAAAGAATTGATAGAAGTGCCAACATTTACAAAAACCTAAATTTCTTTGCCTATAAAGCAGATGGATAAGAAATAACAAAAAATTGGTTTTCATTGTAAACCACTGCTGTTTCACAAAACATTGTGAACATTAAAAAAAACATACAAACAATAAATCCAGCAAACTCACTGAGATCCCCCCTCCTCTACCTCAAATATGTCTCTTAATGACTGAACGTTTGTCAGCAGGATCATCGTCCAGGTCTAAATCTTTATTCTTATTTTCATCCTCTTTTTAGTCAATAAAACACGGACGTAAACTGCTTCAATATCGCTCCCCTCGCTTAGTTCGTCAGCCAATCTCTGAAATGCGACTTTAAACACTTTTTTGCAGGCTAAGAACGCTAACAAATGAACAAACTACATTTCCCATAATGCGTTTTGCCTTTCTTGACAGTATTTTGGAAAATCACATTCGGTTTCATCAGTCACATGTCTTGAAAATGATGACATCATAGATGAGACGCACATGTTTCGTTTGGTCTTAAAGTTGTACACATGTTGCATCTGGTCTAAATGAGTTATATCCATTTAAGTGCAAAGAAAAAATAGAATTATTCTTTAAAAATGTGCTATGAAAGAACAACCTGCTGCGGCTGCTTGTTTCCTACGGTAATGTTAGTGCTAGTGATGATGGCAACACATCTTTTCCGTGTGATAATGATGATGCTCTCCTCACATTGTTTATAAAAGACATTGCTCTGCACGTCACTACTTTTCTTAAACAGCAAACGGGTCAAGTTCTGATGTTAGGATCCTGCTGATAAGTAATATACGGTCAATTCTTGCATCATTATTAGTCAGTGACAATGAAAGATACTTACAGTACATCATGCACCGTTTTCTTTCACAGATGTAATGTAGAAGATGTCATGGACAGCTTTGCAGAAGCGCAGGGCTCTGTGACACAAATCTGTGATTATTCAGACAAGTAAGGATAAAAGTTGGAAGAGCGGGTAGCAGAGCCTCATATGCGTGTTCGCCTTAGGCAACCAAAACACTATGGCTGTCCCACATTATGAAAAGCTTTCAGTAGAATCCCATCTTCTAAAAAAGTGCTGATTGACCTTCTACCCTAATTAAAGTGCAGCATCGCCAACAGAGAGCAGATAAGACAGCTCGGCTGTCAGTGTGAGTGACAGGGTTAGGCTCTCCCCTTGCAGTCACATCAGCACTACAGAGGCCATGCATACAAAAAGAACGCGACAGCAGCGAGTGAAAATACTCCAAGTTTAGCATCTCCCCTCCCATCCATCAAGAATCAGCTCCAACTAATGATATGGAAATGGTAAAGTATAAAATACACCGGTGAAAGGCTTGAAGGTTTATGTATTTATGCATTTGCAGCTTTACATCTCACAACATTTTCCTCCATCCTATAACTGAACACTGCAGTTCCCCCCCCCCCCCCCCCCCCCCCCCCCCCCCCATATATGACAAATGAAGCTGCTGGCTGATGTCATATGTAAAGAACAGATCTGACTGTGTCTAAGGCCTGTCTGGGTATAGGCAGGTGAGTCGTCCCGTGCACCCTGTGCCCCTACAGCTCTGACACTTTGGGCCAGGAGAAAGCTGACATGCAGGGTGGCCTGTAAGCCTCTTTTGTTCATGTGCAGCAAAGTCATCTGCCGGCTCAGTTGCTCTCGCAGGCAAAGCTTCAGAGAGATAGACCATATTCTGGTACATCCTTGCTCTCTCTTGAGCTGGAGTTGGGCATGGCCCCTCACTTGCTGTCTCCTAAGCCTCTTCCCTCTCATTTGTCTCTCTATCTCGCGCTCTCTCCTTTACTTAAGCGTTTTCACATTTTTTTATACCTCTGGGCTGCCGACAGCTTCAGCCGAGGGCTTTATGTTTTCAGGCTTCCATCAAATGGTCCATCTGATTCTCCTGAATGTGATATATCAGGATCAGTGTTTGGAAATGTCTTCAAATTTGCCATAAACATTCAAATATTTGGTACAAACTGAACATGATATTTGGTTGTCAGAGGTCAGGGTCACTGTGAGCTCGGGCCCATCACGTTGTTGTGAATGGAATATATTTAAGAAATGCCTGCAGGGAATTAATATCATTTGATCCAAACATAAACATGGTTGGTGGATGGAAGAGAGCAACAATAGCATTTAGAGTTATTAAGTAGAATCGGTTGAATCATGAGACTGTCTGTCCATCCGTTCATCATATCCTCATGAACACGTTATCTCAGGAAGGTACAAACCTTCACTTCAACTGATTACATTTTGGTGGTCAAAGGTTGAGGTAACTGACACGTTTTTCTTTCTTTGCCTCGAGAATGAATATGCTAATTCTACTCTATATGGCTTATCAAATTCCCTTACATATATGACATTAGTATGATGTAACTTGACAGGCTGGCAGAAGTAATTCTGTGTTTCTAGTCTCATTATCTCTTTCTTCTTTATTCCTCTTTGCTTTAGTTATATTTTCACCATATACTTCTGTTTTTCTGACTGGTGTAATTGAGCAGTAATACCGTAACCTTTAGCTGTTATCTAAGTTTTCCTCCATTTCGGCTTCGTCTGACTGTCAACCTTTCTATTGTCTTTTCTCGGATAAAGGCTTTTGTTCCAGCATGAGTTTGTATTTCATAATATTGCAGTCGTTCAGAGGTGAGGAGGTGAGAGGATATTGGTATTGTACTCTATATTTAACACAGGGCGGGATTTCACATGGGGCTCAGTTTGGCTCACTATATAATGAAGTTTGTTGTCTCTTGCTGTCGACAATTTTGTTGCTCCGTGTTAGAAAAAAAGGTAATTACTTGAGAGCAGCCATGGACCTTACCTTCATGGTACCTCATTAGCCATCCAAGATAATCACAGGGTAATATGAGAGAAGGAGGCAAGGTGGAGATAGTTTGGCAGAGGGAGATGGCAGAAAAATGTAGGGACCGGGCAAAGAAAGAAAAATATGTCCGAGAAATGAGCAACTGTGCTTTAAGGAAGAGGAAGGAAAGAGAGAGAAACTGCATGGAGAAGAAAGGAGGTGGGGGTTGGTTGAGGGGGCTGGCCGAGGGGGTGTGTCCGACATTACCCTCATGAATCAGTGTCAGTGGAGCGATGAGAAAATAATTAAGAAACAGGCTAGTGCTGTGTTAAATACTGCCAAAGGTAAAAGGCCCATTCTATTGTATAGAAACACAATCTAGACGGAAAAGAAGAATGGCGATAAATGGGATAGAGGAAAATGGGGGGGAGAAATCCATATCATAACGGATGCCAAAATGCCCTTCAGATGGCATTATGAAAGGGAGACAATATAAATAGCACTGCCATATTGTAAATGTTTATATACAGTAGCTACATTTACACGCTGCACAGCAGTTTCTGGATTTATGACCGTAGCCGTAATACACTGAAGTTGACACAAGGCTGTGAGTAATATTTCACATTTGTTATCATATTGAGTGTAAATTTGCTGAGACGTTTACTGTGGATATATTGTTCTTCTGCTTTCAGGTGTTCTTGTACTGTAGTTGGTGGGTGTGTGAGTGGTTGTCTGGGCCTAGAGCTGAGTGTAACTGTACTGAAAGCAAGTGAAAGGAGTGCACAAAACACACACATGCGCCAGCGGTTGCATTTACACACCTCGGAGGTTTTTACGTGGAGCATTTAGGGAAAGGGGAACCAAGTCAGGAGCCTGTAATTGTGTGTTCAAGGCCTCCAGCAGGGCCAGGATGCAGCTGAAATCCCCCAGCCAGCGGCACAGAACAGAGCAGTCATTAGATTGCACTGATGCATAAAATCTGTGGAGATCTTTAGAGAATATTGAGTGACAGGAGGTCCTGTGTGTTGTATGTGCATCTTACATGTTTATATGTGTGCAGGGGAAAAGCATGCGTCCACATACAGATGTGTGGATGAGTCTTTTAGGTGTCATATATAATATCCATCATCCTTTCTGCCAGCGGCACAGAAAGAATTCATGATCACTGGTCTCTAAATCCCCTCTGAGATGGAATCGACTCAGCCGGTGTGCGTGGAGGAAATGTGTACGGATGAAATGCAGAGGCTCTCCTCCTGTTAGGTTGCTGTTCGCCATCCTATTACAGTTTGATCTTAAGCTCCTCGGCCTGACTAACATGTTATATGGCTTGTGATGCAACAGTTAACCAACCACAACCTCCCACTCCCTGCAGGGAGATTTTGTTTGTAGAAAGTGTTTAAGATGCCTCTTGATGTCATATGTTTAGAGCACAGCATGTACAGTAGCACTTTACATGTAACAGTACGCACTATATGTCGCTATTTGTATTTGAAATGTATTTCCCGATGCAGCCTGTCTATGAGGGTGTGTGAATATGCAATTTTATGGTTACTTTGCTTGTGCTTGCCCACGTGTTTGCAGAAAAGCTGAGCAGCCTATAGTGCTGGTGTGCTTACATCAGTGGTTCTCTTGGGGTAGGATACAGCCACTGCAGGGGGGACAATATCAAGTGAAACTAAGCTGAATGAAGATGGTTTATGTAGGGAAAATAAGGAACAAGAGCTTGATGTTGCTTTTTAAATCACAAAAGATGTTTAAACCATGCACAGAACTGACAGCCTCTTAGTAAAACCTCTGGATAATGTCCGAATGAGGCGATGTGAGAACACAGCAAGAGATCCTTCGGAGGATTCACCGCAAGTGAGTGGGCATATAGATGATGTTTTTAACATGTGACTAATGCAAAAATGAAAATAACAAATATCTCAGGAACAAAAAGCAGTGCCATACACAAAGATGTCGAGAGCTTTTAGTGATAAGGGCTGATGCTGGTGTCAATGTGCTGTAAACAAAAACACGTGATCTCCCAGAATTAATACATTGCATCCAGCCTCTTGCATGCTACGCCACCCCTCACCTTAACACTCTAGAGATAGTTGTGAACATGTCTGACCGGAGATATCCTGCTGCCTTGTGAAAGGCAAACTCAGGAGAAAGTCCCAATTGTGTGAAAATTCTCTGGATTTCATGTCTGAAAACGGCTTAATAAAGATATTTGTTTTATTTGTGGTTTCCCCAGTCATTGTTACTGATTTATAAAAAAGATGTAGTCAGGGTCATGAACGTTTTCAGCTTCTGAAGGTGTGCATTTCAGAAAAAGTTTGCGAAGCTCTGCCTCACATGTATGTGAAAGCAGTGAGGCCTTATCCATCCCAGAGGAGTGCTTAGTGAGGGATGTGCTGTTTCTGCAGCATGGCTATCAAGGCCCCAAATGCGCTGCTCCATGGCATTTTTACTGATGACTTTTACAGGTTGCAGCCAAGCTGCCAATGAGCAGCCTTGACACCAAAATGATGAAACTCTGACATGAAATCAAGCCAGCGTCCCTGCAGGTGCTGCAGGAGTTAGGGATGCAGGTAGCTGTAGCTACTGTTAAAGGAGCCATTATGGACTGAATATACAGTAACCTAGCAAGAGTCCCAATAAAACATATTATTTTTAACATTCATATATGATTAAATGTCAGTTCACTCTCTGTAGTTCTCTTTTTCATTCTTTATTCAGTATTTTATGTTTCAATAGAAGTCCATGCTGAATCGCTTTGGTGATGAAATTGCACAACAGGGAGCATTGGGTGTGATGGCTTTTAGGTGAGAACCACAGTATTGTTTTCTTTGCACTGCTGTTTCCAAGCAACAGCTACGAATTTAAGAGGAAAACGGCACTAATAAGCTACCTCATTAGGGACGGTGCATGGTAGGCCTTACAGTTTGTGCTGTCAGCTCGGTGGGTTAGCATGCAAACTTCAAAAGACAGCTGAAGATACAGCGCACACACAGGAGTGCTCATTTACTTTGGAAATTGGTAAACAAACTATTCTATCAACCCACATTTCTTCCTCGGTTGAAGGTGCTCTGGTGGAAACCTACTAACGGGGCTGTGTGTGAAGTGGCTCCAGCGGTATGACAAAATACGTGGCTGTCCTCTGGCTGGTGATAACGCAGCACATGAAAGGCTCATTATTCAGGAGTTAATTTGGCAGGGTTTTCTCACCCCGAGGCTGTGCCAAACCTCAGCCTCCCTCCCTCGTCGGTCTCTGCCACTCCCACCGCTAATCCCTTACTGTACACAGGCTGGGGAGGGATGACCATAGCACTACAGGGTACACGTACTGTACACTCCCATGACCTGTACATGCACAGCCGAGCACACATACACACTTCTATACACATCGTCTCATTAATGCAAACACAGCCCTAGTTAGATCCCTATATGTAATAAATTGGATTAGATTCCACTGGCTAAGCACTGTGATCTCTTAGGGTTAATTAATTTCATTCCATTCTGTCTGTGTTTTTTATGCTTGAACACATGCTGACACTGTTATTGTGTGGCATCCTGCTCATTGGAGAAGTATAATAGGCTCGTGAAGGAGAGAGAGGAAGCCACGATGTTCGGTATTCCAGCTACAAAGTGATTTTGATTCTTTCTTTCTTTCTTTTGACAAGGAAGTACGCTACAGTAGAGAGCTCTAATATGGTGGATCCTTCCCCTGCTCGCCGCCTCGCTCCCGCTCTTATCTTCCCCTCCAAATGAGAAAACCTGGATGGCTTCTCAGGGCTCCTGTTTCTGCCTGGATGCTATCTCATTTGGTTTTAATATATTTATCCATTCATTATTGTTCCTTTTTATCAGCCGGCTAATATTGTTCATAATTTGTCTTTATCTCCAAGCCTGACAGTCAAATTTGCAATCTGGCTTCAGCAGACAGATGGAGAAATGACCCTTCTCCAACCCCTCCTTCCCCAACTCTCTCTCCTCCCCTCATTCCTCCCCTCCTCTCCAAATTCCAATGAAACATGACTGACAGCCCGCTGTATAAGTAGTTGTCATAGCAACCTCCCCATCCTTCTGACAAGTGCTTTTTCTCTACAGCGCACTCTCGCCCTCTGTCACAATATCTCTCTACCTCTGTCTCCGCTCGCTCGATGTTGCAACGACCGAGAAGGAGACGGAGCAGGAAGAATTTGAAAACCAGAGAGCACCTGAGGCAGTCGGCGTGCTTTTCTTCCAACCCACTCCCCCCATTCCCATCCCTCCCCCTCTCTCCTCACTCTCCTCCCACCCTTGCCTTTCTTCATCCTCCCCACCCCTGACAATGATTTACCAACTCCTATGGTGCACCTATTTCATCCATCCTGGCTTATCAAGGACTGCAGGACTGTATGCACAGCAACTTACAGTATAGGCACATCATTCTCACTCTCCCACACATTCACTCTCTCCCTCTCTCCTCTCGCTCCCTCCCTCTCTCTCTATTCATCTCCGCCTCACCCGGCTCTCTCTTTTTCTTTCTTTCTCCTGTTGCTCAAAACTCCTACTCTGTCCCATTGCTATTCAATGAGTCTCATTTCACTGTCAAAATCCTCGGCAGCCTGCATTGTAATCATGGAGCATACAGTAATAAGTCTCCAGTGTGCCGGGCCGTGCTGAGGAGTGTGTGTATGTGTAGTATAGACAGGAGATCCTTCAAACTTGCAGTGGAATTAAACATTATGTAACAAAGGAGGGTGCTGTGTGGAGATTAGGACCGTGTGCATACGTAAAGAATTACAATGTCGTCGTTAGCCATGCATGTGCTGTAATGGTCAAACTACGGCGTGAAGATTAGAGATGTGAAATATTACTGATTTAATTTGCTTGTGTGCAGCCACGCAAACACTCCACACAAGGGCAATGCGCTTGCACTGAAAAGCTTATATTGATTAGAAAGGGTTCAGATGGACGCAATAATCTTCAGTGTGTATAACCAGGCGGCGCGCTGCCATTTCATTATTCTGGAGTTTAATTTCCAATGCATTTATTCCAAACAAGCATCTGTTTAATAACTCAGAGTAAATTAAACATGATGGGGGGTGAGTTTCAGGACAGCAGTGGCGTGTCACAGTAAAGTTGGGTACAGTGATGCCACAGTGAGCTGTAAATGTATCTCACTGCCAGCACGCTCCGCAGTTATCACACTTAACTTGCTCGTGGTTATGAGAAACTTGAATTGTTTATATGATGACATTTCACTGTAAAGGCTCAAGCGGAGAGACGCTCTTATTTAGCGATTGCATTATTGTTGGCATAAGCTCTGTTTTGATGTAAACACAAAGTCTTTTTTTTTTTAAATGTATCTACAAGTGTCTCCCACATGTGAGGAGCTCTAACAGAGAGCAATTTCCAAAGGCTGCAACAAGAGAAAAGAGTCATCCACAGCAGTGTTTGCTACTAATCATGTTGTGTGTGAGACTGACGGTTCAGTTCACTGAGCTAAAAAACATGATTCAATCACAAACATTCTTATCATCCCCCACAGAGAAAAGCTTAAGTGCAGCAGGGGCACCACTGTTGTTCAGTTTTACCTGCACATGCAACTGAAGGCTTCCATAGGTGTGTAGCTGTGGTGCTCTGCAGAGTGTGGAGATCTCTTCCAGTCAGTTTCCATACATATGGAATATGTCAGTGGACAGAGAGGTTTTATGCTGCAGGTACTGTCCTGCATGGGTCAGGCAGATTTGAATACTAGGACCTGTGCTCTTGCACTGTTGCAAAGACTGAATTCAGCTGAGCAAGTCCAGGTTTCTGCAGCGACTATCTGAGACTGCGATGCTTGGATCAAAGGGCCAGTGAAGATGCGTCAGAATAAAGATTCAGGTTTCAGAATCTGTGTAAACAGGCAGTTCGGTGAGGGAACCCCACTGAGAGACATTTTTTTCCCTTTTCTTCAGTTTTGAGGAATAACATGCACTGTCTACCTAGCTTTGTAGTAGAATAATAAACAGATGAAGCAAGTTTATTGATGGTGTGTTGCAGCAGTGGACTCCAGCAGTTAGCAGAAGCTACAGTAGAATATAGACACTGTTTAGCTAGTTAGTGGCAACATGCATAATATATATGCAGTACATCAGCAGTCTCGGAGCTCATCGGCTGTTTTCTGATGGCGAATTAGCCTCTGAGGGCTAAAGACAATATTTTGGGGCTTCAAGTGTAAACAGCGGACAACGACTCCTTATTCCATTCGTCCTACACTGTTTACAGTCCAACTAGTTTCTTTTATCCCACCCTGACATCTTTTTGAAGGTGTTTTAGATCCAGACGACATTTTGGCTAATCTCTATTAACAGATGTATGTGTATGAATGTATAATTAAATAAATAAAATAGATTAAATAGCAGTTGCAGCTCTTTTGCTCAGCACATGGACTGTTTACCTGCGGGGAACCAAAGCCTGCTCAAACATCATTGATCAAACTAGAAACAGACCTTCTGGCCTCAAAATCTTGTCCCTCTGCATATTCACATGCAGACTGTTTGTAGAGATTAGTATATCCTTGGTTGGTGGATGGAGGATAGCAACCGTGTCTGTGAGACTCAGCAGCTTTTACTTTGTTCTTGGGTTGTCTGTCCATCCAATGTCAGTCCGTCCCATTCTTGTAGGTATGATATCTCTGGAATGTGTTGCAGGGAGATCCTTAAATCTGGCACATTCCTTCATTCGGACTCAAACAAGCACTAATTTGATTTTATCATCAAAGGGTGAGGTCACTGAGACCTCACAAAACACGGATTTGGCCATATATCAAGAATTAATTTGATAATTATGAGAAAATATACCTAAAAGATTTGACCAAATCTGTAACTTGACTGTTTGGAGGAGGCATATAACTGTGAGTTGTTTTGTTCTCTGCACAAAACAAGTTAGACGACATTAATCTGGAGAATAGCTGCAGTGATGTAAAAGTCAATACTCATTGGGAGATAGTTAAAAGTGAGGTCATAGTAAGGGATATGTCATCTTTAACCCTCTGCATTCATGTATGAGAGGGTTTCCTATACATTGTACGTGTCATTTTGACTGGTGTTTTGCACCGTGTGTGTTATTTTTTTGTTCACAGCCAGTGTTGTAGATTAATGAGATAATGTTTCTAATGGCGATTAACACAAGATCTGAATTCCCAAGGTAGCATTTATAGTTGAGAGCAGCCGCAGCAGAATCCTAGATTGTGGAGTAGATCTCATAAATGATGTGTTTTCATGCATGGTTAGCTTGTTTTCAAAGCACACTCTGAACGTCCACTCCATCTCACTCTCAGCTGCAGATAAAGAACTCTGACTTAAAAATACTACTGCTGTAAAAAAGGAAAATCTTTCTTACATCGCAATTAACTCCTGCACGTGTGTCCATATATATATTTTTTAAACGCCCATTGAATTTGACACCAATGTTTAAGGCTTTTGTGCAGCTCAGTGTGAACCAACATCACACAGGGATGTGTTATGTGTTTGTCAATGATCCTGTTCTACTCAGTGTCCTATAAATATTCCTCCTTCCTGGAGGTGGGGGTGACTGGCCAGTTAGCGATCTTCCAGCTGAAGGAAGGATGTAGTGTTGTACTTAAAACATGCCACGTGTGAGCTGTTCACAGTGTGATCGTCGGAGTGCAGCTCATATGAAATTGATAAAGGTCATGCATTAATTCAAAACTTGTCAGACCCCATCACCTACTTGAACATGGGGGTTACTGAGAAAGTAAGGGAACGCAAAGGACATGGAGCGTGGTTCACATGGGTGGCTCTGTGTGTGTGTGACTGTCCCACCCTATACATGAGCGTATATGAGATGTGGTCTGGCAGCATTCAGAGAAATTTGTGCAGTCCGGCCCCTCCCCCTATCCCCGACTCTCCTCCCCCCCCCATTCAGCCTCAGAATTTATATTCTCCCTCAAGCAAAAGGAAGGACCATCTTGGCCTTTCATTTTCCAGTTCAGGGCTTTCCTTTTTTTGCAGATAAATGCTCTCCAATCCACCCTGACAGATGTCACATTGCATCACTTCCATTTTGATACATTGCCTCTGATCCTGCCACTTGCAATAAGGAGCCCGCACCAGGGACGCCCCTCCCTAGACAAAGCTCTGACACGGGTGATTATTTTAAAGGTGCATTATTGGTGGTAGGAGTGCTGAAACCCTAGCAGGGCGCCTTGTTCACACACACTTGCCACTGAGCACGCTGCAGGAATGTGGGTATCATCTTGTGTCTGGGTCAGGAAACGACAGCAACGCGACATATTCGGTAGTCATCAGGTCACCCTGACACTGTGCAATACCTCTGGCAGCGATTTATGCCGCTCCCAAGCTCCTCACAGCGGCGGCTGCCAGTCCTGTCTCTCACTCAGTCTCTCCACTGTGACTTCACAGGTCAGAGTTGGAGAAACAATCTGTACAATGGGAAGGTTTTAGTGCATCTTCTGCCAGCAGAGACACTCTGCACAGTATAGCATTAATCATACAAGGCCAGCGTACATCAGTAAACACAGTGTGTCAGGTCAAGGTAAAGATCAGATCCCACAGCATTTAACAGGTCTCAATAGCATAGAAGCTATCTATTGAAAAGTCAGCGTTATTCATGGCATGTCTCCCAGCCTTTGCTGCTCACTGGAGAGACACGCCATTGTTCACTGAAGAGTACACTGAAATATTTCTCTGGCTACACAAAAAACACTGGATCAGCAGCAATTAGTAGAGTAAGAGAGAGATAAAGAGAAGGGAGGGAGGCAGACGAGAAAAATGTAGAATCAGCGAGAGAAAAAGAAGAGCAGAAAAGAGAGAGGGGAGAGATGAATAGAAAGAGTTAGCAAGGAAGAGAGAGAGAGAGAGAGAGAGAGAGAGAGAGAGAGAGAGAATGAGTTTGTAGTCTGTGCAGTACAGTGTGTAGGAGGTTGGTGCTGCCTGAAGCCCCTGGTGCTTTTAAAGGACCAAAGTCTTGCTCATTGTCTTGGGTCTCTCTCTGTGTGTGTGTGTGTGAGAGAGCGAGAGAGAGAGAAAGAAAAACCTCTTCATTAGTCTTCTTTGCTCTTTCCCTCCAGCCCCTGACCACTCACTTGCCCAGCAGCGACAGTGTATGTGCCCATATGGGACCAGACCCGCTTATACTAGAGATTAAAATGATCAGTCTTGGAATAGAGATAATAGAATGTGACCGGAGTTCAACCAGCGCTGCATTAACTAGACAGTTTCTCTACTGTACCAAGCCTCTGTGAACATGTCTCTCTTTGTTTCTGCAGAAAAAGAGACTTCCTCCTCTGTTCTGCCAACAATTGCTGAAATTTCACCCCTGTGTGTTCTCAAATTAGCTTCATAATTGCGGTCAAAGTTTTAATGTATTCTTTTGTCTCTTCTTCGTTTGTTTCAGAAGACAGGAAGCTGTTTGTCGGGATGCTGAACAAACAACAAACCGAGGAGGATGTTTACCGCCTCTTCGAACCCTATGGAGTCATCGAGGAGTGCACGGTCCTAAGAGGCCCCGATGGAAATAGCAAAGGTAGGAGCCGTGATACAGTTGTCAGTATTATTTAGGTCACTGACAGAGAAGTGACAGTGTGTGTGAGTGTCCGTGACAGCTGCGGATATATGTAAAATATATGTGACACGTGCATCAGATGTTGGTCAAGTTGTGTTTTCATGCAATTACAATCATTTTTAACGCTACACTTTTTAGACTTGCTACTTGGCTACAAGCAGTGACTAAATAAGTTTAGACTAGTATATCAAACACTGTTAAATGTTTGTCTTTCATAACTGAAAATTCTGAGAGACATCAAAATGATTATTAGTTAATTTGACATGTTTATTAGACAAATTTGTGTAATTCTGAAAATCGAGATGTTTTTAAATCTTGTCCTGTTTAATAGGATATTAATGTTTTTACTATACTGTTTTATCCTATCTTGTTTTTAAAGCAAAGACTTGATATAAAGATAAACAACATGACTACTCTAAAGCGGCTTGATCGCCACCCGGTGGCTGGCTGCAGTATAAGTAATAAATGTGGCCTCTTCCATGTTAGCGGATGGGACATGTGCAAAGAAATCTTTTCACTACAATGGTATCAGTCATTTTTAGTTCTTATCCCACTGATGTATGTTCAGGTTCTTATATTTCTAGGAAGTTAGGTTTGATGGAGACGCACGGTTTATCTCAGACAGACATAGAGGTTTGGCTGAATGAAGGAATAATCTGTGATACAGACAGAGCACTTCATATTGTCAGCAATCGTAATCCCATTAACGACAGCACTGATTAAAAAAATGCCTTTGATTTTTAATTTCAAACTCTTGGCATATCTATTGTTTTAAAAGAAAAACTATATTATGAAGCTATGATCTGTCAATCTTTGACTGTTGATCTGAAACTGCAAGCTTTTACTGTTCCTCGGTTACTGTGGTGGTCTCTTTAAGATCAGCCAAAAACTTTTGGAAACATCACTTCCCTCTGACATGCAGCAATAAGCACAGAGACCAGTGGTTCTCCATGTCTCTAAAGCTTATTCCCTCTACAGTGCTTATGGAAATTGTTGTGGAATTAAATATCTGAGGGGGTTGAAGCCAGAGCATTCTGACTCTGCAATGGTTTGGAGGAGGAGAAGGAAAAGATGGATGTCAAAACAATTCAAGTGTCCCCACAGCGAGGATGGAGGCTGACAAGGGAAGTTGCATTCCTCTTTATGGATCTGCAGCGCTTGTTCTCTTTCTAAGTCAGGTCTCTGGTTTAAAACATTTGACACCAGACATTCTAATAATAAGTAATAATAAAACAAATGAAATAACAAGAAGAGTTAGAAGTTAAAAAGTAAAAGCTAATGAATAATTATTTGATTTTATAAAAGACCTTGGCATACAGGAAAGTCTTCAGCTTTGTTTTGAAAGAACAAAGAGTTGTACTGAGATCCGACTAAATGAAAGAATGAACTCACTTTTCTTCTTAATGTTTTCTTATGCTCCCCCTCCACCCAGACACCAACCAATGCTGTAGTTACTTGTTTGCATGAAGCTTGATAAAGTAAATTTGATAGCAAAATATTTAACGCCCCTTCGCTATTGCACATGTTCAATTTCAAATTCAAATTCTTTGGTTTATTTTAGACATTTTATGACATGCAAAGTATATCAGGGGTTACACGTCTATTCATAACCGCATATAGTTTGTACTAATGTAGGAAAGTCCTTGTACAGGTCATGTCAAGCTCCGGCTTTTTTCTATCCATATCTCAATAGGGGGCAGTGGTTTGACAGCTGAGTGGGCATCCTGACTGGCTAGTGTCCGCAGGGGTAAGCCCATTAAGAGGGGAATAATGGCAGGGCTGCTAGGTCAAGCAGGATAGGAGATACGAAGGCTAAAGTACGGAAGATTGAATAAGAGTACAAAAGAAACTTGAAATGAAATAAAATTAGGTGAAATAGCGTTTAATAATATGAGGAGAGGGCGACTCAGTGGATAGTGCTGCTGCCTGACTGCAACAGACGCATATTCAGTCCTCGTATGTTTCCCATTCAAGTTTGAAAAACTCTTATCAATTGATAAAATTATAATAAGAGAGTCTTGGATTTTCAATCAGGCATGAAGACGAAGGGTCATCATTTTAGTCTTGAAAGTTTTTACGTTATGTTTGAGTTTATTCAAACAAGCATTGTAATTTGTTTGAGTCAATACCACAGTACTTAGAATGTCCCTTCATAAATAGGCAAAGTCTACAGCTTTGAATCAAATTATGGTACATATTTTAGGTTATAATATCCATATAATCCATTTTCCAGGTCTTCAAGGGGGGCCATACTTAAGTTTAATTATTCAATAATCCATGTGCAACAGCAATGTGCACTTTGTGAATCCACAAAAGCCATCTTCAACTTGTTTTCACTTTATCTACCCCTGACAGTATCCCTGGAGGACATTCGAGCTGAGAGTGTTGGCTCTGTGGTTTCTGGCCTTTGTTGCTTTCATATTCACAAAGACTGATCAGCGCATCCTCCTGAACAACGAACATTACTGAATCCTCACATGGCGGTTCTCTATCTGAAAACATGGAGTTAGAGCCAGTTTCGCTCGTATTTAATATGCACAGACAGGCATGTGGTGCTAAATAGCATGCTTTTCTGCTTCATCAGTGCAATGTTTAGCCTGAAGCTTCTGCCTGCTTGTCTGCGTGCCTAATGCCCGGAGTGGGGCAGCCTGCTGTGCAATGAGAGCCTCTCAGTGCACAGGGATTTCTGTGGTATCAAATACAATTCTACAACCTTTATTAATGTACTGTACACTTTTAAAGGCTCCCTCAATTGAATGCATTTACTGTATATCTATATATGCTGTTTGCATGTGTGTGTGTGTGTGTGTGTGTTTGTGTGTGTACACACCTGTACCTACATGTGCATCTGCTCTCTCTTCCAGGTTGCGCCTTTGTCAAGTTCTCCACACATACTGAGGCTCAGTCTGCAATCAGCGCCCTCCATGGCAGCCAGACCATGCCAGTGAGTCCCTCTCCCTCTGATGTAAACACACGCACACACACACACACACACACACACACACACACACACACACACACACACACACACACACACACACACACACACACACACACACACACAGACACAGACACAGACACAAACACACATAAAGAAGTGGGAACATACACACGGCATGCAGCATCCTTTGTGTGCACAACACATACAAAACACAGCCCTCCACTCACAATAGTTATGTGCGATCCACCTCTCTTGTGCTGTAATTTCTCATTTCTGAACTCACTCCCAAACTCCAATGTTTTAATCAACTTATAGAAAGTGCAATCATCCTCATGCATATCCCAAAACAGATACAACCAGAAATAGTCTGTCTCTTTAATTAACATGGTACTTAAAAAAAAAATCAAAATCTGATTTCCAGATGAATCTGTTTAGAATGATAATTGAATTTTGGGTGAGTCATCAATCAGTAGTTCTGCTTGCATAATCAGTGAATATAACGCCAGTGTGAGATTACATTTGCTTCTTATGTAAGCACCGCGTGTCCTCTGAATTTTCTCTGTATTGGATTTACTATGAGCGCAGAAGCTGCACTGCTCATTTGTATGTGCCTCGTGTTTTGGCGTGGACCCTGTATACCTGATGGTGTCAAAATAAAAGCTCCTTACTCTGCATTCCAAACCTGAAAAGAATTATTCTCCGTGACATCTGGCGAGCAGACAGTCACTCCCCATATTATTCAGTACCTGAAGTATACTACTGCTTTTATTCTCATTTTTGTTTCGGAAATCCTTGTCTCAGAGAAGCAGGGACCCTGAACTCTTGCCAACTCTATCTCACAGGTGTTCTGTTTCACTGTAAGATTTCATTATTAACGGTTGCCGATATGTGGCTCAAGAGATGAATGCAAAGAGGACACTAGAAACCAGCTGTGCCATTTTGGCGCAACCTCCGAGTCAATCTAAGTGCAAATGACTGCAGGTCAGGAGGAAAGAATCTGGACGTCCGCTCTTCGTCGCTCCATCTCCCTATCTCAGCTAGTTCTCTTCCCACACTAGTCCCTTTTTGGCAGCCTCTCGGGATATTAGGCAATAGACTTGTTTACTCCACCTTTCACCACATTGGTTCCTGAATTATTCATCTAAGCAGGGGGCCGAAGGGAGGGGACAAAGAGTGGGAGAGGGAGTGGGAGACGCAGAGAGAGAGAGAGGGGGGGGGAGGGCAGTGGGAGAATGAGTGAATTGACAGGATTTATACCTCCTGCTCTGTTAAATTGATTATAGAAATCTGATCAGCATCTCATATCCTGTGGCTCCTGCAGGAGAGGGCACAGTGTGCCTGCTTTGCTGAGATTAGCAGACCACCGGTTGACCATTATGCCTCAGCAGGACAGAGCTATTCAGAGCACTGTGCACATCAATGAAGCAGAGATCCTGGAAAAACCCTGGACCAAACATCCTCTGTATCTGTCTGACACATGTTGGCGATAGTTGGGCGACTGCTGCAAAAACAAGTCATGCACAGATGCAGTGATTGAATGAATAAAAAAACATAATTCATTTACATCACAGTGGTATGCATATAGATTAATACATAAATAAAGAAGTATGACAAAGGAAGAAAGACCATTGACAGCTACAATACAGTATTTATTCATTTAAGTTATAATCAATGAACAACATCTGGTCACATTCTTACCTCTTTAATGCAAATAGAGACAATTCATTGTTCTAATGAAGTAAGACGAACTGAGCCTGCGTATTTGTGTGCGTATGTACTGCCCCAGCAAGGCTGCAGCTGATGAGGTAGAGAGATGACCATGAGCTCGGCCAATAGCGTCGTGAGCTGAAGTGCCGAAGTGCATCGAATATTAACACCAGGACTAACTACAGCAGTTTAATAGATCCACTGCCAATCCCCCAAAGCATGAACACTGGCTTCATAGAGTTTATGAGTGCAACCTCACACACACACAAACACAAACACACACACAGTGGCACACAGACACAAATGCATGTGTGTGCATACATAAACATCTCCAAACAGTAGCACTTTGTGGGCAGCACATTTGCATGAGGGCAGACACACATGCACACACAACACACACACAGCCCATATTTCTCCTCGCTGTTTCACTGTCACATGCTCGTACAGCCACAGGCTGGGGTCAAAGGCTTCCTGACTGATCTTATTTTCCAGCCCGGAGGACTTGAGCTGAATACATTTGTGTTATTCATGTCGAGGGGGAGTGGGCATTTTGTATGTATGTGTGAGTTGGGAAGGGGGGAGGAAATCTGCATGGAAAGTGCCCATATGTGGAGTGTGTGTACATAAGTGACGGTCAGTGCATGCAAAGGTTTATTTATGGATGCATACCATGAGTGGGAAGGAATATACTTCCATGTGTGCATTTGTGATTGACACCAAGTGAAAGATTATTTGCCAATCAATAACAATGATGTAATGTCAGTGTGTGAATGATGATGCTAAGATAATCTAAGTGTATGAATTATATAAGTGCACCAGCAGGTCACATATAGGACCTTGGTTGGATCTCCATCAAGCCCAAATCCATCATATTCCAAGCATGCAGACCTCTGTCACCCTTACACACACACCCGCCATCCCTCAACCTCCTTCAGCTATCACACACGTGCACACACTTCCACAGTTCAGGATATGAGTGGCTCAATTAAACATTTAAACGCTAGAGCTGTAAAGCAAATTGCTGGGATTCAGCAGGGCCGTGTAGCAAGTAAGTCCCGGGACATTATACAAGGGGGGATGCGGGTCAAGTCCGCAGAGCCGTGCAGATTTTTTTTTCACTCCATTTCCGCGTCAGCTCAGCCTGAGTTTGAGCATGTTTCAGCTGACACAGGCACTGGGATAGAAACACTGGAGCAGGATGATGGAAGGATAAGAGCAGAACAAAGGAAAGCAAATGAGGTAAAGTTTGCATAGAGGAGAGAGCTTGATGATTGAGAGCGAGGAGAACAGTAAAGGGTAAAAAAAAAAACACAAAAAAATACATCCAAATGTGATTCCCCAGCTGCTGGATCTTCTCTATTACTTCAAAGAGCGAGCATCCACATGCCGAGAATGCCAGGATTTGACACTCAACAAGACACATGGTTTTAATGTACAGATCCACATGCTGGTGCCTTAAACAATAATAAAATGTACGAATCTGCAGATAGTATGAAATCCGGTTTCTGGTGGGAAAGCAGTTATAATCTCAATTTGTATTCAGTGAGATGCAGAGCTTTAATGTCAGTATTTCACGAGGATGATAGATTGTTGTGTTTCTTCTCATTAAACAATGCTCTGCCTTTATATTTTAACTTAGTATTTATTGTTTAAGATCTGTCATTTCTCCCACTAGTTTTTCAACCCAGGCAATTTACATTCTAATAACCTAATAGATTACAGTCATCAATTATGTTACTAGCCAGGCTTACAGAGGACATGCATTTCTATCATTTCAGTGGGGAGTAGGGGTAGAGCAATGGGGTGCTGTTGGCTTATTAGAATACAGCAATAAGCATAGCATCATTTAATGTGCATGAGTTATGGGTGATACACATGTAGGTTCTGTACGTGCAGCACTCTTTGTCTTTGTCTTGAATGGACAGAATCAGAGTATAACTAACACACCATTTAAACCAATAAAACATGTGTCATGTGAAATTTGAAACTGCTATATACTTATGAAAACTGGCATTTGATTGGCTTCTATCAATATACATTCTTTTCTGTACTTGCAAAACGCCATCAGTCATAGTCCAAGTCCTGTTCCAGTTCATAGTTCATATCTAACCAAGGATAGATTAAATATTCATGTGTTCTCACTATGTCCATTTAATAGGAGGGTACTTTGGGAGCTAACTTGTGCAGAGTTGGGGCAGTGTCCCAGAATGCACTGTGCACCATCCAGTGACAGTGGGGGAGATTTAAGCATTTAGATTTTGAATATGTGGTCAGCTTATCCAAACAAATTTGTTCTGGCGTTTCCTGACATGTGAGGACCCTGAGTGCTCATCTCCGACCGACCGTTCAATGTGCGCGTTCGTCACAGGAGAACAATCTCAACTCAGCAAGCCCTTGGCAATTCACCACTCTCTCTGTTGTCTATAGCATTTTGATATATGATAAATTTCCATTTAGAAGATGACATTTGGTCAGAGTTGAAACTAAATATTTTTTGAATACATAATAAATGCATGATTAGTTGATCAGTTAAGCCACAGCGGTGTCTCTGTGGAATCTGTGGGTTTCTTATACAAATGTGCCTCCACATTTGAATAAAAAATAATTAAACACAAACAAAATAGACTGAATCCATATTAGATATTGTTTGATTTTTGATTGCCCGCACATATAGCAAGTGTATCTTTTACTATAACCACTGTGAATTCGACATTTTCCCTGAAAAATATTTTTTGTGATCTGTGAGTAAAGATTATTTTGTCACAGTACAGTCAGGAACAGTTGTGACAAGCTGAGCTATTGAATGCTGCTGTTCTCATTGAGAGTCTGGACTTCTGAGACAGAGTTGAACTTATTGAGTTCAAACTCCCAAGTACAGAGGTCTTGGCACACTGAGTATTGAGAAGGGTCTTGTACGTTAAAGGAGTATGGAATAAATAGCTGGGCATGCAGCTTTATCTTCTTTATTCACATGGATGAGTGGAGCTTGGACACATACCAGCCTTGCTTGGCAAGGAGAAGAACCTGTAAAGAGGCAGACTTTCCTCACGTGGTTCTGAATCTCTATAGTGTCTGTTTTATCCTCCCTGTTTAACTCCCCTTCCTTCAGCGGCTCTCTAGGTAGCTGGGAGCCGCCTGGCAGGGGGATTCTGCTCACACTTGGCAGCTTAAAAATTTAATGAGACTTTTACTTTACAGTTCATCCTCCTCTCTTTTACAGCAATGGAGATTCTGCTCCCTGATATTCTGACAAGCCTAACCGGGAAAAACCTTGGAGATAAACAAATGTGGCAATGGGTGCTTAGCCGACAAGCCATAAGATTCAGGTGCACTGAGGAGAAGCAGCAGGAGGGCAAACTGACTGTATAGACCTCTTTGAAAAAAAATCTTTACAGGGTGTGTGATGTACATGCAAGAGTATGAAAGAGTATAACACAAGGCTGTTGTACAACCAGACAGGTTGTTGCATTCACAATAAACAGTGTCTCTATTATTGAAGCAGGCACACTCCAGTCTGGTTCTAGATTGAAAAGAGTTTTTGACTGTAAAGCTCCAATTTAATATCCTCAGATTATGAAATACTGCCTTCCTCAAAGATTAGAGGAGCAGATCAGGAACAGTGAGAGGGAGTTAAAATATGCAACATGTGCAAGCACATCTCCTCTGTATTCTGGTCCTGCATAGGCCTGTCCTGCAAGCTCCCAAAGATAAACCTCATAATAAAGTTAATGATGCAGATCGTCAAAAGCTGGACTGACATAACTGAAAAACCCTGAACCTGCAACTATGCCAAGTTTAACCCTAATGTGACTATCAGGGTTTCCGCAGGGTCTTAAAAAGTCTGAAATTCAATCATCTGAGTTTTAGACCTTTAGGGAGGTTGTTTCTCAACGATAAAGATATTAGTACGCTGCTATTATTAGCTGCAATAAAACTACAAACAAGACCAATGTGCAGCCCTAACCCTTCTCATCACCTATTCACACACATTTACATTGTGCATCTATGTGCAGCTCTTTCTCTATCACACATCACTTACACGCTAGCGGCACAGCCGTCAGTGGCAGTTTGAGGTTCAGTATCTTGCCCAAGGACACTTCGGCCCTCCAAAAAAGTCTATGGATCCCCACTGTCTCTGTCTCTAGTTTGAGAGATGACATGGTGTTTCAAAGGATATTTTCTAGACTACTTCACCCCACCTTCAATAATGGGGAATGTGAGGGTAATTCTGGGACTCTACTACTGCAACTGATATTCTGTTGTACATTATGGTCTTAAAAGTCTTGAATTTAACTCACAGAAAGCCTCAATATATGCTGTGATGCTGCAGAAACAGCCATACAGAAAGTGCATCTCTTTAAGATTATGTTGTTCCATCTCTTGTTTCCATAAACGTCTCTCAGCGACTGAGGACAATTGTTGTTCTAGTGTAGCAGGATGGCACACACAGTAAGAAGTAAGACAATTAGTCACTCAGCTGACCGGAGTACAGATGTCAGCCATCCTGACAGTCTGACAATTAGTCTGTCAGCCAGTTAGCCAACCGTCTACCCAACTAGGTTGTTAGTCAGTCAATCACTCTGCTAACTAGACAATCCACCATTTACTCAGGCAGCTGACCTAACCAGCTGGCCATGCACCTACAACCCTTCAACCCTGTGATTCAACCAGCAGGCAAGCTGGGGGGAAAAGGCTTGAGGGAATATTGGGAATAGTGGGGAGAGAAGGAAAGGAAGAGAATAAAATCTATACAATACAGTCGAAAGGTCTAGTGCCTTTGAACAGACATCTCTGTGGATGTCTTCATTAGTAGACACCCCCAGTTCCTCGGTGTGTTAAAAGATCATCATTACATTTGTCCAAGTCTAACTTCTGCCAGGGTTTCCTTCAGATCCAAAGACACCAAGAAATACCCCATTAGCCCTTTTAACCCCCCCCCCCCAACCTTTAATCCGAGCACTTCACAAGTCACCACTGCTATTGACAATCTTGCATCAATTTCATGGGGCCTCAAATCGTGACTGACACACAACCTTTCTACACTGTCAGATCAGAGTAATATTTCGGCCTTTTATATGGATCGATTGGCCAGTTTGGGGGCGCAGAGGGGAGGAGCGGCTGAGCACACAAAAGGTCAACTGTAGCGCTAAATCATTTGAAGATTCTTAATGAAGGGAGTGTGGCAGACACACCTGCTGGTTTCAATATTGGGCTGCAGAAGAGCGGTATTAGTGTAATAGAGGGATGGATGGGTACAGATGGTAGAAGAGTGAGGTCAAAACAGAAAGAGGACAGAATGAGGGGCAATTGTGCCAAAACGCAACATTTTCTTTGAAGAACACTTTCCCCAAGGGTCAATATCAACTACGGCCAAGCATAGCTCTTATCTCAAATCATTGTAAATTGTAGACCTTTTAACCTTAACTGTGGGAAGTAGCACCAAGGTTACACACATGTATTGTAGCAGAGAGGACAACCGGGGGGGGGGGGGGGATTTAAGTATTTATGTCAGGCACAACAAGGATGCTTCGCCTCAAGTGACTTTGGACATTTGTAAAACACTGATTGAAGGAATCTGCTACAAAGCCATTCACTCAATAAGTAGAATTTGATTCTTCACATGTCTGTTAGGTTCATATATTCACCAGCCACAAAATATATGGATCCTCTGAAATCATACAAATGTGTAATGAAGCAGCTAGAATGCCAAAAAGAAAAAAAGAAAGCATGCAATTAGAGGAGCTCAGTAGGTATCGATGTTAACACCAGTTGTTGTCGCTAATGAACGTGGCCTACTGAGAAATCTGAAATAATAATGAACATCCCTCATGCACTTGAATAGGATTTTAAAGCCATTGTTGATTGTCTGTCTCTAAATATATATTGAATATTAAATGATAACATTCCAGCAAGTCGCTTAAATCCTTGAGACTGTTGACTCACTGTTGACTCACTGTTAGTGTTAAAGGATCTTGCAGTATAACTCTCACTTCTGTCTCTCCTCTGATTTTATCTTCATTCCCTCTCACCCCCCTCAGGGTGCTTCCTCCAGCTTGGTGGTCAAGTTTGCCGACACAGACAAGGAGCGCACCATCAGACGTATGCAGCAGATGGTTGGGCAGTTTGGCATCTTCAACCCAGCCATCGCCCTCCCCTTCAGCACCTACAGCTCTTACGCACATGCGGTGAGTTGGAAATGGCACAGGTAGCACAGACAGAAGAACTTAAACAGATTAAGGTTGATTAGGCTTCTATGGCATTCATGTACATATACAACAGGTGATTAGATATGCAGTAGACACAATTAAGAATAGAATAACAATTAGAATAAGAAACCACTCCAAGGGTTTCTGGATTACTGTTTATTAATTTTTTTAAATTTTTTTTTATCAAAGTTGTTCAAGCTGCTGCTATATTTTTTTATATTTACAATTAATCAAATGGCCATACATTCATGAAAGATGTTGCTTAATACTACATTATCATTCAACAGCCTCACGGTCTTACAGCTCATTGTTTTGGTTTCATGAGTCACTAAATTATAGACATACAAAGTTAGCGACTAGCTGGTGAACTTAGTGACTCATTTAACAACTGAAGAGCCAGTCTTCTCTCTCAGTAGTTGGTGGAAATCAAACCACAGAGGATACTAGACTTCATTTATCAGTCGCCAGAATCACAATCGTAATTTTGCTCCAGATACAAATCTAAAGTTTACCAAACTAAAAGTTAATAATATGATACCTTTGTTTTTACACCTTGTTTCTCATCCCAACAACCTTACCAACAAAAAAGTCAGCAAAGCTGTGTAGAATAGAAAATGTCCAACTTGGGAGCCGTGGAAACAAACATCCAACTCATGGACTGCACTAATGTAAAAATGTAAATGTATGCCAACATGTTTTTTTGAAGTGTAATCCTCAATGAGCTGATCAGTGATCAGTGTTGCAGTGGGGCAGCTCGTGTGTCAGAACTCACATCACACGTGGGATTAACACACACATTTTTATACCTGAGCTTTGATCTGATTTGGTCCAAATAAGCATCAGATAATTAAATGTGATATCTGCCTCTGAAACCTGCAGTTTAAAACTTTTCCAGTTATTATTCCAGTGCACACTAACTTTTTACGGGCAAATCTTTTCCCTCGACATGTAATAGGTAGATATTATCATAAGTGAAAATGAGCTTTTCCAAACTATCATCAGCAGCACTCTGTACTCCTCTGCTCTTAAGCAGCGCTGCCATGCCATTACACTCGCTCAACTCATAGGCACACACACATTTACAGTAGTTAGCATGTACCCTCCAACCCCTTCATCAGCTTCCCACTGCCCTCCCGCCCCCGCCTACTGTACCCCCTCCCCCCCAGGGCATGGCACCATACACACAGCAGACCCCCGGCTTTTTGATGAGTTCAGACAGCCTATGCAGCCACTCTCACCATTGGCCCACCCCCCTTTGCCCTCTATCGCACTGATTCTCTACCCTCCCCCTCCTACCCCCTGGGCCCATGAGATGTTTAAGGGGCCACAGTTGACTCAGTACTCCACGGGCAACGTATTTGCACACCAACTTTCTTCTTCCCCACTGAGGCAGAGCACACACATGTGGAAGAAATCCACACACACGTGCACAACCCACTCGAAAGCAGGAAAAAACTGAATTTAAGAAAAGCTTTCCATCCAGCGTGGAGATAAAAACCTGGGCCTCTGTCACGACACACTGCATAAATACACATAAACCGTATTTATAGTATTTATTTGCACAGACAGAGGAGCACAAATATATTTTTTTCCCATCTTCTTATTTGGGTGTAAAAGTTATACGTTTTTTCTGCTCCTAAATGTCAGGATTAATTGTTGACGTTAGCGAGGTCTGGGGGGCTTATCCTTTTCCCTCATTTTCATATCACAGCCATGGGACCCAGTGTGCAATGTGCAAATTGACCATCCCAGAGTAATTGTGAGGCCATCTCTTGTGCTCTCTACAGTAAAACTCCCACCTTCATTACCATTCATGAAATGCAGCCCTTTTGCAGGAAATGTGGAGAAATGCAAATGTTTAAGGGTGTCGGAGGCAGTGGTGGTCTGCGGGGAGACCATTGTGCCCCGCTCAGGTTGGCCATGACTCTTATTTACTGTGGCAGAGACCCGTGTCGGCTCATACAGACGCGCACAAGAGCGTACACACTCGCACACATGGCGCGCAGCAAATATTCTCCCTCTCTCTCTCTCTCTCTCTCTCTCTCTCTCTCTCTCTCTCTCTCTCTCTCTCTCGCTCTCTCTCTTTCTCCCTTCTGTCTGTCTTATATACACATATAATATGACAAAGAGCAAGATGATGCTAGGAAATTGAGTTCCGAGTGAAAGTAACAAGGGCACAGGGGATACTTCAACATTAGAGAGAATCAATTACCATTAAATCTAGAGGAGAAATTGTATGTGGTTTCTCGACACAAAGATTATACTGCATGAATGATGTTAGTGAAGGTGAAATTTTCCTTGCATTAGTGTTATGAATCACAGACACTATGGATGCCATGTACCTGGATATAATGAATTCTGCAAAATAAAGCAAGCAACTCTGAGGCAACCTTGGAGATAAACTCGCTCCAACTTTTGATAAAGTAATGAGAGCACAAGAGGCAGTAATGGATTATCAGCAAGGGTCTTGTTTTCGTATCTAGCAAAAGACTTATTTAATGATCCAAAACAGTAGTTTGGTCCACTAGATACGTAATAATGTGGAATAAATGGAATTATTAGTTATCTTTAATGTGGGTGTCCAGCTTGTGCAGTGGTTCTGATTACGCTCCAGTCATTGGCACTGGCTGCATGCACATGGTGCGCCGCCTTGATTCCCCTGTAGCCACCAGGAATGTGCTGAAGTGATACTATGAATGTTTCTGTACGGCAAGATAAACTACACATATTCCCCCAAGACGAAAAAACCTGCAGTGACAGAAAAAGGACTTTATCTCCAAAGACACACTACATGTTCGCCTACTCTTCATATCCACCGGCCAAGAGAAGAGGAGGTGGCATGGTATAGAATACAGACTTGGGGAGAGATGGTGTATATATAGCTATATCCAGAGAGTACAGTAAATGGTAAATTCAAAGAGCTACCTCTCCACCACAGCAGTGGATAGGATTATAGAGTTGAGCTGACAGCCAGTAAATTGGATTTTAGGAGAAGGAGGGGGGCTATGAACACAAATTGGAGGGGTGCAACACTGACAACATATGCCAAAAATGAGAAATGTGCCATTTTCGCGATAGACACAGACACTGGTGTGCTCTGACAGCATACATCCTATTTGCAAAAAGGTGATTTCATAAAACACAAGCCGGAGGAGAGCGAGCGAGCGTGATTCCATGTTTCATTCCGGTGTTAGTGGTGAGTGATAATACTGTAGCTCTCCCATGAATCGCTGAATGCCAAGTAATAAACCCAGATTTTATTACCTTTCAGATTTCCTCTTTAAGACACAAACATTGTATTTGTGCACGGTTAGATTTGATTCAAGGCACTTCTCCTCTCTCCGTGTGAAGACAGCCATTTTGGCTTTGCTTGGTGTCTCTAAGTTGGAGGACCTACATGCTGTGTCAGAGTGAGAGAAGTTTATCCAGTGCTGTGCCCCTGTTGCCTCCCTAAAAGATGCTGTAGGCTGCATGCAAGATGGATAAATGAGAGGAGAGAAAATGGTTTAACTCGGCGCTAATAGTGACAGTGTGTGGGTGGATGAGAGCGAAGATGATGACTGTAAACTCACATTAGGAAACATCTCCCCCTGTTGGAGGCACTCACATTTGAAATGGAGCCTTTTGCAACACAGCCCACATGAGAAATGATGTGAACAGATTACTGCATCATTTGGCTGTACAGTAAACTGCACGCACGCACACATGCTCACTGGTACTCTTGACTGCCCCTGCATGTGTCTATACATTCTTCCATTCTTACATGAACACACTTTCAATAGAGATGAAAAATCTTTAAATGTTTGCGTGGAAATACAACCTGCTATAGCGTGGAGGGGGGTTACAAATGAGGCCCCTCTGTTTTAATTTTTCATTCTTTTAGTTCACCTCAGTGACCTACTCTCTCTCTCTCTCTCTCTCTCTCTCTCTCTCCCTCTCCCTCTCCCTCTCCCTCTCCCTCTCCCTCTCCCTCCCTAAAGCCGTCCCCGGCTGGTTGGGCTATAAGGGGTCACATGTGACAGAGCTGAGAGTCAGCGAGTCACAGAGCAGCGCTACAGAGATAATTGCCATGTGATAAAGAGGTGATTGCCTGCTGGCACCAGGGGAGAGTAATGCCATCAGGTTGCAATAAAAAAGCAGATGTCTGACACTAAATGAATGCTACTGGAGCCCGGGCAACTTTCTTTTGCTCCCTTTCATCTCGCGCTCTACTCTTTTGTCCCCCCTTGTTTTTTTGTCTGGCTTTTTCTTCCCTCTCCTCTTTCTTTTTCAAGAGGAAGCAGAAAAGGTTGCGTCTGTGATGATGACGACTCAGCTGAGCTCATTCTCCACAAGAGACATTTGCTATCTGCTTGGTAGTGCATAAATAAAGAAGTGGGAATGGCTTTTGAATGTAATGCCTTTGAAATTTTGAAAAAGAAGAGGAGAGCATATATATGTACGACAAGTAAAATGGAATGACTTTGAATATCTGCGTCAACATAACTACTCGGCTTTTTGTTCTTTATTTATTTTTTATCAGAGCCAGTTTGCATTAACCACTGCATTCCAACATAATTACATGCTTGAGTTCCCAATTTGCAGCATTTTAATTTGGAACGAAGCATCAGCGGATGCCAGAGTTGTTATCCATGACAATCTGGCGGGTGGCATTAAGGTTTGCATTATAGAAGACATGCATTGGGAGAGAGGCAGCTATTCTGAAGTCACTAGGATACACTTCCACCCCATAAATATGCAAGGCCACAATGAATAGACTGCAGGCTTATTAGAATGAAGTCCTCATTGAAAGGAAGGAGCAGAGGCCTAGAAAAGACAAAAACACAATGAGTGGTGTGACAGTGTATTTACTCTCTAACACCAGCACAGTCCAACCCTTCATCCTGAAGTCCAGCCCTATTCACATCTTAATAAGGGGGCAGTCACAGCATCGCCAAAGCAAGGGAGCCCCAGGTCCTTTAGACCCCTTTGTTTGTTTTTATGTCATTGCCTTTGTTTGGTTTCCTGTTTCCTCGCTGTCTGTCGCAGCTATGCCCCCTTAAAGGCTCAATTCATCTTATGTGGAAGGGAATGGATGATCCCCATTTGTCACGTTGATAAAATTATGCAAATGAAAAAAGGCGTTAATAGATAGCAGTGGTGAGGCATGTGGCTAATGGATGAGATGCCAGTGTTGGGCACTCCACAGCGGGACAGTCGCTTTCAGGTTACCTGACAGGGCCACTGAGCGAAAATAATTGGCTTTTTCGTTGCAGGGTCGCCATGCAAATGCAAGCAGAGTGGTGTTCTATACGGCCACTGTCTCACAGTATCGTCATTAGCATTAGTGCCCGTGGCAGAGGAGTTAGATTTCTGCTTATATAAGTCAGTCTCTGGCCGTGGCCGTCAGCAGCTCCCCTGACACAGAGCAGCTATGCAGGTCTACATGGCTGATGGGCAGCTACACTGCCAGCGAGAGATTATTGATTCCCCAAATAAACCCATTGGTTCACCAGCTGCAAAAAGCCATTGTACAATGATGGATTTTCTTTTGAATTAGGCATTCAGCAGGAGGTTTGCACAGGGATAATTTAAGCTGAGTGCAGAAACTCAAATAGTCTCCGTCGCTCTCCATGCTTGTTGTGCGTGTGAATGTGTGTGAGTGCAGTGCTGTGCAGCGGTGCATGGGGCCATGTCTTATGCATATGAATAAACACTGTGGGCTGCATTTGATGGAAAATTCTCACTTCACGATAAGTAGAAATGCAGAGTGAATGAAAGCCTATTGATTTTATCTCTTTGTGGGACTGTCCAATCGGTGGCTGCCACTGAAATCTTTCTGACTCACAACATACTGTATTAGCAACATGGCTTTGAATTAGAATTGCCAGCTTTAAAAAATATTGTTTTAATAGCTCAGTGTCTGGTTTTAGGGTCATTTCATCACAGATTGGAGCTCTTCAGTACTCACAGATAACAATGTTGTTTGGTAAAATAATGTCTCTAAAACTGCTTTTCCGTCAGGGCAAAGACTGTGGTCATGTGACGATGTTCCAACCCCAAATGTATTCAGTTTGCTAAATGCCGTCTATTTTGGCAAAAGTAGCCTAGAGACAGGCCTAGTGGTTTTCCAGCTGAATAATAAAACAAAGCAAATTTTAAACGCTTGGATGAACGCTAGGCTACGAGCGCCAATCATTACAAATACATCAGAAAAATTAAAAATGAGTCCTGGGAAAAACAGAAGAGAGTGGGAGACAACTGTGGCATTTCTATACAGCCCAACAGAATGTTGTGAAGTTTGACAATTGCAAGGAAAAAGCATTTCAACTCTATTGAAAAGTTTGCCTGTTCCCTAAGCACGAAGATAATGTGCACATGTCAGTGTCTTGATTTGTATGAGCCCAACAGACAGCTATTAAATTGTTTCTGTAGCCGGTGACAAGCTTCCAGCAGCGAGAATAGACAGATTCACTAAACATAGGTTGACAGGCTTCTTTTTTCTCCCCTTTCTTTTATTCTGCTCTACTTTCTATGTACTTCCCATGCACTATCCATCCATCAACCTCAACATACATCCCTCCCTCTGTTCTACCCTTGCTACATTTCCCTCTCTTCTCTCGCTCCCCATCTCTCGTCTTGGTGCGACTCCTTCCCAACGTACTATATTTTCCATTACCATCTGTCCTCCCCTCACCTCTTTTCGCACCCCGCTCCCCCTCCTGCTCTCTCTCGCACCCACATCGCACCCCTCTCTCCTCCACCAACCGCTCCGTGTCCCTCTTCTTTAGCTCATGCAGCAGCAGGCAGCCATCATGGCAGCAAGCCACGGAGGTTACCTCACGCCCAGCGTGGCTTTTCCCGCCACGCAGATCCACCAGATGGGGGCGCTCAACATCAACAGCCTCCCACCCACTTCCATGACCTCGGTGTCGGGTGATTTTCATCAAGCCCTGGGTGAGCCCACACTTTCATTCCCTTTGCTCCTCCCCTTTGTGCGTGCGTGTTTTGTGTGTGTATTATTGTTTGCAAGGAGCAAGGTCTTGGTTGTATTAATCTCTTACTGTAAGTGTGTAGATTTTATGTGTGTATTTGTACGTTCCAGTAATTTTCCTGTAGGGGGTCAAATTCTGTTTTTGATTATGTCTGCATTAATATTTGAATAGTGCAAGCTATAATGTTTGTGTGTGTGTTGGTGTGTGGGTGTCTGCGTGTGTGTGTGAGCTGCAGCAAGGCCAAAAGAAAGAGTGCCTGCTTACTGGTAATCCAAAATTATTCCACTGGAGAAAAAGAGACTAAGATGAAAAAATACATTCAGTGGGATTTGCATGTTTATGTTGTTTGTGCATGCCGAAAATATTTGGGGATCGCGTCGGAGTCAAATGAGGAATATCAATAAGTAAGTTCACAGATAAGGCAATAATTTCCCCCTAGTATTTTGACCTTGTGCTTTGAAGCACTTGCGCATGATCTGCATGCGGTTGGTTTTGTTTTCCATAACAAACACCTCCTATGCAGATACATTACAGAGAAAAGAGAAAGACTTTGAAATACCTACCCACTGCATAACATTTGCTTACTCAGCAGTGCTTCATTTTCCTTGAGACAGAGGAAAACTTCAAGATTCTCCACTCAACAAAAGCATGAGCCGAAATAAATAATACAGTATCCAAGTCTTTGTTGTGCTCCGCTCACCTACTTTGTCTACACTGCAGTATTGAGTTTTTAAGGTGATGACTTTGGTAACTTTAGACCAATCAGTGTGTGGGAGAGAGAGGGAGAGAACCGCCATCAGTGTAACAAGGCCTATTCTAAAATTTCTTTCTAGCCGTCGCAGGAAACCAGCATCTTGCTGCTAACTCGGATTCTCTCTGCGTTGTGGTTTCTTTGGGGAAGAAAACAATATCTTAAGTTGGTATTCTGTTCACTTCTCCATCCGTAGGACAGTTTTATGGTAAAATGCCTTTTCGGCCCTGTCTAACCGCTGAATTCAAATATACAGAACAGATAACCAACCCTTATTAACGTTTTAATCAAGCATGTCTCAACCTGAAGCCAAATATGGATGTAAAACACACCAGTGGACTCGCGTGCTGTACGTGTTCAATGTAAAATTCTCAACATAGGGCAATACATCAAGAGAAGAATCATTTGTCACATATTCACAGTGATGTTTTCAGCGCAAAGTGTGCACTTTTGGGAGAGCATAATCAATCAGACAGTGATTAAAAGAGGAGCTCAGTCTTGCTGAGAAGCTCTTATTTTGACGGGTGAAGCACTGACGGCAAGGCAATTCACGTCTTTGTGTTCAGCATGCACACCTGTATTTTGCAACACAATAGTGCTGATGAAAGATAGTGCAACTGTTCTGCAAGGGACTCGATCTATGTGTGTGTGAGAGAGTCCTGTCCTCCAGTCTTATTGCATTGTTTGCTCTGCCTGTTTATCTATTCTAAACTGTTCTCGAAAGCCAAAATCAGTGAAAGTAAATATTTCAGGATTTTGAATATTTTGCTCAAGCTAAACAAAAGAACTTGTGCGGGGAAATTTAAGGCAATTTCACATCAGTTGGCAACGCATACAGCCCTGGCTTAGGCATGGAAAAATATGTTTACGCCTGTGATTCGGAGACAGAAAGAGGAAATAGAGAAGGGAGCGTCTGTGAGCCTGTGAATCTGATGTGTGTGAAATGGTGCCATTTATCTGCTTTCGGACATGATTACCTTTTATTATTGAATGTAATATATTATTAATCCTTGAGAGAAAGCATGGCTTCCGTGAATTTTCAAGGACTGTCATAAATATGAAATGTTTTATTTCCCATTTCTTCATTCATTAATTTGACTGTAGCTGCCAGCAGCTGCAGGAGTGCTAGTCTGGCTTGCTGCTTTGGTATACACAGATATTTTCTCTCTCCTTCACACTTGTGGCTATAACTTATTTAGAGTTCATTGAAGGAATACATAACATTACTGGCAAGGCTGTCTGTATAAGTAGGCCAAGAGACTCTGACACTACTGAGAGACTGTAGGATGTCTACCACGAATCAGTGGAATAATTCATTGTAATATCAGAATCTGTTTTTAGGGTGTGGGAGCAGAATGCTTCTCTGCTCCGACAGAGGTTTAATTTATGCATTAAGTTATCTCATCAAACAAATTAGATCTCAAAACAAATCTTTGAATTCTGAAATTTTGCAGCTGCATCAAAAGAATAAAATAAAAGGAAGAAAGGCCAATGTCCCCTTTCCCAAAACAAGAGCGTTTAGCCACTGATAGCTGCACTACCGCCTTCCCAAATTACACATGGTGCTCTGCATTAACATAAACCTCCAATCACAGGTTAATAGATGAAAGAACCTTCCTATCCTGAGGTAAACGTGTGACATTAATCTTTTATTTGAACGATCAGTATAACCTCTGCAGCATAAAGACTTGTTTGTGACAGCGAGCTGAGGTACAGAGGTTTGGAGGTTAAGGGTGTTACTCTGAAAACAATGAGACATCCATTTGATCAACAGATGCAAAGCATTTAAGCTTGATGGTGCATAAGCCGTTTGCCAGATGGTTCAGCTGATTAGAGCATGTATCCTTACAATGATGCATGATGATGCTTTTTGAAAATAATGTTCACCAGGTGCCGCTCCCTGAGCGCTGCTGAGGAAATAAAAGTTGAACAAAACAAGGGAGAGAGAGGGAGAGACAGACTATCAGAAAGAGAGAGAGACAGAGGGATAAAGAGGGTGAGAAAGCAGAGGGAGGGAGAAACGGAAAGAGATCAGCAGATCCCGCTGAGTGTGTGTGGTGAGGAACACGGCGTGTCAAAGATGCTTTGTTAGGATTTGAGAAGTGTGTAATCAAAGCCACTCTAATGTTCTGTTGCTCGGTGCTACTCTTCACTAAAGATGTACACGCAAAAGCACATATTACAAAAAATACACTGCAGACGCTCCACATCCAGAGACAACCCACTCACAGACACATGGATGTGTTTTAACATCCTCGCTGGAGGCGAATGATTGATGTGGAAGACTTCCATGGTGACAAACGCCATGAAACTAATGAGCTGTTCGACATAGTGATCTCTCTCAGTATGTGCACCTGTCCCCCATGGATGACGCGTCATACATGTTATACACACACTGTGTATTTAATGTCTAATTCTACAACAAACACATGTTGAAGGCTGATTTCCAGCACAGTGTCACATCCAAGTTACTTGAATGAAAACACAGCTCTGTAGTGTCTTGAGAGCCAGATGAAACACCTGTGTGTTTTAATGGATGGTGTGACCTCCAGCTTACAGCTCATTTCTAACTGCCGTTTCTTTAAGACTCGACTCCTCCCAAAATGAATTTTACAATAGATTTATCTTCAAGGGCAAAGATATCAACTTTGAGACATGTCCTGTTGCACAAAGAGCCATTGTCTCTCAGATATCAAATCCCCCTCTTTCAGTTTAAATGAGGCCTATTGCATCAGAATCTCTACAAATCCCAGGAGAGGAAAGGAGCAGCTCTGTGACAATGAAAGGTATCCTCTCCCTGCTGTGTGCAAGCTACTGTCAGAGAGTACAGCTGCAGCCCTCGATCGGACCAAATCTGGTCCGTGTGAGCAAAACTGAGGTCTGCATGAGCAGCACAGGCTCATCCATCTGCTCTGTGCAGGGATGTGAAAGTCAGAAACACTGGTGTGGTCAGTGCATTGCATGTACATTGGCCTCAGGAGTGGAGCAGACAGCACGAGACCATGTGGAAAGTGGCTGTATTTATATTGTGGAACTTTCACATAAAATGCGATGTATTTTTTATTTAAATAGATGAAGATTTTCGTTGTGTTGTCTCTCCCTCACACATTTCTGGGAGAGGCTCTTCCGCACTGTAACAGGAGTTAAGAGGAAACTTTTGTCCAATGAAATCTTGAGATTGGAAGGAGACGAAGCGATAGGCTAGTAGAGCCTGGCATATGGTGGAGGGAACATAGCTTGGAGGTCTACTATTGGGTTCGCATCAAGAGAAAACCTTAACAGCAGGGAAAACAAGCACTGTCCTGATCCACTCCAACAGCTTTTAGGGTTTGCTTCTGAATATTGTGAAGCAGGTGAGTATTGATGGGCACACAGAGATACTGCAGACGTGTGCTTTATAGATTGTGGCTCAAGTCAGTGTGGTTGCATGTTTAGAACCTGAGCAGTTTGCAGATCCTAGAGACTATCACTGACTTTATATGTTAATTGTAATAATAATATTTCTCCATTTGCCCTGGTAACTTAACACTAAATCCAGGGATGTAACTTGGCTGTACAGAGTTGTATCATTAGCAAACAACTACATTCTCACAAACATTACCAAGGTCATCAGTCGAGATGATAAGTAGCAGGGGTGGATCTAGGGGCGTGGTCAGAGGAGGAACTGGCCTCAGCTGAAATTTGATTCCCCCCGCTCGCTAACAATACTAACAATAAATAAGACAATCTGATAAGACTCTTTATTTTCTATGCTTTTGTTGAGTAGGACACAATGTGCTTGAACAAGGTATAATTTTCAAAATATATTCAAGGATGTGTTGCTTTACTCAAACCTAAAGTAAACAGTAAAAGGTAATGTGCATGTTACTGAATCAGGATTTGTGCATGGATGTTGGACATATAGATCTGCCCCTGATGAATAGATGTTCAATTTAAGATTAATTAAGGCACCCATTCTACTCTAATTATGCATTGAATTTGATAAAATTACAGTTAAGATAACTTCAAGCTACGTTATCCATGTAGGACACCAGCTTCAGGTTTCAGGGACTTTAAGTAGAAGGACCTTATAGCTCCCACAAGATCCTCTATCTAAAACAGAATAAAATTTGCATTGATCACTTATAAAATTGCACTTTGATGAGCATTTGAATGTTTAGAAATGTGAGTGGCACAAAGTGAAGCGAAGCACATTTTAAAGTCGCATACATTTTTTTGTGTCACATTTTATTTGCTCAAACGTTCGAATATTTATCGGTAATCTAAGGGACAGATTTCAAAGTGGCACCTTTTTTTTAGATATATATTCAACTGGCTTTTGAAAAAGCTTCCCTTCCCATATTCACATTTATTATTCATCATTTCACAAGCAGACAGACATTTTCTCTGAGTCGAAATGCATGACATTTTAAATCAGTTAGATGAAAGCATCTGTTTGGACTGCTTATTACTTGCTCCAGCGAAAGACAGTCCTTGTGCTCGTAATGACTGCACTCACCAGTATGGGTATAGCATTCCTCCTTGATTTGAATATATAATTAGCATAATAAATACTTCTGTCGCATGTGAAGACTTCTTTGGCGAAGGCAATCATCGCAAGAAGCAAATCAACAGTTTTCCCCCCTCTAAGAAGCATCCTGCGAGAATATCAATGTAATTTTCCTTGCATAACATAAACATATGTGACACACACATATGCATATTATTTAGCATTGGTGACTTCTTTTTTTTATAGTAATAAGAGCTGAGAAGTGATAGTTAAGTGCTCGCTGTATAGAATATCTAATCCGCTGTCCTGTAGCTTCATACTCAGCCACGGCAGAGTGAGGAACAACATGTCATTATTACAGGCCCAATACACACAGTGCAGGCTGACAGCCTCATGTATATCGGCACTGTTGTGTGTGCATTGTAAACAGGCTATGAATACAATTTCCCACAATGCAAGAACTATATGTCCACTGAGGTATAAAATGAAAATGTCTTGTTATTTTCTAGTTCAGGATAGTAGGAAATACTTCCCCATCTCAATTGAGGAGAATTTTCAGGGGTCTGCTCGTGTCGGATATTGGGCCATTGTGGCAGCGAGGATAAAGATGATGACTGGGCCACATAAACTTCTTCCTCATGTAATCATTGTTTTATTGGGCATGGTGTTGCTTATTGTCTCTTCCTTGTATGGTGACCCCATTCTTTGACCCCGCACATGTATAACGCAGCTGCTGTGATCATTTTCAGCATTCGCTTTAGTTAAGTCATTTGGTGTGAAATGTTTCAGAGCAATGTTTGTTTTTATTACACTTATGATTCTTATGCTTATCCCCTGCTGTGACATTTCCAGCGTGATAACCCAACATGAATCGGTGGTCCCAGTCTGTTACCAGCGTCACGTGTTCTCCTCTTCCACAGATGTCATGTCCAACTGCTGACCCCAGAACTTTTGTAATTCCATGTACGGGGTCTGCACAACCACCTGCTACTACCTCCGCTACTCCTACCACCGCTATAACGGCTACACATACGTAGACACACACTCCCACAGCACTGCTAAGCCTCGGAAAATGAATTTGCCTGATGATGGAGAGGGTGCATTATCTGGCGGTACAGTAGAGTGTGTGTGGCCCAAGCAGACTAGCTGTCTCTAGTCCTCAGAATAGGAGCGGCAGTCTCCTGGGTCCTGGTAGGAGAATGGGCTGAAGCTGCAGTCTAATTCATCACAGCTCCGCAGGAAACAAGCAATCGTGGGGAGGATTCAAAAAAAAAAAAAAGAAAGAAAAAAGGAAACCAGTGCAAAAGACACAACAGCTCTCATTGGACCCGGGCAATTCCCCCGTTCACCGCAGCAGTCGGCCTGACTGTCAGCTTCCTCATAACGTAAACGCTGAGGCAGGGAGAGGACGAGGGGAAGAGAGAGGTGAGGAGAGGAGAGGAGCATTCCCTTATGGATATGTAGGAGGTATTACTCAGTGGTGGGAGTGGTGATGTGCAGCATATTTACTGTTATATTAGCATACATTTCAGCACACGTTATGGGTATATACTGGGTGGGATTGTTTACCCTATCTGGACCACCTCTCACAGGGGGTTCTTTACCGAGGTGCCAGATTGTGGGGATATGGTGTGCCGGAGGGTTTCCGTGACAACCTGGGCTTTCTGTCCAATCAGGGCGAGGGTTTCCAGATTGAGAGGTGGTCCTCAGGGGAGCTGTACTTCAACAAGCTTGGATGCTTTGCCACGGAGCAGCCGTTTTAGAGAGACCATCACGCAGTGAGACTCTGCTCAAAATGGGTACTTTGACGTTCCCGGCATAATTGGAAACACTTTCGAAAGGAGGGTCCTTTTAAAATGCATTGAACAAGAGAGGACAGGGAGCATCCAATTTCGATTCCACTCATGAACCTTCCTGCTGCTGCCTTTCAGGCGTGTACCATGTATGTTATGACCCACCCATTTGTCAAACTGCCAACTGTTGTTATTTTGTCTTTTTATGATGTATAAAAGTAAGAGGCATCTTTGTGTTTTTGCTACCTGCTCATTGAAGCAAATCTCCATCTGTAATCCCCTGCTATCTAGTCCAGATCTTCTATTTTTTTCCCCTCCCTCTCAGAAGTTGCATAGTGGTTTCATCATCTTGAGCAGTGGGAGCCAGCAGGGTATCGCACAAACACTACAGACAGGCTCATTTTTCACAGGTTGACTTCCCAGCTATCCTGCAGGATGTGTCACAGCAAATGGCAGATATGTGACAGACTCGCGTCACAGCCGTGTCCTTGCATTAGAGAGGAGATGCATGGTAGCTTCAGGTCACGAGCCTTGTGCGTGCGTTGTATTTTATCTGCTTGTGCGAGTGTGTGTGTGCAAGTCTTTAGTTTCTGTATGCAGTGGGAAAGCATTTCAATGTGGACACTTTGTCTATGTCTGAACACATTACAACAGCATCATGTAGAGCCACGCAGATGGAACCCTCCTGATCCGGTAACAGCAGACCTTTTTTTTTTTTTGCCCCTGCAGGCCTCAGTTCTCCACCAGCCAACATCAACACCTCCGCCGTGCCCAGCCTCGTCTCGCCCCTCGTCAACGGATTCACCGGCATCCCCCATCAGCCCAACGGACATCCTGCCGTGGAGACCATGTACACCAATGGCCTGCCGCCCTACTCCACCCAGAGCCCCACCGCTGCGGACACCCTCCAGCAAGCCTTCACCGGAGTACAGCAATACACAGGTGAGAGGCAGGAACACTCTGTGCACTATATCGTATTGTGCTGTTAATGCTACATTTACAGTGTGAGACTGTAGATAATGTTGGACACTGCCCTTAGACCATAACATCACAGTGACTTTGATTACATGTTGTGTTTGTGTGATCGACCTCAAGCATCCTTGACACCGTTCTCTGTGGGATCGCTGCTTTAACACACCCCCCCCCCCCCCCTTGATTCTCCCTCCCTCCTTGTCTCTCTCCCTCTCGCCACCTCTACGCAGCGATCTACCCGACCACCACACTGACTCCCATTGGCCAGACAATGCCCCAACCACCCCAGGTCATCCAGCAGCAGCAGCAGAGAGAAGGTGAGGGTGAGAGAACATTATTACTTTTGCACTTCATACATCTCATCCTGTGTAATGGATATATAAAGAAGATGAGTATGACGGACCAATATTGCCTCTACATTGAACACCCACCTCATTCTGTGAAATACATACATAAAGGATGTGAGGCTGAGAGAGGACTATTACTTTAACGCCATACACATCTCATTCTCTCTAATAGATAAATAAAGTGGAGCGGCTGAGAGAACAGTATTACTGAATGCACTTCACATCTCATTTTAGGCCATAAAGCATAAGGATGAAAGAATAATGTTATTACAACATAATGTATATACAGTATGTATCTTGAAATTAGGTTATACATTATCTGCAATTGCCCACGCTTCTTTTCATAAGCAGTAATAAAAGCTTGTATTATCAAATTATTAGCTGACAGAAAATAGCAGTGTAACCCATATAGATAAAATTAATAAATAATATTTTATAACTAGAATGTCACTCAATAGAGTTCATACCTCTGCCAAGGCCCACATTTAAATTCACTAGATGGAGATTTTTATTTAGATCTGCCCCAAATTGTACAAACTCATAAATATCAGTACCCTTAACATGTCAGATTTTTTTCATCAAGAGCCATGAATTATTCTCTGGGAAATAAATGAAATATTGAAAAACGCACAATTTTAAAGAAAGTGAGAAAAAAAATTCCTGGATCCGCCCCCTGATCCTGATCTGCACCAAATGTCATTGGGTTGCTCTGTGGGTCATGTCCCATCCATCCACAAAATGTAATGGAATTCAGTTGAGTAGATTTTGTTTAATCCTGCTAACAAACAAACAAACACAGATGACAAATAACCTCCTTGATGGAGGTAACTACAATGGCACTCAGTAGAACGTGTAACTCCACCATTTTCTTTTCATCAACAATTTTCATGAAATCAGTGAAATTGTTAAAAAACGCTCACAAAAAAAAACCGTGGATCTGCCCCCTGATCTGCATCCGCACCAAAATGTAATGGTTTCTTTCCTGACCCACACCTCATCCTTCCACCAAGTTTTGTAGTAATCTGACCTGTAGTTTTTGCATAATCCTGCTAAATATCAAAGAAACGAACAAAAGAGGAAAAAAACATATCGTCCTTGGCCGAGATAATGACAATGTATTTTATATATGTATTAATATATGTTTGTGTATTTCCAAAATAAATGTAGAAAAAGTAAATGTCAGAAAGGAGATGTGGAAGTATGATTGAAGGCCATATATGAAACAATGAAGCTTTTAGTTTTGCGCATCATTCACATAGAAGATGTCACCATTGGGTCAGGGGGGGCGATGGACAAATAAATGTATTCTTATTTTAAAAAGACATTCATATCCACATTTAATCAGAATATCTGGCTAAATGTAAATAGAAACCTTAAATTCATTGTGAATATCCACACAGTGACTGCAAGTAAAAACATTTCTATTCATTCTTGTGTGTTCAAGAACAGTAATGTTTTATCACTGACAATGTCTCAGACATCCTGGAAATTAATTAAATTAATTAATTTAATATCTCTCTCTCTCTCTCTCTCTCTCTCTCTCTCTCTCTCTCTCTCTCTCTCTCTCTCTCTCTCTCTCTCTCTCTCTCTCTCTGTGTGTCTGTTCTCAGGTCCCGAGGGTTGTAACCTGTTCATCTACCACCTGCCACAAGAGTTTGGAGACAATGAACTCATGCAGATGTTTTTGCCCTTCGGCTCTGTCATCTCCTCTAAGGTCTTCATGGATAGGGCAACCAACCAGAGCAAGTGTTTCGGTGTGTTATCCTCTAACTTTCTAACTGACTTTTACGACTTCTGAACATTTTCACTGAATTTGTACTCGAAAATGCTTCTAAATATTTTTTTCTTAGTGTATACACGTTCTTCCTTGTGTTTTTTTTTGCATTTCACATAAAGATAAAATGATGGCAGGTCCAGGTGCACAAGTCTCTAGAGAGACACACGGGAAAATCAGCAATGTGCCTGTGTATATTTTACATATAATTGAACTACAAGAGATCAGACTGAGACTGCAAAAACTATTTTTGTGTGCGTGTGTGTGTGTGTGTGTGTGTGTGTGTGTGTGTGTGTGTGTGTGTGTGTGTGTGTGTGTGTGTGTGTGTGTGTGTGTGTGTGTGTGTGTGTGTGTGTGTGTGTGTGTGTGTGTGTGTGTGTGTGTGTGTGTCAGAGCCCTGACTGACTGACCTGAATTTGCATCTTGATGACAGTTGTGTTTTGGTATCAGCACCGCGGAAAAAAATATGCTGAGTACATTGTAGCCAAACTCGCCATGATGCAGTCGATCACAGTCCGTGTCCTTGTTTCTGTTTGGCAGCTGTGTGACCTGGAAACCTTGAGGTGCTGTATCAGCATCAACATTACCGTTCTGTAACCCCAATATCTGTCAATACCCTCACTGCGGAGGCTGATTTACACACCGCCACACTGCCCTGTCCCATTTAGCTCTGTCAGCCTCCACACACCAGGAAGCTGCAGGGCTTATAGAAAGTTTGAGCAAGCAGGCAGGGACGTCAGGGGGAAAGGAAGGCAAAGGACAATTATGGATCAGCATTTGTTTTCACTTCAGGGAACCACAGAACCCTGGGCAGAATTGATCGCTGATCCTGAATCCCTGGGGGGACTTAATAACATATAAATTCATGAAAGAAAAGCTATTTGCAGTATTGACTTATACACTATGCATTTACAACATAATGTTCAGCCTGGGGAAGGAGGTAGTACACTGGTGTAATTAATCTAGAAAAGAGGAAGAGAGGATAAACTTGGATTGATGGTGTGCAAAAGACTGGGAATCACAGAGAAAGAGAGGAAGCACACTTGTAATGTGTGACAGGACTGAGCTGAGGGCTTAGAGCTGTAAGCTTGCATCACCTCTCCATCTCATCTCTGCTCCCCAGCTCGAATGTGTTAACCCGATGGTGGGTTAGGAGGTCACCTCCTTTTCCCTGCCTCTGTACTTTCTTCAGACTTCCGCTCAGCCCCTCTCCAAGCCGCCCAGGCTTCACCCTAATGGGCCGACTCCGAGCCAAGCAGGCCAGCCAGACATCTCCCCCAGGTGGCTGTGGACGTGGAGAGACTCATGTTTTTCTGCTTTTCGTGGGTCATCGACTTTTCCTAATGACACCACAGACACAGGGGAGCGCATCAAGCGGAGACACACTCCACTGCAGTTTCTGGTCACTGGATTCTCGAGGCTTTATTTTTACACATGATGGAAACAGGATGTTCAGCATAGGTTTGGGGAGGGGTGTATTTTGGGGAAATGCTCTGAGGGGTTTTCGTGTCTTCAACAGACTTGTCTCCTCACGATGAACTGTGTTTGCTCTTGTTTTGCTTGAACTACTTTCATTCATTTATGTATATTGAGCTTCCTACGGGTTTAAAAAAGATATCCTGATGAGGATATGAATAAAACAAAGAGCAGATATTTAGAGGGATGACGTGGTCACTACACTGGTTGGTCTGTGCTATCAAGCACTTTTACAGAAAGCACCTGCAAAAGAGAACCAGTCAAATTTAACAATTACAGATGTTGAAAGATTAAAAATGTTCTCTCTGCTTTTATCAATAAATATCCTATTTCCTTCTGTCTATTCATTACAAAAGCAGCATTTAACTAGAATGAATTGGGTTTTATTCCTGCTTTAAAATCTCATCTGTCTTACCTTTAAGATTCAGCGTCTGTTTTTCTCTTCCTCTCAGAGGGATCACAGAGCCGTTTGATATTACATCTCTTCCAGACAAAAGCTGTCAGCCAGGAGACAGCGTTCAGACAGTGATGCTTTTAGACAGTAACCTCCTCACACTTGTTGCACTCAGAGTCCCACCATCCTCTGTTATTTTAGCTGGAACTTAATGAGAGGGTGTGCAGCAAGAAGCAGAAATCCATTTCTAACACTTTTGTTTACACGGTGGACAAAACTGAATGCTTTTAACCAACAAACTGGAAAGATTTGTTTTTAAAACAAATTTAAAGCAACTTGTCACAGGCTCTGAGAATTCTCTACAGCGCAGCCTGTCTCAACAGCGCCATCTAGATTCCTTCAGGAGACAGACATGTAGGCCATGATGATCAAAACCTATTTTGCAAAAAATTTTATCTTTTAATAATTAAATAAATTGTCACTTTAGTCATAATTTGGATACTCAAAATTACCTTATACTCATTAAAGTGAATTATTTTGTGTCTCTTCACAGGTTTCGTGAGCTTCGACAACCCTGCTAGTGCACAGGCAGCTATTCAAGCGATGAATGGCTTTCAGATCGGGATGAAGAGGTTGAAAGTTCAGCTAAAGAGACCGAAGGATGCCAGCCGCCCTTACTGACACAGCCTACCTTCAGTATTCATTGCAGCAGCACAGGTGAGTGTCAGTACAGCATCACTGCTTCAGGATTTGGTTCCTCAGCTGGTTTAAAGAGTGTCTGTTGACTTTCCCTGTCGTGTTGAAGGCCAGACTTTGTACTTTCCACTTGATGGCCTGAGGAGCTACAGCTTTTACCTCTGCCAGAGAGGTCGTTTATTGGTTTGTTTGTTTGTTTAGAAGCAGGGTTACACAACAAGTACTAAATTGATTTTCACCGAAGTTGGAGCATGGGCCAGAGAGGAGGCCGTTAAAGTTTGATGTGGATCCAGAGCCAGAATTCTTTTTAATCACTTTCCTATCTCATTGAGAAATATTTTTTCACTGGAAATACAGTCTGGATATGAATGTCTGACATATTAATGATCGTGTGGCCTTGACAATCCAGACACTTTTTTTCCTTCATTATATAAAATTTATTACAACTTTAGATATATGTGGTTGTGATAGTAGATAGAAAACACAAGGAAATACTGCAGATCTCAAAAATGGGATCATGCGAACTATATATAATTTTCAAATCAATTAAAAGTCCACCAAAATATTCACATTTATTGTCATCTTATTATCTTCATCTGTCATAGATGCACTCTTCCTAGTGCTGTGCTAGTCTTAGATACTGCAACTACTAAATATCCTGTGTGATAAGTAAATATAAAGATAAAACCCCCTAAGGTTGTCCGGAGCTGTAGAGTCTGCAGACACTATAGAAGCTATAAGAGTTGATTTCATATGCAGCACAGCAGGCATATTAATTATGGGAAAATCTGTCATGGTGGTGATTGACAAAGATTGATTGTTGTGCCAGTGTGGGTTAGCTCTCTCCAGACCATTACGCTGTTCTAATAGAGCCATATTGAACTATCCAAAGTTTAAAGACATGGATCTGTGCAATGACAGTTTAATGAGCAGTGAGATCTGAAATTGCCTTTTTTCTTTCTCTTTCGCAGGTTTTAGAGGACACGTGAAGATGTCTCGGAGGAGTTAAACTTTTTTTCCTTTGACAGCAAAATATGTTTTAAAAAAAATCAACACATACGGAATTTTTGAAGACATATCAGCATTTACTTATGAAGATATAGGTTACGGCAGAAAAAGAAGACGTGAAAAGAGGAGGAGGTGGCGCTTCGCCGGGGGACTTTACAGTAACAGATGGCACAGTGCAAGAATGACGAAAAGAAAAAAAAACACTGAAAAAAGATGTAATGAGACTGAACAACAGAACTTTTTTCTTGTTGAGACTTGAATTGTTAATTAAGCAACAAACTAACAAACAAAAAAGCAGCAACAACAAATAGATTTCTATATACATATTATATACACATATATCTAAGGAAAGAGGCGCTTGTGGCTTTTACTGTACTGGACAAATGAGGGTTAAAACTTGAAGATCAAGAAAAACAGTGGAAAAAAGAAGCTGTTCTATACGTCCACTGGCAGACTTTCTTTCTCTTTCCCTCTTTCTCTTATTCTCTCACTGTCTCTCTCAGCAAGCGCAGAACTATGACTCTTGGAGGTCACTGAGGTTTCCATTAGCAACAGTAGAACTGCAAATCTTTCACCCCTAAGGGACCAAAGGACCAAACATTTTTATTGTTCTGAACAGTATTATATAGTATTAATGATACTAATACTACAAACTACTAATAATAATATTAAAAAGTTAACTTAAGAAGAAATACTAGCTTCAGGTTGAAAAAAAAAGAGGAAATGGTTTTTTTGTTTCGTTTCCTTTTGCATTTATAGCTCCTGGGTTTGAGAATATTAAAGCAAAACAGAAAAAAGTATAAAAAATAAAGCTATACTATTTTAGTGGCGTAGAATATGTGGGTTAGAAATTGTTTCGGGCATGTTCAGGTACGTTCCACTCATCGCTCCATCCACATCACAGCATTTCATCTCGGAGGTGTGATCTGTCGGTGTTATTGTGTCAGAGGAAGGAGGAGGAAGTAGTCCTGCAGTGCCAAAAGCGACACAATAACAGCCCCCCTCAAAGTAAACATGTAACGCTGCCCCCTCTGTTTCCCCCGTCGGCACATCGCAATCCCATAATAGAAACAAGAGTCGTTCGGTGTCGTCATTAAAACCTTGATATTACAGATAATCTGACCGTAAAGCACTGTGGTAAAAGTACCACCCGGCTGAGCTGGATACGTTGCAGTAAAATGGCACAGCATCTGTAACTGCTTAATAAAATATACAAATGAGGCTGACAGCAGTTGTAAAAAATTTTCATCGGCGTGTCACAGTGGTCCCTGCCAGGTCGTGCCCTCTCCCGCTGCCAAGCTCCTCCAGCTGCTCTCAGCAGGCGAGAGCAGCGTCCCCTCCTCTCTCTCTCTCTCTCTCTCGCTTTCTCCACCCCCCCCCCACCCCCCACCCCCCCCCCCAAGTGCCAGCATATCTCTCTTAATAGGGCCCGAGAGCTCACCCACAGCATAATTAGGATAATGATGATATTGATCAGATGGGGAGCAGCACCACAGGGCAAGAGATGCACAATCAATTACACATTGGCATTTTGAATGAATTGACTGAGTGACAGAGTTCATTCTTCTCTCTGTGTGGTTGGATGGGAGTCTCTCTCGCTCTCTCTCTCTCTCTCTCTTTCTCTCTCTCTCTGTCATGCATAGTCTCAGTGGGGGACCCCAGACCTGACAGTGGCGTCAGGGCCCGTGGGACACGTCGACGGGTCTTAAATCTACGTCATTATCACACAGAGACAAAAAGGTTCAGAGGTTTACAAGGCTCAGACAGAAACTGTATATATTTGTTTAGAATAGATTGTACAAGTTCTTCAGTGAGGAGCAGCTGTACTTTTTCCCCCCCAAAGGGTATAATAGCACAGTAAGAGCTTGTACATGGTGAGGAACAGCCTGGCATTACCAGCCTTAGGAGGTCAAATTAAGAACAAAATGATCCATCAATTAGACAGCGGCAGGCCTGTAAGTGTAGCTGCTACAGCTGCTGCTGCTTCAACACGACAGCTCACCATTAGCACCGATCACACATGGCGGCTGTACAGCGTGGTCACGACACATCACGCCATATCACGCATGATTAATTAACTCAACTCGCATCATCTGGGGCGACGCCGTTACAAAGAGACAAGGGACATCCCGAGATGAAATCTGGTTTTCACAAGTTGTTTGCTTTTCCTGTTGGGCCTTTTTCTTTTGCTTTCCATTTTAGTCTTCAGTTAACATTCACCCAGTTTTGAAATATTTCTCCCATCATCCCATCACGCTAGTCACTCAGGACGCTGTTCGACCTCAGTGCTCTGATCACCGCTCTACACTTCACATACATCAGATCACAGTGGCCCCGTCCACACAAGCAGAGTCAGGAAACACTGCGACTACTCCTCTGTCGTCAGCTACGACCACTTCCATGGTCCTGACACCTTTATCCCTTATTTTATTCTTACTGTGGCTCAGCCAGTCTTTTTATTACTGGTTCATTGGATCAGTATTATTAGAGAGGTTGAGTTAAACTTACTAGCCGACCTTTCACCCTCACTCACTCTATATTGTTCTGTTGCGGGCAATACTTAGAAGTTTTTCAAAATGCCTTTTCTCATCACAAATTGCCAAATTATGCAAAGCATATCCACTGCATCTCCGTATCAGACTTTAAACGTGTGCCAGATTCCTTGGAAATTTTCAGAGAACATATTAATGTGTTGCTTTTACAGGAAATGTTCATTATTAGAGTAAAATATTAGATTTTGTTATATAGCATATAACAGTGCAGGGGGGAGGGTCAGTCCAGGCTGTAATGATATACAAAAGGGGAGATTTCATATATACTTGCCAGGAGACAGCTTTTTTTATTTCTCTCGCCCTCGTCATGAGTTACCGTTGGTTTCTTCTCTGCTGTCAGGGTCCAGCAGCTTTAGGAAGCTGTGATATATGCCCTCCTCTCCCCAGGCCATGCAGAGCCTTATAAACCCACTCAAAAATCTTTTCTTATGGGATTTCTGCTGGAGAGTTTTTTAAATTATTAACATCAAATTAAATTTGGCCTTCACAACAGCTTGGGTAATGCAAATTAAAGATGCCAGCTGTGGCTGAGATTTAATGAGTTTGAAAAGATGTTGAGTTAATTTCATTCTGCCAAAAAAAAAAAGGCAATTGGATTGAGCACAAATGTGTAGGTTCTGTGGACGGACACCGTTTCTAACCTTTGTGAGTTTGCGGTTGTGTATGTAGCACATGAGCCTATCGACAGTATACACACTGTATCTGCCATGTCCAGGAAAAAAAGGGAAAGTAATGAAATTACTGGAATTTGAGATATGACAAAAAAGAAACAATTCATCATTACATTGTTTTCACTTTCACTTCCTTCATTTTCAAATGGTCGTCATCCTGCCATTGTGCCCAATCTCAGAGCATGCTCAGCGGGGGGGCAGGGAGGGTTAAAGATTGCGATGGTGGTACTACTCGTATTAACAATATGACTCTTTAACTATGGTTTGAATGCTAAGGATAGTAGCTTATTATAAATATGAAATCTGTATATTATGGAAAATCAGCACAGGACCTTTCTTTGGGTAAATATAGGGTTAGGTTTTTTGAAGTGGGGGTGGCGGGGGGCGGGGGGCGGGGAGGGTTTTCGCTTTATAAAGATCTTAACGTTCTGGTTTCTCAGCACAAAGCGTACGAAAACATATAAACAGCAGCGAGGAGCCTGTGAAGTCGACTTTGCCGATTCACACGGCACCGGAAAGAGGAATCTCAGTACTATTCTTTTAAACCTGGTGGAGAAATGCTGTTTACAGGTTGTATTGTTTTCTTTTCTTTTCTTTTCTTTCTAAAGGAGAGCGCCACCTGTTTTTGTGGCAGCGTCAGTACAGCATGGATTAACTGACAGGGAAAGCAGTATCTTTTTATAAAAGACGAAAAAACTTTGGACAAAAAAAAACAACCTATGTGTTCTGTATTAGCCTGAGAAACCAAACTCCCCCCCCCCCCCCGTTGAAATTTCTTAATACTTGCTGCTTAGATTACTTCATATTAATCATTAATGATTTAATTATTTTATATTTTAATTATCCAGTCAAGTATGTAACTTGATGTTTATTTATTTAATTTATTTAATTTATTTATTTATTTTATTATTTATTTGGCCACTTTAATTTTTGTTTTATTTTATGGTTATGGTAAGATAAAGATATGTATCAAAATGAAAATGCTTATTGGGGCTTTTCTCTCTTTCTCTTCTTTTTTTCCAATTTTACAATAAAAATTCAAACTGGTTTTGTTTTCTGGCACTGATGATGTTGAGTGAGGTGCTGTACCACCGTGCACAGACAGGGGGAGCTGTTGCATTTGGAGATGCTTCCCCTGACCAGGACCTTGACAGTTGAAGGATGTGAATCTCTTACAGCTCGTCACCCTGGAAACCATCACTGAAGCCTCGTCCACGCCGAGTGATGATGATGATGATGTCATGGCCCTTTAAAAAATAACCAATCACTGCTGCACATGCTTAAGCTTTTATTCTTTACATGTGATATTTCCGGTATTTGCGGCAGTTGCTTGTGGACTGAGGCAGTTTGGGCAGCCGACAATTCATCCTACACTTCTGGACGCTTCAGTGGTGAAAACGTTCCCATCTCCTCCTCATATGGAGCCTGTGTGTTGCTGTGTGAATGATGATATAGATTATCTGTCACTGTGAAGACTGAGGGCTTCAGCAGTTAGCAGGTCAGCTGATGCTGCTCTGCTGCAGGGAGGCAACCGACACACACTCCTGGTCAAAGGTTCAAGAACACCTCCATGACTCCAACCCCCCCATTTTATTTAAATGGTATAATTCAACATCTCAGTGTTTCTCGAATGAAATCATACAGGAGATTGTAAAAACAAGGAAACTTCTTGTAAAACTAAATTGAAACTACATCCAGCAGCTGAACAAACTTGGGATGTTCACAAAGTTGTTGCAGAATTTCCCACAAAAGTGTTAAATGTCTTTTTCTCACCATTCAGAAAACAATGCGCTGTAGTTCTGTATTGTCCTTCTAAGACATCAGAGGGTGTAGTGACATGTTCTTCCAGCTCTGCCTTCAGACAGACACTTGTTCTGATAGAAGTCATCAAGCATTCTGTAGTTAGGAACTGTTTGGATTTACTTTGGAACCTTCATTTACTCCCATTGCTGCAGAAACACTGTAAATGAACCAATTTATTCAAATGAGTTCACCTTTGTACCATTTAAGGTTATTTCACTGGACATAACTTCCAGACTCGGGTGCAGTAAAACATTTGACCAGTAGTGTGTGTCAGGACCTTTAAAAAAAAAAAAAAAGATGAGAACAGAACATAAAAACCAAACCGCTGCACATAAACATCAGACGTTCTCAATGTTCAGGTGTCACAGAGGCTGTAAGGAACTAATGACATGATCCTCATGAGAAGCACTGAGCTGTGACGAGATAGAAGGAAGACACCAAGTATCAGTGTTGAACTCATTTGGTACCAGAAGCTAAATCTGATGTGTTGACTTGCCTCTGCACACCTTATAATTATCACCTTCCTACATCAGCCCTCGGTGCAGCAGCAGAAGCGAGTGCAGCTGTGACTCCACGTTTTGAGGAGCAGGGGCAGATATGAAAGGAGAAAAAAAGAAAAGAAGAGGGGGGGGGCACAAAAAGGTAGAGTCACTGGCTCATGAAATAAATCGTCCCAATTACAATAAAGTGTGGCTCTTGGTCAGTGTGCACGGCAGGCAGTTCATCTTTATTACAATCAGTTAATGAAAATCAATCCCCCTCCTGATAAACTCTTATCTCCACGGCCTTTGCGTGCCCCTCGTGCAGGGAGATAATAAATTAGGGTAATATTGCCTTTGATGAGGGAGTGAATTGCAAATTATTGTAACTTTCCAAGATTTATGATGCAGATGCTTAATTTCCGAGCTGGGTTTTTCGGGGCGTCGGGGTGCCGGGGGGGCCATTTGTTAAAAGTTTAGTGACACGGGCTCGTTAATAAAAATACACACTCAGACAACCAGGTGTTCTCAGCTGTTCTCTACTGTTACAGTAGCAGAGGGAAACACTGCTGAAGAGGCGGGAACCTCCGAGCGTGTAGACTCTGTCCTTAAACGTGGTATTTTAACCAAGAATAAATATATATACGAGGAGGCAGGAACCCACGGGATGAAATGTGTTTACTATCACAGGCCTGCTTATCATACAGCGTTACCCTCCCCACACACACAACCGAGCCTCCATCACAGAATCCAGCAGCGTATGATTTGATATGTAGGTCAATACCCATTCTGCACTGAGCCAGTGGGTGAGACGCGTGGAGTTGCTCGCTGTCACTCCGATTATTGAGGAGACACAGAGAGATTGAGTTGGTCAGGTATGAGAGAGCCTGCGGGATGAGATAGCTGTGTAATCGCTGTCACTATAGAGCCATCTCAAAACCACGCACACATGCAGACACACACACACCCACACACAGTGAGAAAGTAGTAACTTCTCGCTCTTTGTTCTCCAGCAGTGACCCGTGTAACAGGGTGTAATGTATGTATATGCTGGACGTCTTCTGCTCGCTGCAACAATCAGACTCTGAGTGCATCATTAAGCAGGAGTGTGGGGGGGTTAGAAGGTCTCGCGCGTCGTGGAGAACATGCAGGAATGATGCCAGGTGATCATTTAAAGAGCCACTTGTGAAACTATAGGCAAACACAATCTCAGAAGAGCAGCTGAATGAGTTTCCATCTCATGCATCATTTAGCACCGAGTAAGAGTCTAAAGTGCTAAAATGCATTTAAGATGTTTTTTAAATATGTGAAAATCACTATTAAACCCCTTTTATGAAGGTTGATATCATGCAATTTGCATCTGAGGCCTCCAGTCATCTCTCCAGCTTCAGGTGTGACACATTAAATATCAACTCCAAAGTGAATTTCAGCCTCATAATGCTGCCAACACTTGATCGTCAAGTCTCTGCTCATCAAGGCCACATCATTTAAGTCTCAGAACAAGTTGCATTAAGACAGACATGTGTATGCCTTCAGTTGTACACGTGCACAAAGGCAACGGGACTTGTTTGCTTTTGTGGTTTATGTTCACATACCAGAACCTGGATGACTGACAGTCTTCACAGATAACGTGTAAGTCACGTTTCCTTTTTAGTTCAGTGGTTCCCGACCACGTGGTTTAGGCCAATCAAAGGGTCACAAGATAAACCTGAGGGGTATATAAGAGGATTAGAACTGAAATAACCAGTAGATTAATCAATTAGCTGATTGACAGAAAATAATCGATGACAATTTTGATTATCCATCAATCATTAATGTAATTTTTCAATCAAAGCTTGGTCTAATGCATCATGGAGACCAGGCAGGAATGATACGAGCTGATTATTTAAAGAGCCACTTGTGTTCTCTAACACCATCTCAGACCAGCAGCTGAATGAGTTCCAATCTCATGCATCATTTAGCAACGAGTAAGAGTCTAAACTGCTAAAGTACAACTAATTTAGATGTTTTTTAAATATGCTAAAATCACCATTAATCCCCTTTATTCACTTTATACATGTTATTATCATGTAATTTGCATCCGAGGCCTCCAGTCGTCTGTCTAACTTCAGGTGTGACACCAAAGTGAATTTCAGCCTCTTAATGCTCCCAGCACTTGATCATCAAGTCCCTGCTCATGGAGGCCACCTCATTTAAGTCTCAGGAACATCTTGCATTAAGACAGCCATCAATCTATCCATTATCAATCAAGGAGAGGACTCACACACCACTATCTATTTATCTTGCCAAGTGCTCTATTAATATCAAATTAATTTCCCCGTAGAGAGTATCAATCACTCACGCATTTTTTTTCTCCCTCTCAACTCATTAGCTCGGTAATTGTCCTTGTTTACAGGGGAAAGTCAAGACAGGACGTCTCAGGGAGGCTGGACGAGCGCTCTGCACAAACCTGACACAACTCCTCCACCGTCTGGGAAGATTTTACACATTCCTCATTTACAAATTCTCAAAAAATAGAAGTTCTTTTTTTTACGTTGTGAGTTTCTAAATGTTCCAAAGTTATCAAGACACTCTTCACTTTTCAACAGATGGCGAGAGAGCTCTCACACAGAATTATAATATAATGCTGGTGCTATCTGACAGGGCTGTCAGATGGCTGCAGCTCGACAGATGTGGCCAGAAGCTCTTGTTTCAGCTTTGTCTAAGACCATGAAGCACATGTAGGAGCACACTGAGCCACGGAGCTAAGGACATGGATCGAGATGAGCCCAGAGTTGGAAGAATTCTTCAGGTCATTTACTTCAGTATAAGTACCAACACAACTAAGTATATAGTAAAAATATACCTCAGGAATCGAAAGTACAAGTCATTTTTTTATTTATTCTATTGATGTGTTTATTTGATAGGGACAGAGCATGTTAATGCATGTTAGTTTAAAATGTAAATATGCTGGAGTTAGCAAGAACTACATCTGGTAAGAAAGAATAAAAAAATGAAAGAATAAAATCCAGCACGTTAGACTGATACAGCACAGATAACAAATACACACACCAGTATACAAATACACAACTAGAGAAAAGGACAAAACACATGACACTTGAGTCAAATTAAAAGTGATCACAGTTCTGCGAGCCCTTGTTTGAGATGAGAAGTGGGAGGAAGCACTCTTGCCTGGGTCCTGTTTTTTAAATCATTTAAAGGACGGCGAGCAAGTCCACACAAAACCTTTAAAGTATATTTAAATGCATGAATGATCACATTTTAATTTAAAAGTGATGTGACAGTCATGAACACTTTATAGCTTTCTGGAAACTACTAAGTACTTCTGTTCTTTTGTGAAGTGACCTGTGACTGATAAGTTATTATAGATGACATCATCAGATGATCAATACTATATCAGTATGTAGATTCTCAGAAGTGAACATAGGCAACTGTACTACCACCTCAGTTCACTTCTACACTTCCTGAAGATGCCGTGACCTTGATGACTGAAAATCTTCACAGATAATGTTGCATTATTTCATGGGAACCACCAAAGGGTCACAAGGTAAATCTGAGGGGTTGTGAGATTATTAGAGCTGAAATGATCCGTAGATCAATCGACTGGCTGATCGAAAGAAAATAATCTGTAATTATTTTGATAATCAATCAGTCATTAAAGCTTTTAATTAAAATTGCCAAACTTCTCCTCATTCCAGCCACTGAATTATGACAATTAGCTGCTTTTCTGATGCAATAATCAAACTGTATATTTTAAGGTTTTTAACTTTACGTCAGACTTTAGAAAATAGTGAAAGGCATTTTTACTATATTCTGATATTGTATTGATTAAATTATCAATCAAGAACATAATCAGCAGATTCATCAATAATTTAAATGATCGTTAATAGCAGAATTTCTGACTTTTCCCTAATATTTGCATTTTACCTTTTTTTCCCATCTTACCTTCCCATTTGTAACATGACAGGAGAGGAGTCACATGTCCAAAATATTGAGAACAACTGGTTTAATCTTTGAATATAATGTATATTGTATTTCAAAGTCTTGTCATGAGTTTTTTTTTATGTCAAATCATAATCTGACCAGGAACCATGTCTTAGAGATAAATCTGACCGAGTAAAAATCATAGTCACACAAAATGAAAAGACTCAAATAAAGAACAAGAACCTCAAAACTGCACATAAACTCAGTACTTCAGTAAATATACTTTTCACTGCTGCCTGTCAAAATAAGACTGAGTCAGTTTTTACCACCAGTCCACAATCAGCTTCATCTTTTCACTTCTCACTATCTCTCTCTACATCCCTCCATATCTATCATTCTGTCCATACTTCATCCCTCTCTTGTCACCTCTCTCCATCCCTCTCTACCTTCCTCCATCTCTTTCACCTCTCTCCATCCTTCTCTACCTTCCTCCATCTCTTTCACCTCTCTCCATCCCTCTCTACCTTCCTCCATCTCTTTCACCTCTCTCCATCCCTCTCTACCTTCCTCCATCTCTTTCACCTCTCTCCATCCCTCTCTACCTTCCTCCATCTCTTTTCACCTCTCTCCATCCCTCTCTACCTTCCTCCATCTCTTTCACCTCTCTCCATCCCTCTCTACCTTCCTCCATCTCTTTTCACCTCTCTCCATCCCTCTCTACCTTCCTCCATCTCTTTCACCTCTCTCCATCCCTCTCTACCTTCCTCCATCTCTTTTCACCTCTCTCCATCCCTCTCTACCTTCCTCCATCTCTTTTCACCTCTCTCCATCCCTCTCTACCTTCCTCCATCTCTTTCACCTCTCTCCATCCCTCTCTACGTTCCTCCATCTCTTGTCACCTCTCTCCATCCCTCTCTACCTTCCTCCATCTCTTTCACCTCTCTCCATCCCTCTCTACCTTCCTCCATCTCTTTCACCTCTCTCCATTCCTCTCTACCTTCCTCCATCTCTTTCACTTCTCTACATCTCTCTCTACCTTCCTCCATCTCTTTCACTTCTCTACATCCCTCTCTACCTTCCTCCATCTCTTTTCACCTCTCTCCATCCCTCTCTACCTTCCTCCATCTCTTTTCACCTCTCTCCATCTCTCTCTACCTTCCTCCATCTCTTTTCACCTCTCTCCATCCCTCTCTACCTTCCTCCATCTCTTTCACCTCTCTCCATCCCTCTCTACCTTCCTCCATCTCTTTCACCTCTCTACATCCTTCTCTACCTTCCTCCATCTCTTTTCACCTCTCTCCATCTCTCTCTACCTTCCTCCATCTCTTTTCACCTCTCTCCATCCTTCTCTACCTTCCTCCATCTCTTTTCACCTCTCTCCATCTCTCTCTACCTTCCTCCATCTCTTTCACCTCTCTCCATTCCTCTCTACCTTCCTCCATCTCTTTTCACCTCTCTCCATCTCTCTCTACCTTCCTCCATCTCTTTCACCTCTCTACATCCTTCTCTACCTTCCTCCATCTCTTTTCACCTCTCTCCATCTCTCTCTACCTTCCTCCATCTCTTTTCACCTCTCTCCATCTCTCTCTACCTTCCTCCATCTCTTTTCACCTCTCTCCATCCCTCTCTACCTTCCTCCATCTCTTTTCACCTCTCTCCATCTCTCTCTACCTTCCTCCATCTCTTTTCACCTCTCTCCATCCCTCTCTACCTTCCTCCATCTCTTTCACCTCTCTACATCCTTCTCTACCTTCCTCCATCTCTTTTCACCTCTCTCCATCTCTCTCTACCTTCCTCCATCTCTTTTCACCTCTCTCCATCCCTCTCTACCTTCCTCCATCTCTTTCATCTTGTCCATCCCTCTCTACCTTCCTCCATCTCTTTCACCTCTCTACATCCTTCTCTACCTTCCTCCATCTCTTTTCACCTCTCTCCATCTCTCTCTACCTTCCTCCATCTCTTTTCACCTCTCTCCATCCCTCTCTACCTTCCTCCATCTCTTTCATCTTGTCCATCCCTCTCTACCTTCCTCCTTTTCTTCCACCTCTCTCCATCCCTCTCTACCTTCCTCCATCTCTTTCATCTTGTCCATCCCTCTCTACCTTCCTCCTTTTCTTCCACCTCTCTCCATCCTTCTCTACCTTCCTCCTAAAGTTAGAAAGGAGGTGATGAACTTGTGAATCGTTTGGGTTCATCAGTCCTAACCACGCGGCTTTACTTTAAACTCAGTTCACGCTAAAAATGAGTCTAATATTAATCTGTTAAAACTACTAATTATAGAGCATTACGTTTGAATGTGTTCACGAGGAGCCTTCTCAGTTGCATTTCTGACGGCAGTACCAGCTGATCACATCCCTCTCTCCAATCCCTGCACTCATTGTTCAGTGCACAGTGCAGATTAGCACCGGGTGCTGTTGTTGACTCTAACCTGGTGTTAACCACAGACTAAATCCTATTTGGAGCCGTGCAGAGCTCTGGCAGACAAAAGCAAAGGCAGCAGCCAGCTCAGCACTCAGAGGTAACATTTACACAGGGGACTGAGAACATACTGTGGATCCCTAAAGCTACGCAGCCAGCAGCTTGTCTTTATACCACGAGTTGTCACGCTCTATAGACTGAGGACCCCACCAGGACCCGAGTGGTGTTACAGGCTCAGGGTTAGGAAATGCCACAAACTGTGATTTCAGCTTTTTGAGATATGTTTTATATTTGTGTGTCACCTGCTGCTTTCAGACATGCACTGAACTCCACATAATCTCCTTACGTACTGAGAATGCAAATGTCCCAGTGAGAGCCTGCGGACTCTCTCAAGTTTCTCCTGCCAGCCCCCTATAGTAAAAACTAATGTCTGAGATGTGAGAACACAGCAGATCATCTGGAGGATTCATCGCCAGCGAGTGGGCACGTTGTTGATGTTTGTAACATTTGACAGATGAAAAATATATATGTCAAGGAAAAAGCAGAGCCACACATGTAGTAGACACCAAACCAAGATGTCAAGTCAGCTTTTGGTGAGAAGAGCAGACGCCGGTGTCAATCTGCTGTAAACAAAAACACATGATCTCGGCAGTGGAATTTATAGTTGGATCCTGCCTCTGCCTGCTGCACCACCTCTCACCGGAATGCTCAGATTTCTGTGCTGTTGTGAACGGGTCTGCGTGGAGAATATCGCTGTGTTGTTCATGTGAGAAAGGTGAGCTATGGAGAAAGTCCCTTTTTACTATTCTCCAGAGTTCATGTCTGACTTATGATGGTTTAAGGTTTTAACCCCGAAAACAGTCAAGACATTTTCATATTAATGCTACAATAACTTTAAAATCAACAAAAGAACAAGACAAATGTGAAAGAAACGGCTCATGGTCCAGAGTGTCCAACACTTTAATACAGAAAATTATAGATACAACACAACAACACATATTAGTTTACTTTTATTACCATGTCTCAAAATAACCTGCTAAACAAAACCAATGTAAAACATATTACAGTTAAAACATCTATACACAGGCAAATGTACACAATATTAAACACATATATACACTCTTTTAATATATTATTATATAAAGATTTGTGGGGGCTTTTAACCTTAAAAACTGGAAGCCAAACAGCTTGAAGAGGAGTGTTTCACAGGAGGAAATGAGAACGGCTGAGAATATCACATGGACACATGTTATGTATAGGTAGTTTTTCCTTACAGTTGTTGGATCCTGTGTATTTAGCATGCTGGTTTCTGAGACGACTCTTGAAATAGACAAAGAAACATTGAAATACACAAAACTTGCTGTAAAAACCTGTAAGTGCTATTGATATTACTGGATTATACAGGATCTAGAAGCCACGTTTGCTCTGCATTAAAAAACAGCTTATATTTCATTAGTTATATGCAGCCAAACATAGTGGAGAGTTTGGAGGTTGTACATTTTCTCAATAAAAATGAAATATTTACAAAAAAAAACTCCATTCTGTTAATCCGCCTTAAGGTCAGTACACACGGTTTTACCTATGTAAAGCAATGAATAGTGAGAATGTGAACATGACTGTACGTATTTGTTTTTCTTCAAAATGATGGGATCCGTGTATGAATCCACCGGAAATGTAAAGTGGGAGAAAATGTCATTTTTTTTAGTGTGAAATCCTTCAAATGACAAAAACAGAAAACAATTCAGAAATTTTAAAAAAAAAATGTCGGAGCACTAATCACTCTTTCCTCAAGCTGGTAAAGCTTCCACGTTCTTCCACGCTCTTTTTTTAATAATCATTTATATTTATTTTTTACAAAAGCAGCAGAATGAGGAGGAGGAGTGAGAGCAGGGGGGCTGCAGCCGGTGGGTGTGACACCCCACCGTTGTAAGGACGAATAGTCCTCGGGGAGTTCTGCCTCAGTTTACTGGGCGGCAGTGCCTTTAAATCCTCCAGAGCACTGTAGGCTGCCATTGAGAACTCTGGGTCTCCAGTGGTCAGCAAGTCAAACACACAGGACTGAAAGTACACGTCCTCCACCTGCAGAGTCTCTCTACACTTGGCCGTGGCCCGCTCCACCGTGTACACCTGGTGTGGAGGCCGCAGAGGGCCCAGCTCCGTGTTGGTGCCCTGCAGGCGGGGCTGCTGGCTCTGGCGGCCCAGCCTGTGCTCCTTGATGAGCTCGTTGCGTGGGCAGCCGTGCAGGCAGAGCTGCAGGCCGCCATTGTCGTCCGAAAAGTCCAAGTTGTCCTCTGGCATGCGGATAGCGAAGGTCAGGTAGCTGCCTACACGCCGGATGATTATGGAAGTGCCAATGTAGCGGGCCTGAATCTTCACCTGCCGGCCCAATCCGGAGCCGCCTCGCTCTACGACGGTGAGGCTGCCGCTCTCGCCGCCGCTGCGAGTACCGTCCTGAAAAGCCAGAGGCAGGTCCTCGGTCGTGGCCTGGTACACCTTCTGATCTGTACAGCCTTGATAGGACTTGAAGATAACTGTGATCTGAAACAGGGAAAGAATCACAAAATCAGGTATAATTATCGTGTTCATTTGTTTTCATTTCCATTTTTCAATATATAAGTTAAATGTCCTCCTCGCTTTACTGTTAAACTTAGAGAAGATGCATAAAAAAACCCTGAGCGGGAGCAGTAACAATTGCAACCACACGGTGGCAGCAGGAAACCACTAATTTAAAAAGCTCGAGGGCGTGTGTTCATGGCCTTCAGTGTTTTTTTATACACTGCCTGTGATTTCCTCTGATGTAATTAACGCCAATTAATTCATAATTACAGCAAAGTATAGAAGAGACTGTTGTCAGTGTTTTTCTGCTTAGCAACCAACCAAAGAGAAGTCCTCACATAAACTACAATAAAACACTGCATGGTCTCTATTATTCACCAGTTCTTCTGACACACACAAAAAATGACTAACACTAAAAACAACAGCGATAAGTCCACTGGTTGTCCTTGAGTTCTGGATTAAACCAAACGGTTTCATAACCACATCAATTCTCCAAGCATCTTCCATCACTTCTCCAACACCGGGAGTGCTAGTTTTCTTTTTTTTTTAACTCAGTGATGGACTGTGATTTGTATTCCAGCTGAGCTTTGAAAAATTGGGGCCTAACCTCTGTTTCTTCCAAACGTCTTGACAAAGCGGTGACTGTGGGCACGTTTACACTTACAAGGATACTGTACGTGATGGATGATTTCCTGTCTTAAGTCTGGCTTTTAAAACCAACTGCAAAAGCACGATGGGTCCAGGCGGCTGCTGGCACAGACTGTACACACTCTACTGATTAGACTGCAAACACCTTTGAAAAACATTTGCTTTAAAATATTACTCAGTTTATTATAATTTAGTTTAGTAAAGTAACATTACCTGATAATTATTCCAGATTCAGGAATGAAATTAATATAAAAGCATCTTATTTTAACAATTTTTAACGGACAGACTGTGCAAAGTGAACTTTATCTACAGCTGAGACTTTCAAAACAACAATAAACAACAATAAAATACTTTAGAAAGAGAACGTTTTGCAGTTTTAATTAACAGACTTAAAAAAAGAACCTTGCTGCTGACCTAATTATTCCTTTATTTTTTCACATTATTCCATATTTACACAAAAAGCGCCCCTGTTAATTATTTGACCAGAGGGGTGAAAAAAACATTCCAGATCCTGGCGGTGGAGGAAAATGTTTGAGCGAGCGTTAATCACTACCATATGACCACCCATGTGTTAAAGGTAGAGCGCTCAAGCATGTCTGTGATTCAACACCACCGAAGGACTCCCCTCCTCTCTTTTCCCCTCACAGATCTGAAGGAGCTCCAAGACAAGAGGAATGCTGGAGGCTCGAGAGGCACCGTGGAATGACGATTAACTTCACATGTTTGATACTTTATGGCAACGCTTGAGCTCGCGAGCTAGCACTCAAAAAACAGCGTGCTCATATAAAAAGGTCATTAGAATCAAACTTAGTGTGGTGCTAGCATTCATTTCCGATGTGGATATAGGTATTTGTTAGGACAAAAGTAGTAGATTACAATTTATAATGCATTAAATCATATATTAACAACAGACACCTAGTAAGATGGGGTGCTTATGTCACTGCACCCTTTTAATAAGAGGTTTCCTATGTGGTGTTTGGGATTATTTCTTTCTTTATTCTTTGCTTTTTCCTTGTGGAATTCTGAATAGATTCACCTCTTCATGTCTCCAAAAAATTCTCATGTGAAACAATATAAGAAAAGAAAATCAGTTCCTAAAAAGAAACTGTGACAGAGGTTGCAAGTAGACTTGTTTCCTTGTTTAGAAATCACAAGCCAAAATAGTTGTGAACTTCCACTCTAAACCCATCCTTACCTTGCTGGTTGCCGTGGCACTCGAGCCCAGGACGACGGGCACATTGGTCACCTGCACCGACAGGTAGCGGTTATCGATCAGAGGCCACGCCCCTTCCACCTTGCAGGTCTGAAACTCGTCTCGGAAAGTCCGTAGGTGCGGGTCTCCAAATAATCCACAGTGGGCGTATTTCTTCTGACCAGCAGAGCCCGACACAAGGACCCGGCTCTCATAGTCGCACAGCTCCGACACGGCCGGCCGGGACGTGCTGGGGACCTTGGCGGAGGACGTGGGCCCGTCGCTGGAGCAATTGTGCTGAGAGAATAGCTCCTTAATGCGGAAGACAGCCGAGTGGTAAACTAAGTCTCCCCTACAGCTGCGCGCCTGTCGTCTGGTGCATAGAGCATAGGCCCGCAAGGCGATGCAGTAGTCCAGGTCCATAGCCGCGTCCTCCTGCAGACCACTAGAGGGTGAGGTAGAAGACACGTACTCCGCATTGCAGCGCTGGATTCGACACTGCTGGCAGTGAGCTGAAAAACAAAAGAATTCACATCAACATTTTGTGCTGCAATGCTGTGACAATGTTTTTACAGGATTCTAGTCGTTCTCCTCAGTAACCCCCCCTCTCTGCTAACATGATCAAATCTACCAGTCTGAACCAAAACATAGTTTAGTCCAAATAAGAATCTAAAATCCATCTGACATTTGTGGATATATTACTTCAGCTCAGTCCACGAGGCAGTGGAGTCAAAACTTTTCCACTATCAAGTTTAGCTCAATCTGGAGAGCCATTAAAACCAAAATGTGTGAGCTCATGAGGCCGTGATTCCAAACTGTGCTCCAGAGTCAGTCGAAACGTATTTCCCCCAACTAGTCCTCACAGAAATAGCACGTTTCCTCGCTGTAGGAGGAAACCAACCTGTGTTAGTTTGCCTGAGGGTGTTGAATGTGGTTTGGCTGTTGCTGAGGTAATTGAAGTCCATTAAGTTACACTACATGGCACAGCGGGGCTCGGTGTGTGGAGGCAGCTAACTTCAAGAGGAACACAAGGGGACTATCACAAAGAGTCACGCTTCTTCAGCAACTCGGGGTCCAAACTGGAAGCAGGACAAGGGTGGGGGCTACGAACGCAGCGTGCGATATCTGGGTGGTTTCACCTAAATCCACGGCTTTCGCCCAAGTTATGACTCACAAGTGGGATATTTATTATAAAACAAAAAAAACTACTTCTGTGGGAAATAAGAGTGAGGATATTCATCAAGTTCATTTCAGCTGTGTGTTACTTTGGGGTGGGATGTCTCACATGCTGAGTGGGACGGATTTCATTTTCCATTTCCACCAGACAGCAGATCAACACCAGCCAGCATCCACAACACGTACATCACCTCTACTGGATCACGTGCAACAGACAGCTCCTCTATTGCAACAGGGGATTCTTTTGTTTACCCCACAGCTCCATCAAAATCTCCCAGCAGACACCAAGATAAGTGTGTGGAGATTTCACACCAGGTGCACATGAATATTTTTGAATCCGCTCTTCCCCCCTCACCTACATCTGATGCACTGAGGGCACATGGTGGATGATTAATGCATCTCACAGTTGCTGCACTTCGACACCAGTCCTGATGAAAACTAAGATGGAGTTTGAGAGGTCAAGTCTGAGGCATTTCGCATCCCTCCTCCAAATTCTAACAAGGGCTCCCGCTCTCACTGAGGTCGCCCGCGTCCGCTGTGATTGACACTTCGTAGCAATCACCGCCTGCACAGACATCTACACCCAGGCATCTACATAAAGAGTGTTTTTGCTCCAGCACTTATTGGGCTACCAACCAACAATGTGAGGAGCATGCAGGGAGCAAGAGAGTGGAGAAGGGAAAATATAAACTGACCACACAGACAGCACTGGTATTAGTAAATTATTATATCAGATTAGAGATAAAATAAGGAGATTAACAAAGTTCACTGATGTTTTGGGACAAATATCTAATTTAATGTATTTATAAGTATGCACAATATAGCATTTTTCACAAACTCAACTTATAAATGCTTTTCAGGAACTATTTTTGCACGTTTCAACCATCAGACTACTTAAAAAAATTTAAAAATAAAGTTTGAGAGGAAACTTGGGTATCAACAAGTAGGTAAAACAGTACCACAACAGTAAAGTGGAACCTGGGGGCCTCCAGGGGTCTTTAGAAGAGCTGCAAGACATCAAGTAGCCCCAATGGTGCTGTTCATCATCTTAACATACATGTTATCAGTATGGATCATTAACTATCAGGTTATTATTACCTTATACTAAAGCAGGATTTGCCATTTTCCACTGTTTATGTCTGAATAAACAAACTTGAAGTAAAAAACGATTATGCTCCTGTTATTTGACTCCTGATAACATGCGATGTTAAACATGTGCTCAAACAAGCATCAGTTATAATAGTGGTATAATGAAAAATGTACGGAAATAATAAAGCTGAGGGAATTGTTTTTTTTTTTTACTTATTCCCCAACAGAGATAACACAAGTTTAACAGCTGAAAATTAAACTCCTCGGTGAAAAATCTCTTAAACTGTGTCTCCGTTAGAAAACTGAGAAGCATCCTAGTGGGTGAGCCCATGTTGTGAGTTAAATAAACCTCCTGATCCGCAGTGTGGTGAGTTAACCTGCTTTCTGATCCCAGGCTGCAGAGCAACACGTTCAGAGGCCAAAAAGTAGGACCCCCATGCATGGTAGCTAACAAAGTTAATAAATGAAGCATGAAGTGGGGCAAATACCGAGCTCTCGACTTTCCACAGCCGCTCAAACTTCACCAAACCCCGCAGTCACAAGCCCCGGTCGGGACACGAACAGTGAAAGTGGCCGTTTGCTGTTTTATTTGTGGTGTTTTCAGGTTTTTTAGTTTTCTTTAAGAAAAACAAACTCCGGGTTTTTCTGCTGCGGTGACTGCGGGTGCTGCCGAACGCCTGTTGCTAGCTGGCTATGCTAACGGAGAGCTAGCCCACTAACTTCACTCAAACTGGGCACGAAGTGTACGAATGTGTGGTCCGAACGTGTTCGTGGTTTTAGCGGCTGGAGCAGAAATGAGCGGTGGAGTTGTTTAGAGTTTGGTAAAGTGGTGAATTGGTCCGGAGAAAAGACGGCGGAGCGGGTGAACTCGTGCTAGCGGCGGTACGGGCGCTGCGGTGCGGTGCTGGATGCTGGGACACTCCGCTGCTACATGACTTTGTCCCCCCGCTATGGATGCGATACTTACGGCGACTTTTTTTTACACTTTCAACGCTAAAAACCCCACATTCGCCACATTTGATAACCCCCCCTCCCCAAACTGCTGTAACTCTCAGCGAACTAACTTTCCCGTTGTTTGCCCAACTCCACCTCCATTGCGGGGCAGTGCGGTGGTTCGCATGCAGGGAGCGGAGTGGGGGAGCACGGATTGGAGGGAGAGGAAAAGCGGCGGCTTACCTGCTCGAAACAGCAGCGAGAGGAAAACCATCGTCAACGTTACACAGTCCCAAAAGTGCCGCTTAGCCGTGGTGTGAGGTCCGCTTCTCCCCATACCAATCCATCCAGTTAGAATGGAGCCGCTCCGTTGCTTCTCATCGACGCTGCTGCTGCTGCTGCTGCTGCGGGGAAATCACACACAAGTCGGTCTCTGCTCGGCGCTGTCATCCAACAGGGGCCCCTGACTCTGCCAGGGACGCACCGAGGGAGGGGTCTAAAAACGTGCAGACAGGGGCCCAGAGGTGACCGCTGCCCAATGGAGGTCTGATTATTCACCAACCACTTGATATTCACATGTCGAGGCAATTACAGGGGAGAGGAGGGGGCGAGGACGGAGGGAGAGTGGTCTCAACTGCACGGAGAAATAAGTTGTTGTTGTTGTTATCACCGGGAAAATGAGGAGTCACAGGTTGTTGTGATAAGAGCTTATTACAAGTGCATATGTACTACACAGCCTGTTTATAGCTGTGGTTAAAACTAAAGGCGATTCAAGGGCCAGGTGTGAACACTTTTTTCTTAAATACAGAAATGAAAGAGTAGAAAATGCATTAGAAAATAAAGAATCACAAGTTTTTGTGGTTGTGCCACCGCTTATTATAAGTTCATAAACCATATACAGCCTGTTTATGTAGCTGTGGTTAAAACTTAGGGCTACTCACCAAATTAAAAAGTATCAAGTAAGAAACGTTTTTTTCTCTTGCTAAGGAGTTGAAACCATATAAATTGCCTCAGACAATGAGGAATCACAGGTTTTTGAAAACTGCTTATTCTATGTGTGTATCCAAATACACAAGCAGTTCTCAAACTGGAGTCCAGGGATCCCCAAGGGTCCTTGAGGAGTTTATTTTTACTATAATTTCACTCATTCATTTATTATTATAATTGCCCGAATTAGAAAATGAGGAATTACAGGTTTTTGTGATAACTGTTTATTATATGCTCATATACATTATACAGGCTGTATATAGCTACAGACTAGCTATAAGCTATAAGTATCGGGAAACAAAACCTTTTTCCTAATTGCGAATTGAAAGAGTAGAAATTGCATTAGAAAATGAGGAATCGGTTTTTTTTGTGATTATGCAACGACTTATCATATACAATGTACAGCCTGTTTATAACTATGGTTAAAATGTCCATGTTAAACTTAAACTTTATTTCCTTCTCCTGCAGAACTTAAAACAGTAGAAATTGCACTACAAAGCACAGAGGGAGCATATGTCCTGTTAAACTCCCCCTCCTCCTACTGGGGACAAATGTTTGTGTATTTTCAGCTTTAAGCAGGATTTTCTCACCTGTTGTTTTCTCACCCCGGTCTTAGTGCTGAAATAATGGGGTGTGATTGACAATTGTGAGGGCAAACTAACAGATTTAGTTTATCTAACGAATGTGTTAAATGTAGAAAAGTCCTGTTTTTAAGTAAGAAATGGGATTATCCTAATGACTGAAAAGTCCTGACTGAGAGTTTATGTGGGTCTCACTCTGTTTTGGGGTCAGCAAATTCCTCGTGTGCGTGTTTTTTTCCCCTAAGTAATGTTTTTACCTGCCAAGAAAAAAAAACATGGCCGTTGTCTGTTTTTGTCACTTGAAATTCAGAGAAAATACTCCGACTCGATTATTTTCTCTCGGCAGGTCTCAGTGTGCCATTGATTTTTCCATTACATTTTCAGTTAGCAACTTGTGTGTTACTCTTTTCCTTTTGTGGCCAACTTTCCATCTCTCTCACTCCTTCAGCGACACTCTGTCTTTCATTTGCACAGCTGCTGTGAGGCCAGACCATCTGCAAGGCACACAGACTACTCACCAACTCTCAGCCTTTGCCTGAGACACTCTGTGCACTGTTTTTTTATGCCATGAAAATGAAGAATTTTAACGCACCAACGAAATATTAATACATTTAGCCGTTTAAGTTTGCAAAGTTTGGAGGATTTGATTCAAAGTTAATCCTTTGTTTAGGTGCAGCTGAGACATTTGGGACTGTAGCTGTGGGTCTCCCTCTCCGCCTTCTTCCTGACTTTATGAGGGAGAAGTGAACCCAGGCAGTTATTGGATCACTGGTTTTTCTATACACATGCAGGCTCCTCTGGCCACACAATTGTGTGATTCAGGTGGCCTGTCAGTCTTGTGAAAGGTCTTCACAGGCCCATGTTGATGTGGGGCTGATATATATAGTGGCGGGGGAAACGAAGACAGCTCAACCCAAGTGGAACGTTTGGATTGTTCTGAGCTGCCAGAAGGGCCTCTGTCACACTGGATCCACTGTGCCAAGTTTATCCCCCAGAGGGCTCTACCTTACTCTGTTTGTCCAGCTAATTTTGGAGGCTTGCTTGGTTGATCTGCTTTATGGCCGTGCTTTATGGTCACATTTAAATCCCCTCAAAACGAGTTACTCTTCGTATTTCCCTTGACAACCTTGAGACGGGGCAAGTGACACAGCGTAGGAGAGAGATCTGTCGGCGATGTGGATGTGCTGAACAGCAAATTCAAATGAATGCAGGACTCACCTGTTATAGTGTTCAGCACCAACTGATGACATTTCCTGAAAGAAAGAAAAGAACAAAAACACATGGTTTAATTCAATTTGTAACAGCTGAAGATGAGAAAATACTAAAATATAGTAACATAATAGAAACTAGAATGACACATAGTAGAGCGCATACCACCGCCAAGGCCCAACAGTCCCTTCAAATTCAATCAAGCTGCACCAAATTGCACATACTCATTGATATCAGTCCGCCACATATTAAAATTGATTTGGCCCACACCGCAACACTGTCATCCACATACCACTCTGAGTGATGGCACTTGGGCTGTCTGCTCCTTTTTGCCAGATCTCTGCCACAAGTATTTTTTTTTGTAATTTCCCCTTTTATCAAGATCCATGGATTATTCCCAAGGACGTCAGTGAAAATGTAAATCATGATGATGAAAGTGAAAAGAAATTCCTGGATCTGCAACAAAATGTAATGACCTCTTCTCTGACCCATATCACATCCTTCCAACTAATTCTGTGTTAATCCATTCTGTAGTTTTTGCACAATCTTGCTTACAAATGAAAAAACAGGAGTAAGACATAACATCCTTGGTTAAAGTAATAAAATAAGACGTTTACTTCCCCAATGTGTGTTACGTAGAAAAGTCAACAACATCACAGGCATAGCTTCACTCAATAAGCTGCTGTCTCTCTAAATGAGCTGTGGTTCCACATGGTGGCACAGATGACCACTGAAGCAAACAGTTAATTGATCCAGGTGGACCGTGAGGATGAATTCAGCACATGCAAGAAAACTATGAGACGGCCCGTCAGGCTTGATGGGTGGAGAAAGACCTCTTTCTTCCCATGTTTCCTTATGAGCGTATTTCATTGCATGACCCAGCAAATATGTATACACTGCCAGCAGAGAGTGAGGGTGTGGGTGGACGACAAGAGGAGCGTATATCAGGTAAAAAACAAGGCCGGCATATTTCTCCTGCTGACAGTGGGTCACTTGTTCTGGTACAATCGAAAAAATACAGCGTGAAAAGCAGTTTTTTATCAAACTCAGCTAGAAGAGGAAGGGAACTTTTGACTTTTTCTTGCAAATATTGTAATATCACAAAGAAGAAGTGAGGTCCTAAAAGCGCCGCTTCATCGTTAAAACTTCAGACTTGGCGACAAAATAAATGTAGAGAGTGAAGCAAGAGAGAGTGAAGACGAAAGAATGGGAGAAAGGGGGAAGGGAGGAGGACGGGGGAGAAAAAGAGGGGCTGAGGGATTGGGTTTCCTCTGACTGTGTGTCTGGGCAGCTCCACATGTTCCTCATTAAGGTCCTCACACTGTGGGACCAGCTCCACACCGGGATGCTTGTTTTTGTTATTAGGCCTAACTTGCTGTGGTCTGGTGGAAGCCCGAAAAACAGGACCAGTTCAGGACCATCTCCTGCACTCGCTGTCCTCAAACCGAGGCAAAAACAACTCCGCTGACCTCACATATCCACTTCACCACACGCTACAAATCCGGCGTATTCGAAAGCCTGCTGCAGGGGAAAATACACATTCAAATCTAATCGGAAATGTGTAAATTGTGCAGATGTAAGGCACCTTTTTAACCTGTAAATACAAAACCAGCCCTATGTTCTCTTTGGAGCAGAGACACAAAACTAAAACAACTGTTTTTTATTTCTTTTCCCGAAAAAATCCAATGTTTACAAAGTAATAAAAAAGTGCAGCTTCAGGAAACTGTTGATATTTCATGCTTCCGATTTTTGTTTAATTTCATGCCCATTTAGATTGGTCAACTGAGACATGTATCATGTTTCTTCTAGCGGCTGATAACATCAGAGATTGGAATCAGGAGTAGCACGGGCGCTCTGTAGCCTTCGCTCGCACCACATGGTTGCAACATAACAGACACACTTATTGAATTTTAAACAGGAACCAGAGCAAATTGACTGTTTTTTTTTCTTCTGAGGGCCCCTGTCTGAAATAAAGTGGCCTATAGCGCAGCTGAGACCGAGGAGAGAGGGAGAGAGATAGAGATGCAGAAAGCGAGCGTGCCTGGTTCAGGCCTCACGCTGTTAGAGGGGGGATCTGTTATCTCAGTGGAGATAAGGGAAACTGTGGTGTGAGTGTATACGGGGCAGCGCTGATAGCATCTCGACTCAAGGATCCCACTTACGGCGCCCTGATTGATAGCTGACGGCACAAACAGCGGGGGCTTTGGGAGTGTTTTTCTAGGTAACCCACAGTAGGTATCCATGCAGGCATCTGTTTGCTGTGCTCCTTTGGATCTTTGTCTCCGAGTAAACAGAAATTACCACACATGCTTGTCATGTGTGTGGAGAGTGCACCAGCTGGGGCCCTGCACTACCGGAAATCTGAACTTCCAAGTGTTGAAACAAAGGAAAGACAGATTTTTATATCTTTATTTTAACATCTATCTGTCTAAGTCTCTGTTTGTCGCCACACTGAACCAAGCCCCTCTCTCTCCTTCTGCTGCCCTCCTTTTTCACAGAACAAATGTTGACACAGTGTCAAGCCCTGTGCTCATGAATAGACAGGCAACTGACAGGTAACCCTAGCTGCGGGGTCACAGGATCATCCCGGCCTGACGAGGGATGATGGGTAAAATAAATGGAGAGCAGCACACACAGGGACCTCTGATGTCCTCGGCCTAAAGGGAGAGAGTTCAGGGCCATTTGACCTCTGACTTAAGCCCTGCCTGCGAGTGTGTGTGTGTGCATGTGTTTAGACGGTTAAACCTCCCCCATTCTTGAATTCTTTTTTTATTCTTTTATTTTTTCTTCTGCCTCCCCTGTCCCTGGCCAAGTTATTTCAAACCAATAAATCAAGTAGCAAAAACAGTTCACTGTACGGCTTCACTGAGCAGCCTGTGAAGCTTATTCCAATGCATAACTTTGTTTGAACATGCCTCGACTTTCTCTCTACCTGACAGCACTCCCTCGCTTTTACCCATCAGCCACGATGCATCATGGAAACAGGAAACAAATTGCTCTGTTATGACCTATGACAACTCTCTTTGCTCCCCAGAAACTGGTGGCAGAGGCATATGAAATTAATTCTCGACATTTTTCACCTTGCACACAAGACTGTGGAATGCCGGGTATACACTTTCTTCTATTTTAGAATTGTATTTTGTATTATGAAATATTCTATGTAGCAAACAGGACGAGTTTAATTAAAACTGAATGTTTTTTGGATGCTCAATTTGTTTTACATATTTTTTCTCTATTTTTCATTTATGTGTAATTACATTTTCCGAGATAAGCTGATTGCCAGGAATAACTGTGTCTCATTTTTCATTTGTAAATGGACATATGTTTGGAAAATCTTTATTTTAAACTCTCACATGTTAGAGGTCACAGAAATAATGACCCCTTAATCTTTAGCCTGATGCCGGGCATTTTAAAAGCTGGTTAAGCTTTTTTTTTTTCAGGTTCCCTTCTTGCCCTTTACACCTGAGAGCTTTGAGGACTAACCTGCAGATGTGTCTGTGATAAACTGTGTCCTTCGGTTAGTCTGCAACAGTTGGTCTGGTTTCTGCCCGGGCCCATCCACACAACGGCCCGTGGACCAAGAATAGCAGGATGGACTATAACTCACAAGAGCGTAAATTTAGCCATTCTGATTGACCAAATTTTTAGCCATGGAGGCATTCGGAGAATGTTCCCTCCTGCTCGAGTTGGTTCAAGGCAGTGAGACGTGGAGGAACATGGCGAGGGTGAACACATCCACCAATCAAGCTTGACTGACTCGTCGTTATAAAGTAGACTCTGAGCACCAATCTTTTAGGTGGGGAAACGTCTGCATGAAGTGCTGGGAAATTGATACGGCGGTTTTTTCCTCCCTTCCTTGCATTTCAGCAGATGTTTCTCACATTCACATATAGAAGAGTGTGACCTTATATGGTTGTATGGGATCATGCATATCACACAAAACAGAAGACACACATAAAACAACCCTCGGTTTAAAAGAACAAACTTCAGTGTTGGAGCTTGTGAGTTGCTACTGACACTCTGCTCCAATAGATATTAGTTCTAACATTGTGTTAGTACATTATGTGTTAGTCAAGAGCTGCGATTAGGCTAAATACATCACATTAACACTTCAAACTGATTTTTATCAGTGCGAAATCTTCATTAGCATCTCCAGGTAATTGTGAATGTGTTGATGTGGTGAGTCATGCCCGAGAGGAGAAAAAAAACTGAACTTACCTTGGATCAGTGTGTTTGTGGTGTATGCTGTATTGTGAACTGGACTGCACTGCTCTGACAGGAGTTTGAATTGGCAGACGCCGTTAACCCTCCACTTCAGCTGGCCAACTAAGAACTTCGGGGCAGCTACAGGGACAGATAGCCATTTGAATCAAGGCACATGACAACAGCTGTCTGTTTCAAGAATCGGCACTTTGATTAGAGCAGGATGGTAGTGAGCGATGTGGCCTAATTCCTACATATCTGGGTAGGGCACTTCTCAGAAGAGAGAGAGAGAGAGAGAAAAAAAAAAAAAAGTGAATGCACCGAATGGAAAAAAGTCTGATGCACAATGACATGCGTGCATTGTCAGAAACATGCACACCCACACTTATACTAGACTTATATTCATAGGCTTGAAACCATGTGTCACATTTGGAAAGCTTCCCATCTTCTGCAAAAGTCCATCAAACACGCAGACAGAAGGATATGAGGGCACTCCACTGGCTCCAGAGCAAGTGGGCAAAGTGGACGGGATGTCTTTCTGTTATTGTGGTCGATCTTCATCCCCGTGCGACCCCCCCCCCCCCCAGCCCAGCCCCACCCCTGCAGTATCTCTCCTTCTGCACCCATGCTTTATGTGCTTTGGCTTTGTTTTTGTTGCTCAAACACCCAAGACACAGCTGTTTATGGTTGGTAACAATTACCCAAACACTACGGAGCCAGCCTCACCTCCGTGCAGCTCTTTCATGTGGCATCCCCGTTAAAGCATGATATGAGCAGAATTCACAAGCAAGAGGGATCATGCCCCATAATGTGTGTTTGGTTATCATTTGGCTGCTGCAAATAGGCCGAAGAGATGTGAGTGTGATTAAGCTTCCCAGACTGGCTCAGCGCGCTCGCTCCGGGACACAAGCTTGCGTTCCCGGTGATTTATAGATGTGGAGTAGTCAGCCACAAGGCCTCAGGCTGAGGGAGAGTGAGGGAGAGAGCAAAACAACAGTGCTTGATTCAAGTCTGACAAATATTCTGCAGGAAATCCATACAGACTGCTCCATCAAATCTTTCAGACCCCCTGGTTCTTCTCCCAGCTGTAAATTGCAACTTGTAAACTCACAAATTCCACATTAACAAAGCTGAAAGGAGAAACAAATTGTCTCCTTCAGTTTACTTTATGCAGCAATGCAGTGTACGGTTTCTGCCTTTGCCCAGACAGCATAGAAAATGCATCTTTGCAAGCTCCCTGGGAAATGGAACAGATGTGAGTGTCCAATAAAAGTGAATCTTAATCCTGCATGCATTTTTCAAAGTTGTGAAATTGCAAAATACCTCATAGGCTGCACATGATTCACTCGGCATTGTTCTCTCACCCTCCCAGAGTTTGTTCTGTCCAATCTTTTCAGGCGAGCAGCTGTTCGCGCTGACAGCTGCCTCGGTCCATCCATTGCAGCCGAGAGGCAATTAAAAAATCAAGCCAATGTTGTGTTTAAGTTGATCCATTGCTATTTCTACATATAATCCCCTCTCTCATGCCTCCCCTCTCGTTTACATACACACACATGGACACACTGGCTCTTTCTCAGGCTGATACATACACATGCTCATGAGCAGCCCTATCAAGATGGTATGGAGATTCACTTTTTTCTAAAGACAAAAGCCCCAAATTGCAGTGACATGGCACCGTCGGATTTGAGGCATTATTGAGGCCAGAGCCGAGAGGAGCCATATAATCTCCAAGACTTACTGGTCCACAGATTTTTTCCATATCTTCTTCAGTGGAGGTATGCGGCCACACAAAGTCAGACTGGCGTCACACTGGCATTCAGCTGAGGGTTAAATCGAGCTGAGGCTGTGCCTTGTGCCACAAGCACTGATGCATTCTCATGCGCCCATGCACACGTAAACACAAAAGTCATACAAGAGCCTGAATGCCCAGTTGTGCGTCTGTCTTTCTCTAATACACAAGCCCTCACACACACACATGACCATGCGTCCAGTTGTTCTCTCGTCTCACGGCATACAGCAGGTGTGAGCTCGGGTGTGACAGAGTTAGGCTGGGTGGCAGTGTTGCTGGATGAGCTGCAGTCTTACGAACAGCTTTTCTATTGTTTCCTATAGTGTGTGCTCTTTTGGAATAGATTCGGAAGATTTAATGGGATTAAGCCATTGGCCATGCAGTTTGGCTTCCAACACATTACAAATGTATATTAACCATGTATGAATATGTGAAAGGTTCAATCTGATGGTTGTCTTTTACATTTCTTACTTTCTTTGGCTTTTCACACTAGTAAGCAGAGTCATCTCCCTACTCATAGATTCTTATTTACAACCAACCAACCAACCAACCAACCAACCCACCAACCCACCAACCGCCCAGCCACCAACCAACCAACCAAACACCTACTTACCCACCCACCAACACACCAACTAACCAACCAACCACACAGCCACCAACCAACCAACCAAACACCTACCTACCCACCCACCCACCAACCAACCAAGCAACCAACCAACCAACCACCCTGCCACCAACCAACCAACCAACCAAACCCCTACCTACCCACCCACCAACCAACCAACCAACCAAACACCTACCTACCCACCCACCAACCAACCAAGCAACCAACAAACCAACCGCCCAGCCACCCACCATTCAACAAACCAACCACCCAGCCACCAACCAACCAAGCACCTACCTACCCACCCACCCACCCACCCACCAACCAACCAACCAACCAACCGACCAACCAACCAACCAACCAACCAACCAACCAACCAACCAACCAACCAACTGCCCAGCCAGCCAGCCAGCCAGCCAGCCAGCCAGCCAGCCACCCACCCACCCACCAACCAACCAACCACCCAGCCACCAACCAACCAACCAAACCCCTACTTACCCACCCACCAACCAACCAACCAACCAACCAACCAACCAACCAACCAACCGCCCAGCCACCCACCAACCAACATACCACCCAGCCACCAACCAACCAACCATCCAAACCCCTACCTACCCATATCATGCATATCGATTCTTATATTGAGTATCATGAGCCAAGTTATTGTCAAGCCTTAAACTGCTGGAGAGAAAATAATCCATGGCAAAGATAGAACATTTTCTGTATGAGACGACAATACCTACCTACGCATTTTTGTGCAATGTGAAATACTGAACAAGCAATTATTTTCCTTCTCTCCAGACGAGTAAACATTCCTGCTGCTGCCAACTCATAAAGCTGCAGCTCATTCTCAGCTCTGGAGGCAGAATGACATCAGATTTTTTTCCCTCGCAGATTTTTAAACGAAATGTGGGAAGATTATTATCCATTTATGGTTCAAAGTTTATTTCAGTTTGCAGGATGACCATCAAACGTTTGGCTGCTACAACCAAAACTTTTACTCTTTTTATATCTTCGGCTAATGATGTTCTCATAAAGTCCATTTCAAACAGGCGTATGTGTGAGATTTAAGTTAAAACAACTCTCTGCCTCATTTTCTGTTGACCTCCCACAAAATGAAATAGTTAGCATGATTTCCAACGTAAAGTTTGCTCCTCCATTAGTTTTTCCTCTGCTCCCAATGTCTCTGTGCATTATTCTTTGCAGATGCCATCACTTTGTCAGTGCACTGCATAATTGTCCCTAACCAAAGACATGATCCACATGATTTATTTGTAGTGGATGGTGCACAGACAGACCATTATGTACATTGAACAGCAGGCTACAACCAGCTGCGGACTCACGGTTTCCACACACACCAAGTATTTTTGTTAAAGCTCCCGTCCAATATTCTGGGAAGACGGGAAGTATGGATCATATGGGATGGTGATTTCTGACTTCCTCTGGAGTCTTGTCTAATGATTGCTGGGATAAAGGGGCCATCATCTTTCCTGCCTCCCCCCAAACTCTTAACCCCCCCCCCCCCCCCACCCAAGTACTTCCTGTCTGCCACATGTGCGCTGCAGCATCCAGATGTTCATATACTTTATTCTTTTCTCTGTGGCGGTAGAGAGGGAAAGCTGTCAATCACAGAGTTACAGGCCAGGATGTTTTCTCCTGACATTACTGTGAAAATACTGCAAAAAGGTTTTTTACTTGAAACACTGCACTTTGCTCTCTTCCTCCTTGGTCATCTTGTTCTGTTTCTACACTACCTACTCCTCTTCCTCTTCCTACTCTTCATCCTTCTTATCCTCCGCCTCCTCCTCTTCCTCCCGCTCCAGACAGGAGCATTACAGAGTAATAACAGTCAGCTAGGAGCGCTTTCGTAATTGCCCGGGCTCATGTGCTGTGGAAACCCAGGGCAGGGGCCAGCGGCATCAAAGCCTGACTGATCATTCCTCAGCCTCCCTCCACTGAAAGGCAGGGAGGCGGGGGGGTCATAGGAAAAGGAGGGGGAAGAAACACAAATACAGATGGACAAACAAACCAGGGGAAGTCAAAACTGAAGCAGATGTGGTGATAGCAGTAGATGAACAGATAGACGGACGAGGAACCGGAGAACCTGGGCCAAACTCTGCGATTCCTCCTCCTCTTCCTCCTCTCCAACACCTGTTAATATTTAACAAACAATCGAGGGTGGCAGCGGCAGAAGGGATGGAAAAAAAAATCAAGAAAAACAAAAAAACTGTGATGTTGAGGTGACATCATGGATTATTAAGGTGGGGGAGGGTCTAATAAGGGCCTGGTTTGGCCCGGCCGGTAAAGAGGGCAGGAAACTGAGGCAGAAGCAATTTGAGAAGCTGAGGCCTCAGTCTGCAGCTGTGCACTCATAGTTTCTCTCTCCCAGCGACGCAGCTGCACGACTGACAATACTGCAAGTATTTACCCATGACCTCTCCTCTACTTCACAATCCACTGCAAGTTTACTTGACACATATGTTTCAAAAGCATATGTGTGCGTGTATAAGAATTTCAAATCAACCACTTATTGTGAGAGGTGAAATGAAAAACCTAAAGCTTCTTAAAGTAAAGGGATAGTTCACCCAAAAACTTTAGCAAAACACAGTTTCAGCGGTAAATAGGACCCCTGAAACTGTGTTTTGTGGACTCAAACACTTCACCCATACCTCCATCGGCATAGTGGTCAGCAGATAATGAGTGAATTTTCCTTTTTGGCTGAACTATCCCTTTAGGCTGAGAAGCATCTTTGCTGCCTGATACAAAAAAAAATATGTCAAAAATTGTGTAAAGCCTTTTTATATGTTTTACTTGGCACCTTTTTCCAGAGCAGTTTGAGTCAGTGGAGCGGCCTACTTTTTATTCATGTCATGTGTTTTTCCTTCTAGACGTTATAACATTAGCAGCACTAAGATGGAAAACATGCAATCATCCCGACACATGTTCTCCAGAGCGCAGAGATTAGCAGAGACTACAGTCAAACAATGAGGTGAAGATTTATAAGACACTGTTGGATGCTGCTGCTGCACCACACACTGTGATCAGTCACATACCAACAGAAGATCTCTGTGGATTGCGATGCTCCACTTTTCAACTACTAATCGCGTGTGTGTGCGTGAGGAGGAGGCATGTGTGCTGCATCATGCCAAACACCGAGAATTTATCTCCGCAAACTTTTTTTTATTGGCCGTGTTTAGAGTTGCCAGATTGTGAGCAGCTTTCCCCTTTGAAACTTTGCGGCGCTCGCAGTGCCACAGTGCCACATTCATCTCTTCGCAGACGCCTCAATTACATCCCCACTGATAGCCTTAAAGTTGAAGAGGAGCTCAGGAATGCTCTGATGGGACAACTGCCAAGCATCACTACACAACGCCATCAACTGCTAGCGCCCAACCGAGAGAGGGGGGGTGGTGAACATCAGCATGTTTACAGACCAAACCAGGAGAGAGAGAAAGAGAGAGAGAGAGAGAGAGAGAGAGAGAGAGAGAGAGAGAGAGAGAGGAGGAGGAGGAGAATAATATGTGGCACCGCTCTGAGAGCTGAGCCCTCCACCACGGCGCTTTTGTTGCCAGATCACAACCAGATGTGCCAAGTGTGTCCAAACAGGAATGACTGTGTGAAGGCAATTTTCAGCAATTTGTCAGAATTTAGAGTCCCCCCCACCTCCCTCTACACAACCCCCACCGCGTGCCTCCAGAAAGACAAATACGGCGTTCGAGGAGCACAACAATGATCCCAGGAAGACTCCTGCCGATCTTTTCCCCACACCGCAGTCATGTGATGAGAGATATACAGGGTAACTGTCTGAGCGTGGAGGGGCAAGACGAGGCCTGCAGTATTGACAAATAACCACCCACCTAACTTTCATGTATCAGCATTACTGGATATACTGATCCAAGTGTGCCGCACATTTATTTACTCCTTTGCTTGTAGAGCCAAAATCCCTGACAATGTTCACACGCCCTAAATCCATCATCCCAACTCACATTGGACAACGCAGCCAAAACAAAGAGAGGGATGAATAGAAAAAAAACGGTTGTTAATCTTTCTTCAGACACCTCATAAATTAAAGCTTCACTCTCAAGGTTATGCAACCAGCAGAACCTCATACTAGTGCGAGCTTGATCTCCACAGCTTGCGTGTTGTTGTCGTCAAAGTCTGTTTACAGGTCTTGAGTAATACTATTGCATATTAGGGAAAAAAAGGTGTATAAAACCTTTTTCAACTCCAAAGCTGTGGGAAATCTGATATATATCCTTCAGTGATGTCATTGGAGGCAGAATCAGTGGACTTAAAGGCTACCAGATACAAAAATCGGGCCGTGTATTGAAAGAACTGAGTTTACCAGACTTCATTAACCTGCTCCTTTTCTCTGCTTAAGCTGATATTAGCTGCAACTAACAAAACACACAAGAATCTCCAACTGAACTGATGGCAGCCGTGTTGCATTGTGGGTAATGTAGGCACCAGGTTTTGACATGAAAATCCAATATGTGGAACATTGTTAAAGGACTGTTGAAGATTGGTGGCTGGCTGCACAATAGAGCATATAGCCTGCCTCCTCCATGTTAGTGGGTGGGATAAGAACCAAAGTAAAGAAGTCATTAAAAGGTACATGTCAATACAATATTCCCCAAATATGGTTTCTGCCATTGTAGGTAGCTGTTATCACACTGATGTGTGTCCAAGTGTTCATTTTTCTCCTAAGTTTTGTTTTAATTACTTATTTAATGCTATAAAAACAAGGTGAAACGTCACTGATTAATCTCTGGACTACTGTTGAACCTTAATCTTTTAAATTTTCCAATTCTTCGAGACACCGGGAAAGACATTATTTTGTGTAGACTTTCCTCACTTGGGCCTCCTTCATAAGAAATCGGGGGCAGTGTCTCGTCTTTATGGCAACCATGAAACGTGTCAGCTCAAGGGATTGGGGAATGGAAGGTCAGGGGTGAGTGATGGGGGCTAGGTGGAGAGATGCACCTCATTTCCTCTCCACTTCCTCCATCTCCACTAACTGCACAAACAACACAGTCGGCGGCCCTCACCTGTGCAGAATACATTATGAACCCAGCCAGCAGCCCCCCCCCCCGGGACCTGCTTTATTGTTTTGCCCCTCATCGGAGCAATCTGAAGAAATAGCTTTTGTGCCCTTGCATGCCATGGCAGGTAAGCAGGTAATCTGCTGACAGATGTAAGGAGCTACGGCCTGATGAGACTCACGACTGTATTTTTGGCTCAGGCTCGTGGTCACGAAGGCCTAGTTGCGAACACATAACAAACGAGGAGCATCAGGCTGCACTGATTCTGTTTAGTGCAGTGAGAAAACACATGACACTCTTGGATGCTAATAAGCAAACACGTGGAGGTGGTTGGAAGCTGCTATTCAGCTCCACCTCAGTTGTTCTGTCAACTGTGGCTTCTTAGTTGTTTTGCTAAGTTAAATTTGGTGTCTGTGTTTTTCTTTTTCTTTAATGAATCCCTCCCACCTAGTCATTTCTCCCCGTCTCTCTCCTTGAGTTGAGTCACACGTTCAGAAGCCAACCAGTCTGAATCCTGGGACCGATGAAAGGGACAACTGTGGGAGGGTTTGCATAACGTTTCTGTCAGTCATGTGCCTTGTTAGTCCGTAAGAGAGCTCGAATTCACCACTAATGCCTGTTTTAATTTGTTGCCTCATTGCTCTGGAATCCAGGATAAATTGCTGCTGTTGTTCATTTTGCTTACAAAATGGGTAGTCTTCCTCGTCGGCGAGGGTTTACCATATTTATTAGAGTTGTTATGGTTTTCGTAAGAGATAGAAATTCTCTTATGTTTCAGGAAAAAGGAAGTACGCCCTACACTGTTTGGTTTTACTGTTTCGCCAATGAAAAATCCCTTTCTGGAAAAATTCCGTGTATGTGGGCTTGATGTTTTATCAAAAGTGAAATTTTCAGGAAGAGTGGCGTGTGGGCTACTGCGGTGCAGATTGTCATAACACAGAAATCGAGTCAATTCCAGTCAGTAAAACTGCAGGTTTTTCCTCCTTTGGGTGTGTGTCTAGTATTACAGCTGAAAGATGGACAGCAGCATTAGAGTTTCCTTACAGGAATCTGTGTGGGTGTGAGAATGAGTGCACATGAGCATACTGTACTTTTTTTAAGGGGCAGAGAGGTACTTTTTTCCTTGTACGTGTGTGTGTGTGTGTGTGTGTGTGTGTGGCTTGCAGTTGATCAGACTTATATGCGGTGTTGTGCATATGTTTGCGTGTTTGTGTCATGAGGGAATGTTGTTTTCTCCTCTGGTTTTGAGCGACAGGCCCACTTTGTGCTGGCATGTGTGCAGGCCAGATGCGGGCAGAATATTTAAAACAATAGCCTGGTGTCAGAGTGTTTGTGTGCTGTGCGCATTATTTGGTTTCGCACCGGATCAAGTTTGTGCGAGGAATATCTGTGTGAGTGCACGAGTGTGTCTGTGTGTACATACAGTGTATATTGCATGTGTACAAACATGTCTCCTTATCTTGCACCATCAGTCATGTATATGTATGTGTGTGCATGCCGTGACAAGCATTTAAATGTGGTTCTATCTTTTGGCACAATTATGTTGACATGCAGTGTATGCACTTAAATACATACAGTACGCTGGTGTGTGTGTGTGCGTGTGTGTGTGTGTGTGTGTGTGTGTGTGTGTGTGTGTGTGTGTGTGTGTGTGTGTGTGTGTGTGTGTGTGTGTGCGTGTGTGCGTGTGTGCGTGTGTGTGTCTGTGTGTGTGAGACAGACAGAATGTGTTCAGAGAATGTGCATTAGTGCAGGCGGTGTGTGTTTGTGTATATAGACACATGGCAGCTGCTGGACACCACCTGTGGCTGAGCCCTCCCTCAGGCCTGTTGTGGCTCCAAATAGTCCCTGTGGGCTCACAGGGACTCAGCCTGTGGATATCAGAGATGTTCAGGCACACAGAAAGCCAGACCATGCTTGAAGGATCCTTTGTTCTTTCTCTGCACACTTTTACTATAGTGTTTTTATTGTCCTCCACAGCAAATGCGATTGCCTAATAAAGCCGATTTTAGACATGAACTCCAGACAATGTCCGGAAAATTGGGTTTGAATATTATCCAGCCTTTTACACATGAAGAATGCAGCAGAAGATTGTTTGAGTTTACTACAGAAAGAAAATGTCCAGTCCATTCAGACGAGTGGTGGCACCTGGGTAGAGCAGGAGGCCGGACATGACATATAAATTCTGCTACAGAAATTATATAAATTCACATCGACACCGGAGTTGGCCATTAACGGCAAAAGTTCTTTAACTTGACTTCTTTGGTGTCCTCTACATGCATTTGTTTTTAATCAGGGGCCATATAATAGTCAAATACCGGATTGAGTAAGGTGCTCATCATTCCTTGTTTGCTTTCAGCTCCATAGCTTTGAGCAAAGCCACATGTCATTAAATATATTCAAGCTCTCTTTGTAGGTCAAAAAGACAAAAAGCTTGGAAAAGAAATATTCTTAACAAATTGTCATATTTATTGTTAGTAAATGGCAACAGAGAGGACAGGGGCACTTCAGGAGCCAATCAGATTTCAGCTTGGGCCAGTGCCCCCTTGGCCCACCCCTGTAACAGCTCCTGATGGGAACTCTACTTAATCTTGAGAGTGTTGAGTCGGCAACATGCCCAATGGTTCGCTGGGAATTTTGGGGTATTCTAAACAATTTTCAGGACATTTTACTCGCTGGCTAGAAAAATTCAGTAAAATGTCAGGAGCAACTGAAGGCCCCGTCACAAATGGCAAACTTTCGCCTCCCATTCACTTCCAATCTGTGCGAGAGAGAGAAGGTGAATATATATATTTGCTTCCTGTGGTTAGGAAAATTCTAGTGTGACTTCACGTCAAGTTTTACTTTGGTGATCTTTCATGATATTAGCTTTGCATTCGCACGTAGGACATTTACGTTCTCAGATACAGCCCACACACAAAATTTCAGGGAAATGTCCAGAGTTAAGGGAATGTCTGAAAGCAGCAGTAGAAGTAATTACTTCTTCTCTTTCCTCCATCTTTCCCTCTCCTGTTGTCAGTCTTGCAAGACTGTTTTTTTCTTCACCTCATGTTGGTGGGGCTGACAGATGTCCTTCAGCTCTATCGTTTACCCCCCACATCAACACAGCTCCAGGCCCCACAGTGCGACAAGAACCTGTCAATGACTCCTCTGTGAAACACAAAATGGACGCCCACTGTTCAGATGTTCATGATGTTTAAAAAGTCTCTGTTTTCTAGCATAACACGATTGTGTACAATAATCTGGGTAAACATAATCTTTCCCTCAGCAGCCAGAAATGTGTATATTGTCACAGTTTGTTCCGTGTGATTTTAATTCACTCTCCGTTCATTGATTTGTGTTTACCTCTGGTAAATATACCAGCACAATGTTATCGGAAACTTTCTCAACATTACTGCCTGTGATAAAGAAATGTTCATGAAAAGTTTAAAGGCTCCGTTTTTATTCATTATCCTCCACTAACTCAATTTCCGGCCAAGCGGCTGATAGTTACAGCCCATAACCTTTAGATAAGATTACTAATAACCTGTAATTACTTTCGTGTTAGGAAGAGGACAGAGAAGAGAAGAGAAAAGAGAAGAGAAGAGAAAAGAGAAGAGAAGAGAAGAGAAGAGAAGAGAGGAGAGAAGAGAAGAGAAGAGAAGAGAAGAGAAGAGAAGAGAAGAGAAGAGAAGAGAAGAGAAGATGATAAATAATCCTCCAGCTGTGTAATGGAATGTTAAACTGAATTACAAACAGAGGAACAATCCTGTTTGTCTCTCTTATCTTTGTTTTCTGTTACCGCAGCGCACATTGTCTCCACATGGTAAACAGATAAGAATAAGAACACAGTGATAAGCTATTGTTAAATATATTAAATTGGACTTCTTGTGTTAGTAAGTCGTCCATTAGTGAGGTCATCATGAGCCATTTCAGCAGAGATACAAAAAAATAGGTGATGATGTCTATTTTTCCGCTGAGAGTTATATCCACTAAAGTTAAGGAGAAAAAAGAATAATAATTTTCTCCATGACTCAGTGCATGCTGGACTTTTAATGTGCCTTACTCACTGCTATCATGACACATTACACAGTCCCATTTGACATCAATTGTCATTTTTCCAATGCTGAAATTGCAGACAGGTTGGAGAATGTGTGTGTTAGTCATTTGGAAACTTAGTTTTTGGGGGTTACCAGTGTCATATCCCACAATGCACCGCTGAATTCCTTTAACATGTGGTGAGTCAGGAAAGGGGTGGTTGACCTCTGCCTTTTCATGAGCCCCTCGGGAACTGCTTCGCTCCGCTGCTCCAAAAAAAAAAAAAAAAAAAAAAACTAGGATCACTGCACAAACTGCTGTGTTGGTTGTGACTGGAATTGTAATCACTTTATTCTCCTGCTTACCTCTCACTGTTCTGTCCTTTCTTTCTCCCCTCTTTCCCCCTTTTTCCACCACTCTGCATTTTCTTATTCATGCCTCTTTTTTTTTGTCTTGTGTCTGTTTTAGTCTTCTTGTGTTTTCAGTGTAACAGCAGCTCTGCACATGTGATCCATTAACCCTAGGTGGAAGAGGGAGAAAGTACAGGGAGCTGTAGGTGAAACGTGCTGCTTGACTTCTTTCTGTTTCCTGTATGAACACATTTCTGCCCTCGGTGTCTTCACAGTGTGTAATGTCCTTGCTGTATTGTTCAACTGTGGCTGCAGTGATGTGATTTTGTGCGTATGTCCCTTCTTAATAAGTAGAAGGGGATATTTGTCAAAGACACAGAATCGAACAGCTCAACTACTGTACTTACTGTCAGTACAATTTTGAGGTACTTCATTTTAACTTAGCCATTCAATTTTCTTCTGACTTACTTTAATTTATAAACTTATCAGAGGAAAATATAGTTATTGTACTCTTTATTATACATTTCTCAACAGTAGTTTATTGGTACTTTTCTTGTTAGAATTTTACATACAAAACCTACCTGCAATAGGGTCATTTTGAGCCATGCTGTGTCATGTCAGTCTAAAGGTCAGTCATTTTGTCCCCTTTTGAAATATCTGAATTTACTAATCTTTCTTGGCGCACCACTTCGATGTTCTTGTGGTCTTGTGGTATGAAATAACATTTGGTTTATAATAACGTTGATTCCCTGACTTTTCATAGCGCATATTCATTAGGTCAAATTTTAAATGTTTGTTAGCTTGGCTTATCCCGAGATGTGTGCAAAAGGATTAGGGTTAGCATTTAGCCCATTATAGAGTTTAAATTTCTGTCCATATTAGACCAAGCCAGAGAGAGAACTAGAAATTACAAATCCGAGCCTGACCAAGCTCCATATTTTCATAGATTACAGACTTCCAGTGACTTTCTAGTCATTATTTGTATTCCCTCAACTATGGACAAAGAAATCAACTATTACGTTTTGATTTGAAACAACACCTCATTATACTAGCTGGATTAAACAATAATCAAAATAATGCACATTAAAAAACACTGTGTCATCGTGGACAAGATGGTCCATGATGGGTTAGGGTCAGGTCCTGGTTGTAAAAATACACTTTGAGTTATGTCCCTACAGGTGCATTAATCAAGGCCAGTGGATTCCTGATTAGTGGAACAGCTTTTTATCAAAGGGAACTAGTTACAGATCCAAAGGTCTCGTAGATGTCACTGAGGCCTTGGGGCATAAGGAGGCTGAAATGGGGCTCTGGGTCAGGGTCATGAGAGGCATGTGTCCCGATAGCTTCATTGTGGCACTGAAAGGGGCTGTGTTGTGGGGATGAGGAGCGGCTCCGCTCTTGGTCCATTGATGACAGTGGTGGTTGTGGGGGAAACTGTTGGAGGGGACGCAACTAGTGGGGAGTAGAGATGGTAGAATGGGAAGTAGACAGCTGCACAGGGGTGAATAGGAGGTCCCTTTGTGTCCTGCCAACAAAAATCTGTGACCAATTATCTGTGTCTGTCTCTCAAGGGGGAATTCTCGAACATGGGTGGGTGTATAGAGAGGATGCATAAGGGTGCAATGTTGGTGGTTGGGGAGCAGGGTGCTGCATTCGTTAGTTTCAGGTCCTGCCTTTTGCTTTGGTCTGAAACCTTTTAGAGGAATTGCATCAAACCTCTGCTTGCATTTTAGGTTGCTAATAAACAAAAAAGCACATCGTAGTCAAGAATTTGTTTGCATTAAATCCATTGCTTGCAGCCAAAAGTAATCCCAAGTAAGAATGTTATTTTGCATTTCCTGCGAGTCTATTTTAAGCACAGGAAAATAACAATTTGTCCCACAATTGCTGAATTACGCCTGCCTGCGCCTCGCCCCCACCTCCCCGAGAAAGCTTCCTATTCGTGTGGTTAGATTTCCAGCTATGTGAATAGTGTGTCCTACAGGGAGGACGGGGAAAGTGGTTGAGAGAAGGGAAGTTGGGCCCATGGATGGCTTGTGAGCCATGTGTTAGACATTAAAGAGCTAATTACAGTTTTAAAAGCCCCGTGTTTACCGCTGAGAAAATTCTTGTTAGGTACATTTTACTGTCTCCCCTGAAATTATTCATCCTTGACAAGCTCAATTGACATTATCATAATTACAAATGTGATTGCTTCTTAATCACGCGGCCGCTGTTTTTTTAAGAGTCTGCAGCGGAAGTCGGTGAGGCTCAACTGTTCCTCCCTGACTATTCGGCACAACAGGAAAACAGAGTTGTCTTGTAATGGCACACTTGAAAGGAAAACTAACAGTAGGTTAACACGGGTACTTATATTGTAGACATTCATCATTTCTTGCTGACAGGAGAGCAATCAACACAGGTAGTGAATAAGTAGTGCTTCTCTTGTTGATGCCTTCGGAGTTAATTCTGAAATGGTGCTGCAGTGTATTTGTTTGAGAGGAGGATAAAGGCCTGTTGTGAACTCTGGCCCAGTCGGGTGTGTTATTGCGCAGCTATAGAAAAGGTATAGAGTAACTCCGCTGCCACTGACCCCGCCGCCACCTCTCCCCCTCCCAGTCCCACATGGTTGCCAATAGCGATGACTTCGGTTGATCTTCACCTGTCAAAGCAAAGCTCTGACTAAAGACTTGCAGCTTGAGGAGAGGAAAGGAAAACAAGAGGGAAAGAGCAAACAAGCCAACAATCGGCTTTGTGTGTGACTCAGATGTTTCTTTTCTTCTTAAGAAAAGGGTTTGAGAAAAGTATTACGATTTTCTCATGCTTATAAAAAGCAGTGAAAAGTTAGAATAGGTTTATTTGATATAGAAAGGTAAAAAAAAAAAAAGGAGTTCTCAGGAAATTTCCAACTCTTTTTTAGTCCTAGTAACACCTGTGGTTACCATGGTATCAGCAAGTATGGTTAAATACAACAGCAAACTTTCATTGAGCAACTACTTGGTCAGAAACACAACAGAAGAGCAACTGTTACACAACACTTTGTTGTTTTCAAATAATTGCAACACAAGGACAAAGTAAAGTTGATTTCGTTGCTGAGGAGTTGGAGTTGTGCAGCTCATCAGCCAACACCTCACCAAAACAAATTAAATGACATGCAGAGAAAACAATTGTCTTGATTCATATAATCTTTAGAGGTGAAGAAAGTGACCTGTGATGGCTTTACAATAAACCATAGCATAATAGAATCCTGTTCATCAGTGGAAATACTTAGTTTGCATGAGAGAAAAAAACAAGTAGTGAGTAGAGTATAAACCTCTGCCAAGGCTCAACAGTCAACTCAAGCTGTAATGTCTGATCTTTTTTTTGTATCAAGATTCCCCAGGAAATCTGTGAAAATGTTGAAAGACATCCTAAATAAGTCATAAAAAAAGTTCCTGATGAGGTTCCGCACCAACATTTTCTGGATTCTTTCTCGGCCCAAAGCACATCCTTCCACCAAAGTTCATGGCAATACGTCCAGTAGTTTTGTGTAATCTTGGTGAATAACAAACAAACAGACAGGGCTGTGAACATAACCTCCTTGACAGCAGTAACAACTCAGATTTTGCTTTGACACAGTATAGAATCAACAGTGAGGCTGAAATGTAATTTAATATTGTTTGAAATGTTTTGGTAGCTGGACCTTCACACCTATTATAAGAAAGGCTAATTTCTTTATTGCACTGGCAACAAAAAAGTGCTGATATCAATCAAAAGTAAAATCATTATATTTGACGGAATATATTTACAGTTCATTGTTTCCTCTGAGTACTTTTAGAAATAAGACTCTGAGGTAATTACTTAAAGTAAATACAGCAGATTCAATGGCTATTGTCGTTCAAATGTCGACCATTAATATGAGCAAAAATTGGGATTTATTTAATTTGTTTGATTTATTTTGTTTTGTCTTCGTGTTAATGAACCCAGAGGTCTGAACTTACCCTTTCATTGCCTTCGGCGGTTTGAAAAGAAGAGAAATGCGACAGGTCCTAATCAATCAATCAGCAGGCAGCAGGAGGTTGGCATTGTTTTGCATTTCTTCAGTTTGTTTCTTCCTGGGATTTTGCTCCTCTTGATAGGAGGTGCCGCGAGCATACCGACAGTTGAAAGAGGAGTCACATTCTTTCAGCGCAGATTCCTCCGTCCTCCTTTTGTTCACAGTTTGTGTTTGTTTCAGGGTCTGTTCTCACCTTGAACTCTTTTTTTTTGTGGACAAGTAGACATAACCAACCACATACAGGGGCCAGGATCAGTTACTGCCATCGTGTTGGCCTTTATGGAACAAAATGTAACACTTAACTGAATTTATATTATCAGGAAAAAGTCTCTCTGGTCTTGAATATTGGTAAGGTGGCATCAATCTGTTTATCTGTGGTGGCCACACTGTGTTGTCATAATGTCAGTATTAGCATATGGGCAATTTCATTGGCTTTTCACAATTACCCATGTCATGTGGTTTCTGTCAGAGTGAAAGCACAATGAAAAATGTTCCGTCTTTATAGGGGGAACAATTCTGAGGAAATGTGATTGAAGTTGTCTGACTTAAAGAGAGAACCCTCCGGTGAAAAGAAAGAAAAAAAGTCCCTTTTTAGCCAAGTCTTCTGTTCTGCTTGACTAGTATCTGAACCCCCCCCCCCCCTCTGGTCTTGGAAAGATGCAGTCAAACATTCCAGCCGATGTATCCCCCTCCGAGGCAATCTTTTTAGAATTAAAAGACAAATTTGGGGCAGGATCCTCTCTCTGGACATTGTACTTGTCTTGTACCAGGGTTAAGAAAATAACCTCACGTCTTTTACCTCAGCGTGGGTCAGGGTCAGCGAAGGGTTGGGGGCAGGGGCATTCATCCACAGGTCATTGTTACAGTAGAAAGTAGCACGGGGGGGGGGGTGGGGGGGGGGGGGGGGGGGGGGGGGGGGGGGTTATCACAAAGGAGCTATAGGGTGATCAGACTCTCCTTCTTCTCCTCTCTGGGGTTCGCTCACAGTGAGGGATCTGCAGAATAGCCTTTTTTTCTACAAAGCTGTGGGGGGTGATTGTGGAAATTGAGGCTACCTGTTGCATGAAACAGCTCAGGCATTATGCACGCTGCCGGCCTGCCACCCTCAGGGGAAGGAGAGTGCAGGCCGCTGATGGAGACTTGGCTGTGGAGCCTGAAAGCACATCTGGTACTTGTTGTGTGCACTACTTTTTTTTTTGTCTTAAAAGTGCAGATGGTCTTGAATTGCTTTAAAAAATCTCTACAAAAAATAATTCAAAAAAATGTAACCATAGGGGAATTTTGACCTTCCCTTTGGGCTTTTATTCTTGCTGGTGCTGGTTCTATGGGACATGGAAAACCTGGACATTGATACAGCTGCAGGCCGCTTGAGTCTGTAGAATAAAAATCCGTAGGAGTAACAGAACCACACTCGACCAGTTGTTCTCTGAAGAGGTTATGTAATGAAGCCCAAACAGGTGATGTATGCGTGGGCCGGAACACCAAGCTGTGGCCTGGCTGCTGTTGACATTGGCCTTGTTCTTCGGGGCCAGTCTGCAGGAACGACAGGAGCCTGTGTTCAGGGCTCTCATCTCTTCTTCACTATTTCTCCATTTTTGTTATCGCAAATCCACAACGAGACTGTTCTCTTATTACAGGCTTGACGTAAACGGCAGCGAAAACCACTATAAACTAATGTCCAATTAAGATTTTTCAAAGAAATGTAATGACGAGAAGCAGAGCATGGAGGCTAGAACAAACAACCTGACTTACTCCTGCATTAGCCAACAGCACATGGAGCTTTTCTGGCAGTGCTCGGTGTCTGTTGACTCACTGAGGTGCACCTTGCCAGCTATTCATACTTTCCTCCCACTTTTTATTTTCTCCAGCAACTCAGTTAGCCAGCTAACCAGCACATGAGCCAGCCAACCAGAGACCCAGATGGGAAAATCTATCTGATAAGCAATCTGGTCTTTACTTTCTTGCGGTTTTGTTTGCTCAATTGCACAAAGAGATAAGGAAAAAGAAATATAAAACCTTTATCTTCTCAGATAAGTATGTTTGAGTCACGTGAAAATAAGGTAAGCATGTAGAAGAGATAAATATAAACTTACTAAGCTATATCACTTATGTCCTCTAGATTTCACTGTATGTATTTGATTAAGAGACACAGTTTATAACTTCGGGCAATGCTGCAGCACGTCTGTCCTTCTTGTGGCCTGGACAAAATGGCTGGGACCCTAAAGTGGCCCAAGTGGTAAATGGTAAATGTGGCCTAGATAGCACAAAACTAATTCAGGCCAGCACCTTTGACACCTTTGGCTGACATGCGGTATTGTTATGACTTACTTGCCATACTTGACAGACCACCCAAGTGCCATCCTTCCACGTGGTATGTGGGCCAAATCTGGACCAGAATCATTTTGGGATGTGTGATTTGGTTGATAGAAATTATGAGTTATTGCATCTTGGGTCTGATAGTTCTGAGCATCTTTTCTATTAGTTATGATGCTCACTAAAGTCATTTCTAAGACCAGGAAACGTGGTGACGTCGCTACAACAGCTGGAGAAGATACATGAGCATTCAGACGTCCAGAGCGATCAGATAGATTTTAAACAATCCAGATTATCTAAACTACTTTATTTGTGGAGGAAATTAATATTAATCACACGTTTAATAATTCGTCAGTGCACAGGAAAGTTGTGTGCAGACACAACCTACATATGGTCACTCAGTGTTGAGCCAGGAAGGCAGTGTTTGAACAATAATTAAGAAAACAGACTGTATACCATCCTGAAATTAAACCAGAGCATCCCGGATACGCACGCTGCCATTTTTGTGCTGGGGCTCAGGGGTGGAGCCGTGGTAGTGACAGTCTCAGCTTTCAATCCTGATGTTTCACCCCATTTTTATTGCATCAAATAACTAATTTAAACCAAACTTACCGGGAAAAATAAACACTTGAACAAACATCAGTCTGAAATGACAGACACCATCTTCGAGAAAAATGTACGTGACGTGGACCTAGACCTATTTAATTTGACCCATGTCCCATCCACTAACATAGAGGAGGGAAAGGAGGGATATATTATCTATACTGCAGTTAACCACCTTGTCCATCTTAACACACAGGCTATGGTTTTAACCTTGGCCTTTACTTTCTCTTACACATTGTACATAGATAAAGTATCTAAATACATAGATGCTGTCATCAAACACTAAGCAGGAGTCTTGACGTGACCTAACACCGAGACCATGTCTGCGCACAGATCATGGAAAAACAAAGTGCTGTGCTGTTCCAGAGTGGACAGGCATTTGTTCCAGTGATGAAGGCCATGAGGACGATGATGATGACGGTCATGCAGACGATAGGTTTGTCCGACCCGGAGAACCATCGGCGAGCCAAGATGGGGCTCTCCCCCACCGCTCCGGCCCCAGACTGATGCCCCTGTCTGGAATGCAATCTGCCTGCCATCTGCAGGCCTCTGTGGCTCTGTTTCATATTCAAACAAACACCTGTCAAAAGTCCATGTCTCATAACACATAGCTCTTGGAAATTGGCAAAAATCTCGACTTCTTCCTCGCACCGAAAACAGAGGGGAAGAAGGGCAAATGTGGGTTTTTATTCCAACCATCTGTGCGTGTGTTAAATATAGATTTTTATAGAAGGCTCAAAGGACTAGTTCTACTTTCCACTGAAATGTCAAAGAATAATAGGCCATTCAAGGTGCTACATTCGACTAGGTGTTTGCACAATAAATTATTTCAGATTCAATTTGTTTTTTTCTCCTTAACATCAGCTGGCGCTGCTGATTGAGCTGTGGGTGTGCAGTCAAGGCGTTGTGATGCCAAGAGCTTTAGAGGATGTTCTCAGATGGAGGAATAGTCATGGAGCCTTCTTTATAAAATCTATCCATGCCCCCCCTCTTCCTCCTACTGCTCCCTGCTGTTTTCCACATCTCTCTCTCTCTCTCTCTCTCTCTCTCTCTCTCTCTCTCTCTCTCTCTCTCTCTCTCTCTCCCTCTCTCCATCTCTCCATCTCTCCATCTCTCCCTCACTCACTTTGAGATGAAGGGTCTGCTGTCGGATGACAGGGTGCTGCCTGGCAGCCGTCCAGGCCCCACATCTGCCTGACTGCTGTTCCTCTCTTTCTTTTCCCCCCGGCAGCCCCCCAACAGTATTGGTTCAGTTGTCAGCCCGTTTCAGGGTCTGTTTCAAGGTCTGCAGATGTGTTTCTCAGAGCAGCAATGATGGACTCTCGCAGAGATCTCGAGTGTGAGTGACTAATGGCGCGGAGACATCTCTGAAGGCATTGAGGAATGGATTTATCCAATGCCGTTTATCACGTCGCCTGTCGGTGCCAATATTAATGCCTGATGGAGGGCACACATTCACCTCTGAGTGGAGCCGACTCACTCGCACCACAATAGAATCACAACATAGAGTATGTATACAAATTTGAGGGAAAAAGATTTGTATTCATCTTAACATCAAAAACTAAATACAGGTAGTATGGAAAAAATTAAAGAAGGCAAAATACAGGTTCCTGTTGAATTATGAAATTGAAAAAAACACGACAAGCGAAAGACATAAACAAATGTTGACAAGAATACGAAAGCTTCAAGGCCACCTGCTTTTCCCATATAAGTGACTGTGGCTCACACAGACCATCTGTGGAGGCTGTATAACTACGTCTCTTCTTTAGGAAGGATTTTACTGCCTGCTTCTTGCATCTGCCATCAGTGAGGTTTAAGGAGCCATCCCACTTAAAGGACAACCTGGAATTAGTCACGTATATATTTAAATTCATCATAAAAAGCAATGGGACATAAAACAGTATTCATTAATCATTCCGAATAAATGTCTCCAATTGTTTGCATTTACTTGAGTGTCGTGAGAAAGAAGAACTTGGCGGTGCATTGAGAGACAGACATGTCGGTTCCGATTGCTCGAATCTTACGGGACGTATGAGTTTGTGAGAAGGTTCCTCGTGTCCAGATGCCAAAAGAGAGATGACATTTTCGGTCAGTAAGAGGAATTATAAAATGCTGCGAGACCGATCCAAACAACAATTAAATGGAAATCAGCTGAGTGCATTTTTTGGACAACAAACCATGCACTGAGTTTTATGTAAAGATGTTCTAACTGATAAGGGGTGGGGGGGACTGGGAGAGGGAGAGAAAGGTAAAAAGGAACGAGGAACTGACAATTAGGGACAACTAATCACCAAATGTGTAGCCAAGCGCATCCCCCCACGCTGGTGCCAGCGCTTGCACTGTGCTTGAACCTGTGCTGAATGCCAACGGCAGATAATTATAAACCCGCAGGGCAGGCCTCCTCTGTGCAGAGGGAGGGATGGAGCCTCAGCCAAGCCTGAACTCCTGACCTTCTTCACACACCAAGCGTCTGTTGTGGGCTTCGGGAGGTGCAAGATGGGTCACAGCAAGCCGTGAGGCAACTGGGAGCGAACGGGAGAGGGAGGGAGAGCGAGGTGGTGGAGGAGTAAGTTGGGGGTGGTGGGTGGAAGGGAGTGGGGGGGATGGGTGAGGGACGCAGAGCGAGGGGGGTGAGGTGGGGGATGCAGGCGTTTGAGGGAGGAGGTGCTCACTGGAGTGGTCACTTTTTGTGTTGTTGGTATTCTTTGGTGAGAGCTCCTGGCCAATCAGAGGGGAGAAGGACTCACTTGGCGAATCAGAGTGAAAGCCTCAGTGAGAGAAATCCCTTTTGTTATGCGTGTGTGGTTATCTCCCCTCACTTTATCAGCGTTCATTCATTAGGTGGGGGAATGAAGTCTGTTCTCTTCCTTTGTATGTGAAGACAAGCCTTTGTTTGAGCTTGATCATCTTTTAAAGTTTCTCTAACTTATCATCCATCCCATTGTCACACTTATCAACTGTTAGTTATTTAAATCCTCCATTCTTAGTGGTCTTAAAACCCTGATCTCTTCAAAGTCTGGTTTATTCTAATGACAGTGTTAAGTTACATAACATTGAAAAGAAAGAAATGACTGACTGTTCAAATACAAATTTAATTTGTCATTTTACTGGTGACTCCAAACTGCATTGTGGTTGCATTGCATTGAGCAGAAGTTTTAATGTGGCAGCGGAGTCACTTCACCAGCCAATCAAATCCACTCAATGTGAAAGCGGAGGCAGAGGCCACTGCTGGTGTGTCGATTTTATTTCCTGTGTCTGTCTCTATAGCATTGTGTGTGATAGCTAGCATGGCACGTTAGCATGAAAGCCGGCCTTGTTGTGTGTCCCAAGCATGAAACTGTGATTGTTGTCGTTATGATGGTCATGCCGGCACCAACCGTCAATCTTTAATGCAACGCACACATGTGAGTCCGGCGCTACTTGTTACCTGGATCCTCTAGGTTATTCAGACAAGGAGGGGCTCTTATCACGACAAACTCTCTTGACATCTTCGTCGGTGTCTTCTATGTGTGTTCTGTTTTGCATCTGTCGCGCGTTAGAAGCATCATTAACCCCCCCTACTTGCTCACGGTGAATCTAGTGGGGCATCCACCGCTGTTTGCAAACATTGGATTCTCCTGGATTTATACGGACATTATACTAGGGAGCCTGGCAGAGAAAGTCTGCAGAGACTGCGGAGCGTCTCACTCAGACATTTGCGTTCACACATGCACCCTCCGGAGAAATATGGAGGAACTGCAGAGTTCTGTGCATGTCTGAAATCAGCCCTAGAGAGACTGAAAACCCCTAAATAATCAAAGTAAAAGAGCTGTACTGGTCTGTCAGTGTGAAACTGCTGATATTGTTTGCAATGTGTGGTAAATACATTTGTGCCCGACCCATGCTGACGTGGATCAAGCCCCTTTAAGAATATATGTCTCAGGTCAGGTTTCAGTCACTTACAGTTCTGATTTGTCAGATTTTGTCCACTTTTTCTGTACTTCATCTGCTCTTTTAAAATTTCCTCTGCAGTTTACATCATGTTTGACATCATCGGGATAATCCTCTTATGATGTTCTTGTCGTTTATCCCTCAAAATAATACTCCAAATAAAAAAGGAGGGAAAAAAAAGTCTTGACTAGAGCCCCAATCTTAATTTTCCCATCTACTCTGTGAAGTCAGAAATGTCGACAGACCACCTCGGCTCATCTGGCCTCCTGCTCTCATCATGAAGATCTCTCTCGCTTTGCACTTTGCCAATTTCCCATGATTGAATGTAATTGGGACCAGATAACCCCCTCTCTCTCTCTCTCTCCCTCCTCAGGAGTCTTTGATCACTTCTGACCTGGCTCTGGCTCAGCTCTGACACACTGGCAACCATTTCTTGGGTGGTTTGTGATTGCTCGCAGACAGACAGCGAAATATATTGAGTATTGATGTGTGAGCCTCAGAAATCCAGCGCGCTGCATGGAATATTATGACTTTATTCCCTGGGATTGTTCGGGTTTTTGCACAATTTTATCTCCCAGCTGTGAACATATCTGCGCAGTAGAGCAGCGTGAGTTATTTGTGCGGAGCTGTTTATGCACGTGTGCGTGCATTTCATGAGTGATTGTCTTGAGGGAATAGAACAACATGTGCACAAAGTTTCCCAAATTCGATTCAGGAGATTTGTAAATCCTGTGCAAATTACTGTTGCCTCTTTCTCTTTCTCCCCACCGTACTCCCTCTTTGAAACTCGTCTTCTGAGGCAATCACTCCCAGATGGAGAATATTAGACGTAATCACTTCCATTTGCCGGCTCTTTTACTCTCACTGCGAGGTGACACGCCGTCGCCCCCTGACATCTCCTCACAATGGACAATTACAGAGCACTCATCAATCATTTTCTGCGAAGAACTCTGACACCCAAAGTCTGGTAGAAATCATCTCGTTTGATAACCTAGATAACTCTAAAAATCTGCTTAAGACCACGTTCTCTCCGAGTCCACCTATCTCTGCTATTCTTTGTGGGCACTTCAGAACTGTCAAGTGTACTCAGTATAACTTTCACAAGCCGTTCACTTATAGTGTAGAACACATACATACTGGAAGAGTTGCGTTTGATCTACTGTTTGATACAAATACCATGTCAAAGGCATTGGCTCAGCTTGAAACATTAACTATGAGCTTACAGTCATTCTGCTGAGCGGAAGCTGTCTTTCACTCCTCCAGTTGGAATAGCTGCAAATCACAGATGAAGGAGACTGACATATGGAATTAGAGGTGTCCGCCTCTCTACCTTCAGACTTTATACGTTTGTTCTCCATCTCCCTTCATGTCAAATCCTTCTCCTCTTTTTATTCATTCCTTTATCTCCCTGCTATGCTCTTCTCTCATCCAACCACCAACTGCCCTCCTGTCCCATCCACCCTCACCTCCTACCTTCGCTCTCCCTCTCCCTCTCTTCCCTCCATCCTTCATTCTCCGAGACAGACAATAAAGCAAGCTTTTCCATGGCTGACCTGCGATTCACCCCTACCTCCGCACCATCACAAGCTACAGACAGAGGGTGAGTTACAGCCTGAGATCCAATGTGGTGCAGAAGGCTCCTGGATCCAGGGCCAGAATTTGTGTCCCAGGGCGTTCGGCCCCTGTGGCCGGTCTGCTCTGTTCTTCCCTCTGCTCAGCTCATCGCTGACAGGGTCACTCAGACTCCAGACATGCACAAACCGCTCACATCATGGTCCCATCGGAGGAAATTCCTATGGGCTCGACAGGAATAAAGAAAAAAAAAGAATGTCGAAATGAAGGAAAGGAAATTCTGTTTTACTGCGAGAGACCTGCAATTGCACTCAGGTCAAATCGACTCACATGTGTCCGTTTTTGAGAAAGACGCAGAGCAAATTTGGACATTGGTCTAATTCCAGGCACGTGCTCCCCTCTGCTTTTCTCACGACCTTCGTTTGACACCGCCACATCACTGAACTTTGGATCGGTCGTTTGGCAAGCAGAAAATATAGTTCATGTGAATCAGATGTTACAAAGAGGAGACTGAGTGCTCCTCGGCTGCCTGGCAGCTCGGCCAGAGGAGGAGCACCTGTTTCCACATAAATCTCCAGATAAATATGATATACTGTAGCTTGATCATATGCCTGGACATGTGGAAATCTGATTCCTGTTTTTTTTGTTTTTAACTCCCACATGAATTCTTCGTCTATCGCCCAGAGTTCCTCAAGTTCCCATTTCTATCGTATTTGAAGTAAATCCAAGAATTGAGGGTTTTAAGCAACAGTCACATGTTTCGTCAGCCGCCTTCATCCCTGAGAGGTTGCAGAGCAGCTTGACCTCAGGGTCCCAGGCTTGAGGTGGAGGCCCAGTCTGCCCTACGAGTGGAACCATGAACCGTGTCAGGTCATGTCAGCTCTCTGCTCAGCTCCACTTACTTGAATGTAAATAAAGCCAGTCTGGCTCTGTTCCACACCACCGGTCACCCTCTTTTGTCAGGGCCAACAGATGACATTCAAACAGGAAGGTTTTTTCTCAAAATGACTTGTTCCTCTTCAACAATAATTAAGTTGAGCATTTAATATCCTTGATAGAAAAGAACGTTTTTAGACGCAATATTTAAAACATAATTTTCACATTTTAAGAAAATGCACTGACACCACTATCTTGTCATTTTAGTTAATATGTAGCTGGATCCAACAACTAGTTAAGCTCAACATAAGATTTGACTAAAGGGAATCATCTAGCCTCTGCTTTGTCCCAAAAAAATAAAAATAAAGAATTACCAGCACCACTTAATCTTACGATTGCTGCTTTCAGACATTCTCCGGAGTCGCTCTATGTGTGAACACAGATGTTCAACTGAGAGAACTCCAGACTTTCTGCAGACTTTCTCCGATCGGTCCCCTAGTGAAAAGTCCACTGAAAGTCCGAAAAAAACTATGTGATTTTCCCGTTGTTGAGAACACGTCTGATCTGGAAAATCTCCGGCTGACGGCTATTTTCCGATGTTCATGTCTGAAAACAGCTGAATTAAAATCAAATCCCAGTGTAAAATGACACCTTTTCCTGTATCTGGTCTTTGTGTGACCTTAGCTTACTATCTACTGGCTAGCTTATATTTAAAGGACAGACAGAGTGTTATCAATCTTCTGATCTAACTCTGCATTAGAAAGCGAATACTATTTCCCCAAATCTTCAACTTTAAATGCAAGTTATATATTGTTTCCATACTATGATGTGATCTAGCAATACCCATAATGCCTTTCCCCGACAGAAAGCAAAATCCAATTCAATCCCCCAAATCTCCATCCCCTGGAATAACCCATTTTAAACTGGGGACCTCATCCCAGAGTTAAAGAAAGAGGAGATGGGGTCTCAAGAGGTCATAAATTGTAGAGGCAGACCCAGTTTGGGCAGAGAAATGAGTCCAGGCAGAAGCTCCCTCAAAGAGTTTAGTGGTCTCGGTTTCTCCCAGAGTTTAACCCTCTCACCTCTTCTCATTGGCCACTCTTTTATTCAGGAGGCTGATTTATTGGGAGTTCACAAGGGATAAAAACAGGCATAGCACAGCCGTCAGCCTGGCCTGTGATAAACGACCCACGCTGCTATCTTCATCTCAACTGGGACCTGCAGTTCTAACGACAGAGACAGGGTGTGTATGTGTGTGTGGGGGGCCCCAAAGTCTGAGACCATTTAAATACACACATAAATATATGTATAGATGTGTGTGTGTTTCTGTGTGTTGGCTTGTGTGTAAAGTTCTTTAGCGACAGAAATCATGCTACATCCACACTACTACGTTTTCATTTGAAAACGCATCAACTCTGCCACGGATGTGCCTGACGTCCACACAACTTTGAGAGCGGCTAAAAGGGAGAAGTTATGAAAGGCATGGGCGTCCCACTGGACACAAGAATTTTCGCAGAATGCTCCAACAGTAGCTCATCTCCTACGCATGTAAAGAGATGTATCATCGTAAATCACACAATTTAACTGCTCAACAGCTGCAAAGACAACAGTGTCAGTAATGCTTGTGATTGATTATCCATTATGTGTTCTACCCTGGTAGCTGAGGCTAATTTAGGTTGTTTTCCTCCAGTAGGTAGTCATGTGATAGGAACTTGACGAATCAGCGAAGGCTACGTCATGACCGAAAAGAGCCACTCAGCAAGCGGCTGTGTCTACGTCCTTGTTTCCTCTGTTTCTGCCCGTCCAGACCAAAACACAGCCCTGTGGTTCTCAAACTGAAACGGGGCCAGCAGCGTTTCCAAACATCTGTTTTAGCTCTAAAACTCTGGAGTAGTGTGGATACCACACGTAGTAGCGTGGATGTTACCTTGAAGTGAAAGAAAATATAAAAAATAAAGCAAAGTCTCTATCAACACACGATGCAAATATTTTGATGCAAATATTTTCAGTATCTTTAACTGTTAAGTTGTCCGTCTGTCCCCCCACCCACCCCCCCACCCCCCCCCACCCCCCCCCCACCCCCCCCACCCCCCCCCACCCCCACCCCCCCCCACCCCCCCCCACCCCCACGTCGATCCCCGGTCCTGCCCCTGGCTGCCCCGATGCAACACAGCCCCTCTTCTCCCTAAATGAAATTCTTTGGAAAGTCATTTTATATCACCCTTTGACTGTGCATTGAACTGTAAAACCACCCCATTGGAAACAAAATAAAGGATAGGAGAGAGGGAGAGAAGGGGGATGGGGGAGCAAGGAGGAGAATTATAATTCTTTGCAGGCCTTTGGTATTAACCCAAACACCAGAGCTGTCAGCAGTTCAGAGAGGGAGGTGCGAGGGGCAAACATTCAGTGTTAATTGGCACTTTGTAAGCTCTGAGCCTTCCTTTTGTGAGGGAAGTGGAAGAGAGAGTGAGCGAGCGAGAGGGGGGAGGAGGAGGGAGGTCAGCAGGGGAGGGGGGGGACTAGAGAGAGAGAGAGAGAGAGAGAGAGAGTGAGAGGGAGAGAGTGAGAGAGAGAGAGAGAGAGAGAGAGAGAGAGAGAGAGGGGGGAGGGAGGGAGGGAGAGAGACAGCTCTTGTTCTTGTAGGTTTGTTGGGCCTTGTTGAGGGTGTTTACGGTTCACTTCTTATCCTTTGTTAATTGGGCTTTCTCTCCCCCAGTGAAAAAAAAAATAATTCATGTAACCCCCAGCCTGCCTGCCACCCATGCGCCCTGTGACTCGCCCCACCAGCCCGATCAGCAAGAGAGGGATAAATGACAAAGACATAACGAATGGATTGTCCCTCGTACATCATTAAACGCTGCAGATGCACACAAATCTGTGTGTCGGGCTCCATATTTCATCATATGAGATGTAACTGAAAGGGTTCATGGTGCTAAATGTATTGAATTTGGAAAACCTGCAAGAATTTCATTGTTTTGATGTTGTTTGGGAAATTGCAGCCACTAATTATTCTCCCTTGTTTCCGCAGGTGCCGAAATATCAAACAAGCAAACCTCAGCTCACGAGCAGCTATTTTAGAAAGTAGTTGAAGACAGTTGAAAGTGTATTTCTGCAAACAATGCACGAGAAGATTCCCAACCTTCCCCTCCTTAACGTTTATCTGATGCAGGAAGAGAGCAACGTCAGACCATTAGGTGCAGGATGTAAAAACTGCCCGTCTGTCCTCTCTGTGGATCCTCTCCTTCCGCTGATGTGTTTGGAGTTATCTAAAGTAATTAAAGAGAGAGATTGGCAGACACAAAGAGAGAGAGAGAGAGAGAGAGAGAGAGAGAGAGAGAGAGAGAGAGAGAGAGAGAGAGAGAGAGAGAGATTGGAAGGCACCTGTGTTCAAAAAAAGAAAGAGGATGTTTTTTTGGGTGGGGGTACTGGCATGAGGCTGGACCCTGCTTCACAGAACCTCTGGCCTCTTTCCGTCTGACCCTCTCTCTCCCACTGACTGATGTAAATAATAATAGTGCCAGTATTGAAAGGACACAGGTGTCAACCATTGTGTCGGCTCTGAATGGACCTGGTGGAAGGAGGTCAGGGGTCGCAGGGCCACCTCAGCACCTCTCACACCCACAGTTCCAACGCTCCATAGGTTTTCACTGCCCTCCCCTACGCAGTCTCCCTCTCTCTCTCTCTCTCCCTCTTTCTCTCCTTTTGTTATCAGCGCTCAGTGTTTTGTGAAAACTTTTCAGAGGTCATGCACAAGCTCGGTATTCAGGAGGATTAACATTCAACAACACATTTTCAAAATTAATTGGCTCACACAACAGATCAATGGCTGCTTTCAACTTGAAGAGCCAATAACTGCATAGACTCTGATTTTAGGTAGGCTAGCATTTACACTTGTTTTTTAACTTACTGTTTGCATTTGTTTTATGTGGCCTCATCCTGTTACACGTTACCATAGTGCAGTCGCATATATGGCATGAAACAGTGATCAGACTAGTAGGGCACTCAGTAAAGCACATGACTTTGCCATTGCCCAACAGTCCCTCACAGCTGCTTTCAGACATGCACTGGACTCCGCATTTCCTCCCTATTTTCGCTGGAGGAGGTGCATGTGTGAACGCAAATGCGAGTGAGTGGGGAGGTTGATGATGCTTCTAATGTGCGACAGGCACATAAATGAAAAAACTAAAAGAAAACAAATATCTCTCGGTGACAAGGCGGTGACACACACGTAGAAGACACGGACGAAGATGTCAAAAGAGTTTGTGGTGATAAGAACTGACACCAGTGTCTGTGTGTTGTCAAGAAAACCACGTGGTCTCTGCAGCGGAGTTAATACGTCACTTCCTGTCTCTGCCTGCTGCACCCGGCTGCTCCACCTCTCGCCTGAATAATGCGGAGGATTTTGTTGCTGTCGTGAACGCATCTGTGCAGGAAACCTCCCGCTGTGTTGTGCGTATGTGAAAGATAGACTGCGGGTAAACTGCGTAGCCAATTCTCCGGATTTTACCCGCAGGTCATGTCTGAAAACGGCTTTGGATTCAATCAAGCTGCACCAAATTTCACACACTCATAAATATCAGTTCCCTTAATATGTCTGATTGGTTTCATCAAGATCCATGATTATTCACTGGGAAATTGAAATCTGATCTCACAATATTCCTTCCTCATCTGGAGAATTATCGGGGTTCTTCCCAAACACATATCACATCCTTCTACCAAGAAATTTTACAATTACAATTGGCCTTATTGACAACGAGGCCAAAACACCGGATGACGCTAAGGTGCCCAACTGAAGTAATGCCCCTAACATCCACTGGAGGCCGCTAACACCTGCTAACATCTACTGGTTGTTGGTAACTTCAATTGTGCAGAAGACCTTCAAACGTGCAAGGGAGATTCACCATCTTGTCCTATATTCGAAATAATAAAAATGATTTTAAAGGGGATGGTTATGTTCCAGATTATTGTGTAGCTGGGAACAGTTACTAAGCTAAGCTAGCTTTAGCTCTACTGACATTAAAGCAGCATTAATCCTTAAAAAGTCTCAGAAAGAAGGCAAATATACAGCATTTCCCAACATTTCAAACACTTCTCTAATGAACAAATATCTTAAAAGAACAGTGTATTATGTTGGATGTTTTTCTTCATCAATCAAACATGTTTATGCCATAGTGTGACAAAGTAAAAGCTTTGGTAGAGTTTACAGTCTTCTTGCTTATGACACAACAATCTTTCCACAGCTGGATTGCAGTACTGTTGGACATTGTTCTGTGCAGATCATCTCAAGCACTGTCACATTGGATATTTTCAGGTCTCCAGATATGTTCAAAGATGGGATCACATCAGGACTCTGGCTGAGGACATTCACAGAGTTGTCCCTAATTGTCCTGCAGCGGTTCTGTCTTTGTCCTGTTGGAAGGTGAAGCTTTGGCCTAGTCTGAGGTCCTGGACACTCAGGACCAGGTTTTAATCAAGGGTAGTTACTTACTTTGTTCTGCTCAGCTATTCCTCAACCCTGAGCAGTGTCCTTGTTGTGGAAAAACAACCCACATTACGATGCTGCCACTGCCTTGCTTCACCATTGGGATGATGAGTATTCCTGTTTTCTTCCAGAAAGCTGATGCTTAGAATTAAGGCCCAATAGATCCAACTTGGTTTCTTCCGCCCAGAGAACTTTGTTTCTCACAGTCTCACGGACAGTCCTTCAGATGCTTTTTGCAGACTTTCACTGAGAAGAGGTTTCTGTCTGTCTGTTTTGAAGCTCAGGAGTTTGTATGTTCAGCCTGTGTCTTGTGTGGGCTTTCTCCAGGTACTCATACTTCCTCCTACCAAAGACATACAGTGGAAGGAAGGTGAATTGGACACTCGAAATTGACCTGAGGTGTGAATGTGACCTGCCCAGGGGTTACCTCGCCTCTCGCCAAATGTCACCTGGTATTGGCTCCAGCTCCTGACACGACTCACCAGAGGATAAGCTGTATAGATAATGGACGGATGTTCAATCGTTTGAATTTGCCACAGAGAGAATTAATCACTCAAGGCGTAGAAAGGTCCTGAAGACGATCAAGAGAACCGGGATTCGCCTGATCTCAATTTCAAGTGATAGAGCAAATTGTCTGAGTGCTAATGTCCATCCATCCATCCATCCATACACATACCGCTTTTCCTTGAGGGCAGTGGGGTGGGGGTCTGGGGCCAATCTCTGAACACTTAGGTCAGTGTTTTTTCCTTTTAAATAATTTTAGAAAGAAATTTTAAATTCAGTTTTCACTAATATGGTATAGAATAACTGGTAAATTGTTGATTTAGATGATTATATCATAGGCCAAAACTTGACAAATTAATCAAATTAGTAATAAAACTACTAGAACACTTATTTGACCTTAAACCTTCCAACTGTTTTTACTTTACATTTTTGCGTCTTTTTATTTTAACTCTACAATGTCACACATTTCTGTATTATATTTAGCATTTTAAGGTTGCAAAGTGATATTTTTACTTTACAGTTTGAAAATCTTGTTTCCTATTATTGTTCTAATCCAAGGTGTTTTCAATGGACTTTATTTAGGTTAAATGTGAAATTGTTTATGCCCCGTTGTTGTTGCTGTTGCTTTTTCCTCTCCTCTGTCTCTGTCGCTGTCATTTAAAATGATGTCATTGTATATAAGGATCACCCTCAATGATTTCTTGAGTATAACTAAATGTTTCAAGTTAAAAAAGTGAAGGGGTGTGAATACTTTCTCACTCCGCTGCACTCTGTCCTCAAGTGTGTTCCACTGTAGCCTGTTAACAACATGCAGATATGATACATTATGTGTGTGATCACAGAGTACTCTGCCATCACTTCCACCTTCACACAGGAGGCTCAGGAGACCTATTCTCACCAGCTGGCAACTCATTCGCTCACCACCAGTTGATAAATGTCACATGTGCACATAATGCACACATGCCAGTGAATATGAATGACACGACTCATGTGTGTGCCCCAAGGCCGTCATTTTGTGCTCAAAGTAACTGATGGATGAAGACAGAGGGAGATCTGTGGAGCAGTGTCCTTTGTGCTCAAAGAAGCAGGACAAGGGAAGAATCGTAAATTGGGACTCGTGCATGATGGTCGAGGTGCATTTCCATGGATAAGTAACTATTTATGGTCTGAAACGAGACAGTTCGGCTGCTTCTGCAAAGACTGTGGGTAAATATGAAACTGTGGATAACGAATGCTATGTGGAAAAAAGGTTATGGACATATTTTACATGTCGTTTGATCTTACTACTGTCGCACACACACAGATTGTATTTTTTTATCTGTTGGCAAGAGACAAAATAAATGTGTTAAACCATGGATGTTAAAACAGGACTATCTATCTATCTATCTTATCTTATCTATCTATCTCTCTATCTATCTCTCTTATCTTTCTATCTCTATATCTGTCTCTCTATCTATCTATCTATCTATCTTATCTATCTCTCTATCTATCTCTCTTATCTTTCTATCTTTCTATCTGTCTCTCTATCTATCTATCTATCTATCTTATCTTATCTATCTATCTATCTCTCTCTATCTATCTCTCTCTCTCTATCTATCTATCTTTCTATCTATCTATCTATCTATCTATCAAGGTGATGTACGCTATATTTTGTGTGTGTGTGTGTGTGTGTGTGTGTGTGTGTGTGTGTGTGTGTGTGTGTGTGTGTGTGTGTGTGTTGTGGTTGGATGCTGCTCAGCTCCTATAAGATCTATGAGATCCCTGCATGTTGGAGATGGAGATGCTGGAGGACGGTGAGTAGATTTATGACTGTGCATTAGGAGCACTAATCTGTTGCAGGTGTTTCTGGCTGTTCTCCCAGGCCATGCAAGCTCTCCTCCTCAGGAGGCCCCAACTATTTGTGTATGTCTGTGTGTGTGAGTGTGTGAGCGACAGAGAAAGGGACAGAAGGAGCGAGAGGACGAGAGAGGGAGAGATTTTTTTTCTCTTTCCACAGCGTCTGCAGGGAGATTATACCACCTCCAAAATCCTCTAAAAACCATCCACAGCGTTGAGGACAAAGAGAAGATGGATTCCATTGACTTCTCTATCAAGTGAAGGACCACAAGACAACAGCAAAGAGCAAACTTCCATTACACAGTGAAGGCCACTTGTTCTGCAGGAGAAATGGCCTTTGTTTTTCTTCCTGAGCTTTTCAAATCAAATTATAAGATTTAGTGAGGCTTCTTTATTGTCTTGCTTTCTTTTTTTGACAATGACAACTCACTCCAGGTAGACAGTAGAAAAGTGCTCTGTCAGCAGGACACAACCTATGGGGTGTATTACAATAATGAAAAGACCACCAGGATGGACTGAGCCAGCAGCTTCACAGGAAGCCTTTTGGGGGATGATGAACAAAGACACAAAGGAACCCACGGAGAAAGTCCTGCTCTGTAGGAAGCCTGCAACGCCTGCTGTGACCAGCTTTGGAAAGATTAAACTTAATAACATGGTTATAGTAAGAGAAGAATAGAGATGGGGCTGGGATCCAGGGGTAGAGGAAGAGGAACAGGGAGGGAGAGGATTGATATGTTGATGAGAGGTTAAGTAAAAGTTAATAAATAAATCCCAACACATTCTTTCAAGCACCAATCTTTATTATTTGGGACAAAAAAAAAGAAGCATGATGCTCTTCCGTTTAGATTTTTTTTTTTTCACTCAACAGGGAATGGACATCAGGAGGTAATCTCTGTTCATGACTTTAGTACTACTGCCCTCATGTGGACATATAAAGTACTACGCATTGTCTTCCTCAACACTGACGCCCCCCAAAACAAAGCCACATGCCGCTATCTGTCTGCAAAATGCTTTGTATTTAAAAGGTTTGGTTGGAGACTAGAATGTCTAAATGCATGGGTGGAATGGGGAGTTTGGTTTGCCCTGAAAGTCCCTTAAAGTCAGGGTCATGCCAGGGAACCTTTCTTTCTTTCCTGTCATTGTCAAAACTGCTTTGAGAGAAAAAACCCAAAAGATTAGTTATTTTTTCCCTTCCTTTTTACCAAGCATGCCACTCGTACCACAGAGTTTCTGTCATGTGAAAAATCGGATGTTTCAGCCACCACTGAATCTGACCTGAGGAAGAGGAGGTGTCCTCTGCTCTTCAGCATTGTCTTCTTCCTCTTAGGTAAGCATGTAGGCCACAATGAAACCAAACCTTGAGATTGTATACCCTGTGGGCTCTGTTTTTATAACTGGAGTCCTGGACCTCTCCCAAAAGCAAGATGAGGAAAAGAAGACAAGGTTCACTTTGTTATGTATATGTATTAACCTCATCCATTCAGCTGTGAGGAAAATTATTTTCCAATTGTTAAAGGTTAAGTATTTGGGTCAACCACAACATAACAGATACATTTGGGAAGTAGACGACAGCAGTCATAGGAAGTGGTGCCCATGCTCATGTCAAAAATATATCACTACATTATAAATATTACATCAAAATCAGTACATTAGGGCCATTATAAGGTATATAAAAAAAAAGAGCTGAGGGGGAAGTAAAATTGTGAAACATTAAGGAAGCTCACAAATTTACAGAAAATCTACACTGCTCAAAAAAATGAAGGGAACACTTAAATCACACATCAGATCTTGATTAGTGAATTATTCAAGTTCAACATCTTTACTGATGTACATTGTATAATTTGGTGAGAACAAAATGACGTAACAACGGAAACTGAAAACCAAAATCATAAAGCCACTGAGGGCTGGATTCAAGACCATATAGAAAATCGAAGTAAAAAATGGATATTAGAGGCTGATCCAACTTGCGTGAATTTCATCACAGTAACTCATATGGTGACTCAGTAGTGTGTATGGCCTCCACGTGCCTGTATGTACTCCTGACAACATCTGGGCATGCTCCTGATGAGTCTACGGATGGTGTCCTGGGGGATCTCCTCCCAGACCTGGATCACAACATCAGTGAGCTCCTGGACAGTGTGTGGCGGTACTTGGTGGGTGCTCAATTGGATTTAGGTCGCCTATAATATGGAGGTCTGTGCGACCCTCCGAGGATATGCCTCACCAGACCATCACTGAACCAACGCCCAACCCGGTCTTGCTGGATGATGTTACAGGCAGCATAACGTTCACCACAGCGCCTCCAGACTCTTTCACGCCTGTCACTTGTGCTCAGCGTGAAGAGAACAGGTGCCAATGGTGGACCTGCCACTTCTGGTGTTCTCTGGCGAATACTAATCGAGCTGCACGGTGCTGGGCTGTGAGCACAGGTCCCACTAGAGGCTGTGGCTCATGCCACCTCATGGAGTCTGTTTCTGACGGTTTGGTCAGAAACATGCACACTAGTACCCTGCTGGAGGTCATTTTGTACGGCTCTGGCAGTGCCCCTCCTGTTCCTCCTCACACAAAGGAGCAGATACCGGTCCTGCTGCTGGGTTGATGCCCTTCTACGGCCCTGTCCAGTTCTCCTCATGTAACAGCCGGACCAAACCAAACCCCCAAACCATTCTGTTTTGGGGGTTGTCTTGCTTTTGCTTCTCCATTGCACCTGGTGTCACTTTCATTTGCAACAGAGCAGTGAAACTGATTCACAATCACTTGTGGTTCCTAAATGGACAGATTGATATCCCTGAAGTTTAACTGACTAGGTGTTGTACTGTGAGGATTAAGTGTTTTTTTCAGCAGTGTTTATATTCTGAGATTATAATAAGGAATTTGTAAAACATATTTATGTGAATATAAATATAAACAGATATTATCTTAAAATTAAGTCAAATTAACAAGGCAATGGCCGGAATTAAGAATATCCCTGCTCATATTTTGTCATTTTTAAAAATCTAAAATGACCCTAATACACTGTTCTACAAAAATAGTTTGGTTAATGTTTTTGTCATGGTTCGTACTTGAATATGTTCTGCATGATATGGTTCGTGATAGGAGGGAACCAGTCTTTGGTGAGAGTCACAATGTAGGTTTTCCAAGGGTAAAAGAGCTCTTCCTTTCTCAGCGCTCCTGCAGTGACAATGTTCAAGGCTGCATCTGTGGCAGAGGCCGCCGGCACATCAGTGAGTTTCCTGGGATATAGAAAAACAATACACTTAGCCACTGGATGGCACACAGTAAAAACTACTACAAGAATATCAATGATGCCACATAGTTAGATTCAATTTGATTTGACTAACCCGACTTTCTCCATGGCGGCATCAGTATCGATGAACCCAAGAGTGCATAAAGTGATGGACACGTTGCTCTTCTTCAATGACAGCTCATGGTAGAGGGACCTAAAGAAACCATTCAAGGCTGCTTTTGTTGATGAATATGGTGCCATAAAGGGACTTGCCACTTTGCCTGTGAAGCATTAAAAACTATTAGAGTCAGATGTGAAATATAAGACTGATGAGGCCGACGCACAGATTTGATCTGTGCATACGGACAAATTTAACGCTTCTTTCTTAATTTTCCCAAAATGTTCAAAGACAAGAGGAACATTTCCTCGTGGATCAACATGTGGTCGAGACCATTCATAGAGTCAGCTGAGCCAGGGAATAGCAAATACAGCACTAATGACTCTGCATACCTCCACAAGGGCCAAACAGGCTCCTCAGTCCACTCAAGCTGCAACAATCTGTTCTCTAAATATGCCTGATTTTTAAAAATCAAGATCCATGAAAAAAATCCATGTTGAAAAACGCCCTATCTAGCAATGTTAAAGGAAGTGATAAAACAAAAATTCTAATCTAAAATAATCTGAATCTGCACAAGCATTTCCTGACCCTTACATCATCCTTCCATCAAGTTTTGTGGAAATACATTCAGTTTTGTTTGTGTAATCGTGCTCACAAATAAAGAAATGGACAGGGGGTGAAAACATAATCCCCCCTCAGCAGAGGGAAAGATTTGAAGTCTATGAAACATTTTAAATATTTAACGTAAAAAATGTCCATTTAGTAGTTGTTCTTGAGCTTTGAATCTCTCCTTAGTTATGTAATGGGGTTCATTCTAAATAAAAGCCTCAGATGACTGCAGCTAAAACAGGATAATTTTGATAATAGTCTGAATATAATTTGTTGCAAATGTTTCAAATTAATATTTTCTTTTCATTTTTTTTCAGGTTATGTTTATATGTCATGATTGATCAAAGGTCACAGCTCTAATTTCACCGGCAGAACGGAGTTGGCTATAGGATGCGGGGAGCGGGGGTAAGATTATTTAGGGACACCGGTAGTAGCGCTCTCCCTCCCCCCCTCTCTCCACTGCCACACTTCCTGTGCGTGGTGTGGACGCAGCAGGTGTGGACGCAGAGTGTTGCGGTAAGCAATAGAGTTCAATGAACTGAAAGTCACTATACCGCGCGCCGGTATCAGCGCCTCATGTGCACGCTGTGATCTCCTCCAGTCAGCGGGTACACACAAACGAGTGGGAACGATAATGAACCTAAGTGATGCGCTTGACATTTATTAAGAGTTTATACTTTTATGTGTCTGTGACATTGAGTGTAATTTTCTTTTCCTGGTTTAGTATTTGTCATGAGACAATGAGGACGGCCTGGGTCTCTGCTCTATTTAATGAATTAATACTATTGTGTTTTATTTGTTAATTTTATGAAATATTTGAATAACCTTGTTTAACAACCTTGTGACCTAATCAGCATGTTTGTTTCATAGGGCTGCCTTCAGGCAGGATATTCACTCTGTTTTTTTCCCCACATTAAGGTTTCATTTAGATTATTTGGCCTCTTGTTTAAATTAGTTTGATTTCTGGTTAATTTGTTTGATTTGTGGTTTCCCTGTTTTATTTTATTTTGTTCTTTGCTACATAGGCAACGTGCAATATGGTTGAGGGGTTCTGTGCAATCCTGGTGTAATGGCTTAAATATGTGTGAGTTATTGGCTCCGTAGATGAGAGACCCTCTATTACTTTATGGTACAATATCGCCTGCAGTAATAATAATAATGTTAGGATTCTCAAAGTGTGCAGTGATCGTTTCACGCATGAGATTTTAACTTTGTTAATTGGGTCCTGAGCCTTTAACTTCTTTCCCCTTTTTATATTTGCCATTTATGTCAAGGGAGTGTACCCCACACGTTGCACATGTCCAGCCTTGTTACTGTGTCGCTCTCATCCACAATGTTTACTGTTGAATCAGTATTTTTAAATCATGTGCCAGAATTGAATAAATTGTCTATTTTTGGAACCGTCAGCCTCCCGTCCCATTTATTCTAGATATATGTGGTGAACCCGATTGGCGTTTAACTGTCACCTCAAACTTTTGACCACTACAGTTAGTCAAAAAAAAACTGTGCTCATCAAAAAACTCCCTCAACAGCTGTAAAATAGACCTTGACCTGACATTGTTTTATCCACTGTTGCTGAAAAATGGAGTTAACATCGTTACCTCCACCAACAAGGTTATGTTTTTATCTGCATGTGTTTGTTTGTCTGTTAGTCAGCAGGATTACACATGGAGGGATTACCATGCCTCTGGGTGGAAGGATGTGGTATTGGTCCGGTGAGAACCCATTACAATTTGGTGTCTATCCAGATCAGGGGGCGGATCCAGGAATAATTTCGTAAGATTAAGGAGTTTGATTTCTCAGAGGATAATGAATGGCATGAATTTTAATGGGGAAAAATCAGGCATGTTTTGGGGACTGATGTTTATGAGAATTTGCACTTTGTCGCAGATCCAAATCAAATCCAGATGCTGTGAATTTAAATGTCATTTCACAAGGGGACTGTTGGGCCTTGGTGGTGGTTTCATGTTTTTCCTACATGGATTAGTCAAGCCAAGAATTATTTAATCTTTTTCTTGTAAAACCCTTCATATGCTATTCAAGCAAAGTTTATAATATATGATGGTAATGTAATCGATGCATACGTTCATAAGCGTGTATATGTGCAAGTTTGCTGTCTTCAATATTTTCGGGAATGAAAAAGCAGAGACAAACTTACCCAAAAGTGATGAAATGATCACCAGTGATCCTTTACTTTGCTCAAGCGAGTCCATAGCTTTCGAAGCCATCTGAACATAGCTGAATAAATTGACCTATGAAGACACACACACAAATACAGTATATATAAGGGCACTATTTATGTGCTGACAGAATGCCTAAAATGCTGCATTACCTTCATCAGCCACTCGAAGTACTCTACATCTCCATCCCACATTTTGAAGTGGCTCACGCCGATGTGGTTGAGAACCAGATAATCCAACCCTCCAAGCTTTTCCAGAGCAAACTCCACCACTTTTTCAGGCTCTTGCTCGCTGCCCATGTCTGCAGCTATGTAAAGTGCTTCTTGGGCTCCCAAACTTGTGCACTTCTCTGCCACCTATAAGCAGAGATCAAGAGGAATGGGTTAACTGACCAGTCCAGAAAATAGCATAGAAAACCTCCTTTGGTCGCGTTGGGATACCCAACCATTGTTCACCAGTGGTAGGTCCCAACAGCCCCCCTTCGGTCTCAGGATCGCACTTGACGTGTGGCCATGTAACAGTGGCTGAGAAGAACATGAGGCAGAATATTTCCTAGAGGTCAAACTGCATGTGTCGTCGATGTCTGTAGAGGCTCATGAGGTGACTTGATTCCCAAAGACTTGGGCTCGGATTGGATTCTGTCCCATCTTCTGAGTGAAGAGGGAGTTGACCTTTCACTACTGGAGGAGTGTGAATCGGAGTAACAGGAATCACATTGTCTGAAAGACTGAGGTGAGGTAGGACCGTCTGAACCTCGTGGAGAAGTAGTGTAGCTTTGGTTGTAACAGAACCACAATAAACTTGTTTTTAAATACAGCTGAATGTCTACTCCTGTAGCAGACAAGTGGAATTGAATTAAAGTTTTTGGCTTGACTGAAAAGTTCAAGATTCCACCTATTTTTGCTATTGGCCAAAATGAAACAAATTTATATTGAAATAAATATGAATAATTGCCAACAGGACTCTTCCTCAAACATGGCACCATCAAATGTTGTGCCTTTGGGCATCCAATAAATTAAGCTATCTGAATTTTGTTAATATTTATATTACAAATAATATTATATAAAAAATAAAAACCTTGAATTGACAAGGTTTTGTTGAGGTACCACCCTTCAAAGGAAGGGTGGATTCAGTCTCATGAAATTACTATCACATCAGTAGTTGGAGTAGGGATATGGAGTTCTTGGCAGTGTAGAGGTTGGCACTTATTCAACATTAATAAAGACAGCACGTGCGTTCAATAAAAACATTTATTATGAAAATAAGAAAAGTAAAAACACACTAACTAAACGTGCACTTACTATACACAGGTGTGTGTATTTGTATGCATGTGTCACACACACACATGCATACAAATAAAGGTTTGGGGAGATGTGTGTGTGGTGCTGGTGCCAGGTTAAAGAAAGTGGTTAGTTGCATGTAAAGGATCCGTTTGGTGCTGTTTGAAAAGTCCAGTGAAGCGGTCTTGCTGGTTTGTAGCTCCTGTTGTTCTATTTCTGCTTGTCAGACCTTTTGCTGTGGCCACTCGTGCTGAAGTCCTTAGTCTCGTGTCACTCTCATGTCTAACCTGACCATAGTTCACAAATAGTAGGTCCCAAAGGTCAATACTTCAACCTATTAATAACTATTCTGGGCTGGGGAGGTGGAGGCAAGTTGCCGGCAGCAGAGCATGAGTGGCAGTGTAGCTGAGCAGGGATCAGTGCGGAGGAGGTCATATTTAAAAAGGCCGCTTTGTTCAGAGAATGGACTGTGATTGGTGGGTGACTGACGAGTGTGCAGTTACCCTGAATGCAAAGATCTACAGAGGAAGGGCTTAATCAAAAGCGAAGCCCACTAGAGGGCTACACAGTAAATCATGAAGATGAATAAAATCACGTCCACTATTTTTACAATGTGGCATTAGAACGTTTACATAAGGATGTGAATAATTCCTCCACCACTGATGCTCATGCTTTAGTCATGACATATTGTAGTTACATGCTTTTTTAAAAATAAGGTTTTCTCTGCATTTGTTTGTTTGTCTTTTAGCAGGACTACGCAGAAACTACAGGAGGGATTACCACGCACCTGGGTGGAAGGATGTGGTGCAATTGTTGTACCAAACCAATTCAGAGCACGGATTCAGGACGTTTTTAGTTTTCACTGATTTTCCAGGAAATAATTAAATGCCATTTTAGTTTTGTCTGTTTTTCTAATTCTGTGACATCTTTAGGGACACACAAGCTCTGCAAAGACACCTCATGATCCTGCTCAACCAACTGTCACACAGTCGCAGTAACATTTTCTGCAACAGTTATCATACCGTAAAAATCTCGTACTGCTGCAAGCCTTAGGGTATTAGGCTCTGTTCAGACATGCCATAACCATCCTTCTCCAGGTGATCAGATCACACATGCACAGCTCAACGCACAGACATGACTGCATCTAAGACACATGTTAATGTAAAGAATGAACAGGGCAATGGACCATTCACGGTACATGTTATCAAGTTCACTGACCTGCTGTAATACTTTCTCCCTTCTTGCTGTAATAACAACTCGGGCTCCGAAACGGGCGTAATGATACGCTATTTGTTCACCGATGCCTGTACTGGCCCCGGTCACCAACACCCTGGCCCCTCGGAGAGATTCTGAAACAAATTCATACACTTAACTTGGTACACTAAAAACACACAAACTAGTGTCAGCAATAGATGCATAATGATACTGGCATTTGTGCCAGTAGGTGAAGATCATGTACACAGATGGATGATTGATTTGAAATTGGATTCAATGTATGAGTGTAGTAATTTCGGCCAAATAGGTTATGTTTTTACCTCTGTCCGTTATTAGTTAGTTTCTTTGTTTGTAAACCAGATTACACAAAACAACTGCAAGGATTTCCACAAAACTTGCTGGAAAGACACAGTATGGGTCAGGGAAGAACCCATTGAGTTCAAGTGCAGGTCCAGATCAGAGGACAGATCCAGGATTTCTTTCCAGTTTCTTTAACATTGCATTTAACATTATACCCCAGAAATAATTCATGTATCTTGGTGGAAATATATCAGCCAAGGGGACAGATATCTAGGAGTGTGTGAAATTTGGTGGCGGAGGTGTGCCCCCTACGGCCAATTTAGTTGTAATTGTTATCTAACACCATTATCCTCATTTGACAAAATCATGCAGCACATTGTAACTTTACACAGTCAAGATAAAGAAATCATAGTCCTTCCATGGCTGCACCTGGAGTTAAAGGACATTCACACTCGTATGTTTTGATCAATAGACTTGTTTTGCACAACATCTGAGGTCACAATCCTTCCCGCACTTTTTATCTTTGTGGTAGTATAATAGTGAGATAGTGTCATTTATTAACTAAAAGTTGAACCCTTTATGTCCAAGAAGCTGCGACTCCCTGATCATTCCTTCTGGTGCTTCAACTCTTTGTCTGCTGCTTTAATAAATGCTGCTTAAATTATATAGAGGCAAATGTCAGCCCCTTTATAAATCCAGCTGAACGTCTCTCCATGAGAACACACCTTTGCATATGTGGACCGGAAACTAATCAGTCAGCGTCATCCTGTATTTGTAAAATGTACTCAAATCAAATGACTAGTCTCCTCAGTAGTCTGCAGTGGCAGCTGTGGTGGCAAATGTTTTACTGGGGGCTGTTGCAAATGTCGATAACTTTGGGAAAAGACTGTCCCATTGACTCAAACCATATCATTCAATTACACGTGGAAAGTTCACTGCCTTCTCTCACTGAGGATAAATGCAGCGCTGTCTCTCTCTGGTAATTCCTCGGTCACAAGCGGAAAGCGTGTCCGATCATCACAAAGAAGCGCTCGCTCAATGTTGTGCCTCTTCTCTCTCTGAAACATCAGCCTTCACAAACCTGTTTATCATACACAGATATTTGTTCGGGCGAAGCATCGAACCACGGTCCACAGAGCATGCAGCGCAGGTGTGTCGGCTGGGTTGAGAAAGTACACAAAGTTTACAGCCACACTTGATGAACACCAGGTGCTGGAGAGAACTGACAGAAATCAGAAGGCGAGAGATGTCCCCCGTGCCGTTTTCTATTTCACCTGCCGCAGTTTTACAAGGGACAGAAGTACAGCAATACATCACCAAGGAATCTATTCGACTATCACTAAGTGGACAGATCCGCTCTTCACAATGCGCTTACGTCGAAATCGCGTCTTTCTTACCTGCATCCAACGTGGGCGCATTCCACTTCACAGCAAGGAAAGCTACGCATATACTCGCCAGCAGTACTTTGGCGAAGGTTCCCATTTTGACTGTTAAGTGTCCGGTTGTGTTGGTCGTAGTGAGCCCGGATCTCTGGCGAAATCCAGCTCCTGTGAATGCCTGCAACTGCGAACAGGAAATAAGCAATACGCATAAACTGGCCATTTATGTAACCCTGTCATTCTCTTTCTCCCTATGCGTAGTATGGGGGCGTGTCGCTCGGACAAAAATCCAGTGATCCTCAATAACCTCAGAACAGGGAAGAGATGCTCTGGATTTTATAACAGAGTCACATTCATTTATATTTGCTCGTGAGGAAATTGATGTAAAGAACGACTGTAATGATTGCCCACTACCCACAGAGGTTGAAGAAGAGTTTAGACGAACTGCTGCAGGGTTCGTTTTAACCTTTGCATTCAGGGTTGGGTCAAATTTAAACAGTTTTGATATTTAACAGTAGTAAAAATACCCTAAATGTCATTCTTAAACCTTGAAATTTGATGACTCTTCCCAAAGTTACCCCAAATACACAAAAATGAAAATATATACAAATGTTGTACTTTTGTACAGGTGCTACACATGTTTGTACATTGAGGCTGTTCCGGGTCAAATTTGACCCATATCAATTAAAATGGATTTTAGATTCATCAGTGTGGGTCAAATCAAGGAAATGGTGGTTTTAGGGAATCTTTAAAGTCAAGTTTGTCTGTGTTCCCACCACATTTGCCTAGATTCCCTGCAGTCAATGTATGAGTGTAGTGATCAATCAATGTATGAGTGTAGTGAACGCACAACCTGTTGCGTCTATTTTCATTGTAAAAGTTGGATAAAGACACAACTTGACTGTGTTGCGTTGAATGGCATTTTACGTCTTCATTTGTTGCGACAACAGAGCAGGCAAAACCCAACAGTGTTTATACAACAGTGGCTTTCGAACAATGTGATCACACCCATCAATATTCAGTATCATGAGATTTTCTTCCCGAACTTCAATAGATTCACCACATAAGTTGTCATTCAAGATCCTTTCAAACAACCATTAGATGACATTAGTCATTAATATCTAATATGTCACTGGTATCTTTTTAGTTCTTAGAACAAAGAATCACATAATTTCCCAAACAGAGGACATAAAAAAACAACAACAAAAAAGTTATATTTATGTTCTATATCACTGGAAAAGGTTTTTTTTTCCAAAACAGCATGCCAATTTTTTTCAATACAGAAAATTAGACCAGCTTAATACAATTAAATGCAATCCAATGAAAAGCAATATTGTATTCTACATCTACAAAGCCTACAATGGCTAGTTTTTTAAAAGCTTTCATCCACAATACTGTATGTTTCTTACTACAGTCATAGTTAGTGTTAGCGTTATACTGAAATCCATAATATTGAAATGTGTTCACTTTGACTACAATAAACATTATAGTTTAATAAATTTCTGCTAGCATCCATCAAAACAAATCTTTATTATAGTAGAATTGTTGGCTGAGTTGTATTGCTTTGCATTATATTTGACTGTTCTACATAATAAACAGGCCACTGAGTGTAAAAAGAACATTATTTTCAGTAAAATACTCATATTTAATCTGACAGTAAATATGTTGCTTTGGTTGAATCCAGGTGTGATATGACCAGTCGTGTCTCTTTAGAAAGACAACAGTAACATCTTAGTAAAACTCAGTAATGAAGTGACAGTATGTTTTTCCTACAACATTTCTCATATTTCATGTCAAACCTGGATCATTATTTTCAGTAGTTGGCATGGCTTCACTTGTGTAGTGATCCATTTCAAGTTTTTTTCTTTAGTTATTTTAGCTCAATATATCTGGACCTTGTGTGTCTTTAATGCTGCAAACCCAAGCCATTCATTTTTCTTTTATTGCAGGAGTCAATAAACATTTAAAGAAAAAGAACAGTCTGCAAAAAAAAAATATATATATATATATATATATATATATATATATATATATACATAAAGGTATATGATTCACAGATAGAAACAGTAATTACAGTTGTTCGATATACAAAACAAAATAATAATTTAGATGGTTTAAATGCATAAAGAGCGAGATGACGAATCTGCTGCTTTTAAATACCGTCAGCCTTGGCGTTTGAAAGAGCAACTTTATTGACACACACCTTGTGGGAACAAGCAGGGTTTGTCCTTCAGTGCTAAACAAAGCAGTCACCACTTTTCATCCGCAGCATACCTGGAATACGTGTTCTTGAGAGGAAACTACACCGCTGTGGATCATGGCGGCAAAGATTTTGCCCGTAGTGAAGTTAGTACTTTTAATTTCTCCCACAATTCCACTTAAGTCGTTGCCGCTGTCGCTAGGAGCTAGCAGCTCAGCTAGCATGTTAGCTAACTGATGCTAAGTTGGTTATTTATCTGTCCAGGAGCAGTGCATCTGTCGTCTGTAGATTCGTTGCTTATCAGTACTGTTTCTAACATCTGAGGAGACTCTCTCGTGGAGCTCTGTCATAGTGGTGAAGTGGACCCGTGCTTTGTGTCAGTGTTGAAAGGGAACAGGGGAAGACATGTTTCTGATCAGCTCGACTCCATCTGTCCTTTCCTTTCCAGACTGGCCGCCAAGGTGACCATAGCAGGAGGAGCTCTGTATGTGGCCTGTGACTCCGGTCTGCTGGGGGGCAGTGAGCAGGGCTCAGAGGCCCTGCAGAAGGCCAAGGCTGCAATACCCCCCGCCATACAGGAATGGATGAAGTACTTCGGCCTGGAGGTACAGATAACATGCACTGAGTTAATATCTTACCATGATCCAGCACAGCCATGGGTCATGGCAACATATGTGAGCAGACTGCAGCCTGTCGGGTCACAACTGTCAAACCTGGATCATTATTTTCAGTAGTTGGCTTCACTGTTTCACTGCATGATGTTGAGAAGTACCTCAAAAGAATAATGTTCAGCCAATATTGGCTCTTTCCTATTTGACTCTTTATCTTGTTTGCATTTGTCAAACTAATGGGTCCTCCCTCTCCACAGGCTCAGCTCCCAGCCATGCCGAAGGTTGAATTCTCTCCCGTTCAGTCGTGGAATTCTGGTACGAACGAGTTACACAAGCCCTGTCATGAGTTTAGGTTTTTGAGTGTGAACGAATGGGAGTTTCACTTGTGTAGTGATCCATTTCAAGTTTTTTTCTTTAGTTACTTTAGCTCAATATATCTGGACCTTGTGTGTGTCTTTAATGCTGCAAACCCAAGCCATTCATTTTTCTTTTATTGCAGGAGTACGGTGGACGGTTTCATCTCTTTCGGAGGCTCCAATGAAGGCAACTGAATATTCAAGTCAGGGTCTGCAGTACCTGAAAGACCTCACCAAGTGAACTGGAAGTCTGGGCAACCAGACATTGATCCATCTTTTTGACTCTTGCACTTGAGAAACATCACTTCTTCAAATGTTGTCACCCCTCACAAGAAAAAAAGAAAACTGCTTGATAAAATTAAGCTACGAGGAGTGTCCTCTTTTGAATGGTTCAGTGGCATTTGGTGTGAGGTATACATTAGACAAAACGTTATGTCATTTATGTATACCATAAATTTGTTTGTACAGACTAATTCACCCCCCCAAACCATCCAAAAAATGTAACGAAGAGTGTCTGTTGTGTATATATATATATATATATATGCAGTTTCACTTTGTGACTAAGTAATACATCAATCTTAAAACATGTCCTGTATATTTATTAAATCGAAGTACAACACAATGCATGCTTATAATGAAAGTGTTTGAAGAACAAGAGCATCAAATGTGCAAAAGTCTTTATTACCCATGACAGAATAATAACGACACATATTACCTGTTGATGCTGCTACAACTTCAGAACAGGAGGTGGTGATTGAAGCACGAAGAAGAGCGCGCACAGTCGTTTGTAACTCCACTCTACACAACACAGAAACACTCCACAGCACCACTAGGGGTGATGTACAGTGTTAACCTTTTTTTTGATTGATATTTTAAAAGTGGCTTTAAACAAACAGTACTAATTATGCCACACACTGTCACTTCTCCAATGCCAAAGTTAAAATTGAAAATCTCTTTTGACACTGCTCAGATGGTGCATGCAGCTCCGACAGTTAAAAATAACAGTAACGGTACACCTACTGATTAACTAGTTTACTGAGGGATACACTGAATGACAGAAGGTTGAGATGAAATCCATACTGCAAGCATACATGTCGTGTTTGTGAGAATACCAGACAGACGGGACAGACTGGAACCAGAGTTAGCTACTGTCTACAAAGTGGTTTGTCAGTTGATTACACCTGTTATAATTTGTGTATGAATGACCCTTTCACTAAAGGGTGGTGGTGGTGTTTCAGTGAGATATTCATATTGTGAATAATCACAACAGGCAACATTACAAGGCATTTAACACACGTTGTACAGATTAAATACTGTCATCTGAATGTATTGAAACAATTTTTTTCTCTTAATCCATGTGATATAAAGCATTACTCTGCTGTATTTTGGGGAAACATAGCATAACATAACCTAAACATGTAAACTTTATACAGTTAAAGTGCTCCCCACAATATCAACGGTGACTTTTCACAACCAATGATGATGTGTGTAATATTTAAAGAACTTGTTCATACTGCATTATAGAGCAAAAACACAGCACTAACGTAAAGCAAAACGTTCCACAAGCTGTCAGTGGCACCACTTCTGAATGAAAACCTAATAGCAGCCTTCATACGCAAAGATTCATTGAGAGCGTAGATAGTCAGAGTATACAGTATGTACAATATTGCAAAATGACAAGCCGGAAGGCACTTGATGATTTGTGTGGGATCATGGGAATTAAGCATCTCAAATAGCAGGACAAAGAATCTGATGTTCCTTGTGCTGTGCAAACTAATTAATTAGAATCTGTGCAGAAACCTTCCTTCAAGGCTTAAAGAAGAGATGTACAGCATGAAAAAAAAGCTAATTCTCCGCCATGGATACTACAATAAAAACATGGTGCAAAGAAGCAGGGGTATATTTCTACATGAGCACAACTCATTTGAACTGGTCTTGACAACACCAGGGCCTCATTAAGGTGACTTTACAATGCTGCTTTTATTCATTCCTTCCACTACTAACACTGATATTGATATTGTTAGATAAATACAGTAGAGGTATTTATCTACCCATAACATTAAATTAATGTGTCCCTGTAATGCTTCTACACAGACAAAAGTGTGTATACCAAACGTACTACCCAGAAAATCTAAAGTAAAGCATCTTTAAAGGGAAATCTTAAGCAGCTTTTTAGTCACACTTAGATTTAATTATGATAATTAATATATGGACAGATTACTGTGTCCATGACAACATTGCAAAATGCAGTATCAACTGCACTTTGCAGCTGTTGGGCAGTGCAATCTTGTTCTGTCCAAATGTTAAAGTATAAAGTAGAGCAGCAAAAATAAAACACGTTGACTCCCTCAAAATAGCAAAGCATAGCGGTGCTACAGTTCTGCTGTGCATACAAAAAAAGATTGCACTTTCTTCTCAACAATAAAGCCTATTAACTACCCAACCCTGCCATGGCTTTGAATAACAAGATTGTAACAATGAGTGGAACAGAAGCAGATGGAGGGAGGGCTGGAGGGTGAGATCAGTGTCCACTTTCTCTAGGTGGTTTTGACCAGGTCATATACATGAATGTGAAAGTCATCATCGTATTTGATATAGTAGACCGAGGGCTTGGCCGGGACTTGGTAGATGACCAGGCCAGTTCTCTTCACGCCCTTGTCAGTAACATACTCCACTTGTTTCCCCACCAGACTCTCTGTCTCTTCTCCTGGCTTCCTGTCCGCAGGCAACAGGTGCTTGTTTTCTGGGGGGAGGAATGAAACAGAATAACAGAAAAAACAGAAAATTAACAATACAATGACAAATAAAATTGCCAGTCTCACCAGTTTTTGTCATATGAAATGAGGAAATATGCAACTTCTAGTTCACTGGTAGTGTACAAAAAAATTATGATTCATTTGTGAGTCTTTCTTTAGTCCAGTCTTGTTTTCTCAGTTTCTCCACCAGTCTGTTTTCTTCTTGTCTGTGTTGTTTCTCAGTTTCTCAGCTAAGAGGTCATTGTAGATAAATTGTAATAAATGATGGTCTAGGGCCAGTTGTGTATTGACTTTAAGTGTCTGACACTAAAAGAGCCTCAAGAAAGTTTCTCATAATTATTTTCATGAGCATAAATATCTGATCCCCCAAAGATGTCACAGTCTGATCTAACTCTCTAACTTTCCCTGTCTACTGCCGGCGGACAAAACCTGTGATAGAGACATCTACGAATGAATACAGACTTCCATGACCGCTGTGACTGTTGGTGATCACACATGGTATTCATGTCTACCAAAACTGATGCAATCCTCCCTAGGAGAAAACCGATTTACATCACACTATGGTTGCTCCTGATCTTATCTAGGACGCGTCAGAACACGAATACCAGAGACTTAATGAAGCTTTGTCAAGTATCGATTTGTCTTTGTCATACACGCGTTACAAGTACCTGCTTCAGGAAGAATCCTTAGGTCTCCGTCTGCGTAGTCATCCCACAGCTGGTACATGTAAAGAACGGGGTCCTTCTCGTACGTGATGTAATACCAGTTGGTCATGATTGGAGCTCTGGAGAGGACCATGCCTCTCCACTCATTTTTCTCTCCATCCTCCTTTTCAAAAAGATGCTCAACAGCTTTGCCCACCAGCTCCTCCGCCCCTGGAGGTATCTTGATTTTGTTGTTTACTGTGGAGATGCGGGCACAAAGGATGTATGATATACTGTAAAACCCAACTGTTGCAATAAGAATCCAAAACATAAATTGCTCCTCCTGACTCACCAACTTTTTCTGACAGGACTTGCAAGTTGGACACTCTCTCGTCCTTGAACAGCTCGATGCCATAGACGCAGTCAAAGCCGTCATACTTCACCATAAAGAGGGAGGGATTTACACTAAGCCTGTCAAGCACTGTTCCCTTCCATTTGCTCTGGTTCCCCTTCTCGCGCCAGTTGTGTTGAATACGCACTCCCAGAATACTATTTGGGTCGGGGCTCACTGTGTCACTCAGTTCCCCGCTGCTTCGCTTTCTGGTAAAACAGGATGAATATGTGACTAGATACAAAATGCATAATGTTTTTAAGATTTCATGCTATGTCACTAATTTGTATTTGATCAAATTTGAATGTGAGAATTAGATTAAGCTGAAGTCACTTGCTCATGCAGGTTCATTTTTGATGTAATGATTATTTAAATCAACACTGCAGCCTTTGGATCAGCCACACGTTATTTGCAAATTCCAATGTCTCACACGTGAATTAACCATTTTCTAATCTCGCCATTTGGGACATTGTAGTTTTACTGTTTCATTATATTCTTAAAAACCACCAGTAATGGCAACATATGATGTCATACACAGAGATCCACATACCTGCCCCTTTTCTTGGACATGCCTCCAGAAAGTCAAAGGCTACAAATCAAAGGACAAACAGGGCAATGCTCAGTTACAACGTGACAGCTGCCAAACTTCACATGCAAAGTATTGCTCCACCATGACAGAGGGCCTGTGCTTCCTGTCAGAGCTCTGCTCTGACAGGAAGCAGCCTGCTCTCTCCTGACAGACTGACAACTCCAGCAGCCAATGGTTTAGCATGATGGAGTAATAACTTCCTGGGTATTTACTTCTACTACACAGTCATGGAGGTCAGTGTTTGACACACACACAAACACACACACAGCACCACGGAGGAGAGACCGTGTGGTTTGTCATATGGCCTGAGTTGAGGGGTTAAAGACGCCAATGTGAATAATGAGGCAACTTCAGGAGAACACGTCAGCCATATCACTAGTGTGTGGACGCAATACGGTGACATGTTGCTGCTAATAACTTGTACATTAGCTAAAATATGACGAGGCAAAATAAACTGCCCTGTGCTCCACCAACTCACCTGCAGCTCCTCCTGTCTGTCCTGGCTCTACCTCAATGCAGATGTGACTGTGGGTCCAAGTGGAGGCGGCTAGCTAACGCTGCGCTAGCACCGTCCCCCTGCGGCAGCTAACAGACACCAGCAGTAGCATAGCGTTAGCAGCTGAGCCCTCTCCTCAGAAAACGCATTTTTATTACCTTGACGCAGATTTCATATCAGTATCGTCCAGTTTGTCAGGCGGACAAACGCTCCCGCAAACCGACGCGTCTGCGTGAATCTCGCGAAACCTGTAAAGAGGGGGGCGGAAAAACGGGAGTTGGGGAAAAGGACTCCAGCTCCCAGCGAGCATCCAGCCGCCATGACCGCGGAGAAGGACGTGAGCGCTGGCGCAATGCACGCCGGGAGTTGGTGTTTTGGTGACGACGGTGTGGACTTTAAACGGGGGGGTTGGACGTCAGCTGTTTGAGACAACACGCTGCTCACCAACATGTCAGGAGCTGCAGCAGAAAGCGCTGCATCCGAACCTGGCGGTCAGGATTCCTCCTGAGGCGGCTCCACGTCTACCCTCTGCGGACAGAAAGCACGGGACAGCTGCTGAAGTTGTAAACAGGATCATTCAATGTCACCTTGTGCTCAGGAGTCAATACTTCGTTACCACTTCAGCAGAGGGGATTTGTCCCGAACACAGACAAGAAGAAAACAGACGGGTGGAGAAAGTACTCAAACGTCTTTCTCAAGCAAAAGTACAAATAAACAGAACAAAATCTTACTAAGTTAAAGCAAAAATACGTTTTCTACTTGACCAAAAGTAAGTAAGTACTTGGTTTTAATATACTTAAAGTATTAAAAGTACTTGTAGAGAGTAGCCTATTCCCGAATGCAATGGTCTACTTAGTAGGTCTTTTGAATTCGGGAATAGGTTACTAGATTAATCTATTACATCTTTAACTGTATAACGGTATTCTGTTTAAGACAAGAATGGTACTGACTCTGTCATATTAACAAAGAATGTTGCGGATGTTTCTACTGAGAATATTTACATTGTCATATTATTTAGTGACTGTGTCTCAGCGGTGGCCTCGGTGAGAGCTGCTGCTCTGATTGGATCAATGGACTAATTCCACTATTATTATTGATTACTTTCCAAAATATAAAATAAATACTTGAATTGAACTTAAATGCAATGTTTTTTTGAAATGTAGGGAAGTAGAAAGTACAGATACTTGCTGATATATGTAGTAAAGTAAATGTGAAAAGTACCTGAAAATAAATCGACTAAACACAGATACATGAAGAAAATGTACTTTTGTTACATCCCACCACTATTCAAAAAATACATCCTTGAGCAAGAAGCACAGAAGTAAAATCGGAGCCCTTAAAAAATAAAAAATAAATAGGTAAATATAAAATCAACGTTCATATAAATTAAACCAATGGTGGAATTAATTAAACAAATGTTAAAATATATCAATCTCAGCATGTAGAATATATAGATACGACTCTAGCACCGGTGCTAGTGCATAATAAAAAAAATATTGCTACTTCTGCCAAACAGTTTATGTTTTCATCTGCATCAAGCTGTGGATCCAGTTCATTTCTGTATAAAGTTGTGTTTTTCAACATTATAGTTGATTTCTGAGATAATTATTATGGATCCTGATGAGAAAAATCAGTCACGTTTCGGGGACTGATATTTACGAGTGTGTACGATTTGGTGCAGATCCAAATACAAATCTGGATCTAGCGAACTTAAATGTGGTTTTATAAGGGGACGGTTGAGCCTTGGTGGAGGTATACACACTCTACTGACAGCATTTGAATCAACTGATACAAATACTGCTGCAGAACCTAAGCACTGATCATTAAATGTAAACTCAGACCCACGCTTGTGCATCTTTAAAAAAGCATTTTCAGTTCATTTTCATGAGCGTTTGTAAATGTGAACGTCTGCATTTACTGATGTTTTATAGGCTGTCATACCTGGTCCCAGCTGATAACGATAAAATTATCGACATTATCGACACTGAACAAAACTTTGACCCATCAAACATTATTTTTCCAGAGCTGACAACAGATTTCATGGCTTTCTTCATCATGTTAATACAAATTTCACATTTTCAAAACAATACAGAAATGTGTGCAATGTAATTTACACAACACTTTCATGCTAACTTTATTTCCGTGTTCAGTTTGGTATACTTTGAAAATGTATGATGTAAAGAATTTTGCGTGACCCATTTCAAAACAAAAAGTGCCAACTGAAAAACAAAACCACAGCACTGCACAGATATTAAACAACGTAGCACCACACGTTTGCTTTGTCTTGAAGAATACAACCCCATCATCCACACCGGCAAATTATCAGTTAATCTGATTTGCCTAATTCCTTTTTAACACTTCCCTAATCCAGTCCCCGAAGGAGGATACACTTGTGTAGACATCAGGGGTCTTGGGGTTTCCGCATCGCCGGCCAGAGAAGGAGACCACGCCTGCTGCAGCTCCATCACACACCAGAGGGCCACCTGAATCCCCCTTGAAGAGAAAACATACATGTCACTTAACAGTAGGTGTGTTTAAAAATACTTTTTTTCCCTGTGTTCAGTTTTGCTTGATCAATGACCAGCCCGTTTACTTTCTCACCCTGCAGGGGCCTTGAAAAGCTTTCGCTCCTTCACTGCAAACCATTGATCTAGTGATGGGAACCGATCCCCATCTCCTACGACATGTCCGCCGTGACAGCGTGGTTACGTTGACTTCCTGAAGCGTGTTGGGTTCGGTTCTGTCATCCCCTATGTCCCCCCAGCCGGCTGTGAGGCAGCGACTTCCTGTTGCCACCCTGCTTGTTTTCAGAGAGATCAGCTGCACTGCTGCACTCAGTTGTGCCCTGCCGTTCAGCTGAGATGAGGGGATTGATGATTGAGAAATACAGAAAAAACATCTGGTTTTATGGTTTTTGTGCAAGCTAGAGACAATACTGAAAATGTGAAAGTGCTGTAGACAACAGTTGAAACTGTCCTCACCTTCAGGAGCATTATGTCATTTGCAGGTTTATCATACCAAGGGTAGGGAATGGATCTGATAGCTCTGAATTCCTGCTTTGTACTCTCGTTAGCTGACAGGGAATCAACGCCGAGCACGACTGTGTATGTTCTAGGAATCACAATTTAATGAAGACTAGACATTAGATATGATGTCAAGGCTGCAAATACACAGAAATCATTTTCCACATTGGTCTGTGTTCAGATGTGAGATGCTGAGAATGAACACTGACTAACTAGATTAACTTTGAGATTTAGATGGTTATTTTATCATTTATTAAACCTTCCTCAGAAGTTCTTGAGGACAAATCCTTGTCATGTGTGATGAAATGTAGATATGAGGTTCAAAGTCCTTAACTTGTCCTTTACTTCCATAAAAAGGATATGTTTGGACTCCGCTTCAGTGGACATGTTGAGACATTCTAACGTTGGGTTAGAAGACCAGAGATAAAGATTGGGGTCTCGGTCTACTGTGTTTTATCTAATCTTATCTCAAACATGTGACACACATGGTCTGTCAGAGAGTTTGTGGAAGAGTCTTTCTGTTCTCAGCTGACGGCATTTTGGACTGATGAAGCATTGCAACGTTTTTAAATGATAGAACAATATGTTATTGTAAATCTTTACTTTAGAAACTACAGCAATTGGTGACAGTGATGAGTTGAAGTTCATACTCTTTTTCAGCAAAGTTCAACAGTTAAGATGAATGGAAATTTATCAGATAAATGTGGCCTTTGTTATTGCTTAATTAATGACAGTTATATCAGTTTCCTCTTTTCTACAAGGTTACATTACTTGTGGTTAAAAAACAGTTTTGAAGAAGGAATGTGGTTTTGAGTCATGCAACATACCACGGCCTGAAACTGAACTCATCTGTTGGGAACAGAAAGTACATCTTTATTAAATTCACCAGAAAAACTGTATTAAACTTTGATGAATGTTCTTGTTGAATATGACGTGAGTCAGGAAATAACAGCATTTCTCAAATGAATGTAACAATGATTAGTTAGTGTGCAAACATTATAGACAATGAGAAGGAATTTTGATTGATATTTATGCAGGTATTATATGATAGTCTATAGTCTATGGGGTTTAAATCCTACTCAAGCCCAAATGTCTTTGTCTCCTTCAATATCATATCATCATATCACACTTCATTTTTTACTCTCCCATAAAAGCACAACTAAAACATTTGTCTCGAGATATTTGAGCCGATTTTTACACCCAAACACCCAATTTGCTGGGGATAGAACAGAACACACACACCCAGTGGCTGCAGTTTGCCTTTTTACCTCCACCAATGAGGTCATATTTTCATCTGTATCTCCATTAAGCCCCTCCCCATTCCATGAATTTTATTTGATCACTTTCTTTAACATTGCAATATTCAGCCTTTCTCAACTTTTTTGTAAATTTCTCAGAGGAATAATTCTACTTATCCCTCTACAAATGATTCATAGTACAGTCATTCATTATTGCCTCAACTTATCCATATCTCTGTATCAGATGTGCTACAGAATGAGTCATTTAAGTTTTAGGTGTGACTGTCCTGTATGTTCTTGTAAAGAAGATAAAGATCATAAAACATGTGGAACACACACAACTGTGGCTGAGGGGGTAGAGCGGTTGTCCTCTAACCAGTAGGTCGGCAGTTTAATCAATGTCTCCCCCATCTGCATGTTGAAGTGACCTTGGGCAAGATGCTGAACCACTACATGTATCTTAAAGCAACACCATGTAACTTTTACTTAGCAGCAGCGCCCTCTGCAGCCACATATGCTGAGTACGTTTCCTCAAATAGGGGAAAAACATTCTGTTGACTGGATCTCTGACTGCGTTAACCCACTCATGAGCTGAAACAGTGGATATTACCCATGCCCCCCAGCTTCCTGAACCAGAGGAGAAGCCACTTTAACAAATACACCAAACTCTGTTTGGAATTTTTCATATTCTTTGCTGAATACCAAAGATAACCACATTTTTACTGACTTTTAAGTGTTTGAACTGATCTACAGTTCAGCATTAGTTCTGTTGCTGGGCCTGATTCTGGCAATTTAAACTGCAACTATCAGTTGGTTACGCTTTTCTCATCGGAGATAACCAAAGCTTTAAAAAGCAAGAAAAAGCATTCAAGGAGAGGAGTGCAACTATTCTCCATATTCCATGTGTCTGTACCATCAATCTAATTTTGAAGCTGCTAAGGTTATTCTAAGGTAAAACAATTGCGTAGTGTTGCTTTTTGTCTTTTTTATGGAAGGACAGGAAGCACCTGGCAGAATCCTTTGTTTGTGTCATATCCACCTACCAGTGGTGGCTTGTTAATACAGGGTGGGGGTGCCGTGCCCTCCAACATTCTGAGACGAAACCCCTTTTTAAATATGTAACACATATTTTAATTAGATAATAATACTTTACTCGTACAATGCACCTGGTAGACCGTAAGCACCTGAGAGCCTTCCATAGAAATTATTTTCAAATTGTATTTGTTTAATTTCTGTCTAAATACATATACTTCCTGGTGTGGGGCACGGCAAAATGGATGTGAATGTGGGTCCTTAAACTTTTGGCAACCACGTAACCTGAGACTGCTCTTTAATTGGTTGTTGTGGATTTTCCACAGGCTCTCTGCGCCCCAGACACTCCCACTTTTATTTCCAGCAAATAGGTATTAATTTACGTTTTTTTTTTGTCTACTGTGATTGGTCGACCCTCACAGGTAAATCGCCTCTCACTTAATTACTTCTGCTGGGAGCTGACCAGCAAAGATATGGTGACCTCAAGTGGAACTGTGTAATCTCTTTACAAAAACACCCTTTCACAAGGCGTTCATTCGAAGAAAAAAATTGAACTTGGTGCAGATCGCACGATTGACAGATTCAGCAGCCGGCAATTTATGAGGACTTACATCCGGGGCTCCTGCCGCTCCAGTCTGTTTGCCACCACAATCATTGGCATATCTACCACTCTCAGCTCATCAACAACTTTACTAGAACATCTTGTGGAACCCTCTCCAGTTACACAGCACTCTCCCTTTTATTATAGATTCATTTGATGAGTTGTAAGTTAAAAATCTTACTAAGTTAAAGCAAAAATACATTTTCTACTTGACCAAAAGTAAGTAAGTACTTGGTTTTAATATACTTAAAGTAGTAAAAGTACTTGTAGAGAGTAGCCTATTCCCGAATGCAATGGTCTACTTGAATTCGGGAATAGGTTACTAGATTAATCTATTACATCTTTAACTGTATAACGGTATTCTGTTTAAGACAAGAATGGTACTGACTCTGTCATATTAACAAAGAATGTTGCGGATGTTTCTACTGAGAATATTTACATTGTCATATTATTTAGTGACTGTGTCTCAGCGGTGGCCTCGGTGAGAGCTGCTGCTCTGATTGGATCAATGGACTAATTCCACTATTATTATTGATTACTTTCCAAAATATAAAAGAAATACATGAATTGAACTTAAATGCAATGTTTTTTTGAAATGTAGGGAAGTAGAAAGTACAGATACTTGCTGATATATGTAGTAAAGTAAATGTGAAAGGTACCTGAAAATAAATCGACTAAACACAGATACATGAAGAAAATGTACTTTTGTTACATCCCACCACTATTCAAAATAACTCCTTGAGCAAGAAGCACAGAAGTAAAATCGGAGCCCTTAAAAAATAAATAAGTAAATATAAAATCAACGTTCGTATAAATTAAACCAATGGTGGAATTAATAAAACAAATGTTAAAATATATCAATCTCAGCATATAGAATATATAGATACGACTCTAGCACCGGTGCTAGTGCATAATACAAAATATTGCTACCTCTGCCAAACAGTTTATGTTTTCATCTGCATCAGGCTGTGGATCCAGTTCATTTCTGTATAAAGTTGTGTTTTTCAACATTATAGTTGATTTCTGAGATAATTATTATGGATCCTGATGAGAAAAATCAGTCACGTTTCGGGGACTGATATTTACGAGTGTGTACGATTTGGTGCAGATCCAAATACAAATCTGGATCTAGCGAACTTAAATGTGGTTTTATAAAGGGACGGTTGAGCCTTGGTGGAGGTATACACACTCTACTGACAGCATTTGAATCAACTGATACAAATACTGCTGCAGAACCTAAGCACTGATCATTAAATGTAAACTCAGACCCACGCTTGTGCATCTTTAAAAAAGCATTTTTAGTAAATTTTCATGAGCGTTTGTAAATGTGAACGTCTGCATTTACTGATGTTTTATAGGCTGTCATACCTGGTCCCAGCTGATAACGATACAATTATCGACATTATCGACACTGAACAAAACTTTGACCCATCAAACATTATTTTTCCAGAGCTGACAACAGATTTCATGGCTTTATTCATTTTCAAAACAATACAGAAATGTGTGCAATGTAATTTACACAACACTTTCATGCTAACTTTATTTCCGTGTTCAGTTTGGTATACTTTGAAAATGTATGATGTAAAGCATTTTGCGTGACCCATTTAAAACCAAAAAGTGCCAACTGAAAAACAAAACCACAGCACTGCACAGATATTAAACAACGTAGCACCACACGTTTGCTTTGTCTTGAAGAATACAACCCCATCATCCACACAAATTATCAGTAATTTGATTTGCCTAATTCCTTTTTAACACTTCCCTAATCCAGTCCCCGAAGGAGGATACACTTGTGTAGACATCAGGGGTCTTGGGGTTTCCGCATAGCCGGCCAGAGAAGGAGACCACGCCTGCTGCAGCTCCATCACACACCAGAGGGCCACCTGAATCCCCCTTGAAGAGAAAACATACATGTCACTTAACAGTAGGTGTGTTTAAAAATACTTTTTTTTCCTTTGTGCAGTTATGCTTGATCAATGACCAGCCCGTTTATTTTCTCACCAAGCAGAAGCCTTGAAAAGCTTTCTCTCCTTCACCGCAAACCATTGATCTAGTGATGGGAACCGATCCCCATATCCTACGACATGTCTGCAGTGACAGCGTGGTTACGTTGACTTCCTGAAGCGTGTTGGGTTTGGTTCCGTCATCCCCTATGTCCCCCCAGCCGGCTGTGAGGCAGCGACTTCCTGTTGCCACCCTGCTTGTTTTCAGAGAGATCAGCTGTACTGCTGCAGTCAGTTGTGCCCTGTCGTTCAGCTGAGATGAGGGGATTGATGATTGAGAAATACAGAAAATGCATCTGGTTTTATGGATTTTGTGCAAGCTAGAGACAATACTGAAAATGTGAAAGTGCTGTAGACAACAGTTGAAACTGTCCTCACCTTCAGGAGCATGATGTCATTTGCAGGTTTATCATACCAAGGGTAGGGAATGGATCTGACAGCTCTGAATTCCTGCTTTGTACTCTCGTTAGCTGACAGGGAATCAACGCCGAGCACGACTGTGTATGTTCTAGAAATCACAATTTAATGAAGACCAGACATTAGATATGATGTCAAGGCTGCAAATACACAGAAATCATTTTCCACATTGGTCTGTGTTCAGATGTGAGATGCTGAGAATGAACACTGACTAACTAGATTAACTTTGAGATTTAGATGGTTATTTTATCATTAATTAAACCTTTCTCAGAAGTTCTTGAGGACAAATCCTTGTCATGTGTGATGAAATATAGATATAAGGTTCAAAGTCCTTAACTTGTCCTTTACTTCCATAAAAAGGATATGTTTGGACTCCGCTTCAGTGGACATGTTGAGACATTCTAACGTTGGGTTAGAAGACCAGAGATAAAGATTGGGGTCTCGGTCTACTGTGTTTTATCTAATCTTGTCTCAAACATGTGACACACATGTGGTCTGTCAGAGAGTTTGTGGAAGAGTCTTTCTGTTCTCAGCTGACGGCATTTTCGCTTCCCCTCGACTTCAAGAATACTTAAAATTGTGGTACGAATATATTAGTTTGGATACATTTTATTTGCTTTTGTTAATTGTCAAACCAGCAGTTTATGAGGTCATTCTTATTCTTTGTGTTCAGTGGTTCAACAGGAAATCCACAACAGACTAATTTCCGTGCAAGTCAGAATATGCACAGTTTTTGCATGACGTCATCATCACTGTCAGTATATATCCTGCTCGCTGTACATTATTGTTAAAAATGTATAGAGTACAATGTATATATCTATACCCTGTCTTCGTCTTTACACAGTATTTATTATTCATTTCATTCCACTAGTCCAAACCTGCAGCCACCAATATAATCACATATGAATTTAATACTGTATTATAAATACAATGATAACTAAATAAAGTATAATTATATCTAAATATTTTTGTACCATTCTTTAACCTAACCAAGTTTTTAGTTGTCCTGGTCCCTCGCTGTATGTCTATTTCTAAGTAAGTGCACTGAGAGCAATTTAATAATAGAGTCAATATCCTTGTATGTGCAGACATACTCGGCCCGATTGTGATTCTTTGTTTCCTCAGAGAATCTCTAATTCAGACAGAGATTGTCATTATGAAGTTGAGGAAAATACGTCACTTAAAAATGATTCAAAATCCGAAGGTATCTGTTATGGTTGTTGTTGTTGTAAGAAGTATGTTTTTGAGCTTACTCATCAATCTTACAATGAGCTGCCGTGAGCACAAAGTCTTCTCTCACCAGCGCTCCCCCACAGTTATGGCGACCTCGGACTTGCAGCGAAGCCATGTAGGGGCGTGAGTGGGGGGCGGCATCTCTACCGCCAACAATATGAGAACCATCAGCTCCTGAAACACAAAATGCATCATTATTCAATTATCATAATCCAACTTAATTCATATGTAGCTTTTAATTTTTTTTTACCATATACAGAAACCAGAAAGAAAAAATTGCTGCTTGTTTGATTCAGGATTTTATCATTAAGAAGGTGTAGCTCACCATTTAGGACAAAGACCAGCAGGAGTAGGAAACTGATCGCCATGGTCCCTGCTCTGATCTGCCTTCCGCTCTTGGTTTTATACATTTTTTGGAGAAGAAAACCTCTTGCTTATTTTGTGGTCTTTATTGCTTCAGTGAATGTGCTAACATGCTTTTTGTGAAGCTGTGACAAAAGACATGGGTTTATTTTCCAAACAGAGTTTCATAATTGATGCAAAGGACAGTTGTGGTTAATGCTTCAACAGCTTTAGTGGCTCATGATTCTTATTCACGTTTGCTATATGTGTCCCCCAGAATCATGTCTGCACTTTCAAGAATTGACTGTAGAATTTAAAGTAAATATGTGTCAAAACAGTTGCTAATAAAATAGAAACCAGATTTGCACGCAGTAGAATCCATAACACCACCAAGGCCCAACAGTCCCTTTAAATTGAAACAAGTCTTGAAGCCAACGTCACATTTTGTATCTCAGCTACACATTAGTGGCAGTTACTGGTTTGCTCTACTTGTTACCATGTGTCTGAAAAAAGACTACTTCTCTATAAAACCTCATTTAAATGCAGTAGATCCAGCTTTTCCTTTGATTCTTCACACACTCGTTCAAACTATCTTGTGCAACTCACTTCTATTATCAACAGTAACATTAATAACCATAATTTACTACAATATGCTACAGCGGGAACAAATACAAATACATCTACTGTAATAATTTTGGACTAAGGAAGAAAACTGCAGAAACTACAGCAATTGGTGACAGTGATGAGTTGAAGTTCATACTCTTTTTCAGCAAAGTTCAACACTTAAGATGAATGGAAATTTATCAGATAAATGTGGCCTTTGTTATTGCTTAATTAATGACAGTTATATCAGTTTCCTCTTTTCTACAAGGTTACATTACTTGTGTTTAAAAAACAGTTTTGTAGAAGGAATGTGGTTTTGAGTCATGCAACATACCACAGCCTGAAACTGAACTCATCTGCTGGGAACAGAAAGTACATCTTTATTAAATTCACCTGAAAAACTGTATTAAACTTTGATGAATGTTCTTGTTGAATATGACGTGAGTCAGGAAATAACAGCATTTCTCAAATGAATGTAACAATGATTAGTTAGTTTGCAAACATTCTAGACATGGAATGAGAAGGAATCTTGATTGATATTTATGCAGGTATCATATGATAGTCTATAGTCTATGGCAGGGGTCAGCAACCTAAGGCACGCGTTCCAATGATGGCACGCGGCGCCATAATCATTGTCACACTTATTAAAGAAATGTTCAAAGGTTTTGCCGTCACGCAGCCTCAATTATTTAGCTTGAGTGATGTTAACACCTCCCAGACACTAGGTGCCAGTAATGCACCATAGGCTGGATGCCAATCGCCATTAAATAATAATAAGAAGAAGCCTCGCAGCCGGCGCTGCTCGCATTTCCCCACATGAATCTCTGCGAAGTGCAGCCGTTCATGTGTGTTGACGATGGCAACCCGCTGTCTAAAAAACCGGAGGTATGGGCATTTCAGCCCTCATGGGCAGAAGACTATGGCTTTGTTTTTCATAAGGGCCGTGCTGTGTGCACGTTATGTTTTGAAAATGTTGTGTGCCGAACGTCTAGTGTTAAGCGCCACTTTGAAACATGACACGAAAGAAGTTTCAAAGATCAGGCATACAAGGGAGAATCGATCAAACGTGCAGTGTCCAGGTATGAGAAGCCAACTCTCTCAAAGTCTTTGAAGCAAGCTTTTGCAATTCTGAACATGAGTGTGGTTGGTGCGGGTTAATGACAAACTTATTATTGCAATCATAATGAGATAAACATGTTTCTTTAAAGTGTTGTTCTATATATAGCCAATATGGATGGAATAAAATGACATGTCTGTTGGAAATATTAATGTGGTTCAATAATAAAACTTAATATAGAAAAATGTTGATATGGCACACTAATTCACAAGAACATTTTACATTGGCACTTATTGTCAAAAAGGTTGCCGACCCCTGGTCTATGGGGTTTAAATCCTACTCGGGCCCAAATGTCTTTGTCTCCTTCAGTATCATATCATCATATCACACTTCGTTTTTTACTCTCCCATAAAAGCACAACTAAAACATTTGTCTCGAGATATTTGAGCTGATTTTTACACCCAAACACCCAATTTGCTGGGGATAGAACAGAACACACACACCCAGTGGCTGAAGTTTGCCTTTTTACCTCCACCAATGAGGTCATATTTTCATCTGTATCTCCATTAAGCCCCTCCCCATCCATGAATTTATTTGATCACTTTCTTTAACATTGCAATATTCAGCCTTTCTCAACTTTTTTGTAAATTTCTCAGAGGAATAATTCTTGATGAAAAAAATCAAATGCAAAATCAAGACTTTTTTGTAAATGAACTCTGGAGAGTCCACTGAAACATGCATTAGAGTTCTGTAGCAAACTGCAGTAGATGAATCACAGCCAACCATTATTTCATCATTACAGGGCGCCAAACAAAAATCCAAACAATAGGTCTGTTATTCCTCTACAAATGATTCATTGTGCAGTAATTCATTATTGCCTCAACTTATCCATATCTCTGTATCAGATGTGCTACAGAATGAGTCATTTAAGTTTTAGGCCTGACCTCATATGTCTTCTCCTTTCAGTGTTGATAAAAATATAATATATAATAAGAACATTAAGTAATTTGCTAAAAATAGAGTATTTAACTCACTCTGGGAACTTGTGTGACTGTCCTGTATGTTCTTGTAAAGAAGATAAAGATCATAAAACATGTGAAACACACACAACTGTGGCCGAGGGGGTAGAGCGGTTGTCCTCTAACCAGTAGGTCGGCAGTTTAATCAATGTCTCCCCCATCTGCATGATGAAGTGACCTTGGGCAAGATGCTGAACCCTGAATTACCCCTCATAGAAAAATCTTGATCATAGATGCACTGTATGAATGTGTCTGAATGGATGAATGGCAATTACCTGTACAGTGAAGCGCTTTGAGTGGTCATCAAAACTAGAAAAGCGCTATAACAATACAGACCATTCACCATGTTTCTTTATTTTACATTTTCAGTTAAAGACTCATCCCAACATGTGTGGAGAGGAGATACATGTATCTTAAAGCAACACCATGTAACTTTTACTTAGCAGCAGCGCCCTCTGCAGCCACATATGCTGAGTACGTTTCCTCAAATAGGGAAAAAATATTCTGTTGACTGGATCTCTGACTGCGTTAACCCACTCATGAGCTGAAACAGTGGATATTACCCATGCCCCCCGGCTTCCTGAACCAGAGGAGATGCCACTTTAACAAATACACCAAACTCTGTTTGGAATTTTTCATATTCTTTGCTGAATACCAAAGCTAACCACATTTTCACTGACTTTTAAGTGTTTGAACTGATCTACAGTTCAGCATTAGTTCTGTTGCTGGGCCTGATTCTGGCAATTTAAACTGCAACTAGGGCTGTGTTGTAGCACTGAACGGGCCCGAGCACACGCAACTCGGGACCTGTTGCTGTTGGTGGAGAGAGCGATCGGCGACCGGGCACACTGCTCCGCGTTGCATGCGTTTCGCGCACTGCGGGAAGGATAAACGCTTCACTTCCTGCGTCTGTCACGCAACGTCGATCCTTGCCTGCTAATTGCGCATTACGGTCCACGCTATCAATTGCAGATCACTGGGGGAACATTTTAAGTAAATCTAATGATAGTTGTAAAACAAAGCTTACTTCCTGTTGCCAGTAGGTGGCTCCATCACTATTATTACATACAGACTAATAGATCCGTTCAAGTAGGGGCTCTGATGTAGCGTGAGCAATTTTAAGTCAATTGGACAATGTTACAACAACTTAATTTTCACACTGATCAGTAGGTGGCGCTATGATTCTGCACTAATATTAATATATGGAGCTGTTCAGGAGTTATAATAAATCCCTCTTTTTTGGCGAATCATCAGAATTCTACGTCACGCCACGGTCACACCGTGTGATGAAATCATATATACCGAGGGAGTTTATATCTCCATCTTGTTGAGATGACACTAATCGAATTTGAAGTTGATCTGATGAAAGCCCTAAAAGGAGTATGTCAAAGTAAAAATGTCTAAAATGGTCAAAATGGCCACTAAAGCCAAAATGGCGGGCTTCCTGTTTTGTCTAGCATATCTACCCAAGAGACCTTTTTGTTTGTTATGAAAAGACACATGGCCTTACCGATTTTTGTGCATGTCGGCCAATCGTGGTGCCGGGGCTAGACTTTACGGGGCGCTATTCAGTTATTTTGCCACGCCCATTCCTTAAAACCATATGAATGTCTGCAGGTCGGGGCTGTTGTTACACGAATGTAGTTTGAGGGAGACTGAACCTTGAACACTGAAGTTACAGCAATTTCGTGTGTCACGGCGAGTTGATGAACTTTAACGCCAAGCCACTAATATGGCGTTTGACAAATACTCACAGTAATCTTATGCCTTCATTATCAATGTCTTGACACCCTTTTGACACAGTTGACATGGTTGCGGTCAGTGGATGAGGAGGAATACATCCAAGTGTAAGACATGCAAAAACCAAGACATTTCCTGTTGCCACCAGGGGGCGCTGGAATCTTAAGTCATGATTTCTGTGTAGATGTCATCAGGCCGGGAATCTTGTCTTACATGTCTAGTTTGGTCTCGATTGGACCATGTATGTCCGAGATACAGAACCTCGTGTTTTGATGGCGTGTAATCAAACTTTGACGCCACGCCACGGTCACAGCGTGTGACGAAAAATCTAAATTCGAGGTAGTTTTTATCTCCATCTTGTTGAGATGAAATTCATCTCAATATGAAGTTGATCTAATGAAAGCCCTGGGACAAGTTCGTCAAAGTAAAAATGTGGAAAATGGCCAAAATGTCCACTAAATCCAAAATGGCGGACTTCCTGTTGTGTTTTTCACAATGCACCTCTAGGTTTTGAATTTCCTGCAAACTTTGGTGAGAATTTGAGCATGGCTAGGCCCTGAAAAAGCCCCAAAAGGGAAATACAAATCCATCGAAATACAATAGGGCCTCCCACCGGAGGTGCTCGGGGCCTAACTATCAGTTGGTTACGCTTTTGTCATCGGAGATAACCAAAGCTTTATAGAGCAAAAAAAGACATTCAAGGAGAGGAGTGCCACTATTCTCCATATTCCATGTGTCTGTACCATCAATCTAATTTTGAAGCTGCTAAGGTTATTCTAAGGTAAAAAAGTTTGGTAGTGTTGCTTTTTGTCTTTTTTATGGAAGGACAGGAAGCACCTGGCAGAATCCTTTGTTTGTGTCATATCCACCTACCAGTGGTGGCTTGTTAATACAGGGTGGGGGTGCCGTGCCCTCCAACACTCTGAGACGAAACCCCTTTTTAAATATGTAACACATATTTTAATTAGATAATAATACTTTACTCGTACATTGCACCTGGTAGACCGTAAGCACCTGAGAGCCTTCCATAGAAATTATTTTCAAATTGTATTTGGTTAATTTCTGTTAAAATACATATACTTCCTGGTGTGGGGCTCGGCAAAATGGATGTGAATGTGGGTCCTTAAACTTTTGGCAACCACGGAACCTGAGACTGCTCTTTAATTGGTTGTTGTGGATTTTCCAGAGGCTCTCTGCACCCCAGACACTCCCACTTTTATTTCCAGCAAATGGGTATTAATTTACGTTTTTTTTTTGTCTACTGTGATTGGTCGACCCTCACAGGTAAATCGCCTCTCACTTAATTACTTCTGCTGGGAGCTGACCAGCAAAGATATGGTGACCTCAAGTGGAACTGTGTAATCTCTTTACAAAAACACCCTTTCACAAGGCGTTCACTCGAAGAAAAAAATTGAACTTGGTGCAGATCGCCCGATTGACAGATTCAGCAGCCGGCAATTTATGAGGACTTACATCCGGGGCTCCTGCCGCTCCAGTCTGTTTGCCACCACAATCATTGGCATATCTACCACTCTCAGCTCATCAACAACTTTACTAGGACATCCTGTGGAACCCTCTCCAGTTACACAGCACTCTCCCTTTTTATTATAGATTCATTTGAAGACTTCTAACACAGACAAGAAGAAAACAGTCTTTCTCAAGCAAAAGTACAAATAAACAGACAAAAATCTTACTAAGTTAAAGCAAAAATACGTTTTCTACTTGACCAAAAGTAAGTAAGTATTTGGTTTTAATATACTTAAAGTATTAAAGGGGACATAGCATGCAAATTCCACTTTGTTAGTGCTTCTAAACGTTAATGTGGGTATCTGGCATGTCTACCAACCCAAAAACTCTGGGAAAAAAACACTTGCGCATTTTGTTATGGTTCCTCTAAGTCAGAAACGTCATGCTTGAGCGACTCGATTGAGCTTCCTGGGTTTTGTGTCGTAACAAGGCACTGGAAGTCTCCCTACATGGTCTTGGCTGTTCACACGGGACGAGCATTTCTCCGCTGGTCAGCCCCATAGACTGTATATATAAGGTCAGCCCGCGATTCTGCTTTCTCCGCTTGTTGTTGTACCCGTTGAATGTCGGGGTTCGGGGGTAAATGATGGTCTTCATACCCCCCCCCCCCCCCCCCCCTCTCGTTCTCTCTCTGTCTGTCTGCTTGTGTGCTTGTAGTGGATGGGCAGAGGGGGGCATTTAATTATGTGATTGGGGAAATTAAAACTCCAGGACAACAGAAGGGGAATACAAAGTATGGGATGCATATTTGATAATTTATATCATATAAAATATGTAATTTATATCGTTTAAAATCATGGGGGGAGAGGGGGAGCTGGCTCATTAGCATTTAAAGGAACAGGCACTCAAAACAGGTCACTCTGTGGAGGGCTGTTTTATACAGGGTAAAAAGGGTGCTGTTTTATATGATCCTTGTGGTATTTTGACCAAAGTATGTTACAGACATTTCATTAAGACCCCAAGGAACCATATCAACTTGTGGTAAAATGGGCATGCTATGTCCCCTTTAAAAGTACTTGTAGAGAGTAGCCTATTCCCGAAGGCAATGGTCTACTTAGTAGACCTTTTGAATTCGGGAATAGGCTACTAGATTAATCTATTACATCTTTAACTGTATACCGGTATTCTGTTTAAGACAAGAATGGTACTGACTCTGTCATATTAACAAAGAATGTTGCGGATGTTTCTACTGAGAATATTTACATTGTCATGTTATTTAATGACTGAGTCTCAGCGATGGCCTCGGTGAGAGCTGCTGCTCTGATTGGATCAATGGACTAATTCCACTATTATTATTGATTACTTTCCAAAATATAAAAGAAATACATTAATTGAACTTAACCCTTGTGTTGTCCCTGCTTCCCCTGGCTGTTGTCCCTGCTTCCCCCGGCTGTTGGCCCTGCTTCCCCCGGCTGTTGGCCCCCTCACATAGCCCACCACATATTAGCACGCACACGTAGGGCAATAGACAAGTGAGCAGCCCTTGCAGATGTATTTGTTACACCCGCAGCACACGGTGAGTTTTACATTCCTTTTTCCTGGGGCATATCTGACACCTCTTCCTCTTACTCGCCCCGAGCGGGGCTGCTGCGGCGGCGACTAGGGCTAGGGAGGAGGCCGGACGCTCGGGTCGAGCGGCGTCGTCGTCGTCGTGGTCAAGAGCTCTACGCGCGGCGGTGGCAGCGGCGGCTTTCACAGCCTTCACAACCACGGCGGACGCTTCCGTGCGGGGGATGCGCTCCCTTCATGCGATGAACGGAGTCACGAGAGCCTTTCCCAGCTGCTCGAGGAACACCCTCCGCTTGTTCCGCTTGCCCGGCATCCAGTCGGGGTTGATCTCTCTCTCCATATCACGAAGGCGTTGTACGAAGAGACGTTGAGGATGTTGTGGAAGACGACCAGGGGCCAGCGCGCAGTCATCCTCCTGCAGCTGTACGTTCCGATCACCTTGTCTAGGTTGTCCACGCCTCCTTTGTTGCGTTTGTAGTCCAGGACGATGACCGGTTTCCCATCCTCGCGTACACTGACGTCGGCCTCTGCGTGCCGCGTGCTCAGGAGCACCACGTTCTTGTTTTTCTTTGGGATGTAGGACACCAGAGTGGCGGTGGGCGTGAATGCGAACCTGGAGTAGAACACCTCTCTTCCCTTGACCGCGAGCAGCCCGGTCGGGAGCTCGGGCTTGTTCTTCCGAACCGTGCCGACCACGGTGATCTTCCTCTCCAGGAGCTACCGCGCGAGTTCGTAGGAGGTGAAGTAATTGTCGCACGTGACGTTGCGACCGCAACCCCTGGTTCCTCTCTGGGCGTCCGCCGCTCGGCTTTCCGGTGTAGACTTGCATCTTCCAAGCGTAGCTGGATTATGCATCACATGCCACCCACGACTTGATCCCGTATTTCGCCGGCTTGCTGGGCATGTACTGTCGGAAAGGACACCGGCCTGGGGAGAAGAAGAGGAGGAGAAGAGATGAGAGGAGAGGAGATGAGGATGAGGACGAGGACTAGCAGCTGCTAGCTAGCTATAGCTACATAACACAATAACATAACATAATAATAATATCAAAAAAAACGAAAAAACGAATAACCTCTGAACGGAACCAGTTGCTCGTCCACGGTCACTTCGGGCCCCGGGTTGTAGAGGCGCGGCAGCCGTGCCACCCACGCGTCCCAGACCTCTCGCACGGCCGCCAATTTGTCCGTGGCGCGTCTCGTCTCGCAGTCGTCGAAGCGCAGCAGTCTGGAGTACGTGTGAAAGACTTTGAGCGGCATCGTGGCACGAAATATCGCCCGGCCACTCTCGGCGTCCCACAGGCTGGCGGCAGCCTCGCCCCGGGACCTGTACACGCCCGCTAAGATCAGCAGCCCTACGTAGGCGCGGAGTTTGGTCTCGTACATCCCTTTCCAGTCGTCGCCGTATTTTCGACGACCCTCCCGATTCGTCATCTCCAGGATGATGTTCTCTACCGTCGGCGTGACGAACAGGCGGAACGTCGAGGCTAGGTCACGGGCGCGGGACGTCGCATGGGCGTGCCGCAGCAGACGGAGAAAGCAATTGGAATCAGCTGTGGGTCTAAATGACCCCAGGAGAATTGGATCATGACAATCCGTGGGTCACCCTAACCCTGGCCGGCCAGGGCTTGCGGATGATCGCACGCACGCACGCACGCACGCACGCACACACACACACACACACACACACACACACTCTGGGTCAATCCGACCCAGGAACAACAACAGGCTTAAATGCAATGTTTTTTTGAAATGTAGGGAAGTAGAAAGTACAGATACTTGCTGATATATTTAGTAAAGTAAATGTGAAAGGTACCTGAAAATAAATCGACTAAACACAGATACATAAAGAAAATGTACTTTTGTTACATCCCACCACTATTCAAAATACATTCTTGAGAAAGAAGCACAGAAGTAAAATCTGAGCCCTTAAAAAATAAATAAGTAAATATAAAATCAACATTCATATAAATTAAACCAATGGTGGAATTAATAAAACAAATGTTAAAATAAATCAATCTCATCATGTAGAATATATAGATACGACTCTAGCACCGGTGCTAGTGCATAATACAAAATATTGCTACTTCTGCCAAACAGTTTATGTTTTCATCTGCATCAAGCTGATGATCCAGTTAATTTTTGTATAAAGTTGTGTTTTTCAACAGTCTCTAATTTGTTTGTTAGTTTTTAACATTTAGATGCCCTAACCCTAATGACAGCATTTGAATCAACTGATACAAATACTGCTGCAGAACCTAAGCACTGATCATGAAATGTAAACTCAGACCCACGCTTGTGCATCTTTAAAAAAGCATTTTTAGTTCATTTTCATGAGCATTTGTAAATGTGAACGTCTGCATTTACTGATGTTTTATAGGCTGTCATACCTGGTCCCAGCTGATAACGATAAAATTATCGACATTATCGACACTGAACAAAACTTTGACCCATCAAACATTATTTTTCCAGAGCTGACAACAGATGTCATGGCTTTATTCATCATGTTAATACATATTTCACATTTTCAAAACAATACAGAAATGTGTGCAATGTAATTTACACAACACTTTCATGCTAACTTTATTTCCGTGTTCAGTTTGGTATACTTTGAAAATGTATGATGTAAAGAATTTTGCGTGACCCATTTCAAAACAAAAAGTGCCAACTGAAAAACAAAACCACAGCACTGCACAGATATTAAACAACGTAGCACCACATGTTTGCTTTGTCTTGAAGAATACAACCCCATCATCCACACCGGCAAATTATCAGTAAATCTGATTTGCCTAATTCTTTTTTAACACTTCCCTAATCCAGTCCCCGAAGGAGGATACACTTGTGTAGACATCAGGGGTCTTGGGGTTTCCGCATCGCTGGCCAGAGAAGGAGACCACGCCTGCTGCAGCTCCATCACACACCAGAGGGCCACCTGAATCCCCCTTGAAGAGAAAACATACATGTCACTTAACAGTAGGTGTGTTTAAAAATACTTTTTTTTCCTGTGTTCAGTTATGCTTGATCAATGTCCAGCCCGTTTATTATTCTCACCGAGCAGAAGCCTTGAAAAACTCTCGCTCCTACACCGCAAACCATTGATCTAGTGACGGGAACCGATCCCCATCTCCTACGACATGTCCGCCGTGACAGCGTGGTTACGTTGACTTCCTGAAGCGTGTTGGGTTCGGTTCTGTCATCCCCTATGTCCCCCCAGCCGGCTGTGAGGCAGCGACTTCCTGTTGCCACCCTGCCTGTTTTCAGAGAGATCAGCTGCACTGCTGCACTCAGTTGTGCTCTGCTGTTCAGCTGAGATGAGGGGATTGATGATTGAGAAATACAGAAAATACATCTGGTTTTATGGATTTTGTGCAAGCTAGAGACAATACTGAAAATGTGAAAGTGCTGTAGACAACAATTGAAACTGTCCTCACCTTCAGGAGCATGATGTCATTTGCATGGTTATCATACCCGGGATGGGGAATGGATCTGACAGCTCTGAATTCCTGCTTTGTACTCTCGTTAGCTGACAGGGAATCAACACCGAGCACGACTGTGTATGTTCTAGGAATCACAATTTAATGAAGACCAGACATTAGATATGATGTCAAGGCTGCAAATACACAGAAATCATTATCCACGTCTGTGTTCAGATGCGTGATGCTGAGAATGAACACTGACTAACTAGATTAACTTTGAGACTTAGATGGTTATTTTATCATTAATTAAACCTTTCTCAGAAGTTCTTGAGGACAAATCCTTGTCATGTGTGATGAAATATAGATATAAGGTTCAAATTCCTTAACTTGTCCTTTACTTCCATAAAAAGGATATGTTTGGACTCCGCTTCAGTGGACATGTTGAGACATTCTAACGTTGGGTTAGAAGACCAGAGATAAAGATTGGGGTCTCGGTCTACTGTGTTTTATCTAATCTTGTCTCAAACATGTGACACACATGTGGTCTGTCAGAGAGTTTGTGGAAGAGTCTTTCTGTTCTCAGCTGACGGCATTTTCGCTTCCCTTCGACTTAAAGAATTCTTAAAATTGTGGTACGAATATATTTGTTTGGATAAATTTGATTTGCTTTTGTTAATTGTCAAACCAGCAGTTTATGAGGTCATTCTTATTCTTTGTGTTCAGTGCTTCAAAAGGAAATCCACAACAGACTAATTTCAGTGCAAGTCAGAATATGCACAGTTTTTGCATGACGTCATCATCACTGTCAGTATATATCCTGCTCGCTGTAAATAATTGTTAAAAATGTATAGAGTACAATGTATATATCTATACCCTGTCTTTGTCTTTATACAGTATTTATTATTCATTTCATTCCACTAGTCCAAACCAGCCACCACTATAATCATATATTAATTTAATACTGTATTATAAATACAATGATAACTAAATATTTTTGTACCATTCTTTAACCTAACCTAGTTTTTTGGTGTCCTGGTCCCTCGCTGTATGTCTATTTCTAAGTAAGTGCACTGAGAGCAATTTAATACCAGAGTCAATATCCTTGTATGTGCAGACATACTCGGCCCGATTGTGATTCTTTGTTTCCTCCGAGAATCTCAAATTCAGACAGAGATTGTCATTATGAAGTTGTGGAAAATACGTCACTTTAAAATGATTCAAAATCCGAAGGTATTTGTTATGGTTGTTGTTGTTGTAAGAAGTACGTTTTTGAGCTTACCCACGAATCTTACAATGAGCTGCCGTGAGCACAAAGTCTTCTCTCACCAGCGCTCCTCCACAGTTATGGCGACCTCGGAGTTGCAGCGAAGCCATGTAGGGGCGTGAGTGGGGGGCGGCATCTCTACCGCCAACAATATGAGAACCATCAGCTCCTGAAACACAAAATGCATCATTATTCAATTATCATAATCCAACTTAATTCATATTTAGCTTTTCAATTTTTTTTACCATATACAGAAACCAGAAAGAAAAAATTGCTGCTTGTTTGATTCAGGATTTTATCATTAAGAAGGTGTAGCTCACCATTTAGGACAAAGACCAGCAGGAGTAGGAAACTGATCGCCATGGTCCCTCCTCTGATCTGCCTTCCGCTCTTGGTTTTATACATTTTCTGGAGAAGAAAACCTCTTGCTTATTTTGTGGTCTTTATTGCTTCAGTGAATGTGCTAACATGCTTTTTGTGAAGCTGTGACAAAAGACATGTGTTTATTTTCCAAACAGAGTTTCATAATTGATGCACAGGACAGTTGTGGTTAATGCTTCAACAGCTTTAGTGGCTCATGATTCTCATTCACGTTTGCTATATGTGTCCCCCAGAATCATGTCTACACTTTCAAGAATTGACTGTAGAATTTAAAGTAAATACACCACCGTTCAAAAGTTTGGGGTCACTTAGAAATTTCCTTATTTTTCAAAGAAAAGCACTGTTTTTTTCAATGAAGATAACATTAAATTAATCAGAAATACACTCTATACATTGTTAATGTGGTAAATGACTATTCTAGGTGGAAACGTCTGGTTTTTAATGAAATATCTACATAGGTGTATAGAGGCCCATTTCCAGCAACTATCACTCCAGTGTTCTAATGGTACATTGTGTTTGCTAATCGCCTTAGAAGACTAATGGATGATTAGAAAACCCTTGTGCAATTATGTTAGCACAGCTGAAAACTGTTTTGCTGGTGAGAGAAGCTATAAAACTGGCCTTCCTTTGAGCTAGTTGAGTATCTGGAGCATCACATTTGTGGGTTCGATTATACTCTCAAAATGGCCAGAAAAAGAGAACTTTCATGTGAAACTCGCCAGTCTATTCTTGTTCTTAGAAATGAAGGCTATTCCATGCAAGAAATTGCGAAGAAACTGAAAATTTCCTACAACGGTGTGTACTACTCCCTTCAGAGAACAGCACAAACGGGCTCTAACCAGAATAGAAAGAGAAGTGGGAGGCCCCGGTGCACAACTCAGCAAGAAGACAAGTATATTAGAGTCTCTAGTTTGAGAAATAGACGCCTCACAGGTCCTCAACTGGCAGCTTCTTTAAATGGTACCCGCAAAACGCCAGTGTCAACGTCTACAGTGAAGAGGCGACTCCGGGATGCTGGCCTTCTAGGCAGAGTGGCAAAGAAAAAGCCATATCTGAGACTGGCCAATAAAAAGAAAAGATTGATATGGGCAAAAGAACACAGACATTGGACAGAGGAAGATTGGAAAAAAGTGTTATGGACAGACGAATCAAAGTTTGAGGTGTTTGGATCACACAGAAGAACATTTGTGAGACGCAGAACAGGTGAAAAGATGCTGGAAGAGTGCCTGACACCATCTGTCAAGCATGGTGGAGGTAATGTGATGGTCTGGGGCTGCTTTGGTGCTGGTAAAGTGGGAGATTTGTACAAGGTAAAAGGGATTTTAAATAAGGAAGGCTATCACTCCATTTTGCAACGCCATGCCCTACCCTGTGGACAGCGCTTGATTGGAGCCAATTTCCTCCTACAACAGGACAATGACCCAAAGCACACCTCCAAATTATACAAGAACTATTTAGGGAAGAAGCAGGCAGCTGGTATGCTGTCTGTAATGGAGTGGCCAGCGCAGTCACCAGATCTCAACCCCATTGAGCTGTTGTGGGAGCAGCTTGACCGTATGGTACGCAAGAAGTGCCCATCAAGCCAATCCAACTTGTGGGAGGTGCTTCAGGAAGCGTGGGGTGAAATTTCTACAGATTACCTCAACGAATTAACAGCTAGAATGCCAAAGGTCTGCAATGCTGTAATTGCTGCAAATGGAGCATTCTTTGACGAAAGCAAAGTTTGAAGAACAAAATTAATATTTCAAATAAAAATCATTATTTCTAACCTTGTCAATGTCTTGACTATATTTTCTATTCATTTTGCAACTCATTTGATAAATAAAAGTGTGAGTTTTCATGGAAAAAACGAAATTGTCTGGGTGACCCCAAACTTTTGAACGGTAGTGTATGTGTCAAAACAGTTGCTAATAAAATAGAAACCAGATTTGCACGCAGTAGAATCCATAACACCACCAAGGCCCAACAGTCCCTTTAAATTGAAACAAGTCTTGAAGCCAACGTCACATTTTGTATCTCAGCTACACATTAGTGGCAGTTACTGGTTTGCTCTACTTGTTACCATGTGTCTGAAAAAAGACTACTTCTCTATAAAACCTCATTTAAATGCAGTAGATCCAGCTTTTCCTTTGATTCTTCACACACTCGTTCAAACTATCTTGTGCAACTCACTTCTATTATCAACAGTAACATTAATAACCATAATTTACTACAATATGCTACAGCGGGAACAAATACAAATACATCTACTGTAATAATTTTGGACTAATGAAGAAAACTGCAGAAACTACAGCAATTGGTGACAGTGATGAGTTGAAGTTCATACTCTTTTTCAGCAAAGTTCAACACTTAAGATGAATGGAAATTTATCAGATAAATGTGGCCTTTGTTATTGCTTAATTAATGACAGTTATATCAGTTTCCTCTTTTCTACAAGGTTACATTACTTGTGGTTAAAAAACAGTGTTGAAGAAGGAATGTGGTTTTGAGTCATGCAACATACCACAGCCTGAAACTGAACTCATCTGTTGGGAACAGAAAGTACATCTTTATTAAATTCACCAGAAAAACTGTAGTAAACGTTGATGAATGTTCTTGTTGAATATGATGTGAGTCAGGAAAGAACAGCATTTTAACGCTGTTGAATTTGTATTGGGCTCAAGTAAACACAGGAAAAACTATTAAATTCTTTTTTTAATTGTGATATGAAGAATGTTATCATAGGAAACAAATTAAGACAATGTTTTAAGGTATTTTGCAACAAACACTGAAAGAGTGACTTAGACACAAACATATTTCCCCCTCAGGAAACATTAATTAATCAGAAGGAACGGAAGAAAGGAAATAAAGAAAATGCATAAAAACTAAATTATTAAATTGTATAAACACACATACAAGCACATGCATACACACTCATGAATTAAAATGAATAGAAATAATAACAATACATGCAAAAATAAACAACAAATAAATGCAAGAAAGAAAATTTAAAAAATGGATAAGGACTCGGAGCTCAAATGAATGTAACAATGATTAGTTAGTGTGCAAACATTATAGACAATGAGAAGGAATTTTGATTGATATTTATGCAGGTATTATATGATAGTCTATAGTCTATGGGGTTTAAATCCTACTCAAGCCCAAATGTCTTTGTCTCCTTCAGTATCATATCATCATATCACACTTCATTTTTTACTCTCCCATAAAAGCACAACTAAAACATTTGTCTCGAGATATTTGAGCAGATTTTTACACCCAAACACCCAATTTGCTGGGGATAGAACAGAACACACACACCCAGTGGCTGCAGTTTGCCTTTTTACCTCCACCAATGAGGTCATATTTTCATCTGTATCTCCATTAATCCCCTCCCCATTCCATGGATTTTATTTGATCACTTTCTTTAACATTGCAATATTCAGCCTTTCTCAACTTTTTTGTAAATTTCTCAGAGGAATAATTCTTGATGAAAAAAATCAAATGCAAAATCAAGACTCTTTTTTGTAAATGAACTCTGGAGAGTCCACTGAAACATGCATTAGAGTTCTGTAGCAAACTGCAGTAGATGAATCACAGCCAACCATTATTTGATCATTAGAGGGCGCCAAACAAAAATCCAAACAATAGGTCTGTTATCCATCTACAAATGATTCATTGTGCAGCAATTCATTATTGCCTCAACTTATCCATATCTCTGTATCAGATGTGCAACAGAATGAATCATTTAAGTTTTAGGCCTGACCTCATATGTCTTCTCCTTTCAGTGTTGATAAAAATATAATATATAATAAGAAAATTACATAATTTGCTAAAAAATTGAGTATTTAACTCACTCTGGGAACTTGTGTGACTTTCCTGTATGTTCTTGTAAAGAAGATAAAGATCATAAAACATGTGGAACACACACAACTGTGGCCGAGGGGGTAGAGCGGCTGTCCTCTAACCAGTAGGTCGGCAGTTTAATCAATGTCTCCCCCATCTGCATGTTGAAGTGACCTTGGGCAAGATGCTGAACCCTGAATTACCCCTCATAGAAAAATCTTGATCATAGATGCACTGTATGAATGTGTCTGAATGGATGAATGGCAATTACCTGTACAGTGAAGCGCTTTGAGTGGTCATCAAAACTAGAAAAGGGCTATAACAATACAGACCATTCACCATGTTTCTTTATTTTACATTTTCAGTTAAAGACTCATCACAACATTTGTGGAGAGGAGATACATGTATCTTAAAGCAACACCATGTAACTTTTACTTAGCAGCAGCGCCCTCTGCAGCCACATATGCTGAGTACGTTTCCTCAAATAGGGTAAAAACATTCTGTTGACTGGATCTCTGACTGCGTTAACCCACTCATGAGCTGAAACAGTGGATATTACCCATGCCCCCCAGCTTCCTGAACCAGAGGAGATGCCACTTTAACAAATACACTAAACTCTGTTTGGAATTTTTCATATTCTTTGCTGAATACCAAAGATAACCACATTTTTACTGACTTCTAAGTGTTTGAACTGATCTACAGTTCAGCATTAGTTCTATTGCTGGGCCTGATTCTGGCAATTTAAACTGCAACTATCAGTTGGTTACGCTTTTCTCATAGGAGATAACCAAAGCTTTATAGAGCAAAAAAAGGCATTCAAGGAGAGGAGTGCCACTATTCTCCATATTCCATGTGTCTGTACCATCAATCTAATTTTGAAGCTGCTAAGGTTATTCTAAGGTAAAAAAGTTGCGTAGTGTTGCTTATTGTCTTTTTTATGGAAGGACAGGAAGCACCTGGCAGAATCCTTTGTTTGTGTCATATCCACCTACCAGTGGTGGCTTGTTAATACAGGGTGGGGGTGCCGTGCCCTCCAACATTCTGAGACGAAACCCCTTTTTAAATATGTAACACATATTTTAATTAGATAATAATACTTGTACTCGTACATTGCACCTGGTAGACCGTAAGCACCTGAGAGCCTTCCATAGAAATTATTTTCAAATTGTATTTGGTTAATTTCTGTCTAAATACATATACTTCCTGGTGTGGGGCGCGGCAAAATGGATGTGAATGTGGGTCCTTAAACTTTTGGCAACCACGGAACCTGAGACTGCTCTTTAATTGGTTGTTGTGGATTTTCCACAGGCTCTCTGCACCCCAGACACTCCCACTTTTATTTCCAGCAAATAGGTATTCATTTACGTTTTTCTTTTGTCTACTGTGATTGGTCGACCCTCACAGGTAAATCGCCTCTCACTTAATTACTTCTGCTGGGAGCTGACCAGAAAAGATATGGTGACCTCAAGTGGAACTGTGTAATCTCTTTACAAAAACACCCTTTCACAAGGCGTTCACTCGAAGAAAAAAATTGATCTTGGTGCAGATCGCCCGATTGACAGATTCAGCAGCCGGCAATTTATGAGGACTTACATCCGGGGCTCCTGCCGCTCCAGTCTGTTTGCCACCACAATCATTGGCATATCTACCACTCTCAGCTCATCAACAACTTTACTAGGACATCTTGTGGAACCCTCTCCAGTTACACAGCACTCTCCCTTTTTATTATAGATTCATTTGAAGACTTCTAACACAGACAAGAAGAAAACAGACGGGTGGAGAAAGTACTTAAACGTCTTTCTCAAGCAAAAGTACAAATAAACAGACACAAATCTTACTAAGTTAAAGCAAAAATACATTTTCTACTTGACCAAAAGTAAGTAAGTACTTGGTTTTAATATACTTAAAGTAGTAAAAGTACTTGTAGAGAGTAGCCTATTGCGAATGCAATGGTCTACTTGAATTCGGGAATAGGTTACTAGATTAATCTATTACATCTTTAACTGTATAACGGTATTCTGTTTAAGACAAGAATGGTACTGACTCTGTCATATTAACAAAGAATGTTGCGGATGTTTCTACTGAGAATATTTACATTGTCATATTATTTAGTGACTGTGTCTCAGCGGTGGCCTCGGTGAGAGCTGCTGCTCTGATTGGATCAATGGACTAATTCCACTATTATTATTGATTACTTTCCAAAATATAAAAGAAATACATGAATTGAACTTAAATGCAATGTTTTTTTGAAATGTAGGGAAGTAGAAAGTACAGATACTTGCTGATATATGTAATAAAGTAAATGTGAAAGGTACCTGAAAATAAATCGACTAAACACAGATACATAAAGAAAATGTACTTTTGTTACATCCCACCACTATTCAAAAAATACATCCTTGAGCAAGAAGCACAGAAGTAAAATCTGAGCCCTTAAAAAATAAATAAGTAAATATAAAATCAACATTCATATAAATTAAACCAATGGTGGAATTAATAAAACAAATGTTAAAATAAATCAATCTCAGCATATAGAATATATAGATAAGACTCTAGCACCGGTGCTAGTGCATAATACAAAATATTGCTACTTCTGCCAAACAGTTTATGTTTTCATCTGCATCAAGCTGATGATCCAGTTAATTTTTGTATAAAGTTGTGTTTTTCAACATTATAGTTGATTTCTGAGATAATTATTATGGATCCTGATGAGAAAAATCAGTCACGTTTCGGGGACTGATATTTACGAGGGTGTACGATTTGGTGCAGATCCAAATACAAATCTGGATCTAGCGAACTTAAATGTGGTTTTATAAGGGGACGGTTGAGCCTTGGTGGAGGTATACACACTCTACTGACAGCATTTGAATCAACTGATACAAATACTGCTGCAGAACCTAAGCACTGATCATTAAATGTAAACTCAGACCCACGCTTGTGCATCTTTAAAAAAGCATTTTCAGTTCATTTTCATGAGCGTTTGTAAATGTGAACGTCTGCATTTACTGATGTTTTATAGGCTGTCATACCTGGTCCCAGCTGATAACGATAAAATTATCGACATTATCGACACTGAACAAAACTTTGAACCATCAAACATTATTTTTCCAGAGCTGACAACAGATTTCATGGCTTTATTCATTTTTAAAACAATACAGAAATGTGTGCAATGTAATTTACACAACACTTTCATGCTAACTTTATTTCCGTATTCAGTTTGGTATACTTTGAAAATGTATGATGTAAAGAATTTTGCGTGACCCATTTCAAAACAAAAAGTGCCAACTGAAAAACAAAACCACAGCACTGCACAGATATTAAACAACGTAGCACCACACGTTTGCTTTGTCTTGAAGAATACAACCCCATCATCCACACCGGCAAATTATCAGTTAATCTGATTTGCCTAATTCCTTTTTAACACTTCCCTAATCCAGTCCCCGAAGGAGGATACACTTGTGTAGACATCAGGGGTCTTGGGGTTTCTGCATCGCCGGCCAGAGAAGGAGACCACGCCTGCTGCAGCTCCATCACACACCAGAGGGCCACCTGAATCCCCCTTGAAGAGAAAACATACATGTCACTTAACAGTAGGTGTGTTTAAAAATACTTTTTTTTCCTGTGTTCAGTTTTGCTTGATCAATGACCAGCCCGTTTACTTTCTCACCCTGCAGGGGCCTTGAAAACCTCTCTCTCCTTCACTGCAAACCATTGATCTAGTGATGGGAACCGATCCCCATCTCCTACGACATGTCCGCCATGACAGCGTGGTTACGTTGACTTCCTGAAGCGTGTTGGGTTTGGTTCCGTCATCCGCTATGTCCCCCCAGCCGGCTGTGAGGCAGCGACTTCCTGTTGCCACCCTGCTTGTTTTCAGAGAGATCAGCTGCACTGCTGCACTCAGTTGTGCCCTGCCGTTCAGCTGAGATGAGGGGATTGATGATTGAGAAATACAGAAAAAACATCTGGTTTTATGGATTTTGTGCAAGCTAGAGACAATAATGAAAATGTGAAAGTGCTGTAGACAACAGTTGAAACTGTCCTCACCTTCAGGAGCCTGATGTCATTTGCAGGTTTATCATACCCGGGATGGGGAATGGATCTGACAGCTCTGAATTCCTGCTTTGTACTCTCGTTAGCTGACAGGGAATCAATGCCGAGCACAACTGTGTATGTTCTTGGAATCACAATTTAATGAAGACTAGACATTAGATATGATGTCAAGGCTGCAAATACACAGAAATCATTATCCACGTCTGTGTTCAGATGTGTGATGCTGAGAATGAACACTGACTAACTAGATTAACTTTGAGATTTAGATGGTTATTTTATCATTAATTAAACCTTTCTCAGAAGTTCTTGAGGACAAATCCTTGTCATGTGTGATGAAATATAGATATAAGGTTCAAATTTCTTAACTTGTCCTTTACTTCCATAAAAAGGATATGTTTGGACTCCGCTTCAGTGGACATGTTGAGACATTCTAACGTTGGGTTAGAAGACCAGAGATAAAGATTGGGGTCTCGGTCTACTGTGTTTTATCTAATCTTGTCTCAAACATGTGACACATGTGGTCTGTCAGAGAGTTTGTGGAAGAGTCTTTCTGTTCTCAGCTGACGGCATTTTCGCTTCCCCTCGACTTAAAGAATACTTACAATTTTGGTACGAATATATTAGTTTGGATACATTTGATTTGCTTTTGTTAATTGTCAAACCAGCAGTTTATGAGGTCATTCTTACTCTTTGTGTTCAGTGGTTCAACAGGAAATCCACAACAGACTAATTTCAGTGCAAGTCAGAATATGCACAGTTTTTGCATGACGTCATCATCACTGTCAGTATATATCCTGCTCGCTGTACATTATTGTTAAAAATGTATAGAGTACAATGTATATATCTATACCCTGTCTTCGTCTTTACACAGTATTTATTATTCATTTCATTCCACTAGTCCAAACTTGCCACCACTATAATCATATAGTAATTTAATACTGTATTATAAATACAATGATAACTAATTATTTTTGTACCATTCTTTAACCTAACCAAGTTTTTAGTTGTCCTGGTCCCTCGCTGTATGTCTATTTCTAAGTAAGTGCACTGAGAGCAATTTAATACCAGAGTCAATATCCTTGTATGTGCAGACATACTCGGCCCGATTGTGATTCTTTGTTTCCTCAGAGAATCTCAAATTCAGACAGAAGTACGTTTTTGAGCTTACTCATCAATCTTACAATGAGCTGCCGTGAGCACAAAGTCTTCTCTCACCAGTGCTCCCCCACAGTTATGGCGACCTCGGAGTTGCAGCGAAGCCATGTAGGGGCGTGAGTGGGGGGCGGCATCTCTACCGCCAACAATATGAGAACCATCAGCTCCTGAAACACAAAATGCATCATTATTCAATTATCATAATCCAACTTAATTCATATTTAGCTTTTCAATTTTTTTTACCATATACAGAAACCAGAAAGAAAAAATTGCTGCTTGTTTGATTCAGGATTTTATCATTAAGAAGGTGTAGCTCACCATTTAGGACAAAGACCAGCAGGAGTAGGAAACTGATCGCCATGGTCCCTCCTCTGATCTGCCTTCCGCTCTTGGTTTTATACATTTTCTGGAGAAGAAAACCTCTTGCTTATTTTGTGGTCTTTATTGCTTCAGTGAATGTGCTAACATGCTTTTTGTGAAGCTGTGACAAAAGACATGTGTTTATTTTCCAAACAGAGTTTCATAATTGAGGTTCCTCAAAGCCAAATGGCCTTAATCGCCTGACAAAGCACAGAGTTGTTCCTCCTCTCAGGCACTATTACTTCTATGGCTGAGCCATTTAGGCAATTAAAGTTGAACTTGCATATTAGTGTGGAGCGGATGGACGCCACTGTTGCTCCTCCACATCGGCCATCACATCATGTCAAGCTGCTCGTTCAAACTATCTTGTGCAACTCACTTCTATTATCAACAGTAACATTAATAACCATCATTTACTACAATATGCTACAGCGGGAAAAAATACAAATATATCTACTTTAATAATTTTGGACTAATGAAGCATTGCAACTTTTTAAAATGATAGAAAAATATGTTATTGTAAATCTTTACTTTAGAAACTACAGCAATTGGTGACAGTGATGAGTTGAAGTTCATACTCTTTTTCAGCAAAGTTCAACACTTAAGATGAATGGAAATTTATCAGATAAATATGGCCTTTGTTATTGCTTAATTAATGACGGTTACATCAGTTTCCTCTTTTCTACAAGGTTACATTACTTGTGGTTAAAAAACAGTTTTGAAGAAGGAATGTGGTTTTGAGTCATGCAACATACCACGGCCTGAAACTGAACTCATCTGTTGGAAACAGAAAGTACATCTTTATTAAATTCACCAGAAAAACTGTAGTAAACTTTGATGAATGTTCTTGTTGAATATGATGTGAGTCAGGAAAGAACAGCATTTTAACGCTGTTGAATTTGTATTGGGCTCAAGTAAACACAGGAAAAACTATTACATTTTTTATTGACTTGTGATCTAAAGAATGTTATCATAGGAAACAAATTAAGACAATGTTTTAAGGTATTTTGCAACAAACACTGAAAGAGTGACTTAGACACAAACATATTTCCCCTCAGGCAACATTAATTAATCAGAAGGAAGGGAAGAAAGGAAATAAAGAAAATGCATGAAAAACAAATTATTAGATTGTATAAACACACATACAAGCACATGCATACACACTCATGAATTAAAATGAATAGAAATAACAACAATACATGCACAAAAAAAAAAGAAGAAAAGGAAAAAAATGGATAAGGACTCTAACCCTAACCCTCAAATGAATGTAAAAATGATTAGTTAGTTTGCAAACATTCTAGACAATGAGAAGGAATTTTGATTGATATTTATGCAGGTATCATATGATAGTCTATAGTCTATGGCAGAGGTCACTAACAGGCGGACCGCGGTCCGGGTCCGGACCCAGAAGCCGTCCCGTACGGACCTGGACCTACATTGTCGTGTTCTTTTATCCTTAGGTAGAGAGAAGAGTCGGTCTTGGTTCAAAAAGTATTTATTTAGAAGCAATGAAAAGCTACAACATAGCTATGGGCACTCAACGTACAGCCCCAGGCCGTCTAATACCGCCGGGGAAGTCTAGAGTCGCCCCGAACGGACGGCGGGTGCAATATTTATAATAGTAGGTAGAACTTCATTGGTCAATAACGAGGGGGAGTCACCGAGGCTGGTCCCAGCCTCTAGGCACTGGAATCCGCCAATGATGAGGAGCCGCTCCCAGTTTCGTCCCTCCTTTGATAGTAGCTGGGCAAATCTTCACATTCTGACAGTGTTTGGTTTGGTGTTTTAAAACAAGCCTTTATCCGGCTGAAGCCTTGTGAGTCTTCAGTATGGCATGCACATTTTCTAGACAAAACAACGCCTTTCCTATCTCTCCTCCAGACCCTAGTGGCAGCTGCTTGAATTCTTTCTCAGGGTATGTCACAGTTTCTTTAGAAAACAGTGCATTCATGTATGTGTGATGTTTGTATAAAGCTAATGGAGTTTAGGCTGTAATATAGTAAGTTAGGTATGAGAACAAGTTAAAGTACAGTGTATTGTATGCCACAGATGTACAGTCTTCTCAAACAGGCATTATCAGACAGGTGCAAGACTGAACTGCGATGTGACGCACACACACACACAACAACCCACTTCAAGATTAAAACCAGCCAGCAACGGCTACTAACAGTCACTATGTGAAGGCCACACATTCTCCCACATATTCAGCCCAAACTGCCTCTGCCCCACCCCTGTCTAACATACTGCATTTGTTTAGAGTTCAGTTTCATTGCCATCTTCACAGACACACACACATTAATTCTTTCTGTTAAGGTACAAACATGGTGCGCGTAAAATCGATACTTTTCGGGGCTATAGTGTTTAATTATATTATTAAAATCCTAACAACAGCCAAAACAGAAGGTTATGATTTAAAATCTGACGGGGCGCTTCTATTTGTAACCGGCGCAGCTTTTGTAGTCTTTACGGTAGTGGTTTAGCGGATGAGGAAACGCACAGACCAATTGCATGCGAGTTAAGCCATCCCACGTGATACTACTCAGCCAATCAAGTCTGTGCATTCCCGGCGGTAAACATTGCGACTCTACAGTGCGGACAGATGAGAGAGTTAGAGACAAGTTACACATGAAAAGACGGTAGAAAGAAAAAGAAAGATAGAGATACAGGTAGAGAAAACAAAGGGAGAGATACAGAGGAGTGAGACGGAGAAAGTTGAGAAACAGAGGAGTGAGCCGGAGAAAGTTGAGAAACAGAGGAGTGAGCCGGAGAAAGGGAGAGAAACAGAGGAGTGAGCCGGAGAAAGGGAGAGAAACAGAGGAGTGAGCCGGAGAAAGTTGAGAAACAGAGGAGTGAGCCGGAGAAAGGGAGAGAAACAGAGGAGTGAGCCGGAGAAAGTTGAGAAACAGATGAGTGAGCCGGAGAAAGGGAGAGAAACAGAGGAGTGAGACGGAGAAAGTTGAGAAACAGATGAGTGAGCCGGAGAAAGGGAGAGAAACAGAGGAGTGAGACGGAGAAAGTTGAGAAACAGATGAGTGAGATGGAGAAAGGGAGAGAAACAGAGGAGCGAGACGGAGAAAGGGAGAGAAACAGAGGAGTGAGACGGAGAAAGTTGAGAAACAGATGAGTGAGATGGAGAAAGGGAGAGAAACAGAGGAGTGAGACGGAGAAAGTTGAGAAACAGATGAGTGAGATGGAGAAAGGGAGAGAAACAGAGGAGTGAGACGGAGAAAGGGAGAGAAACAGAGGAGTGAGACGGAGAAAGTTGAGAAACAGATGAGTGAGATGGAGAAAGGGAGAGAAACAGAGGAGTGAGACGGAGAAAGGGAGAGAAACAGAGGAGTGAGACGGAGAAAGTTGAGAAACAGATGAGTGAGATGGAGAAAGGGAGAGAAACAGAGGAGCGAGACGGAGAAAGGGAGAGAAACAGATGAGTGAGATGGAGAAAGTTGAGAAACAGATGAGTGAGATGGAGAAAGGGAGAGAAACAGAGGAGCGAGACGGAGAAAGGGAGAGAAACAGAGGAGTGAGACGGAGAAAGTTGAGAAACAGATGAGTGAGATGGAGAAAGGGAGAGAAACAGAGGAGTGAGACGGAGAAAGGGAGAGAAACAGAGGAGTGAGACGGAGAAAGGGAGAGAAACAGGAGTGAGACGGAGAAAGGGAGAGAAACAGGAGTGAGACGGAGAAAGGGAGAGAAACAGAGGAGTGAGACGGAGAAAGGGAGAGAAACAGATGAGTGAGATGGAGAAAGGGAGAGAAACAGGAGTGAGACAGAGAAAGGGAGAGAAACAGAGGAGTGAGACGGAGAAAGGGAGAGAAACAGGAGTGAGACGGAGAAAGGGAGAGAAACAGAGGAGTGAGACGGAGAAAGGGAGAGAAACAGATGAGTGAGATGGAGAAAGGGAGAGAAACAGGAGTGAGACAGAGAAAGGGAGAGAAACAGAGGAGTGAGACGGAGAAAGGGAGAGAAACAGACGAACAAAGTGGGGGAGTGGGATATAAGAGGGGAAGAAAGTGATTCTAAAACTGTTCAATTGTTGAGATGTGTTGAGATTTATTATCTGTAAAATTGGTTGAGACTTTTGAGTCAAGATGTGAAACAGAAAAAGGGAAATTCAAGCTTTTGCTCCCTTTATTTTATTTTTCTGAAGTTAAGCCCTTTATTTCAACATACACAATTTTCGCATTTTATTTATTTTCTCTTATTTTGAAATGCAGCCCTACTTTTATTTAGTTAATGAGAGAACATTATACATATCTGCAATCATACATATATGTTCAGTTCTATGTTACGTTCTATGTCAAAGTTTTTGAATCGTACTGAATTCATTTGATTTGACAGTCAGGTATTTAGTACATGCAGATGTTGATACAACTACTAGGCTACTTAAATATATATATCACACTAAATAGTTAAACATTATGATCTTCCGGACCTTTGCTTCAAGACATTTTCTCTAACTGGACCTCTTTACATTTTAGTTGAATACCCCTGGTCTATGGGGTTTAAATCCTACTCGAGCCCAAATGTCTTTGTCTCCTTCAGTATCATATCATCATATCACACTTCATTTTTTACTCTCCCATAAAAGCACAACTAAAACATTTGTCTCGAGATATTTGAGCTGATTTTTACACCCAAACACCCAATTTGCTGGGGATAGAACAGAACACACACACCAGTGGCTGAAGTTTGCCTTTTTACCTCCACCAATGAGGTCATATTTTCATCTGTATCTCCATTAAGCCCCTCCCCATTCCATGAATTTTATTTGATCACTTTCTTTAACATTGCAATATTCAGCCTTTCTCAACTTTTTTGTAAATTTCTCAGAGGAATAATTCTTGATGAAAAAAATCAAATGCAAAATCAAGACTCTTTTTTGTAAATGAACTCTGGAGAGTCCACTGAAACATGCATTAGAGTTCTGTAGCAAACTGCAGTAGATGAAACACAGCCAACCATTATTTGATCATTAGAGGGCGCCAAACAAAAATCCAAACAATAGGTCTGTTATCCTTCTACAAATGATTCATTGTGCAGCAATTCATTATTGCCTCAACTTATCCATATCTCTGTATCAGATGTGCTACAGAATGAGTCATTTAAGTTTTAGGCCTGACCTCATATGTCTTCTCCTTTCAGTGTTGATAAAAATATAATATATAATAAGAACATTAAATAATTTGCTAAAAATAGAGTATTTAACTCACTCTGGGAACTTGTGTGACTTTCCTGTATGTTCTTGTAAAGAAGATAAAGATCATAAAACATGTGAAACACACACAACTGTGGCCGAGGGGGTAGAGCGGTTGTCCTCTAACCAGTAGGTCGGCAGTTTAATCAATGTCTCCCCCATCTGCATGCTGAAGTGACCTTGGGCAAGATGCTGAACCCTGAATTACCCCTCATAGAAAAACCATGATCATAGATGCACTGTATGAATGTGTCTGAATGGATGAATGGCAATTACCTGTACAGTGAAGCGCTTTGAGTGGTCATCAAAACTAGAAAAGGGCTATAACAATACAGACCATTCACCATGTTTCTTTATTTTACATTTTCAGTTAAAGACTCATCACAACATTTGTGGAGAGGAGATACATGTATCTTAAAGCAACACCATGTAACTTTTACTTAGCAGCAGCGCCCTCTGCAGCCACATATGCTGAGTACGTTTCCTCAAATAGGGTAAAAACATTCTGTTGACTGGATCTCTGACTGCGTTAACCCACTCATGAGCTGAAACAGTGGATATTACCCATGCCCCCCAGCTTCCTGAACCAGAGGAGATGCCACTTTAACAAATACACTGAACTCTGTTTGGAATTTTTCATATTCTTTGCTGAATACCAAAGATAACCACATTTTTACTGACTTCTAAGTGTTTGAACTGATCTACAGTTCAGCATTAGTTCTGTTGCTCCAACATTCTGAGACGAAACCCCTTTTTAAATTTGTAACACATATTTTAATTAGATAATAATACTTTACTTGTACATTGCACCTGGTAGACCGTAAGCACCTGAGAGCCTTCCATAGAAATTATTTTCAAATTGTATTTGTTTAATTTCTGTCTAAATACATATACTTCCTGGTGTGGGGCGCGGCAAAATGGATGTGAATGTGGGTCCTTAAACTTTTGGCAACCACGGAACCTGAGACTGCTCTTTAATTGGTTGTTGTGGATTTTCCAGAGGCTCTCTGCGCCCCAGACACTCCCACTTTTATTTCCAGCAAATAGGTATTAATTTACGGGTTTTTTTGTCTACTGTGATTGGTCGACCCTCACAGGTAAATCGCCTCTCACTTAATTACTTCTGCTGGGAGCTGACCAGCAAAGATATGGTGACCTCAAGTGGAACTGTGTAATCTCTTTACAAAAACACCCTTTCACAAGGCGTTCACTCGAAGAAAAAAATTGATCTTGGTGCAGATCGCCCGATTGACAGATTCAGCAGCCGGCAATTTATGAGGACTTAAATCCGGGGCTCCTGCCGCTCCAGTCTGTTTGCCACCACAATCATTGGCATATCTACCACTCTCAGCTCATCAACAACTTTACTAGGACATCTTGTGGAACCCTCTCCAGTTACACAGCACTCTCCCTTTTTATTATAGATTCATTTGAAGACTTCTAACACAGACAAGAAGAAAACAGACGGGTGGAGAAAGTACTTAAATGTCTTTCTCAAGCAAAAGTACAAATAAACAGACAAAAATCTTACTAAGTTAAAGCAAAAATACATTTTCTACTTGACCAAAAGTAAGTAAGTACTTGGTTTTAAAATACTTAAAGTAGTAAAAGTACTTGTAGAGAGTAGCCTATTCCGAATGCAATGGTCTACTTGAATTCGGGAATAGGTTACTAGATTAATCTATTACATCTTTAACTGTATAACGGTATTCTGTTTAAGACAAGAATGGTACTGACTCTGTCATATTAACAAAGAATGTTGCAGATGTTTCTACTGAGAATATTTACATTGTCATATTATTTAGTGACTGTGTCTCAGCGGTGGCCTCGGTGAGAGCTGCTGCTCTGATTGGATCAATGGACTAATTCCACTATTATTATTGATTACTTTCCAAAATATAAAAGAAATACATGAATTGAACTTAAATGCAATGTTTTTTTGAAATGTAGGGAAGTAGAAAGTACAGATACTTGCTGATATATGTAGTAAAGTAAATGTGAAAGGTACCTGAAAATAAATCGACTAAACACAGATACATAAAGAAAATGTACTTTTGTTACATCCCACCACTATTCAAAAAATACATCCTTGAGCAAGAAGCACAGAAGTAAAATCTGAGCCCTTAAAAAATAAATAAGTAAATATAAAATCAACATTCATATAAATTAAACCAATGGTGGAATTAATAAAACAAATGTTAAAATAAATCAATCTCAGCATGTAGAATATATAGATAAGACTCTAGCACCGGTGCTAGTGCATAATACAAAATATTGCTACTTCTGCCAAACAGTTTATGTTTTCATCTGCATCAAGCTGATGATCCAGTTCATTTCTGTATAAAGTTGTGTTTTTCAACATTATAGTTGATTTCTGAGATAATTATTATGGATCCTGATGAGAAAAATCAGTCACGTTTCGGGACTGATATTTACGAGTGTGTACGATTTGGTGCAGATCCAAATACAAATCTGGATCTAGCGAACTTAAATGTGGTTTTATAAAGGGACGGTTGAGCCTTGGTGGAGGTATACACACTCTACTGACAGCATTTGAATCAACTGATACAAATACTGCTGCAGAACCTAAGCACTGATCATTAAATGTAAACTCAGACCCACGCTTGTGCATCTTTAAAAAAGCATTTTCAGTTCATTTTCATGAGCGTTTGTAAATGTGAACATCTGCATTTACTGATGTTTTATAGGCTGTCATACCTGGTCCCAGCTGATAACGATAAAATTATCGACATTATCGACACTGAACAAAACTTTGAACCATCAAACATTATTTTTCCAGAGCTGACAACAGATTTCATGGCTTTATTCATTTTTAAAACAATACAGAAATGTGTGCAATGTAATTTACACAACACTTTCATGCTAACTTTATTTCCGTGTTCAGTTTGGTATACTTTGAAAATGTATGATGTAAAGAATTTTGCGTGACCCATTTCAAAACAAAAAGTGCCAACTGAAAAACAAAACCACAGCACTGCACAGATATTAAACAACGTAGCACCACACGTTTGCTTTGTCTTGAATAATACAACCCCATCATCCACACCGGCAAATTATCAGTTAATCTGATTTGCCTAATTCCTTTTTAACACTTTCCTAATCCAGGCCCTGAAGCAGGATACACTTGTGTAGACATCAGGGGTCTTGGGGTCTCCGCATTGCTTACCAGAGAAGGAGACCACGCCTGCTGCAGCTCCATCACACACCAGAGGGCCACCTGAATCCCCCTTGAAGAGAAAACATACATGTCACTTAACAGTAGGTGTGTTTAAAAATACTTTTTTTTCCTTTGTGCAGTTATGCTTGATCAATGTCCAGCCCGTTTATTATTCTCACCGTGCAGAAGCCTTGAAAACCTCTCTCTCCTTCACTGCAAACCATTGATCTAGTGATGGGAACCGATCCCCATCTCCTACGACATGTCCACCGTGACAGCGTGGTTACGTTGACTTCCTGAAGCGTGTTGGGTTCGGTTCCATTATCCGCTATGTACCCCCAGCCGGCTGTGAGGCAGCGACTTCCTTTTTTCACCCTGCCTGTTTTCAGAGAGATCAGCTGTACTGCTGCACTCAGTTGTGCCCTGCCGTTCAGCTGAGATGAGGGGATTGATGATTGAGAAATACAGAAAATACATCTGGTTTTAGCTAGAGACAATACTGAAAATGTGAAAGTGCTGTAGACAACAGTTGAAACTGTCCTCACCTTCAGGAGCATGATGTCATTTGCACGGTTATCATACCCGGGATGGGGAAAGGATCTGACAGCTCTGAATTCCTGCTTTGTACTCTCGTTAGCTGATAGGGAATCAACGCCGAGCACAACTGTGTATGTTCTAGGAATCACAATTTAATGAAGACTAGACATTAGATATGATGTCAAGGCTGCAAATACACAGAAATCATTATCCACGTCTGTGTTCTGATGTGTGATGCTGAGAATGAACACTGACTAACTAGATTAACTTTGAGATTTAGATGGTTATTTTATCATTAATTAAACCTTTCTCAGAAGTTCTTGAGGACAAATCCTTGTCATGTGTGATGAAATATAGATATAAGGTTCAAAGTCCTTAACTTGTCCTTTACTTCCATAAAAAGGATATGTTTGGACTCCGCTTCAGTGGACATGTTGAGACATTCTAACGTTGGGTTAGAAGACCAGAGATAAAGATTGGGGTCTCGGTCTACTGTGTTTTATCTAATCTTGTCTCAAACATGTGACACACATGTGGTCTGTCAGAGAGTTTGTGGAAGAGTCTTTCTGTTCTCAGCTGACGGCATTTTCGCTTCCCCTCGACTTAAAGAATACTTAAAATTGTGGTACGAATATATTAGTTTGGATAAATTTGATTTGCTTTTGTTAATTGTCAAACCAGCAGTTTATGAGGTCATTCTTATTCTTTGTGTTCAGTGCTTCAAAAGGAAATCCACAACAGACTACTTTCAGTGCAAGTCAGAATATGCACAGTTTTTGCATGACGTCATCATCACTGTCAGTATATATCCTGCTCGCTGTACATTATTGTTAAAAATGTATAGAGTACAATGTATATATCTATACCCTGTCTTCGTCTTTATACAGTATTTATTATTCATTTCATTCCACTAGTCCAAACCAGCCACCACTATAATCATATATTAATTTAATACTGTATTATAAATACAATGATAACTAAATAGAGTATAATTATATCTAAATATTTTTGTACCATTCTTTAACCTAACCAAGTTTTTAGTTGTCCTGGTCCCTCGCTGTATGTCTATTTCTATGTAAGTGCACTCAGAGCAATTTAATACCAGAGTCAATATCCTTGTATGTGCAGACATACTCGGCCCGATTGTGATTCTTTGTTTCCTCAGAGAATCTCAAATTCAGACAGAGATTGTCATTATGAAGTTGTGGAAAATACGTCACTTTAAAATGATTCAAAATCCGAAGGTATTTGTTATGGTTGTTGTTGTTGTAAGAAGTACGTTTTTGAGCTTACCCACGAATCTTACAATGAGCTGCCGTGAGCACAAAGTCTTCTCTCACCAGCGCTCCCCCACAGTTATGGCGACCTCGGACTTGCAGCGAAGCCATGTAGGGGCGTGAGTGGGGGGCGGCATCTCTACCACCAACAATATGAGAACCATCAGCTCCTGAAACACAAAATGCATCATTATTCAATTATCATAATCCAACTTAAATCATATGTAGCTTTTCATTTTTTTTTTTCATATACAGAAACCAGAAAGAAAAAATTGCTGCTTGTTTGATTTTGAATTTTATCATTAAGAAGGTGTAGCTCACCATTTAGGACAAAGACCAGCAGGAGTAGGAAACTGATCGCCATGGTCCCTCCTCTGATCTGCCTTCCGCTCTTGGTTTTATACATTTTCTGGAGAAGAAAACCTCTTGCTTATTTTGTGGTCTTTATTGCTTCAGTGAATGTGCTAACATGCATGTGTTTATTTTCCAAACAGAGTTTCATAATTGAGGTTCCTCAAAGCCAAATGGCCTTAATCGCCTGACAAAGCACAGAGTTGTTCCTCCTCTCAGGCACTATTACTTCTATGGCTCAGCCATTTAGGCAATTAAAGTTGAACTTGCATATTAGTGTGGAGCGGATGGACGCCACTGTTGCTCCTCCACATCCGCCATCACATCATGTCAAGCTGCTCGTTCAAACTATCTTGTGCAACTCACTTCTATTATCAACAGTAACATTAATAACCATAATTTACTACAATATGCTACAGCGGGAAAAAATACAAATATATCTACTTTAATAATTTTGGTCTAATGAAGCATTGCAACTTTTTAAAATGATAGAAAAATATGTTATTGTAAATCTTTACATTAGAAACTACAGCAATTGGTGACAGTGATGAGTTGAAGTTCATACTCTTTTTCAGCAAAGTTCAACACTTAAGATGAATGGAAATTTATCAGACAAATATGGCCTTTGTTATTGCTTAATTAATGACGGTTACATCAGTTTCCTCTTTTCTACAAGGTTACATTACTTGTGTTTAAAAAACAGTTTTGAAGAAGGAATGTGGTTTTGAGTCATGCAACATACCACGGCCTGAAACTGAACTCATCTGTTGGAAACAGAAAGTACATCTTTATTAAATTCAACAGAAAAACTGTAGTAAACTTTGATGAATGTTCTTGTTGAATATGATGTGAGTCAGGAAATAACAGCATTTTAACGCTGTTGAATTTGTATTGGGCTCAAGTAAACACAGGAAAAACTATTACATTTTTTATTGACTTGTGATCTGAAGAATGTTATCATAGGAAACAAATTAAGACAATGTTTTAAGGTATTTTGCAACAAACACTGAAAGAGTGACTTAGACACAAACATATTTCCCCTCAGGCAACATTAATTAATCAGAAGGAAGGGAAGGAAGGAAATAAAGAAAATGCATGAAAAACAAATTATTAGATTGTATAAACACACATACAAGCACATGCATACACACTCATGAATTAAAATGAATAGAAATAACAACAATACATGCACAAAAAAAAAGAAGAAAAGGAAAAAAATGGATAAGGACTCTAACCCTAACCCTCAAATGAATCGGAGAAAGGGAGAGAAACAGAGGAGTGAGACGGAGAAAGGGAGAGAAACAGAGGAGTGAGACGGAGAAAGGGAGAGAAACAGAGGAGTGAGACAGAGAAAGGGAGAGAAACAGAGGAGTGAGACAGAGAAAGGGAGAGAAACAGAGGAGTGAGACGGAGAAAGGGAGAGAAACAGACGAACAAAGTGGGGGAGTGGGATATAAGAGGGGAAGAAAGTGATTCTAAAACTGTTCAATTGTTGAGATGTGTTGAGATTTATTATCTGTAAAATTGGTTGAGACTTTTGAGTCAAGATGTGAAACAGAAAAAGGGAAATTCAAGCTTTTGCTCCCTTTATAAAATTTTTCTGAAGTTAAGCCCTTTATTTGAACATGCACAATTTTCACATTTTATTTATTTTCTCTTATTTTGAAATGCAGCCCTACTTTTATTTAGTTAATGAGAGAACATTATACATATCTGCAATCATACATATATGTTCAGTTCTTTGTTACGTTCTATGTCAAAGTTTTTGAATCGTACTGAATTCATTTGATTTGACAGTCAGGTATTTAGTACATGCAGATGTTGATACAACTACTAGGCTACTTAAATATATATATCACACTAAATAGTTAAACATTATGATCTTCCGGACCTTTGCTTCAAGAAATTTTCTCTAACTGGACCTCTTTACATTTTAGTTGAATACCCCTGGTCTATGGGGTTTAAATCCTACTCGAGCCCAAATGCCACATATGCTGAGTACGTTTCCTCAAATAGGGTAAAAACATTCTGTTGACTGGATCTCTGACTGCGTTAACCCACTCATGAACTGAAACAGTGGATATTACCCATGCCCCCCAGCTTCCTGAACCAGAGGAGATGCCACTTTAACAAATACACCAAACTCTGTTTGGAATTTTTCATATTCTTTGCTGAATACCAAAGATAACCACATTTTTACTGACTTCTAAGTGTTTGAACTGATCTACAGTTCAGCATTAATTCTGTTGCTGGGCCTGATTCTGGCAATTTAAACTGCAACTATCAGTTGGTTACGCTTTTCTCATCGGAGATAACCAAAGCTTTATAGAGCAAGAAAAAGCATTCAAGGAGAGGAGTGCCACTATTCTCCATATTCCATGTGTCTGTACCATCAATCTAATTTTGAAGCTGCTAAGGTTATTCTAAGGTAAAAAAAATTGCGTAGTGTTGCTTATTGTCTTTTTTATGGAAGGACAGGAAGCACCTGGCAGAATCCTTTGTTTGTGTCATATCCACCTACCAGTGGTGGCTTGTTAATACAGGGTGGGGGTGCCGTGCCCTCCAACACTCTGAGACGAAACCCCTTTTTAAATATGTAAGACATATTTTAATTTGATAATAATACTTTACTCGTACAATGCACCTGGTAGACCGTAAGCACCTGAGAGCCTTCCATAGAAATTATTTTCAAATTGTATTTGGTTAATTTCTGTCTAAATACATATACTTCCTGGTGTGGGGCGCGGCAAAATGGATGTGAATGTGGGTCCTTAAACTTTTGGCAACCACGGAACCTGAGACTGCTCTTTAATTGGTTGTTGTGGATTTTCCACAGGCTCTCTGCGCCCCAGACACTCCCACTTTTATTTCCAGCAAATAGGTATTAATTTACGTTTTTTTTTGTCTACTGTGATTGGTCGACCCTCTCAGGTAAATCGCCTCTCACTTAATTACTTCTGCTGGGAGCTGACCAGCAAAGATATGGTGACCTCAAGTGGAACTGTGTAATCTCTTTACAAAAACACCCTTTCACAAGGCGTTCATTCGAAGAAAAAAATTGAACTTGGTGCAGATCGCACGATTGACAGATTCAGCAGCCGGCAATTTATGAGGACTTACATCCGGGGCTCCTGCTGCTCCAGTCTGTTTGCCACCACAATCATTGGCATATCTACCACTCTCAGCTCATCAACAACTTTACAAGGACATCTTGTGGAACCCTCTCCAGCTACACAGCACTCTCCCTTTTTATTATAGATTCATTTGATGACTTGTAAGTTAAAAAGTTTATTTTATGTTAAAACGCATCTACGGTAGAGGCAAGTAAAATAGGATAAGCGAGAGATTCACTGTAGAAACTAGAATCACCACACTGCTGTTGTAGGCCTCCGCCAACCAGTGCAGTTTCTACAAGGTCACTGTAACCTTTACATTTGACAACTAATCAGATAATCTTTGAGTCAAAGTACAACTGATCAAAGTTGAGATATTACATTCAAGAGGTCAAAAACATTTTTTCTGAAGCCACCGTGACCTTGAACTATAACCACTGAATCGAATCAGTTCATCCTTGAGTCCAAGTGAATATTTGTACTAAATTTGAGGAAATTCACGTTCTTGCGATATCACGTTCACGGTAATGGGACGGACAACCCGAAGACATAATGCCTTCGGCCACTGGTTGTCGCCAGCGCAGAGGCATAAAAATATCGTGTAGTGGTACATTTTTGGGACCGAAATAAGACTTTTGCTAAACAAGTTTCTCAGATAAGGAAATCCCTCGCAGCTGAACAGAGGCCTAATGTGGCACATGTATAGGAGTAAGCACATTTAACCCTTTGATACACAAGCTATGGAAATCCCTTCTAATGCACAACATGGGTCAACAATGACCCGTATTCATTTCCTATGTTATTTCGTGCATGGCTGAGTATTTCTTTGCTTTATCTTTGAAATCAATTTATTTCGTAATTTAATATTCTAAGTATTCAGTGGAGGGGTGCTCGTTCCAGTAAGACCCACTCTGACTCAGTCTATTGGACTGGGTGTGAGTTTCTTCTTCAGACGATTCATCGGATGAGTTTTCTATGTCATCAAAGGAGCCTTCTTCATTTAGGACAGCTGGATTCCAAGACACACCCACAACTCCAGCTTGATACTGCTTGACAAAGCTCACTAAAGAATTTATTTGAACTCTGTGACAAAGTAGATGAACCACAGAAACCACAGTATCGCATGTGATCATCAGTGCTCTCACAGTTATGAAACAAATGCTTAAAAAAGTCCTTTCATTATTAATGAACAGCTAACAGGTAAGCTTGGTTTTTTGGTTGATTTATGTGACCATAATCCAAAAAATGGGATACTTTATACAAATATAACCATGCAATCAAACATACACACTTATTGGTAATTGCATGTTAGTTAAAGCAGCAAAACAAATCTCTATCTCATATCTGTGTTGTTTTTCAGTAGGACATTAGAAATCCATCTTTCATATTCTTTACATGAGCAGTTGGATCTGTTCTGTAGAGAGCAGAGCCTTTTCAGTGCAAAATTAAATTTAAATATATATTCTTCATCAAACTTACCCTGAAAAACATTTGTGAATATCACATAAGAATGTTTTTCTTTCTTTATTTAGAATAGAAGACTGGCTAATACAGATGTCCAGTTGTCAATACAAGAACAGTATATAAAACCAGACTGAGGATGAAGATATAGAACATAAACAGAAAACAAAAGGACAAAATAAATTAACAGAAGGTAAGAAAGAGGTCTAGTCAGGAAATAAAAGGGTGTGTGAGCCCAGACATTATGGTGAGTAAATAATGATTTATAATGTTTTTATCTGTGAACTATTCCTTTAAGTTATCCGGGGCATTTTTGCCCTGTATGATTTCACTCCCTGGTGCTTACAGAGTAAACAGAAGTAAAGTTCAAGCCTGTATGACACAGAGTAAAAATTTGTTTTGGCCATCTCATCATTTTGTCTAAAACATGTCAGAGGGTGAAACAGCAGAACCTTCTGTAAGCATGCATTGTGCCGGTAGCAGATTAACCCTAAGTTAACCTTTATATACAGCAGTGTGCTCAAGAAGTGTCCCTGTGGTTTTCCTTTTCTTCATCTCGACTTCTTTAGCCATATCCTCTCTGCAACAGTGCATTACAGTAATAGGTACATGTGGTCAGTGAAGAAATTAGTGGTCATGCAGTATTGCCTTTGTTGCAGTGAATTCAAAGCTTGTGGTTCTTCTGCACTTTTTTTTTTCAACACTTTCATCATTTTCCCAGTAAATAATTCATGGCAATGGATAAAAAAAAAAAAGAGGATATCATACCAATAATTACATTTTAAGGGGACTGTTTGGCCGGGGCATGTGCTCTACTGAGGGCTATTTGATGAATTGAACTGAAAGATAAAAATCCTTGGTTCTGAATCTACTGTTTAAATATGACCTTTGAGCTGTTGTTGGTTTTGACAGTGTGATGCTGTACACCAAAACTCAATTAGCAACAGAAACCACAGTCTCAAGCTCCAAACTTGAATCTTACAGTCACATTTATGACACAAATTCTTTACTCATGGTCATTTAACCATTAACAGTGAGAGATCTGAAGAAACATTATGACTCAACCTCTGTGTTTCTCCTGACCCCAGTGGGACATGCCACTTAGTGACGTTGATTATAATCATGTGTGAATCAAGTATTCTCACTGACTGAGGATACTGTGGCTGTTTAACAAACAGGCATGAAATGTGTGCGGAGGAGTCACCCGGTGAAATGTATGGATGAACATTTTGATGAAAAAATGTGCAAATATCAAGGGCACATGAGGAAGAGCCTCAAAGCATGGAAACATGCAGTGGAGATTTTCCAGTGGTTCCTACAGTGGCAAAATATCATAAGTGAACCTTTGTAGTTCACATATATGTATAAATGTGTATAATCTGTGGTCAGAGCTTCATCAGGTTACAGTAATGAAAAAAATACCACAATCTCTTCTGAGTAATAACACAAAAAAATCTAGTACTTCTTTTCATCTCCACATCATTCAAAAAAGACTTTCAATAAAGAATAATTCAAAAAATTCCAATTCAAAAAAGCTTGGAATTAGATACAAGTCACTGGAAGCAACTGGAAGATAGTCACCAGTCCACAGTGAGACAAGCTGTCTATGAATGGATATGAGTTAGTTCTGCGGCGAGTGGTGGGCGCCCAGTTAACGTGGTTTCAGTGGAATGACACAAAATGCACCGTGAGGGGAAGAAAAAAAAGACAGTCAGTGTTGTAACAACCCATGAGTCTACCATTTAGAAATCAGGATGCATGTGACTTCTTCTTGTCATTTGCCCCACTTATCGTCCATCATTAGGCTGTAGTACTTTCAGTCAGTTGCCATATGCAGTGTATTGCAGTGCTTTTCAAAGACTAGATAAAAACTATAGCACATTAATGTTTTTATTATTATTTAATCGACAGAACTTTGTTTATTCAATAATCTGCTCATATGGTGGTACGTGATTTTACTGTTTCCCTTTTTCAATCATAAATCCACCTCCGCTCCAGCCTCACACTTTTGTGTCATGTATTGTAAGAACTGTTAACAACCCTAGTTGTTAAATTTAACCTTAACGCATCGTCTCTTTACACATCACCATTTAGAAACCATCAATGTAGTAACATATAGAGCTCCACTGATAGTTACATTGGTCAGTTCTTCGTAATGTCCAGTAGAGGGGGCCAGAGTTCGTTATAAGACTTTTTAAGTTACTCTGCTTTTGACCATCAGAAGGAGCCACCCTTCCATCAGTACAAATTTAAAATGAATTGAGCCGTCTAATGAATGTTACTGCCTGCAGCCCTCTGACCTCTGTGGTACATTCAAATAACCCATTTCAAGCAAAACAGTTTGAATGCAATCCAATACAAATACTTAATATTTATTATGAGGGACAAGGTATAGAAATTATTCATGCTGCTGTGGACTGATATTCAGAAACAGAAATACTTGAAAGTAATGATTTTTAAATCAACACACTTATTAGATTAGTTTGATGAATGAAGCAAAGACCAAGAATAACCAGAGAAGCTCTTTGAATTCATGCTTTCATATCATTACAAAGAATTTATATTCCTCTCTTTTACAGTTGCTATCTCCATCAGCATTAATCTACAAAATAATGATGGCGTCACAGACTATTTGGTTTCCCGTGATCTGTCGGATTGATGATCCAGTAAACTGGCCTTAAAAAGAGCTTGTGACAACAACCACAGCAGAGTTTTCCTGAGGTTTTCAAGCTCTGAGACGAAACTGTACATTGCAGAGCTTCTCTCGATTCAAGCCTCAATTCTGTCGCCACTGAGTCTGGTGCTGAGGGTGGAGAAGTATGTTAGTCAGCATTTATAGTTAATGTACAGGCTTTGTCAATATACCGTCAAGATTTGTCCTTTGTACGCTATGTATCGATAAGAGTTTACAGTGGTTTGACTCTGTATGAATGTCCTAATGTATTGGCGGAAAAAAACTCTAAAGTTTGTATGTTTGTTACTATGAGTGGAATTACATGTTGAGGAGATGGCACTGTAAAAAATACATGGACACATGACAGAATTTGTGAGAGGTGTGTGTCAGTATGAAGCGTTTTCAAAATGGAAAAAAAAAAACTGTGATTTCTCCACATTTGAGCATTTTATTGACTATGACTCTATACAGCCCCTGTTACAAAGGACAAATAAAGAAAACAATCGAAATCATAGACAACAGATGAAAAAATACATCATAATTTAAAATCAAATTGAAATAACATATATATAAATATAAAACTGTTAAATTTGAATAATAAAAACTAAATGAATATATTAAACTTAGTATGTATATGTGTTAAAATCCATGGGTCACCTTCATATAATATTGGTCTGAAAGTCTGAACTATCCCCCAAAAATGTTCACTTCTGAAACCAACCATACCTTAGTTTAATTTGATCAGGACCGAGACCCCCCCTTTTGGTCAAGCAAAATGTTGGTCCATTGGTCCTGTCCCTGGTCCAAGGCGCCTTTCACATCTGTTAATTTGCTTGAACTGTACTACTGAACTGTAAAGTCTTAAGGTAGGTGTGAAGTGCCCATGGTCTACATGTCACTGTTAGCTTTCACAGTGTGCCTGTATGTTTTTTTAATCCATTGTATTAACCAGTAACATGACCGACTTTGACTATAGTCAGACACAAGCCAAGGATTGTAATCAAAACAAAAAACTTCTCATCTACTTTATATCAAAAAGAGTATTTTTACATGTGCTGTATGTTCAGGAAGAACATCCACCTGTTCTTCTTTGAACTGAAAAACCCCCCCTAAACTGCAGTGTTGAAGAAAAACCTCTCCATGCATGCAGTGGTGAAACACAGAGTCGGTCTTGTTTCACTGGCATGAAGAATTACTTCACACTCAGCAGGGCTTGAGGGGCAGGGTGGATAGGCTTTGGCACCGCTGGAACTTTGCATGAAGCAGCACTGACTTTGGTCTTTTCCAGCCACGAACAGCCAAAGACAACCTCATGATGTTGACTGGGACGTTGGCCAACATGTGACTGGCCCGCCTCAGCTGGCTAAACTCTATACTGCTCTGTGCCCCTTTAGGATGCCAACACCTTTTCTGTGATCTTTTATATGTGGACATTTTTGCTATTGTCTTTTCATTGCATTTATTACTATAAACTATAATGTTACATCTGTGGGATACAGACAGTGGGATAGTACCACATACAGACAGTGGGATAGTACCACATACAGAAACTGAATAAAGTGAAAGGATGAATTGAGGGCCCACACATGTCTCCCAAGGATGTGGTTAGACTACATGGTCTGTCCTTCTTTCCGCTCTCCCCCCTTTCTCCCCCCTCTTCTCTACTCTCACCCCAAATGGTTGAGAAAGTTGACCTCCGGTTCTGTTTGGTGTTTTCATCCTGTTAAAAGAGATTTAACTCTCAACAGTTGCCAAGTGCGGCTTATTGTAGGAACCATTGGGTTTCTCTCAAATATTGTATGAAAATGACCTCATGATAGAGAGTGTCTACTTGAATTGAAATGAAGGTCAATATAGATTCATCCATCCGTCAATTATCCATATCACCTATTCTTTGAGGATCGTGGGGGAGTTGGAGCCAATCCCAGCTGACATCGGCCGAGAGGCAGGGTGCATCCTGGACAGGTCGCCACCGAACTGGGATTTGAACTGGGACTGCGACAGTTCTAACCACTGCACCACCGTGTCAGTTCTTCCAATTCAGACATACAGCAGATATTGAAAAATAAAATCAGTTGATTTTATTGAACAATGTAATGCAATCAAGGGCAGCAGCAGTTTTTCATTGACGTTATAGTTATTGGTGCAAGACAGTATTATATAGCCTCATGCTGACCTCTATTTGAAATGCACATGTATCCCTGCTTTTAATATTCATATATTTGTGCTCTAACTGAGTTGGAAATGTTAAGATTGATTAAGATACCAGGTTTGTGTACGTTCAGGCATTCGGTTTAGGACATTTGCTAACACTCTTATATATTTACATTAAATTGAAGTAGTAGCAGCAGCAGTAGTTGTACATGGATGTTGGACATATTTGGCTGTTCTGTGTAAATTGCGGCCCCTTATGGCCCCTCGATTTAGAAAACTCCTAGAGCCGCCACTGTAGAGCTCACTAATTAGCACATGACATCTCGTTTGTTTAAACTCAAGTCTCTATTGGTTGGCGTAGCAACCTCACTGTGGAGTCCAGAAAGTCCCTGAAGGAATAATGAAATATCAACACATGAAGTAGAAGTTTTTTACAATAATTTAGTCTGATGTCACATACTGACACCAATGTTGTGACATCATAATACTTGTTTATTGACCCATATTAGATGTTCTCTCATCTGCTTTCCCTTCTTTTCCTTTCATTCGTTCTGATTCATCAGAGCCATCTTTCCGTTCATCTCTCGACCTCGTCCCCTGGTGTCTGGCACACTTGCAGGCATCCAGAGAATGCCTGACATGGGGTTTGGCCGGTCTGCACCACATACCTGCAGCGTGGCATGGCACAGCTTTAGGGGAATTGTGGCGCATGTGCCACTCAGCAGCCCTGTCTGATGTCCACTAAGTGGCTTCAGACATGAGCACTAATCCACTCTGTGATGAGAAGGCTGCAGCCTGATGGCTCTGCTGCAGGCTGCCAAAATTGTCCAAGCATAATCTCAGGGTCAGACAGAGCACAATGGAGACAAACCTCGAGGCTTCAAAGGGAATTATTGTAACTTCAGTGAAATTATATTTCCTTTGCAGGAATTTGACTGTGATGAATCAATTTGTTCATGTTGTCCCTCTGTTTTATGAAATCTTTATTTGGAAAAGGAGACTGAGGACCATGAACTCTGTCTTTGCCTTCTCTTATGTGCATCAGTTCACAAACACACACAGTAAATAGAGGATTTATTAAAAGACACAACATGTTAATATGAGAGTTGTTGGAAGGCCTGTGTTTTCATTTTTGACTGAGCAAAGCTAAATGACAAAATTCTATGACTTGACTGTGTTAAATCTTGGGAAACATTTTTATATCACATGGCACAGTTTCTACAAAGACACTGCTGGTTGTATCTGTTGTGCTTTGTGAACATAAAGGCTACAGCGAGTCATCTGGAAAAGACGACAAACTCATTTTTGCATCACTTCTCATTGGAATGAGAATTTAGCCGAAACACTGAATAGGTTCTGTATTCTTATTAATTTTGGTCATGAACATAGCGTGTACCCAATAACCATACACACACACACTCAAATGCACACATGCTCGCAAGCTCACATGCACTCTCTTCCATCGTCCACCCTTGAGTCCATCTATTCAGCATTATAACTTGGGCTGTTTTTGTAACAAAACAAGGCCTAATCCTAAATTCAGGGAACTGTGAATGTGCTTCAACAAATGGCAGACAAATGAGAAGGATTAGCGAGGGCCTGTGAAAGAGTGAAAGGTTTGCCATTGATCTACGGTGGTCCTGTTCTCTTTCAGGGCCACTCGGTTTGAAAACCCCACTGAGTAAGAGCATACAGGGCCACTCCAGAGCCCCCTAGGCCACCGAGAGACACACAACAGCCACAATTAGTCTCAGGAGCTGTAATGGCAATTCAATAAGCGCTTTAAAATTGTGCCTTAGTCTGACTGCCACCCCCCAACCCCTCCCAACCCTCCCATTTTCGTCTACATACATAAGATTGGTATTATGAGTGGCGAGGGGCTCTTTTTTCTTTCCCACCCACCACAGTTCTTTTCAGTCACTCCGCGAGAAAATGACCACACAGGGTTTCAAAGGTTCCAGAGGCTGTGGTTTGTTGTCGCTGAAGCAGCATGACTTGTGCCCCTGTAGATTTTGGCTAAGGCCCTCAAAATGGGCTTCAATTATTACTTTCTTCTGTCACTCAGCTGCAAATTAATTTCGAAGCATTCAAAGTAACCTTCTCTGTAAACACTCATTGGGTCATGCAGAGTACCTCCATCCAAGAAATATCTTCATGGGTGTACAGTGTTATGATCTTAGATGTGGCCTGCTGTGGAGCATATACCAGGTGCTATCTGACAGACACGAGCAACAGCATGACTCACTGTCTCAGTCCTCTCGAACATGGATCAGATCAAACACAGACCAAACACCTGTGCTCCTGACATCAACACGTCATAGCAGAGGAGGAGCTGAGGATGTCTTCTGGACAGCTGTCGTTTCCATTCTCCAACGCGCTCGTTGGGACATTCCTCGTCGATTTTGCAGTGTTTAGGTTTTTTTTCCCCCTTTGCCTCGTGATCAAAGGCCAAAGCTTTTGATCAGGACTTCCAAAGGATCCCTATTGTTTTGCTGGAGAGCACACTGACAGGACAGTGTTCGAGCAATGATAATTACAGCTCCCATTTGGTGTCCTCGGATCTGGCACCAGCAGCCAGTCGCACCCTCAGGCCAAGAAGAAAAGAGAGATTCTTGGATGGTTAAAAAGAGGAGAGAGGAGAGGTGCAGAGAAGAGATGGAGGAAACACTGACAGAGAGGCGAGTCAATCGAGGGAACAGGCAGAAAATGTGATTACCTCGTGGCGTCCATGTTTTTAGTGTGTCTGTGTCTGCTGAGGGTTGGATACCGATCATATGTTCAGAAACACCTGTGAAATTGAAATTCACTGTACTTTACTCGAGCTTTGTTCCAACAAGGAAAAAAAAAAAACTGAAATCTTATTCTTCTTTTGGTTTAAAATGAATAATAAAACATTTTGGAAAATAAACGTATTCTTTTCTTACCACTTGTTCAGTTTAGATTTAAACCTCTCTCATGTCTGTACAGTAGGCTAAGTGTGAAGCTAGAGATAGCAGACAGTTAGCTTAGCACCAAGACTGAAAACATGGGGAAATTCTTCTTTTATCCGTACACCAGCGCTTTTAAAACTCACTGATAAAAAAAAACTTTAATTAACCCACATAAAATCACATAAAGTGTAAAATGACAACTCACTGCTTTGCAGGTGCTGCACTATTTCTTGCATAGGACCACTATTTTCCTGGAGTCTCCACTTGCTTCCAGGCAACCAGAACCAGAGTTTTTGTGCTGGCATAATGAGATACGACTTGTAAATTTGGAACTACAGAGGTGCTAATATGCAGATTTTGAATAGGATACAGATATAACACTTGGAAAGAAGTGCATTTCCCAAAATATCTAACTTTTCCTTTAAATTACTTGATACTACAGTTTAAATGCAATGGTAGGACATTTACAACACAACAGCCCCTCAAGGATTCATAGTTGAGGACAATGACATTTGCATGGCAACAGTATACTCCAGACCCACATTACCATATTTGTATGCCGCACCCAGACTTTTTGAGCTGAACTACAGTGTGACTTCACGCCATTCTGACCAGACATGTACCCCGTCACAGTAATCTCACATTATGTCAGACTGAAAGGTTGGCCTTTATTCACCCCTAACAGCGACTATTCATCCCCGACTCTCCTTTCTGTTCACTGAAAGGGCTGAGTGGCCTCCTGTGCCACTGGAGGGCTCATCTGTGTGTAAATGATCTCGATGCTCGGTTGCATAGTTCATAACCACAGACCTTTCATCAGACACAGGGAGGTCCTCCACATCAACGGCTCTCCCTCTGTGAGTTTTGTCATGATTATGATGAGGAGGGGGGATTATGTCCAAGAGCTCTGATGGAGATGTTACCAACACTTAACAATCAGTGTCAGGCATACGAAAAGATTAAAATCCAATTTTAGCACTTTAAAATTATGTAAAGATGATTAAAAACCCTAACCCACAAGCAATTGAGCCATGAGTCATGATTCATTTACATTTTTTATTGAAGTTTACCAAACTCAGCATGGACCAAGGCACTCAAATGATTTTACTTTGCTGAAATAAAGATTGGTTTGTTCTGAGGATTTTGGCCTTATATACAACCTGCCAGTACTGGCCTACAACCAGAAAACAGTTTATGATAAATGAATCACAAATATCCAGTAAAATTACCATACAAAATGAATGGAATATGGGCTTGAATACAGTTAATTTTCCCCTTATTTTTTAACAGTAGGACTACAATCCAACACAAAAAGTCAACAATAACAATAAACATTAACCTTAAACATTTAAAGAGTACACAATGTTTTAAATATATTAAATGCTCTATTAGCAACAGGGTTGTTGTTGAGAAAATGTTAGCAAGACAGACGTAATAACCATTTACAACTGTGTACAAAATTAATGATGTTGTGATCTCTGATGTAACTACATTCTTTGTAATGCATTAAATGTCTCAAAACGTATATTAATTATCTCAGACCCAGAAGTGGAGATACTGATTTCTAACCTATTAGCTGTGGGCTGTTGGATGTCAGAAGCATTCTGAGAGAAACACACACATCCCAGTAGTTAGCTTTGTTACTGCTGTGTTCTTTTCACTGGTGTATGTATTTTGTTCATCTCATCTTATCCTGTAGCATCATTATATCCCAAGCAACAGTGATCACATAGATTTGTAGAAGGGCCACAGCCAGGATTTTAGAAACGATGCGGTCACTGTTACATGATAAAACATATGTGACACTGTGGTGCACAATTAATATCAAACATTTCACATGGGACATACATGGAAATCCATCAATATCGGATTTTCCTATGTGAGGTGATGATAACCATGTGCTTGAGATGAGAAATATATTCAACATGATAAATCCACATATTTATTTAAAGTATAATTATACAATATTAAAGGAGCTATATGTAAGTTTTTGCTATTGTTACAAAGCCGATCAATGTTAGCATTGATCGCTGCTTCAAAGCTACTTGCCAATGTAACAGTTCCTCGCAGCAGAAACTGAAGACGTATTATGCTCTATAGCTTGTAAACACAATGATGGCTGAAGCAGTTTAGCGGCCATCACCACCACTCGTACCTGGCAACAAGCCATGCTCAGCTAAAGTGAAAACTTACATAAGACACCTTTAAGTTTAGAAATACTGGAATCAGCTCAAGAACTAGCCACAATATGTTAGTTTTTAATTGTAGAGTGTGACCCTCCCCCCACACCCACATTGCTTAATCCCCCAAAACACCAAGGATATGACCCCAGTGTCATCAAAGGTACATATACAAATATTTTGTGTTCTGTGTTGTGCCAATGCATTTGGCCCATCCCTTATTGAGCTTTAAGGAGCTATTAGTCCCTGATTTGTAGCTACATATCTCAAAGTTCTTTTTGTTTCATAATGCTACTTCCATTTCAGATTGATAAGTATAATATGATTTCCCTTCTTATTCAGTTGAACATCTGAAATGGGGTAAAAAAGAAACCAGTGGGCCACGTTTTGTTTCCAAGCCCTGCCATCCCTTTTCAGTCCTCTTACAGTCTCTTAAAGTCACCCTAACACCACTTTACATCCACTCCAGACACACAGACGTAAACTGTAACCAGACAGATTCTTGAAGAAAGAATTATTCTACGGTATTGGACTGTGTTGCTGAACATCATTAGAAAATGAAGAAAATAACTTAAAAGTACATATCTAACTCTACAAATGTTACAGACCTCAACAAATGTACATTTATTTGACAGGAGGATGGAGTAATAAAAATAAAGATCACAGCTAGATCAACACTAGTGTGGGGAGGCAGGCGAGCCAGCCAGTTGCCGCTCAGAGTTCAGACTTGCGAAGCTAGGATGGGAGCATGGGCAGGAAATGGGTGGATGGGTGCCTTCGTCGAGCCTTGTGACCCCGCCTCGGCTTCCCACGCCCGTTAAGTGAAACAAACATCTGCCTGCCGCCATGCTTCCAACGCAGGGAGGCGTACGTGTTGTAGCCGTTCTCCTCAATGCGCTCCTTGAACTTGCAGCTCGGGTTGTACTTCACCTGTGATCAGAGGGAGATAGACATGAGATATTGAGGAGGTTATAACAGATGAGTGTACCGGCTCACGTGCTATAAGAGGCTAGTTTCCATGTATATTGTTACAGTACGATATTTTGCAGGTGTTCGTAGCTAAGGAGAGATTTTCCATGACAAATAATTTAGCTTACGTTTGTTTTTCTTAGTCCACAATGGAAATGTTCCGTCTAGAATCTATGAGTTGGTTTTCCTAAATGCAGCGCAGATACAGTAGCTGTGACATTTTGAGACAGTCTCTGAAACATCTTCCTCATCCTCATAATACTGTACAAAGCATAAAAAAAAAATGCCTTTCAAGAAACAATGTTTCGGTTACTCAGGATAATCCACAGACCTTCCAGTAAGGTTTATACTGTGACCCATTTGTAAAAGCTGACCACAGACAGAGACTGAAATATCTTCAGTAACTGGGATGTTGTTATTGGAAAAAAATATTTCACACACTTTATTGTGTTGGATTGGCCGAGGAAATCTGATATCCTAAAACTTTTAAAATTGGAGTGGCACCTGGAGCGTGCAAGGGACTCATGCGTGAGTAAGATTTGGTGAACTAACCCTTTAAGTTCTCAGATGTAGCAAAATATAACCACAAGAGATAGTGCTGCAGATAGTGCAGATTGTTATCACGCTGTCATAATGAGACACTCTCTGTGATAGCATCAGGATAGTGTGAGCTTAGCACGAATCACCTGCTCTTTTGATATGATGGGACAATGCAGAGGTAAGTAAAGGCCCAGATCTAAAGGTCTATTTCTGTCATATCTTCTGTGTTAGCTTGTTGGACACACTTGTCTTATCACTGCTGCCTGACTGATTGCTTGTCCCCGATTGCTCCTTTTTTCTAAGATCTAAATACATGAGCTAGACACCACACTTTTTACTCACCCACAAAGAGAGGTGATTACTTTTGAAAGCTTGCTGTGCAAAGCAACAATTGGCAGATGACACGCAGACCTTGAAAAGGGCCCAGCTGGCTCTTTGTCATTGCTGGTTGGGTTTCTTTTTTCTGTTCTATCTATTTTGACAGTGGAACAAGCATACTCAAACTGCAGGTATCATCAACCAGGGCCCAGGTGTACAGCCATGATTGATAGCAACTCTGAACCTTCTCTTGACGTTCCAGCAGAAGATTCCTGAGATTTCACTTCAGCAGAATCAAACATGTTTGGATAGGCACTCATTTAGGACCCCTATTCGTATGTACCTCCATCACCCTCCTCCCCTTCCCAGCCATTCCATCTTGACCTCCAGAAACAATGTTGCCAGGTTGTATACTCACCGATCCAAAGAGCGTGCCTTTCTTGGACATAGCTAAGTACAGCCCGGTGCTGACAGATTTGATGGCAACAACTCCCACACTGACAGATCGGATTTCCATCAGGCCTGGAAAATAAAAGAGAACAAGAGTCTGGGTTAGAAACATCAAGCTTTGGGAGTTCCCCATCAAAAGCCACTCTATCATTAGTGATTACAATACCACCATATGCTCTGGGGAGAGAGATCCCAAGACAAGAAAAAAAGGACACAGACAATGACCTGAGAGAGCTCACTTTTTTAGATCAACTGAGCATTTTGGTCAACAGGTGAAAGTCTGGCTATACTGGAAAAGCCAAAAAGTTATAATTATTGTGTTTAGTATCATTGCATAGTGTTGCAAATGTACCCCAATGTCCTGAACGATACAATAGAATATGTGCCACACACTTCTGTGGCAGACATGCGCAGTGTCTGAGCCTGCACATTGTCAGTCTGCCCTGCTACATGCATTCATAAAAGCCCCCTGACTCCAGATGTGACACTCCATCATGATGATACCCAGTTTTGTTTACTGGGGCACACAACGCCTGTGTCTGCTGGCCACTTAAACGGCCTCTCTCACTCACTTCACCCCGTCAAAAAGCTGGCAAGCTGGTGGGCTAATTGTTTCCTCTGGGCACTGATTGCAAACAAGTCCCATGTGGCTCTCTCTTGATCTGGTTTTTGTCTGCATACTAAAATGAAGGCACACACCCATTGTCATGGCTACGACAGGGAGATGTTTTGGAGATGACCTGAGGGCTTACCGCAGGCTCCTGAATAGAAACTAATTGCTAGAGATTTTTTTTCCTGGCTTGATTTGCCCACTTACACCTTCAAAAGCACCCTTATGTGGCCTGCTATCTGATAGCAGAGCACGGAATCTTCTTTTTACACCCCTGAAAGCCACATCTCTGCAGATAAAACATGTTATGCTGCTCCTCAAAGGCTTGGTACCGCTGGATATTTGTGAAAAAGGATTGTTGGATTTGCAAAGATGCTGTAAATGCAGCACCAGATCACGGGACTGGAGGGCATATTGACCCAAAGCTGTTAGGAAATGAAGGAGTGATAAAAGCTGTACCCAACTGACTAACCCCCGGCTGCTTCTGTACAAAGACAGATCTTGTACAGGGTAGAGACTGAGTTCCTGAATAGTTTTACTCTCTTTGCAGATTTTAAAGCTATTTGTTTTTGCAAATCCAAGATTTGTTTGGAAAGACAATTTAAATAATTTGTTATATTTTTGTTTTATCCAAGATAGGTTCATATGTTTTCATATGTCTCATCCTTCCACGTTTCATCGAAAATCTTTAATTTTGCATAATCCTACTGACAAACAAGAAACCTTGGTTGGTGGAGCTAGGTTACCACTCTCTGTTGAATAAATCCTATGACTGACAACTTGAGTGCAAGTTTGGGTTACAACAAGTACTTCAGTAAGGCTAGGTGGCCTTCGTCGCCATGGTTACAATAACAAAGACCGGTCATGCTTGGAGAATAACTTTGGTACGGATGACACCAACATAATAAATAATCTTATGGGGCACAAAGGCTATATCCATACTACTACATTCAATTTAAACTAAAACAAACTCTGGCCACATGAAAATGTTTGCTCTTTATCATTTATAATCCCTGTCTAAATGTATCAAGTGACCAATCACGCACAACGGGCATGTGCGTAAACAGGCAGCAGGCTGTCTACTCTACAGTTGGTTACTTATAGAAAATACTGTACTACAAAAAAAGAAACAACAATAGTGAAAAGAGGTTTTCTATTCTTGGACAAACAATGATGTGTAATTGTATGTAAGTAAGTTTAAGCAACTTTTTGCCTTCACTGCTAGTAGTTGAGCCATGACTGATAAGATCCAATAAGGAAGCGAATGTCATCCTTTACAAATGTCAGATTTTGCCTGTCCATACTAAAACGTTGCAGGAATTTTCCAACAAAAACAGGGCCTACAACATTTCCAAACCCTGTTTCAGGCTCTCGGAAAAACTCTGGAGCAGTGTGCACTGCATGTGTAAACCTGGCAAAGGAATGTGTATTAAAACTGAAAAGTCGTATAGTGTGTGTAGCCTAACTACTCACTCCTGGATGGCTGCTAATACCATCGTCCTTCTGTTGTCGGTCTCAAAGAGCACCAAAAACATAAAAACACACATCTGCTGCTCCCATCACTCTAAACAAGCAACTATCTCCAACTTTTTTTTTTTTTCTTCTTCAGAACATCACTGGTCGTGCTTACCAAGTGAGGTCATCTACTTTAGTCCCGGACACAAAGAGGTACAAAGAGTAAAAAGACAGGAAAGGTAAACAAACACAAACTCCTGTTGAGTGTCTTTCTTCTCTGACAGGAGCGTGTAAATGAAGCCCTCTCTCAGCTCACCACAGCTGCAGGGACGGGGGGGAATGGCTCAGTTGAGTCCACCTAGGTATCTAGCCCAGCTGCACCCCCATCATTCCTACGTTGCCTCTGATCCTCCGAGGAAACATTAACACTTTGATGGCAGTCTCCTCTTTATGAGCTGTGTTTACAAACACCGGGTGTGCTATGGTGGCACCTGGAGCGTGCAAGGGACTCATAAGCAATTAGCTGAGGCCCGGCTGGTGATTGGAGCGCTGCAAGGATTTATGGGGGATTAGTCCAGGCCTATGAAAACCGCTGGTGCCTGAAAGTGGTGCCAGCAGTAATTGCCTCTTTTTCTTTTTTTGCTGGTTCAAGTTCCAGGCACAGTAGGTGTGTTTGAAGCAACAGTTTGTCACATATGAGACATTACAAGTACCAAACCAATCCAAAACTTGGAGTTGTTAACATTTTGGAGTGAAAATTAGAGGCATCTTTTGTCCAATATCTGTAGCGACGGGTTTTCAGGTTTGTTGGTAATCATTTTGTTGAAGCACTTCAACTAAACTCCCCACGTCTTCCTTATGGCACATTAAATATTGTCCTTCCTCTCTTCAGGACTACCCTACATGTCACTGCATTCATACGTGGCGGTGGCGCAGCCAGCAGACACAAAGATCTGAGGACATAAACTGGGGATTTCACGTTGTCTACAGAAATCACTTGGGCTCTGGACGCTTGGCCACACATCTATAAAGACCAGTTAGATCCATATAACTCACAGTCCCCCTTTGAAAAGTCACTCCATTGTGTTCGAAGCCTGAGAAATCAGAGTGAGGCACTGCAAGCTATTAGAGGGTTTTCCTAACTGCTAAAATACAAAGGTCACTTTAGTGGAAGGAAGGCCTATATTGAGTTTGGCCTCCAGACTTGAAGAAGTGAAATTTAGTATTGATATAGTTCTATGGAACCTTTTACAACATTTAGTTTTTTAAAAGATGTCCAGGTATGTGGATGATTTAAAGAAAAATCCCACTATTTAAAGTTTAAGAATTGGTAAATCGTGTCTTTTTAGTTCCTTTAAAACTAATTTTGGTTTACATCGACAAATAGCCTTGTGTCTCTGAATGTGTATTTAAAATACTTTAAATATGCACCCTGGAAATACTCCAGCCTTTATTAACTTATTTTTTTTGACATATGATCTGTAAATGATCGATTAATTAATTGTTAGGAAATGAATCTATGCAGACTTTTTAGAACTACTATTTTAGTTGAAAAGCTGATTGTATTTACCAAAAAAATTAAGTGAGACTAAGAAAAGTTTAAATGATTTTCTCTTCAAAAAACTTTTCAAACCTTTTCAACAATATCATGATTAAATAGAACAGCGAGAAGCAATGGAGACAAATTGACTCTTTGTTCTTAAGTCGCATTGGAAACTAGAGGTCACCTCTTCACCGCATTCTGCAAAGCAAGTATCAACTGATGGCCCTATTGAGCTCATGAAAAAGGTGCTTTTGGCTTCCTACTTGCAATTGGCCAGATCTCTTAACCTTTGACATGTTTTGGCTGCGACTGTCAATAAGCTCAAGCTGCCATTACAAGCAAATCCCGCACTATACATGTCTAGTCAACTGTGGACTTGCTATTTATTTCCTCTCTATGGGATTTTTAAAGCATAGAAAAAGTCTTTTGCCCAGTCTTTTTTTTACTCTTTCTTTTCTTTCCGTCCCCCATTTTTTGGACGTTAGCCCATCGTCAGATCATTCAAGCCTTTTCTGACCTCGAAAAAAAAGGCAGAAAAGACAGAGAGAGACACTCTCACGGGGTTCCCTTTTATCAGACTTGGTATGGGGGAGGAGGAGGAGGGAGCCAGTACAGGGTGAAGGTGCTGGGTATAAGATGGGGGGTTGGGGTGGTGGTGGGAAGGCTGCCCCCCCCAATAAGTCTTTGTTACTCACCTGAGAGGTGAAGAGCTAGACAAGATCTTATTAATGACCAAGCATTTTCAATAGGGCTCTACAAAGTGTGGCAAAATGGTTCCTTCCATCACAGATTTAAAGCAGAAAAGGGTGAAAGACTGAGAAAAGGGAGTGAGAAAAAGAGATTTTCCTGCTCCTTTCCTCCTGTCTTCTTTTTGTTCCTTTTCCCAGGTCTTTAATTTCTTGGGTTGCCCCCTTGAGCAGCCCTCCATGGCTCAGTGCTCGACTAGAGCGGAGCCTGGGAATCTCGGAGTTCCCGCTGTGCTCCTGCTCTTGATTGACATACCTTTTCAATTATTTCACAGTTTGCTTGCAGTTTAAATGAAGAGGGCCCTGTTGTTTTTTTCCTTCTGCCCTCCTTTTCAAAATACAAGCTTTTCATGTTGGGTCTGGGCTGCCGGGCCTAATGGCTGTGACCAGCACCTTTGATCTGCCATGACCCCCTCGAAGGGTCTGGTACTGGGCGAAGCAGCCGCCTGTGTGTATCAGCATGGACAAAGGCTGCATCACTCACGTTTGCTTTAAACACCTTGAGAGATTACCATGAGAGCAGGCTCTAGTGGAGGCCTTCACAGGTCGTGTGATATGGAAACTTGTTAACCCTTGAACGTACAGTAAAATACCAACCAATCATTAGCAAGGATTATTTCCAGAGGGAAATGTAACCTGCGTACAATTTACATTTTCACCATAAAAGAAAAATATCCCTGCATATTTAAGCAACTTTGCAAAGCCACTGCCCGATGTTCATTGCTTTGTAAAATATGTATATTTACAAGAAAAAAATGTTATACTCTGCAAACAAATCAATAGAATGGAGGATACTCTCGCTGATTTCTTCCAGGTGGTGGATTTGCATGTTGATGCAGTGGAAGCAAGTCGTTCATTTAAAAATGGCTTCAAACACAACTTGCAATTGGATAAAACAGTTGCTTGTACAGCTTCATCCAGCATCCTCATCACTGCCTCTGAGTCCGACTAAAAGCCTGAATATACTTCAAGCAAAGTGCTGGATGAGTCATCTAACGGCGTCTGAAACCTTTCCGCAGAATTGTGGCTATTCGTCCATCAACTATAAGACTTCTCGAACGATAACATCTATTTAATACAGAAATAGGCATAGCCCTAACCCTAAGTAACTTACTATCACCCACAATTACATTAAATTGTTAGATGGCATCTAGTAGCCATAAAAATTAAGACAAATATGCATTAGCGGGAAGTTTTGGTGGATGGATTGATCAGCAAAACCCAGGACTTTCTCTCACAAGAAAACAGTGAGGAAGTCCCATTTGAAATCGACAGTTATTGACGTTTCTTCATGACTTGTCTTCAACCTTCTCTATGTGTTAGTTGTTGAAACAATGATGATGAAGGTCTTCTAACCTAAGGACATTATTTTATTTGAACCCAAACCATCCTTTTCTAAACTTAGACTCAGACTGGGGAGTCAGTGAGGTGCAGACAGGAGAAAGCTGTATGACCTGTAGTCAGTTTGAAGCATAGTGAGGACGGAACGTATCCAAAGCATTCACAACAAATGTATTAATTATGAATGAATTTGGACCAGATATAAGTTGTCATTTGATTTTTCAGTTGGATTTAAAAGTGGATGTACCTGTGGTTTGAAATACTTGCACCCAAAGAGATTTAAGCAATGATTGTACAAGCAATGATGAAATTCAAGCAATGACTCTTTGACTGCCCATAAAATGTTACCATGACCTTGATTTGGGGCAGAGGCCATTGTTTATGTCCCGACAACAAACTGTGAACGTGTCAGCATGTGATGTCTAATCAAAGGCAGAAGAGGTGTGTGAGCAAGAATCACTGCTTCTGTTTCAGTGGCTCTGAGGACACACAGGAAGCATAAAGTAACCACTGCTCTTGCAGTACTCTTGTTTAAAAAGTGCACTCCCTTTCCCAAATGATTTTCAACTGAGACTCTTTCAGTGAATCAAATTTGACTAAACATTGACCTAATTCTTTGTTTAAAAAAAAAATCCAAACGCTTCATCTCAACTCGTATATGACGGATGAATTAATGTTTGCTCAGGGGGCTCATATAGCAGGATCCTAGTATTTCCGATTTGTGGCACATGATACTGGGTCAGTGATGATCTCATTGGCTGATATGAAAGCTGATCTTCAATTTGCTGTGGAATATGACATTGCTGCTGAGAAGGAAAGAAATCATTTACAAATAACATGGTGGGCTGGACTTAAATTGTTAGCAGTGGAATAGTATTGTTAACTTCTCTCCCTTTTTAATTGCAGAAGATAAATTACATCTTTATCATGCAGTATCTGCTTTATCATGCAAAAAAATCAGGGCTCTGCTGAGATCATAGAAGATGACAAAAATATGTGAACACAAATCTTTACACAGACCAGAAATGATCTACATCCACTGCTCACATATATCTTTGACCTATATATTCAGTCCTTAACGCTCTTTACATTATTCCGAGCTAATCTTGAGTCTTTGTCTACTGGTACAGACGCAGGTCAGGCACACACAGATAGGACAAGCACAGATTATGGCTGAAACCAGAGGATTTACGGTGGAAGCACAAAAACATTAAAAAAAACACATCCAAAATGAGTGCAGTGGTAAATATGCCCCCCTGAAGAAGCATAACGTACCTAACTAATCAAACGTTTGATCCCTAGGAATACTGAAATGTGCTGAGCCCTCAGTGGCAGTTATTGTAAAATTGGTTATATCCAATACTGAGAGGGTTGTATCCATATTAATTGTGAAAATATAAAATAACCTGATTTATTTTTCTACTGTAAATTATTACAAAATCGTAGATGTGCTCACAGTGAAGTAAAGTTTACTATATATTCCTCTTTTCTTTTCCAGGTACATATCACACTTTGACTTGTGTGTGGCTCCTCTCCCAGCATGTAGTGGGTGCACGGGATTATATTACGTCTGCAGCCACACACAGCTGCCAGCCTTTCACATTTGAGTTGGGTACTTACCAGATTGATGATGGTGTATTATACATCTCAACATTATCAACCCAGTCAGCTGAATGCTTTTTCCTGATGCACACTAGTATTTGAAACCATTTATATTATGTTGAACACCCCACTGTACTGTACAGAAATAGTTCACCACAAACTGGTGATCATAGTGGAGCTTTTAGCAGCTATCGAGTCAGATATTTGTGGTTGGCAGAGACCGATAACAGAGCTATAAGGCAGAGAGAATATTGAACCAACATTTGCTAAGTGGCAAAATGTTTTATTTAAAGTGCTGAATAAGTAATAACCAACTATTTTCTAACAAGTTCTCTATATCAACTTAAAAGATGATGATATGTCAATGCAGTTTTGGCATCGTATGTTTTCTGTCCTAAGGGACCCAAAACAATCTGCTTAAGTTTACAGTAATTCTTCTTCTTTTGCCCCAAAAATGACAACACAATAGAGATTTGAACAATGCCCAATGCACATCTAAGAGTACTCGGTTACTTCAAGTTATTACTTATTGACATATGTTTACTATCAGTAAAAACACCAGAAACTATAAATTTGATCAATGACTTATCAAAGGACAAAGCTAAACATGAGTGGCAAGGCAACTGTCATGTTTGATCACTGAGTAGTTTACAGGTTAGTTCAAGTTCAGTGAAAAATCTGTCCAGCTGTGATGTTGCTAAAACCAAAAACATTACGAAACACTAAAGCTGCTTTCAGACATGCACTGAACTCATGTGAGAACACAAATGTCCAAGTCAGTTCCTCTTGACAATTTCTAGAGCATTTCCTGGCAGCCCCCGAGTAAAATGTCCTAAAAATGTCTGAGTAAGCCGATGCGGAAGATGCCAATGAAAATGTGAGTTTGGAAAAACAACAAGATTTGAGAGCTTTTGGTGACCAGGGCAGATGCCTGTGTTGATGTGCTGTTCACAAACATGTGATTTCTGAGGTTCTGGACATTTTAATGTTATTATAAACACATCTGACCCGCAAATGTCCAGACCCAGTTTTTCAGACATTTTGCGGACTTCATGTCTGAAAGGAAGACTTTGTCAAATACTGTAGAATGTGCATGTGGCAGTTCTCTACAGGCAGAAACTTCTGAGCATGAAGCACTTTTGGTCACACATGAGCGACGTCTGAACAGGTGTTTAACATCTGCTTCTGAAGGCTAAAACAGGACTGATTGGAGTGCCACAATGATTTTCTGCCCTATGTCTTGAAGGGACATTATAATTTAGGTCTTCTTTGATTGAATTACTTGTGCAAGGATGAGCCCATTTATAAGTAGTTGCATATCTTTATGTTCATCTCACATTGCAGGTTTATTATGCAGCTACATCAACACCTTGTCATGACCATTATCTGTGGCGGGAAGCAAGAAAACTGCTGACTATATTTGATTAAAACTCCAAATGCTACCACAGTTATGAAGCCTAGTTTTGCTTTTTAGCTTTTACGAGGTTTAAGGTCAATTTTAAATATTTTGGTTGACATCAGGGGAAGCTTCACTCTAAGGTAAAAACGTAAGGCCTTATTATTTTAGTTAAAGCTGATGGGAGGGTTTGTTTGTATATAACACATAAAGTCACTGTCCACAGTGTTTCATTCACATGCTGGTGAAATGATGACATTTATTTTTGTTTGAATAGGTGTGATCAGCCTCAAAATACACATTGTGATGACCTCATTGGTTTCTGGACAGCAACAAAATTTACAATGTCTTTAAAAGGGGCTGCACTAAGGCTACTGCGCGCGCGCGTGTGTGTGTGAGTGAGTGCGTGTGTACGTGTGCAGAGCAGCTGTCGGTCTATAGGCAGCGCCTCCCTCAATTCCTACACAAAGTGTACCTGTCTTTCATCCTGTCTCCCATCTGCTATCCTGCTTTTCACTGCCTCTCTGTACCTCACTTTTTCACTGTTTTAGTCTGGCTCTTTCCCTGGGTCACTCCATCACTCCCTCCCTTCTAGCCTGTCTGCACCAGGTCTCCGGACATGCATCATAGCTATTAATTTTCACTGGACTCAGATGATTTATTCATCCTCTAGCAGCTATGAGATGTGTCTGCTTCAAGCCCAGGAGAGCTGAACCGAACACACACACACACACACACACACGCACGCACACACACACACACACACACACACACACACACACACACACACACACACACGCAAACGCACACGCACACACACACACACACCAAGCTCACAGCCTACTGTTCTCAGCTCATCACCTACACATGTGCGCAGTTGTATCGTTGTAAATTGCAGAATTAAACTGCACAATAGCTGTTAGCAAGGACAACAGGGTGCGTTTTACAATAATAGCTGAGACCCAATCAGCACGCAGTTGTAAGTGTCTGTCATAATTTCCAAAAGTCTCAGTTTCTGCCCATCCAGACTAAAATGCATCCCTGAAGTTTTCAAACTGAATCAGGGCCAGCAGCGTTTCCAATCTTCGCCATTTTTGCGTCTCTAAAACTACAGAGTAGTGTGGACGGCAGGCGTATCTGTAGCAGAGTTGATGTGTTTTCAAAAGAAAACATAGTAATATGGATGTAGCCTCAGTAATGAACCTCAGTGTGATCATCCGCCACATGTTAGTCAAAGCAGCACGTCCAAGCCAACAGGCCAAGTAACTTGGCGCTGAGATCTTATTCTGTTCGTCAAATGAGCTCAGACCGTCTGGAAGTCTGAACAGTGTTTCTCTTGCCCAATTTAGCTCTGAATTCCTGGACAGTTAGGAATCCTTCGGCTCAACTTGTGCTGGCTTTGATCAAACACAATTTAAAAAGCACTTAATTTAAGTCACAGCAAAGGAAATAAGAAACAGGATTATTTTTGCCTTTTTTCTTTCTAGTGCTCTTGAACCTTTCACAGATCTAAACATGCTGTCACTTTCCAAATCGCTCTGTGTGCTGTCATTTAAATGTGACTGTACACAATGTCCTCTATACCTGAGGAAGTAGGACACATGAAAGACTGGTCTGCGTGTGCGTGTGTGTGTGTGTGTGTGTGTGTACATTTTCTCGCAGGTGGCCCACCCTGTCAAAAAAACAAGGAGGATGGATATAAAGCACAAGAAGAAAGGAGAGAAAAGACTGGCAGAGGGCAGGTCTTCCCTGCCCACATATCACTTGCTGTTCCCACATTCCATGGAAATCTCTGGAGGGATGACAGTGAAGATGAGACTGATAAGATTGTTTTGTTTCTGTCTTTTTTGAATATCACTCTATAGCCAATGATGAGGGCCTTTTGTACAGCAATGGTTTTGTTATATCTATTTTTATTATTATTGAGTTGTAGTAATATTAATTAGTATTATCAGTTATGGCCACACGCCTTTCTGCAAGACAAACAGCTTCATTATAGTGATTTAAGAAAATGTAAAATGTTTTACGCAGATCACTGTAAGAGGGAACATCTTGCATTATATCAAAGTGCAATATCACCTGCTGTATAATGTTCTCGCCTCCAACTCCATGACTCATTCGTCTCCTTGAACAAAGTCATAGACTTCTTTGCTTTGGCGTCAAACCTCAGGTCAAACCATTCCCTCTTCAGTATCGGGGATATCAATCTCTTTATTATTGAATGGGTAAAACATCATCCATGAATACCTACAGTACCGTAGCACAAATTACAAAAAGGAGTCTGGAAACAATTTGAAGTGCACTCCAGACTTGTGCGCAGGCTGGTTTTCAGGCCGTTCCCCTTGCCTGCCAGACTGAGCCACTAAGGGAGGTGTAAAGCAGAGACAATCTACCTCTCTACAAGCCCAGGCCCTGTTTTTTGGAGCCTGTGAACAAGCCACATGGTGGTGATCTGCTGAAAGCTGACTCCCACACTCCCTCGGCCCCAGCCCCGGCCGCAAGGGGTGACATTCTCTCACACACAATCCAGAGGCTGGTCCTCTTTCAGGACTCGCACTCGGCCCTGTTACCCCCACCCTTTCATATGGTGCTGCTGGGAGAAGTACTCCAGGGATTAGCCCAGTCAGGTCTTTCAAAGGCCATTAGAGCAAATTACAGGTATCCTGTTACCAGTGCGCTGGGACAGGCCAGGTGAGGGGCGCAGAGGCCAGGCGGGAGAGCAGGGGTCAGCTTGGGACAAAAAGACAAGGCCACCCTGGGCCCCACTCTATCGGAGTGTCTCCCTGGCTCCACGAACTGGTAGACCTGCATCTATGAATGGCTCACTTGATGGGACCTCAGAGACATTGTCTCACCAACGTAACTTTAGCCTTTTTTTCTTAGTGCCCCCCCCACCCCCAGACCTCACTCTCCCCACCCTGGTTTTTCTTGTATTTCGATTGATGTGGGCATGACTTCGACCAGATAAATGATCACACAGCCTTTAAAATCTGAGGGTTAGACTGTAATGCACCACCTCTCCACCATTGCTTGACTAAAATGCTGCAAACACATCATGTCCTGGCTGCAGCATGCGCCGCACAAAAAGACCTGCCTCAGGTCAAAGATTATTTGAATCGCATTAACTATTTCTACTTCAGACCAAATTCAAACTGTAATGGCAACCACACAGCCATTAATGTGTTCTGTCAATGAATCACTATGCTGCAGGCTTCATGAGTTTGATGCTGCTGATAAAGCCATGGAGATGGCCACAGGGAGTTCCGCATCCTGCCATTTTCTCTGGACTACACACACACTCTCGCCTGCACAAACATGCCTCTTGGCCACACAGACACACACACACGCCTCACCCTATACCAACTGGTGGATGGCAATCTAGTAGAGGAGCTGCGGAAGTGTTTCATTAGCCAATTACCGCTGGAAGATAAAGCCCGCGTTCCCACAGTTGGCGAGGCCGGGGGTCAAATGTGACCAATTACCCTCCATCCCCTCACAGGACAGATTAGTTTGTCTGATTTATCCCCAGACAGGCTGACCCAATACTCCAGAATCCCCATCCACATCTGGATACACGTGTGTGTGTGTGTGTGTGTGTGTGTGTGTGTGTGTGTGTGTGTGTGTGTGTGTGTGTGTGTGTGTGTGTGTGTGTGTGTGTGTGTGTGTGTGTGTGTGTGTGTGTGTGTGTGTGTGTGTGTGTGTCTGAGCAATACCGATTCAAACACTATGCTTATATAGCCAATTAAACTTTAATAATGACACCAACAGGGACTAAATAGGAGTAGAAAGTAATTTTTCGGGAGAGACAATGACAAAGCAGAGAAAAAACTCCCACTGTTAGTGGTCAAAGAGCAGCACTGAAATGTCTTCTACCACAAACCCCACCGAACAGTAATCTGCATTTGCTGTCATTATGCATTCAATGGTAGTTTTACCTCTGAACACAGATTTCCTTGGACATGCTAAGCTGTGATTGTATGAAATGGAACATCAATCAGTTCATTAAGGACCTCCAGGATGCTGAATCAGAGGCCCTCTGTTGATCAAACCCCAAAACTTACAAGCGTGGTGGGGGCAAAGGTATAGAGCATGCTCTGAGGCAGTAGGGGGGCGGTGGGGTGGAGGGCTGCTGTAGGGGGGCCATGGGATAGCAGAGGTGAAAAAGGTTAACGAAGGCAGTGTGGAGCCTGCCTGCTCGTCTGCGCCTGTGTGGCACTGAGGGGCCGCAATCCTACAGACCAAGAGGCCTTTTTCTTTAATCAAGGAGCTAGAGCGGGGAGGGCAAACTGCCTCCAAATCATCCATCACATCCGTAACAAGCGCACGGCGAGCTATCAAAGGCTTCACAGATAGTTACGAGCAGATCTGCCCACTGAGAGCTTTTGTGACTCACGGCTTCTGCAGTTTCCTGCACTTTGGTACCCTGGGAGACAGACATATGAGGGTGTGAAGGCTGGTAATACATTTCAAAGAGAATCATTCACTGCATAGACTTAGCTTGTTTAGCTACATTATTGTAAATATTCAATGTCAAGTTAAAAGTAACATAATGGCAAGTTTCCGACTCCTAAACAGTGTTCAATATTGATATATGAATACTCAGCAATAGATCAATATCCATGTTGTAATTACAATCAATTATATCCATGCCCATGATAGGCATCATTGGTTTGTAGATATAAAAAGATATTCATTAAACAGACTTGTATTATAAAATAGACATGAGGATTGAAAGAAGTGGGCGTTTGGGACTCAGGTCCAATCCAATGAAAGACACTGTCCAATTTACTGTGGGACATGAAAGGGATCCTACTTGAGCCATTCTAGGGAATAAAATACCTCAGCCTATACTTTATTGGTCTTTACCTTTTTTTCCTCATCCCCTTCTTTCCCACCTTCATCATCTAACCAATATGACATGAGCGCAAAATCAGCTTTGCCCTGATTGGCTGCTGTATGCGCTGTCAGTTGTATGATTTCTTATTAATCATGTCAGTGTTTTAACCTTTTGTGAACACCATTGAAATTAATAATTCACTGTTATTTATGTGTATTTTTGTGTTTATGAAGCACGCTGAACCAGTCCCTTTATTTTAGAGAGTGGTACTAAGTTTAAGTGTGTGGATGTGAGGCTCAGGTGTGCAGCGAGGTTCCGGTGAGTGAGCACCAGGACACAGAATATTCTCTGTGGTCTGAGCTTGCCCCATATCTACATTATTAAAATGAGATGGGCTTACGGGGAGGTGACAGAAGGCACAAGAGTGAAATCAGGGCCATGTCAGAGCTGTCACTTGCTCCACTGGTCAAAGGGGCCTGACCCCAACCCTATCCACTGCAGGGGAGGAGAGGGAGAAATGGAGACAGCAGAAGGGAGAGAGATGGTGAGGTGTAGAAAGGTGTGGACAAAAAAACAAAAAAAGGAGAGAGTTGGTCGTGAAAGTTATGTGCATACAGATAGAAATGGCCACAGAGAGAGCACCAGGATTTTCACATTAGCATTTCACATTCAGCATCCATCTGTGCAAAACTGTGGCCTGATGTATGGTGGAAACCTGGCGCTCCATGCAGTTGGTTGTTTTATATGCTTGCTTGGTTGTGGATGACTACAGGCTGCAGAGAAACTTTCAGTACGAGAAGTGCAACGTTATCATTATAGCTGCTTTCAGACATGCATCGGAGTCAAGAAAGTTTCCTGAAATTTTCCAGAGGTGCCGTATGTGAGAACGCAAATGTACGAGTCAGTGGCTCCAGACATTTTGTGGAACTTTTCCTGCCAGCACCTTAATAAAATGTCAGGAAAATGTCAAAGTGAGCCCATATGAGAAACAACAAGTTGATGACATTTAATGACATGAAACCAAAAGGTGTCATACACGTAGAAGATGTAGACGAAGATCAATGAGATTGAAGAGTTTTTGGCGACAAGATATATGCCTTTATCGATGTGCGTTAAACAAAAACACGTGATTGCCAAAGGGAAATGTATACGTTATGTCCTGCCTCCTGCCTCCTGCATGCTCTACCCAGGCACCACCCCTCACCAGAATGTTCCAGATATTTCCCTGTTATTAGGAACACATCTGACCTGGAAATCTCCTGCCACATTCTTCTTATTTAAAAGGCAAACTTCTGAAATTGTTGCTAATGTTTCATTGAAAAAAAATAGATGTTCAGTTAAATCATATCCAGGGAAAATGCCATAGATGAAGATAGATGTCCACTTTCTCAATCTCGGAGTAATCAAACTAGCTAAGATGAAATGTGTAGTAGTTGTTCAGCAGAAAGTAGCCTCCATTCTGGACAATTAAAGGTTCCTGTGTCTATATATGACTGTTACATGGTTTGGACTGTACTGCCTCAACTATATCACTGCAACACTTTTGCCACCCTCTGTGTCCTAATGAGGAGCATGACTTTCCAGACAGGGAAAAACACCCGTGTGCACAAAAGCTTGCACATGTCCGTGTGCATGTAAACACACACTCACACAAATGTATCTGCATCCAGTGCAAGGTAAGGTCTGGTTCGTATTAGCCATTAGGGAACGGAAAAGCACATCTTTTTCAGTTTAGGGTCCACTTCATGCTCCCACAGTGGCACAAGTATAAACACAGGCACATGCATTCTAAAAGTACACACACATTCAAAGTGCCTTGACACGATACTCACATCCTACTCGCGTTCGTTTAGCAAAATGGCCTCACAGATAAAAAGCAGGTACGGGTGGATGTGTGTAATGCAGTTCAGAGAAGACGCTGTGTATAGTCTCAGCCTGTTGTTATGCATGGACCTGCACTGGAGTTGCTGTTTTTAGACACATTTGCATTAATTATCCGACTTCTACTCTCAGGAAGCGCATTTGCAACAGTTATTTAGTCCAGATAACTTCCCCCGCTTCAGACTTCAAGGCACAGGCAAACTTCAACATAGATGGTTTTAATCTAATGGAAATAAATAACACAGATTATTTGTTTGCTCTCTGTCAAATATCATCAAAGTTCAAAATGTAATCCAAAATTAAGTTCTCATTTCAATTTTTTACTTTCAGATCAAGTTCTAGTCCAAGGTAGGTGTACCCTATTTCCACACAGTGGTCCATATGGTTTGCATGCTGCGACATATATGTACAAGGAGGTGCATGGCCCGTATTCAGTAGGTGATTTGTTATTGTTCAACCAGGGTGGATCGTCCTGGCGTCCATATGTAAAGCTCTCGTGTATATTACTCAGAGGTGTATCTCCAGATGATTCACTTTTAGACCTGATTCATTGGGGGTGGGGGTGTGAGGGGCGACACCCTTGCAGTAAGTACTTGTTGCGATAACACAGACAGCGAAAGCGGAAGCACCCAAGTTTATGTAGAACCCTTCCTGTCTGCTGAACATGGTAAATGATTTATGGAGTGATAAGAGGGAGTACATTTGACACGTCATTGAAGGGGAATGTTTTTTGATCATTTTGGTTTAAAGGGAATGGCACTCCTGTGCAGTATCTGACTTGAGTGTGATTAGTTGCAAATATGTCACATCCAGAGGTGTGTCATGATTCAACATATTTTGAGTGTGTTGCACAAAGCCAGGACCTGTTGTAATGCAGAAGCTGTTTATGACTTGATTGCTCGACATCAAGTCAATATTTAGCCACGCAAACTGATGGGCAGGTTGAGGTGTTTGTGACTGGGTGTGATTGAGGGATTGAAGTCTGCTGAAAGTTCAGGGAGCTCCCATGCATGCGCTCCTGTGGCTATATAACTTCACAGGAAAAAAAGGGTGGAGAGCCCCAGATTTACCAGAATGTCACCTAAGAGAAAGACTGAGGCACCTGATTTTACTGCCTCTTATTGCTCTCTTTATGATCTGGACAGGGAGGGATATCTGCCTCGTGGGCAACAGGTGCATTACATTCCTGCTATTATTGCTTCCTAGTCCCTGGCTCCTTGTGAGTTCAGGTTAAATTTGAACACCTTTAAACTCTTGTAGCTGTTGTCAGTGAGCCGTAGCTGTATTTAAGGATGCCAAGTTGTTTCTTTTTTCCCCATCTACCGCAGGGGTTCTCCCTCAGTTTCTTTATTCCTGGGCCAGTGGTTAAACGCTGTCCAAGACATGATGTCTGGCTCAGTCTTAGCAGGGAGGTGAGAGGCTTTATTGGAAGGGTCGAAATAAAACCATTAATCTGTCTTGGTCTAGCTGAGGTTGAGGCGAGACCTGTCTCCCAGTACTCAATGTGCTGGTTATGTCAGTGCAAATATGTGCGTGTGTGTGTGTGTGTGTATGTGCATGAGTAGTGAGTGGTGGCTGCTCCTCTGTGAGTATTTCCTTTGGCGAATGATGTTAAACATGTGTTGCTTCATGAGTAAGACTAGCTGGCCGACTGCTCCCACCTGATCTAACTAATACTCATTTTACACCTTTCACAAAAAAAACATTCACAGTATTAACGGCACTAATATGTTCTCACTTGGGAAAAGGCCAAACTCTTCACTCCCATTTCAAAAAGTCTGCATTTGGCTGTGACCCTTCAGTATTGCTTTACCCTACTGTAATTTATTCTGACTCATTACAATGGTGTAAAAAGCACCTAAATCATTGAGGGAGTAGTTTTTGGATGGCAGCTGATCTACTACAGTCTGCTCACTGGAAAGAATATGAACAAGTATAATGGTTATTTTTTCTGGACCAAATAATGTTTAAAGAGTCAAACCTCAATCGTTCTGTATTACACTGTAATCGCTCTTTCATGTTAACACTCTTTCCTCCAAGAATTTCAGAATCAATTTGTTTTACGAGCTTTTTTAAAAACACCAAGGCAAACATCTTCTATCAATGACTCTAATGTTCAAGGAGCTGATTACTGGCACCACGAAGGCCTCTCCTTTGTGTCCCCTTGTCCAGAATTATGAAGGAATCGGCTGATGTTGCCAAAGTCGGACTCTATAAACCTACTGATGAACCCAGTAAATCTCCGAGAGGAGCCGCAGACAGTCTGCTAAAGGCTGTTAGCTACTAATTGCTACATTTCCAGAGCCCATTCATGATAGGCCATCAAACCCCGGTGGCAGAGACCAGTGATACCGGGCTAATTAGTGTGACACCGACACTCTTGTCCTGCAATGTTCCCAGGACAGGGATGGTTTGTGCATTTGTGAAGGATTTAACATGCACGTTCACCATCTGTGCGTGTGCCAGAGATGATTTATTTAGCTTTCAGCCTCTTCACACCAGGAACAGCTGGCAAAGGGTCGATTCTCAAGTGTCTCCCATCGGCTGAGTTCATGCACTGTCTCTATTGGAGTAGAATAATAAATGCATGATTCGTGGGATTGTACCCTCCCGTTGGCATCCAAAATGTCCACGGATCCCCTCACAGTTGAGACAACCCAGAGGAAACCTTACATAATGCCTAATGAGCAACGGGAAACGCTCCAGCACTCCTCTAGCCTTTAATTTCCACCTCAATACTGAGCAGAGCACGCCCAAGTCCTTCTCCTAGCCTCATTAACATGTGTATTCTCCCGATTCAAAACACCAAAGCACTTCCTTCAGCCAGGTGCTTCCCTCTGTAGCCCCTCCAGCCCCGGTGCTGTTGATCCAGTCACACATCCCCATGTAAGCGCGAGCAAAAGTGAGTCATGGTGAGGATGTAGGAAGGCCAGGATAGAATAAACTTTCACAGACCTTTAAAATGGCAGAACAGACATTTTGTAATGTCTGTCGTTTTAGCATGTGGACGCCATCGACAAAACATCTGACCTGACGCTTGATCAAAAAGCTGTTTAATTTCACAAAAATTACACAATGTGCCTCCAATTATATAAAGTTGAATATTGTTAGGCTCAATGACAAAGTAGAATACGGGTTTAGCATAACCCAACTATGTATTATATATATTTCTCTGTGTGTGCATAGTATTACATGCATATACAAAAGATTAGCAGTTAACTTTAATATCTAATTTTAAAGCCTAACTGTTATTTTTGGAAGTTACAGCATGTGACGCACTTTTTTTGTACTGCTAATTACTTTCAATTACAGCCCAATAAATGTCTCCTAGCAACGGGTTTACATGTTTTTTATTTCTTTTCTAGATCAGACATTCATTTATTTTTAATTGGTGCCTCTCGATTTAGTGAATCATTCATTTAAAAATAGCTACAAGTTGCTTAGAATCTCGGAGGGACTATAATTCTTTTGCATATATTTTTTTATTGTTTTATATTGCCTATTTTTTTCCAGTGTAACTTATAACAGGCATCATGAGATTTGAGGATGACAGTTTTTGCACAATGACAGTAAAGTTATTCAATCTTTAATCAACTGGTGCAACCCAGTCCTAGCATTTACACAAAATTATGTTTTTGTACATTTGGTAAATTGTCAGCAACCATCCATATGTGATTGCGGATTTGTTATTTATCTTTATTTTACCGCCGTATAAACAGATGCTCATCACTGCCTCTGATGTCAGACTGGTCAAACCTTGGACTTAGTCATCTGTCTGCAGTTTCCCCTTTCTACAACACGTTTGAATCATTTCCACAACACACATTTCTATTTCTATGGGGTGGAAGATTTTCTTCCCGTGGGTCTCATCCAAGTTAAATACGCTCATGAACTTGGTAAACTCTCACATCAAACAGCGAGATGTTGGACACCGAGGGACATTTGGTAAACGCAGCACGCCCTGGCTGCGAGAGTTGTGTGGTTGCAGGGGCAGAATAGGGCAGGTCTGGTTTCAGTGACTTCTGCGATTATAGCCGGTTTGGTGAGGTGACCTTATTTCCTACAAGGATGAATGGGCTGTCACTACCTGGAGACCGCACAAGCGTTTGATGCCTTAAGCCGCACACACCCAAAATTTAACAGTCCATCGTTTAAAATGAGAGAAAATATATGCAGGGTGGTGATCCAAAAACAGACACTAAATTGTGGCAGAAATAGAAATTAGGCTTCTAATTAAAGCCTAAAAAATACAATCACTTTACACATAATAATTGAATTTGAATTAAGTGACTGCACTCTCTCACAGTTGTATGATTCGCTGTTGTTATTGATTGTGAGCGTGTTGCTGGGTGTGGCTGCGCAGCTGTTGTGGTGTAGAAATGTCCAATTAGCAGGCTATGACTGATGACCCAGGCCAGGATATGATGCATACCTGCCTCCCGAGCTTTTGTAAACACTTGGATGTGTTTTTCCTTTCGATCATGCGCTGCTTTGCCGTAGGTCAAAAAGGAAAAACATGTCAATGCCCTCGCCTTCCATCTGTCAAACTACTGTACTTTGTCTCTCGTTGCGGGTAGGTCAAGTTATTTTTAGCAACTTGGCTAATCAGGTGGATAGTAATCATAGGTGAATCTATCTTGGTTTCAGAGGCTGTAGTCAGTTTAATCTAACATATCGGATTTCTATCTTAATAGTTTGATTAAAAAATGCTTAGCTGTAAAAGTGTGATACACGTGTATGCTTGATTCTGATAAGGAACAGATACCTGAGCCTGATATTTTTTCAGAGCACTTTGGATATGTAACTGATATTAAGTCTATCCTCACTGCTGCAACTGATAGTTTAGAATTTCAGCACCCTGCAAATTGTATCTCTTTTTGGTCCTTTTGAATGACTCCTTTACAATATTGCTTCATGTCATTCTAAAATCCTTGTGAGTTGCTCTGCAAGTCCGATAAACAAAAGAGCACTTATTCTCTCATTCTCCGTCTCCCTTTCGACTCTGGCCAGCTCTCTCATCCCTCTAAAACAGCCTTTGTCCCTCTCGCCTCTTCCCTCAGCTGTTCCATGCCCCTGCTCCACTGGGATTGATACAATATTTTCCAACCTCAATTAGCCGAGAGCCTGTTGACTAATTCCAACTGTTTTTACACCTGAGAGGGAGCTGGGAGTCGGTGCTGGAAAAACTGAGTGGGGTGGAGGTGAAGGGCTGGAGCCTGGGTGTAGCAGGCAGAGCTGTCGGGGTAATATAGCTGTGTCGACAAGAGCGTAAGGGCAACACAGAGGACAGAGGAGGGGTCGGCCAGACTGCTGGGAAGCTGCAGTCAGGCTGCAGGAGGACAGTCCTGAGCTGACAGCTACAGACTCCAAGCAATCAAGCCTGATACAAGCACATGTCTTCAATGTTTGCATTTGCATTGTGCCGTTTCATACTTTTATACAACAGATAGAACATGTATTGATTGAATCTTAAGGAGAAATGCATCCTCTTTCCTGTGTAAGAGGAATCTGTGCCACCGCTCTTGTCATTAAATATGTAGCACTTCCTGCTTGTCCAGCATGGCCACTATATCGGTATCAAGAAAGCATCTGGGTATTTGATGGAAGTAATGGTAGCCCCACTCAGAAATAGGACAAGACCTCAAAATGGCCTTTAAACCAGATCACTCCCATTGTGAGACGCAACCGCAGACTTACCACGAGGACCGTTTTGTTCAATTCAAGGCAAAGCCTATACATGACCGCTGGTCTGGCAGCGCGCTCAGCTCAGGGTGCAGGTACACACCCTCGCTCTGTGTGAGCGCTGAAAGAATCGTTTTTTCCATTGAAGGAAATGAGAGGATGATGGCTAAAGTGTATGAGGACATTATGTTTAAGGGGACTGTACTTTTTCAAAGAGTGCAGCTCCAATCACCAAAGCATAAATGACATTAATATGGCAAGAAAAGGCATCTCACATCAATGCCCAGACATCAATTTGGCTGCTGTCCTTGAACACTTGTTTAAATTTAAACTCCCTCATGTTTCCAAATTGCTACCAGTCTTCCAGCATGACTTTTAAAGTGTCAAGTTTATTTGAGAGAAATATTTTATTATGGTAGGTGACACATTACAACTAACATGGGAGAATAATGTCTGAACTGGGAGACGCCCACAGGACAAAATTTAACACAGTAATAATTCATCTGAAGTTGACTTCCTACCGGTGTGTGTGTGTGTGGTTTTAAAAGATTCTGCCAGGTGACTAATCCTGACAGGTTAACAGATGTCATCCAGTCTGCAGCTCTAGCTTGATGAAACTGTGGCATCAGACTGGACACTGGACGCAGCAGCTGTTCCTGCCCACCAGTAGCCGTATGGAAAAATCTGACTCACCCGCTTGGGTAAAAAAGCATTAATGACCAAATACATAAATATTACAGTCAAAGGCATAAATGTCTCTGAGGGCTATCCAGTCCGTCAGTCACCCAGTGACTAATGGAGAGGGAGGTCAGATCGTGACCACAGTCGGTTCCTCTGACCTGGTCAAGGATCAACCGTGGACAGACACACCCAAGAAGCTTATACCATTAGAATAACCTGGGTCTATGTGGATGTGCATGTTGCACACAAGAGTTCAACAAATGTACTGTCTGAGCAGGTGCTAAGAAGCAAGATGTGGGGTGCAAGAGAGACAGCAGACTCTGAGAATGTGAGCATAAGTGTCAGGAAAATGTGACGGCAAATGATTGTCAGTAAAGTGCACATACACCAATCCAAAATCACTGCTATAGACCAAAGCTGTTACCTTTTCACACACGCATGGTCATACATGCACGTACACGGAATAAGCGCTTTCTTAGTTTATATCCGACTTCAAAACTGCCGTCTCATCACAGAACACATGAATCCATGTTTGCATTTGTTTTTAGAATGTGTTTCCGTTTACACCTGCTACTTACACGATGCATTTCCATCACAGTTTTGACAAGTTAATCCTCAGTGAAACTCAAGCTTTTTTTCCCCGTCACCAGTTAACATCGCCAACTGATGCTGAATGTCTTTCCTCAAGTCAGCTTTCTTGTAAACTCAGTGCCGGCTGTCCCATGAGGAGCCTAAATCCACACAAGTGTATTCCCTTCTTACCTAGCAACGCTGCTCTAAACACAACACAAATAGCTCGGTGGTGATATAACCTCAGGATATCCCTATGAACTGCTATAAAAGTGAAAAGATAAGCAAGTCCAGCTATAACAGTAAAAGTGGGAACGTCATCTCTGACACTCAACACACGTGTGACACACAGAATGCACTCAGGCTGTGCCAGCTACTTACTGTCTGCGTAGTTTTTCCGCCGAGTGCCGTCCACCTTGCCTGTTTTGTCAATGCACAGAAAGAACTTGTTAGCAGAGTAAAGCCGCCGTAGTCGGACATCGCCCTCTAGGTGATTGTAACTGCGAGTGTGCCTTTCCAATGTCCATGAACAGTTGATGCCACTTGTGAGAACCTGTAGGGATTCATGCCCTACCCCGGGAGGACAGGCCCCTGTGGCAGTGCCAGCGGTGACCAGGAGCAGAGTGAAGCATGCCAAGCAAAGGGAGGCTGCACTGGGTAGGGGGAGAAGTCGCCTGGCGGAGGCTGCAGCAGTGGTGGTGCCAAGGGTAGGTTCAGGACAGAGATGGGCTACGGACGGCGTCCATCTGCACATGGTGGGTCAGACTCCCAAGGTGCACCTTGTGCAAGCTGTAGGCATGCTGATGATCAGGAGAGGTCCCGGTGGAGGGATGACAAGAGGGTGGGAGTCCTGAAGGGAGGGGGAAATTGCACGCTCTCCGCAGACCCTCTGGATGGCACCAACAACCAGTGTCCACTCCGTGCTGACAGCAGGCCTCCCTACAGAAACAAGCTCTTTTCTCCAGTTGTCATCTTTAGTCCTGTTTGTCTGTTTGTCCACTTCTTTCAGAAAGTGTTGTAATTCAATGAATCCACCTTTAAAAGTTCCTCTTTAATCCTGCTCCTCGTCTCTCAGTTTGTCTTCCTTCCTTCTTCTTTGCTGGTCCCCAGATAAAAAGTCCTGGGCTGTTTGAGGATGCTCACGTGTGTGAGTATTTGTGTCTGTGTGTTTGTGTGTGTGTGTGCGTGTGTGTGTGTGTGTGTGTGCACCTCGCAGTGCTCTGCTCTTTCCAGCTGGATAGTAACAAGGTGCCTGTCTGAGCTGCTGGCCCGCGGTTGAATGAGCGTTGGTGACTGACTCTATGTGAGTGTGTATGTGTGTGTGTTTGTGTGTGCGTGAGTGTGTGATACTGGGAGAGAAGAGGGAAAGAGAGGGAGTGAGTAAGTGAGTGAGTATGGGAGGGAGAGAGCGTGTGTGTGTGTGTGTGTGTGTGTGTGTGTGTGTGTGTGTGTGTGTGTGTGTGTGTGTTTGCGACAGAGAGAGAGAGAGAGAGAGAGAGAGAGAGAGAGGCAGTGAGAGTGTTTGTATGTGTCAGATTGAGTGGCAGTCAGCGAGTGTGTGTCAGCCAGCACAGGGCAGCGAAGCAGTAAGTTAATGGCCTTGCGCTCTGCTGTGTGCAGTCAGTCGGCCAGTCCTCTCCTCTGTGGAGGCACCGGCTGAGTCGTCCTGCATTTTATCCTGGGCAGGGCCGGCATCTCGGGTGTTGAAAAGGAGAGGGCTGGGGCTGGGTGGGGGGGGTGGGGGGGGGTGGCTGTGGGGTGGGGCCACCTCACTCATTCATAACCATTTCAAGCAAACTGGAAAGCCTGCGACGAGCACCGGTCCCTATCCATTCTCACTCAGAAAAGTTTGTTCTGTGAAAACAAAACAAAAAAACAAGTAAATTCTTTTCCTACCTGGGGGTTTTATTATCCTAATTTCACAGACACCTGGAAAGACTTACATCCCCTTCCCCTTCCAATCCCGTGACCTCTGCTGTCACCCCCCCCCCCCCCCCCCCTTCATGTGCACGGTGAAGCATTGTGCAACTCAGTCAAATCAGCTCCATTACTGTCCACTGACCCAGCTCGGAGGCCGTCCTTTTTTTTTTGACACCTTCACTCTCTTTTCGTCTCTCACTCTGGCCACATGGGGCAAATTAAGGGAGCCTTTCCTTATTTTTTAATGGCCGCTGGTTTGAATCATCAAGTGGTCGGAAATGCAGAGCAGGTTGCGGGAGTGTCGGCGGAGTTAGTCCAGATGAAGCCTGAGAGACCCTCTGATCACCTGCGTTAATATTTCAATGAAACACCTTCTCTGATCTTTGTCATTTAATTTTGGGAGGGCAGGACGGAAATGAAGAACACCTTTTTTGTGACTTCCAACACTCTTGTCTGTTATTTTACAGGCTGTGAAATGAGCCTGATTAGGACAAGGCATCAAGCTCAGCCCGAGGAGTTCAGATATCAGTGGTGACTCTTTATTTAATGGGATAACTTTAAATATCAATGTAAAGCAAAAGAAGAACAAAGACATATTCTATACTATCTGACTGGACAAGAACTTTATTGATTTTTTGACATTTGGGAAACAACCCTTTTTTGCTAAGTTAAATAAAACCACTCTCATATCTATATAATAAATATACAATAAGTTATACAGCCAGTTATCCTAGGTAAGCATTATGATTTTAAATAAGGCAAAACAGCTAGTCCTCTGTCCAAAAACGTTAAAAAAAAAATCGAATACCCTGACTGTAGGCAGAAAATCTTGTCCTCGATGTGAAAGATTCTACACATAATTTTCCAGTATCAAGAAATTAAACAAAAATATCCTGGATATGAACGCTGCCATCTTGCGCATTTGGAGCCAGAGTCGGAACAGTAGGGATCAGGAGAAGGAGCCATAGTAGCAAGGTCCTGTTGATAAAAAACAATCCCAACCAATCGCGGCTACGTTTCAGCTGTCGATCGTTCGGTTTCAAATGACACTTGAATATATATCAGTGTGATAAGAGCTACCTAAAATGACAGAAACCATCTTTGAGTCAAATTGATTTATCGTATGACTTTTTTAGTTTGGCCCATGTCCCATCCACTAACAAGGAGGAGGCGGGTTTCAATGGCCTATGCTGCAACCAGCCACCTGGTGGTGATCAAGACCCTTTGACCTCTCTTTTGGCCAGCTGTTATTCCATCTATCCTTATGTACGGTCTATGCTGCAGAACATGAAGGAAAAAAAATAACTCTGCTTCCCATAATGACAAACTATTCCTTCAAATTTTTAAATTTAAACGCGAGATGAAAACTAACATGTACCTTTTTCTCTATCGATGTTGACACTCATCGAAATATAAAGGGAGATTGAAACAGTGAAAGAAAGACGAAAGAGTCAGACATTCTGAAATGATGCTGCCCAGTTAGCGTTCTCTCTGCTTTACAAGAGTCCTTGCTTCAGTTATAGTTAACACCCTGAGACCAAGCTTTTGATATTCTTATGCAATTTTACCGTGGTACGAAAGGTGTTATATCTTGTTTGATTTTCTTTTTATGAATTTATTCCTTTTGCACCAAGTGGAGTGGTACTATAAATTTCGTACATTACAATACAATGATAAATAAAGGCTTTCTATTCTATTCTATTCTGCACTAAGTGTCTCTCAGTTGAGTGTGTGTTCAGAGACGGTGACTTCACACTATTTTGCTCATATACTTTCCCAGAGACTTGCTGTCCCCCTAATCCCTATTTAAACTTAACCCTCACAAATAAGAAAAATCTACTGGAGAGAATCCAGTAACCTCTTACTCCAAACTCCCAGCTACGACCCCCAACTCCCCCGAGCCATTCCTGTCTACCTATGCTCTGGTTCTCGGTCCCCGCCAGGCTCCTCATCAAAGCAACTTTCAGCAGAGATGTAAATGGGCCCTTCGTAAAAATCACAGTCTTTCACCCTCAATTAAACCACACTGCCGTGTCTGTTAACTTCCGCAGGCTTTATGTGTTTTCCGGTTCTTTACTCATCTTTTCTCCCCTGTTTCTGTCCTTCAAAGTCAAACAGGGTAACAAAGAAAAGAAACAGGGAGCGTATCTGTGTCAAGGAGACTGGATTGGGGGAGTTGGTGGAGTCTTAAAAAAATAGAGATGATAAAAATGACAAGTTGCCAACCACCAGCAAATGTCATGGATCACCAGCAGATGGACATAAGTTGTGTTGTTGGTGTCTAAGTCAGTTGCTTTATGATAAACAAAACTGTAAATAGCTTTTTATTTACTAATCAGTAAGTTCTACGTAGTTTTAGCTAAGAAGTATATTTGAAGTGTACAAAGTTAACATTCATTAAAAGGTGCTACTCCCTTTAATTCCCTCTGCAGATAGAGGCAGATTATTGTGTTGCACATGCTTGATAATTTGATTAAACTTCCAGCTAAACGTCCCAACAGATTCCATATGTCCAACCCCTTTAACCATTTATTTTTCCACTGTGCTCAGGGCAGAGTTGCCAATGCCCTTACATAGGAAAACGTTTGAATAAAGTTGTTGCTAATAATAATTGTAATAGCAATTTATAATGAATAAAATCTGAACATTGTGCTTTCTCGTTGAAGGTACAGTAAAATTCACATTTTCAATAGTCTATCTTAAATTTGGCCTATGTGTTAGAGTGTATTGATAGATTTGTATATAATAATTCATACAACATAGTATGTCATTCAATGCAATGTGCTTCGTATTGTGCTGTACACATTGTAACTACGTTCACTGTGATGTAACTGCCTTCAACTATATTTGGAATACTTTTAAGTTGACATCATAAAATCATTCATTTATCTCTGGACTATGCCTACCGAATACTTTTATGTTGTAGGTTGCCATTGTAAAAGTACACAATATCTTGTGTATATATATATACATGTTATATATTCTGAAATTTAAAATACCATATGTGTAGTTTAAATGATGTTCTTATCTACTCAGTAGTATATGTGGCCCTATTTCTCTTCTGCAAGATAAAATAAAAAGGAAACATGCAAACAAACAAAGATGAAGAGTATGAGAACCACAGGAAGTTGTAGTTGTCCTTCCTTTGCTGAAATTCCCTGTAATTAAAATAATACAATCACTCTATGTGCTGCAGAACTCCTCAAAAATCAGAGTGGCCCCCCGAGGTCAACAGCAAAGCTCGGGCCTCGTGTGAACGTCAGATGGGGCAGCAGATTGCTTTGTGGTGTCCTGCAAGAAAATGTTTGGGCTCTGAGCTCAGTGCCGGAGCAGAAACAAGCATAATGTAATTCTTTGTTAAAAGTCTGAACGTGCACTGTCTCTGTGTTTTACAGTGAGCATCTTTGATGTGGACAACTACAGTAATGTGGATGATTTCAAGGTCATAACTCATGTTGAGGATTTAGTAAATGTCCAGTAAAGCTAATCCTGGTTATAATTGTTAAAATCATTTAGAGTTTACAAGTGTGTAATCCACTGCATCATTTCTTGGATCAGACGCAGGTACAGGGAACTTTTGAGGCTGAGTTGAGTTGAGTTGAGTCGTGCTGTGTGGGTGTGCCCTGAGCTGAGAACACCACTCTGTGAGCCAGGCACCCAAGAAGGATGTTCTCAAGTGGAGGAACCTAATCTTTCCCAGCAGGGATCCAAGCGGCTCTGTAAGTGTATGAATAGAGATAATATCTCTATAATGAGGCCTGTTTTGTACCATCAAAGTCTTCAAAAGAGTCTGAAACCTGACCTCCCTCCTAGCACTGACAATCCCTCAGTAATAGCTCCCTATTATTAATTGTTTTGCCTGCCCGCTAAGTCCATGTCTCCCTCTTTCTCTCCCCCGCTCTTGTAGTTGTGTTTTAGCAACTCACCCTTGACCCAGTGCTTTTTACGTGCACTGACATTCTGCCAATTTGCAAATCACTGCTGGAAGGATATTTGTTTTCCTTGTTTTTTAGATAAAACTGTTTCCAGATACATGACAATCTACTTTCCCTTGACTGTAGATGCTGAGAGTTACAACACTCACATATGGAAATTATCCCATCGATTTTATTCATGGGCAGTAAATTCTTATAATTTCAGTGATTATGTAATTTATGCTTTCAGTGGGTCCAGCACTGTGTGTGTTGTTCAGAATCAGCACAGATACCTGTGCCTGATACCTTTTGAGCTGTGGTTGGCTAGGCCGGAGGTGGTTAGAGGAACTGACCACCGCAGCTCAGACGTGTCCCTTTGCATATCCTGCTTTGTGACCATTGTCTATTGTGAGTGGCTGTATGATAACTGGGTCATCTATCTGATGCTGTGGAGAGTTCTGAGAAAAGCAGTCTCCTAGTTCTTCACAGGATAATACGCAGAGATCCAATTGTCTGATAGTGTTTGATAAAAAACTAGAATGACACTCAGTAGAGTGCACACCTCCAAGGACCATCAGCCTCCTTATGAAACCACATTTAAATTCACCAGATACATATTTTTATTTCGATCTGCACCAAATTGTACGCACTCATAAAAACTTCTTTTTTTTTCAAGATGTATGAATTATTCTCTGAGAAATAGGAAAATGTGGCTGCGATTAAACATTTGTGCCCTGATAATCTGATCTATCAGAGGCCCATACACAGATGGATCAGTATGGTGGTGGTGATGATGGGGAAAGAAAAAACTTTTAAAATCTTTACTTTTCTCATTCATTCAAATAAAGAAACACTTGCAGCCTCAGCTACAGTTACTTGTCTGAAACAGGATGACACAGCATCAACTAGAGTCTCTCACATTATTCTATTAAGATGTACTTAGAAGAATAGCAGCATGACACATCTTTTGACATTTTTACTGACTGAGTAATTGAAACCATCTTCAAATGCATGTGTGGGGAAACCCAGCAAGAGCTGTGTGAGTCACAGCATCCAGTAAAGGCCTATAATAGTAATGTAAACCTCACAATTCGGATCCATCCTTAATGGACTATAATGGACATATAGGGCTTAATCTGATGACTACTATTTTATAATTGAAGTTTGTTTCTTTGCTTCTTGAGTTAACAGCAGATTTTACAAAATTTTAATATATGTTTCTAACTTTAAGCCCAAAAAGTGTTTAATAAAGTTTCCAGATGTGACTTCTTTGACTCAGATGTCACATTATTTGGCGAAGCTCCTTGAGAAGCAACCTTTACCTCACAGGACAGGACAGGTCAGTAATTCCATGTAATGGGTGCTCGCATGCACACACACACACACACACACACACACACACACACACACACACACACACACACACACACACACACACACACACACACACACACACACACACACACACACACACACACAGTATCATTGACTTCCATTTATTGTGGACAGACTAATCTCTGTAGGTGAGGGATAACATTTGTGGCCCAGAAGACTTCTGGTTTCCATTCCTAGATTGGCTTCCGTTAGTCCGTGTGGAGAGCAAAAGAGGCAGAACACCTTGATCGAAATGCATCTATCAACTATTTTATTTTTATGCATTCATATGCAGATAGCTGTAAATAGAGATTAGCCAAACAAACAAAAAAAACTTTCTACTTTGCCCGGATAGCCGCTGTCTACTGGAAGCCCCGAAATGTTGGTGGTTGCCCCCAGAGCTATGTCGTCAGATGATAGTCGATGGGTTCTGAGATTGTAGACAGCCTCACCAAAACCGTATCCCTCAACCATGACCAATTCATGCCTAAAAATAACCTTAACCTAACCACAATTCACATCTTACCCATAACCCTAACCAGGAACTCAGAAATTAAGATTTTTCTCACAAGGACCAGACTTTGGTCCCCATGAGTTTTACTGGTCCTGACAAGGAGTGTTTATACTGGAAAAGGTCCGAAAGAGGTAACAAAATGAGTGCGCACACATGCACACAGGCGCGCACACACACACACACACACCAAAGGCATTTGGCAACACCGGCATCTCACAGAGAAGTATCTCCATCAAGTTTCCTCGGCCAGGTGAAGCAGTTTCAAAAACAGCCCTCTCTCCAACTGTTAAACAAATAGGGAGCCCCTACAAAGGTGTGCAAAAGAATCCACATGATCAAAGTGTATGAGAATGGCAGCCTTGTCCTTGCCTGGCCATTATCAGGCCCCATGAATGCCTGTCTTCTCCTCTTTTGTCGGCCGGGGCATTGACAGTCACTCACCCGGCAATGACTGTCACACCAGTGCAAAGAGCCAGCCGCCGACAGGGGCCAACCACATCAAACGAGGCTGTCAAGGGGCCCTGCTTGTGAACCGTGGCAACAAACACCTCCTGATCCTCACCTACAGCTCAGCAGCAGACACCCACCGCTGTGCTCTCAGCAACTGCCTCCACTGAGAAAAGATGTACTGCCTGGACCTCATTTCCCTCCATAACCCCCCCCCCCCTCTTTCCTCTCTGTCTGTCTGTCTGTCTCTCTCTCTCTCTCTCTCTCTCTCTCTCTCTCTCTCTCTCTCTCTCTCTCTCTCTCTCTCTCTGTCAAGTAGGGCTTGTGTTAACCTCCAGCATGCCGAGACACAAAGGGGGCTGCTAAAGTGTTTAAGAATGCTTTATGGATGCATGACAAGGGGAGGCTGACACTGCAGGGGGGTCAAAAAAGTAACCAGGACGTGAATGAGATCAATTCAGTTTTACTAACGATTTGGAGCTGAGTCACACTTGATTTAAACTGTATGATGGTGGGACTTCAAAAGTCGACAGAAGACCATCTTTTTGCACAGGCTGGAACAAGTGCTTCGGTGCAGGCAGCAGGCGAGCAGGTTGCATGTGTATACAAGCAGCTTCAGATTTCACCGCAAACGTTACCTCATATGCACAGTTTTTACTCACCGATAATGACAGATTTAAATAAGTACACAATTGCCACTGTGAATGCTGTACAAGTCCTGAGATTATTTACACACCTGTATAGAAAGTTGTTGTGTGTTTTTTTTGGTGACAGGCTTGATGCATACAAATATTCTGCATTTCACTTAAATATCCACATTATCATTCATGCAGTTTTAGATGGACTTTATTCAAATTATTAAAACTTTTCTTTCTTCTACTTTTATATCATTTAATATTTAAGTCATAATGTTTCCTGTCTAAACCCCCAAGGACTTTAAAGTTGCATGAGCAAATGTTTGACCACTGAAAGAAGCATGTATTTATTCAAATAAAAATGAAACATTTATACATGTGAATACACACGAATATGATGCAAAACTATAATTTCAACGCAATCATTTACAGCTTTGCCTCCTGTTTGACCTCGAGTGCTACTTGGGTAAATGTGATGAGACTGCCACCTGTAGGCCAAACATAATTCACTATCCATTTCAAACTGATGTGATGTAAAAATGTCACTTCTTTCTCAAGAAAATTAGAAAGGAAAGAAAACTTTTTGCTCTGAAATATCGAGCAATATATAACAACTGCCTTTATGTTATTTAGAAAAGACAGAACATACATTAATAAATATACCATAATGCTGGTAATGATTAAAATGTGCTGCTGTGTGGTAGCTCTCTTATTAAAAAAACATTAGGGCCATGGTTAAGAACAATATCCAAGAGGAAGATTTCTTTTCTCTCATTTTATTTTACATTTCAAGAATAAAGTTCAAATCTCAAGAAGAAGGTTGAAATATTGAGAATAAAGTGGAACTAAATCAAATAATTTTTATTTTATTTTGTATTTGAGAATAAAATCAAAATGTCTAGAATAAATTGGAAATTTCAAGATTGGCGTCAAACTTAAATAAACTTATATATCAAACTAACTTATATTATTAGCACATATGACTGCTTATACAAAATGTCTTGTGTAGATGAATTGTTTATTATTTTTTATTTATTCTTGTATTTTTGACTTTATTCTCGAAATGGAAAAAGGAAAAACATCCTATTCCTCTTATGTTTTCCTCATGTCTGACCCTAATACGCTTCCGTACTTTTTAAATACCTTAAACTTTCCCCTTAAACCCAGCAACATTTGCCTCACTCGATTTATCGGTGATCTCCTCACCAGGCCTGACGCGGCCAGTAGCTCGCCCCGCGATTGGCTTGGTCTTATCCAAGATGGCTGCCCACTGCTGAGGGAGAACGCGGTTATTTCATGTCAACATGTCAGTCCTCAGAGTCTGTGCCTTAGCTCAAAGTCTCAGTCGCCGCAGTTTGTTGGAGACGTGCACACTTCGCGGGTATTCTGCGGACTGTTGTCGGCTGTGTGCGTCATTGAGAAGCGGCGCAGTCAGACGAATCTCAGGTGAGCGGAAGGATCCTCTGAGGAGTGTCTGAGTTAGTCCCACGATGCCCACGACTCGTGTGTTACATGTCAAAGTGTCTTCGTGATAATTTAACCTCTGAATGGTTCGAGTCATGTTAGAACGAGCGGAACAAGGTCAGAGGAAGGGGAGAGTATCTGTCGATGAGTCGAGCTGGAGGATGCTCGTGCATGACCTCCACAGTCAAAGTGTGACTTATTGATTTATTTATATTCACAAAGTGCGAGTAAACTTCACAGAGCTGTGCTTTAGTTGTATTTGTTCCCTGTAGTAACTTCAGACGATATGTTACATTACTTCACTAGAGCAGCGTCCTCTCGTGGGAGACCCCTGAGCTGAACAAGTTAGCCACACAGCTCCACGTCTGTTATGACCAATATCTCCCAGATCGAACATCTAAAGTCAAACATGTTTTAATATCATCACACCTGGACGAATGTAGCTCTCTTCTCACCTGCTCACATTCCCACTCTGTCCAACCAGGTTCAATTTATCCTCAACTCGTCAGCAGCCACATTTTAAATCCAGGAGGTTTAGAGATCAATTTAATTTATAGATATACAGGATTTTTCACTACTTATTGCGTTATCTTTTGTAATTATCTTTATCATACGTGTACATCAATTTACCGATGTTTTGGCATTGGGTTGAAGCGTTGTGCTGTTGATATCCTGTCATCTTCCAAAATGTATATGTCCTACAAGGGGGACTTCATGGATTTTAGATTTTAATATCTACTCCCTTTGTAAGGAAAGCACTTAAGCTTGTAAAGTGCTTTGAAATACAAGTTATTATTATTATTATTATTATTATTATTATTATTATTTCTTCTCGCTCAGACTGTGTGGTGTCTGAAGCTCAAGTCTACGAAAGTGTTGGCGTCAGATCCCTTGCTCCTCCTCGTCTTTAAGCAGGACACTGAACCCCCACATGCTCCTTCTGTGAATGGTGAATGTAATAAAATGATTCCAATCTAACATTTAATTGTACATTTTTTACAGCAAGCTATAAACAGAATACTCTTAGTATTGTTATTAGTTGTTGCATCATTACATTCAGAGGCACGGTAGTTATACAGTCTGCATTAGGAGTCTAAAGCCAAGCCTAAACTTTTTAATCCTATTGTATTACGTTAGGATATGAAAGTATAAGTATGCAGTGTATTATTCTGAAATATTTTTGGAAGCTCTAGTTGTAAACAGCTGTTTTTCTTTTTTTCTTTCAGAGACACCGCTCCAGCTTCAGAGAAGAAATGTGTCGTTTGTTATCCCAAAGACAGAAGCTGCAAAAAAGCGTGTGTTGGAACAGTCTCAGCTGTTTGACGGTACGCTGCCACATTTTTAACCATTAATATCACGCTATGCTGACTTGTGTGTTATAAATTACATTGTCATCCCAAATGCTGGTATGTTAAGAATTCTTTGACAGATTTTCTTTCTAAATGCTGCCAGACCAAACTGTTATTGTTTGTTATTTCTCCAATATGCTGTATGCTGTTACACTGTTGGGTCTTAAAGAACCTCATATCACAATTATTGTTTGAGACTTGAGCAGTTTACTTGTCTTTGGTGTTCCTCATTTGGTTCCTATATGTTTTAGATGTCTTTTGTGCTACCAGTATGTGAGATATTAAGTATTTTGCACTGCTATCTGTATTTCAGTGCATTGCTCTGAAAAAAGCGGGTCATGTAATTTACTCACATTAAATGTTTTTATTGTTTCTCCATCTCAGTGCTTGAGGCCAGGATCCAGCAACTCCAGACCGACATTGTTCTCGACATCCAACATGCTGAGGTGCAAGTTGTTAAAGCCGGCTCCTCTGGAAGAGGGGTTTCATCTAGTTGGGGTCCCAAAAGCACGTCTAAGGAGAAGATTGTCATTCCTAAATCAGGAGGTAAAGGAACTTCTAAACCTCAGCAAAGCCGCTGGATTGAAAAGTTAGCTCTGGAGAAAAAAGAAAAACTTAAAATACAGCAGGAAGTTAAGCAAACCGATAAGAGGAAACCAACCGCCAAATCAAAAGGGAGCAAAAGCAGCTCCCAGATCCTACCAGGCACATCACATAAAACTATATCTACCACAGCTAAAAAGACCATACCTGCGATTAAGACAAACAGAGGATGCACAAAAGTATCAGATAAAATTCATGCTGCGGTTTATTCAAAAGCCACTTCCACTGCATCCACAGCACATAATGTTTCTAAAGGGAAGTGGAAGGACTCTAAAAATCAGCATCATGGGGAAAAGGAGCAAAATCGGACTGATGATGCTCAGAGCAAGGCTACGGAGCTGGCTGAGGTGGAAAAGTTGGAGAGGAGGCTCAGTCAACAGGCGAACCAGTCGAAGTCCTCTAGTGTTCCAGAGCGCCCACAGGTGGACAGTGAAGAGCGTGCAAGTGGGGACATGCAGATGAGCATCCGCTCCTACCTGGAGGCTTGTGTGTTTGCGGGGGACATTGAGAGAGCAAACCATTTCCTGCTCAGCCAGCACAGAGTAATACGTCGACGGAAACTTCTGAACACGGATATTTACAACATCCTGATGAGGGTGTGGGCTAAGAAGGTGAGTCCAAAAGTGTTTTAAAAAATGTAAACCTTTTTACATTTGATTTGACTTTTTCATGTATTTTAGACAGAATAAGAGAGTTAAATCATTTGTAACTAAAATGTAAGGCTTAATGGGGATAGTTCACAGAAAAAAGAAAATTCCCTCATTATCCCGATATGTTGATATTGGCCTCACTGTCCCAATGTGAAGGGCTGGTAGACCCAAATTTCCGGAGCGAGACAGATCCAAATCAAAAAACAGAATTCATTGAATAAAATAAGGGGCAGGCCCAGTAGGAAACAAGCAGGCTAACTCCAACTGCTCAGGGTAAACAAGGCAGGAAATCGAAAACAGACCGAGACAAAACAGGTAGAGAAAAAACAGAGGAGTTGACAGAACTGAGGAGTTGAGTTAAATATAAACTGAACTAATGACAAGCTAGAGACAGATGGCACAGGACAAACAGTTGAAACTAATCAAGAGGGGTGGGGGGCAAAAATCGAAAATGGAGCGAAACACACAAAGGGAGGAAGTAAATTGAACAGAAACCTGTGAGGGAGATCAGAACTACAAAATAAAACAGGACACGCCGAACTAAAACAGATCACCATGACACCCGCACTGATATCGGCCACCAAACTCCAGAGCGGTCGGGCTCTAGTTATGATACAGTAGTTTGACTATAAACCATATTTGACACTATAGACTATTGATATGCCAGTTTTTATCCCCAAGACCAAAAGAAGCTCCCTACATGAACCATCACCCCCGCTGATGTGTTTCCACTGACATCATTCACATTCCTGTTTGACCAGAAGGGCTTCATTATTAAACTGTTTTGTGTGTTTTTGTGCTCACGTGAAATTTGTGTTGGAGTCCGTGTTGTGCTGGGACCAAAGTCACACCCTTTGGATTTTCCTTGAAAATTTGTACTCAGTCCTTTTCTAAGAAATCCGTTGACAGCCCATTAATAATCAGGGAGGGTCTCACTTTTTAAGTTACAATACAATCATTCACTTCACATTCATATTTTACCTTTAACCGCAGCACTTTTTTTCGTGAGGTCATAAATGTTCATGTGGTTACTATCCAGTCTAAACAGATATTTTGACTTGTCATAGCAGGACCAAAATAACATTAATGGCTCTGTTTGATTAAATATGCCAGTAACTAAACTAGAATCCATGATACTACAACTCTGAAACTGAAGCGGCTAAATGGAATTGATTCTTCATTATTATTTATACCTGTTCTTAAAAGCTGTATGGTCACACCGCTACTAAACGTTAGGCTAGGTTGTTTCTAAACATGGAGTGGAAGTCAAACCCTGAATTCTCTACATTATTTAGATTGTTACTGTGTCAAGCATTTGTTAGTGTAGTGTAAGGAAATTTATGAGAATTGTGTGCCTGGTTTCATGGAAAATTGATGAAGTAAACATTGTATAAACTGAACTGAAGTTTAATGGCCCTTCTGTGTGTGTGCGCGTCTGTGTCTCTGTATTTGTAGTGCTTATTACATCAGATCGGTCGCATATTTATTCTGTTAGAGGAGGCTGGTCTTAAGCCAAACCTGGGATCCTACTGTGCTGCCCTGGAGTGTATGGGCCGCAGTCCCAGCTGCACCCCAAAAGTCGTCACGAGGTACGAGCTCCCATACACCACACACACGCAAGTATCATGAAGAGCTGTGTTTGTGATAACTTGCATTTGACATGTAAAAAACGTTTTGACAGTTTCATTTGATATTTGACTAGAGGGGTATAGAGCATATCAAAGTTTTCAAAAAGGGCAAGGCGGTGATACATAGACTCACCAGCAGGTGTCATATTATTCTCATGGTTGCCTTTATTCTCCAACAACATCTTCAACAGTGTTCATGGTTTTAGTTACTTACTATTAGTTCTGGACTTCATGATATACTTTTCATTAATGACTCTGTCTAAGAAGGTCACTGTTAATGACTTCTCTAATCCTAATACAAAAATGGTACTCAGTGGAGTGTATTCCTCCGCGTAGGCCCAACAGTCTACAGTCAGACTTATGAAACCACATTTAAATTCACTAGATCCAGATTTTTATTTGCATCTGCACCAAGTTGCACACACTGTCCTCAAAACATGCTTTTTTAAATCAAGATCTGTGAATTGTTCTCTGAGAAATAACTGTAAAATATTGAAAAAACCCATTTTTCAAAATTGAATAGGTTCTTCCCTGAACTATGCTGCATCATTCCACCAAGTTTTTGTGGTACTCAGTCTCGTAATTTTGTATAATTCTGCTAACAAACAAACGCAGGTGAAATCTTAATCTCTTTGGCGGAGGAAATAATAATGTGAATCAGTTATGGTAATATTAATTAACTAGGGTGTGTGTTTATACGTGTTCTATTACTCTATCAGTCAAAATAACCTATACAGCAGCATCTCAGTTTTACAACCACAGACATGTCAGACCATAACAGGACCTAAGATGCAGCATGTACTTTATATCAGCTCTACAGTATTATCACTAGTGTGTGGGAGTATATCATATAAAGCCTTACTTTTACATCATTCCTGATACATAAATCGCCAACCATGCATGCACTTTCCTCATTATACCATTACATGTATACATAATGATATACAAGTTGACTTGAAATGTAAAAAGTTTTTGCCTGAATATTTTTTGGTTGAGAATTTTTTGAAAAATAGCCTCATGATTAGAGTTTGTGGCTGTAGTGTAGCATCTTTGGTGAATGTTTTTTTTTTACTGCTTTCATCATATGATCGGGACGAAGGAGCACCATGATCTAAAAAGGCCCAAGTGAGATTTGTGTCACTAATCTTATTTATAAGAATTTTCTTTCTGGATTGTTTCTTGAATTTGGTGTTTTTGCTTATTTGTGGTCTATTATTTCTTTCTCTCCCTAAATTCGACGATTGTTGTAACACGAGACACAATGTTACTGAGAGTGGTTGACTCTAATTAAATTGTTAAAGGGCACCAGAAACATACTAACAACACATTCTCGTGTATTTAATTTAATTTTGCTCAAAAAACATTTTGCAAGGACGTCATTGACCACCACCAGCCCAGTCCTGTGTCTGCAGTAACTAGGTCATCCTGACATATCACTGTTAAGTAATATTAATTGTGTTGTTATGTCATTGACTGTGACACACAGATTTATCACATTACTTTTTAACACACACAACCCTGCTGGACACAGCTCACAGCCTCAGCACAAGACGACATGTGTCTCAGTTAGTTTGCCTGTTTGATGGCAGCCAATACAATCAGCTGGCGTGCTGCCCAGGCAGCTGCAGAGCCCATATTCAATTTCTTTTTTTTTTTCTTCTTAGGGGCCTGACATTAGTCTGGTCTTACTTTAACAGGAAAAATAAAAAAGGGCACAGGGGTTGTTTTCTGTTTTACCACCATGGATGTTGACAAAGAGACACTCCTGAACATTGCCTCTACGGTTTAAGCCACACAATCTGTCTCAGTTGAAGACTTGCTTCACTCGGGGGGGGGTTCCTCTCCAAAAATGGACTTGTGTCTTCTCACGATCCCAGAGTCCCTCATAGATGGGTCCGATTCGATCAAGCAGTCTCTGTTGATGCTGTTCAAATCTATAAATATAAATTGACTAAATTGTACAGTATTTACCAGGTATTTTTAATCAAGTGTTCATCAGTCACTTTCTGGACTTTTGGAAAAAACAATGCATAGATAAAATAAAGAAATTGCATTTGCTTGCACAACTTTGGCATGAATTCACCATTAGTTTTGGTCTTTATGATGTTACAGCCCCATATGGAAAGGGAATGCAGATTCGGCCCTCAAGCTTTGACCTTGATAAGCTTTGCTCTTTGATGAATACAACCTGTGAGTCTGAACACCAGCTAGTTTCTAATCACACCATGAAAAACAGTCCACTTAACATTAATCACGACAAAACCACAGAAGCACACTTATTTTCCTCCTAGACGTCAGTGACATCACACTACAGATGGGACAGTGGTCCAATAGAGGGGCAGGTGGCAGTAGGGTTGGTGGTAGGTATCTGGTTTGTCCATGGATCTCTGTAAGCTGATGCTCATTTGACATTGTTGTTGTGCAGTGGTGCAGTCCTGCTCAGTCTCTGACCGGGCCGCCTGTCTTTTCTCTCACCTTCCTCACTGTGGTCATCATCCCTGTCACTGTGTGTTTGTTGTCTGCCAGTTCTTTTCTTTACTACGTTGTCTTTATGGCCTGACTGGCGTTCTCTCTTGATATCCCTCTGGCCTCTGAAGTCGCCTGGAGCATCCTTGGCCTCAGTGTACCAATCCGCTCCTCTCTCTTCTGTCTCTTTCTCCCTCACACACACACTGACCTACGCACACTCCCTTTAGGTTTTCCCTTTGTAAGAGCTCTGTCCTCTAGACTTCTCAGCTCCCTGGAGTGCAGCAGAGCAGTCACCAGGCCGATTATGCTCTATCTTTCAACTTCTCTGCCCTCTTTGTTCCTCTGGACCTCACTCCTAGCACCCAGACTAATCCTCTCTTTGTTTGATGCTCTCTCATTTGCTCTGACTCAAATTGCACGTCAGCATCACAAGAGACTCCGAGGCATGAGTAAAAATATTGAGAAACGGCCCCTCTGTGCCTTGCTTTAGGAAGATTTCACACAATGCATACATATACACAGTAGGTGTATGCCTTTTGTCCTTTTGCTTTTGTTGTGCTCATTCATTCATTTACAGAGCTCTGCTCTCTCTTGATTTGATTACGTGTAAATTGCTAAGCCAGGGCTCCTGCAGATGGAAATTAGCATCATAAGGTGTGCAGGGTGAAGCTCTCTCCTCCTCTCTGCTAAATGATAAATGGGATTTACTCGCTTCTGTCTCTTGGTTTAGCCAATAACAATTCTGTAGTGAACCTCTAGGGAGCGGCTCTCTTACGCCGGGTTTACACCGGACGCGGAAGCGCCGGGCCGCGCCATTCTCAAGCGCACAGCCGCCTGGCTGTTCACACCGGACGCGCATTTCTCCGCGCCGGTCAGCCCGCGATTCTGCTTTCTCCGCTTGTTGTATGTAACCCGTTCAATGTCGGGGTTCGGGGGTAAATGATGATGGTCTTCATAGCCCCCCCCCACCCCTCTCTTTCTCTCTCTGTCTGTCTGCTTGTGTGCTTGTAGTGGATGGGCAGAGGGGGAAATTGAAACTCTAGGACAACAGAAGGGAAATCCAAAGTATGGGATGCATATTTGATAATTTATATCATATAAAATATGTCATTTATATCGTTTAAAATCATTTTTCAGTGTGTTTCCTGGTGCGATACGCCAGCAGAAAAAATAGACTTGACGCCGAAACCATCGGTGCAGGGCGCGAGGCACCATCGGCGCATCGCAGCCGATGTGAACAGCACAATTGTGTAACAGGGGGGCGGAAAGGAGGCGCCTGGCTTTTCTTGGCGCTGCGTGTCCGTTGTAAACCCGGCGTTAGTCAGTGTGTGGCAGGGGCTTTAGACAACTCTCTCTCTCTGTGTGTGTGTGTGTGTGTGTGTGTGTGTGTGTGTGTGTGTGTGTGTGTGTGTGTGTGTGTGTGTGTGTGTGTGTGTGTGTGTGTGTGTGTGTGTGTGTGTGTGTGTGTGTGTGTGTGTGTGTGTGAGAGAAGTTTACATTGCTCACTGTGGTCATTCATAAAGTTCTACAAATAGCCCGTGGGTTGACTTTCAATCATCCAATTTAACATTGTTTCATACACACTCATAATCATTATAAATGTTCTTACTTTCTGCTGTCAGACATTGTATTTGTACAGTTTGTAGTACCTGACCTTTTTGTGTGCTCCCTCTTAATGTGCTCCCTCAAAAAATACTTGATAACAATAAGGCTTGATTACATTATAAACCAACATGCATGATAAGAAACTAATCAAAAAAGACCAGGCTGAAAATAGTAATTAACTTTCCTTCTTTGGTGTCATGTATCAAATTTGAGTAATGTAATAATCACTTTATTACAGCTCCCATTTTTATTTCTGGTTGCACATTGACGTTATCTGCAGTCCAGACATGGACACTGTGCTTTAATGCAGTTTCTTTCCGATCTTTAGTCAAGAGTGTGGTCTTTCATTCTGAGAGCACCATTTCTTCATTTCATGTTCAGGTTTTGTCATTCTTTCCCTCAGGGCCCTGCCCTTGCTCTCAAACAGCCTCCTGCTCACATGCAAATTTGCACTACTCCTGCTCAAAACGGTCATTGGTCACCGTCATACCTGACATTTTATTGGTTGGGGGAATTTTGACAGGATCATTTAACAAAAATCTCAGAAATCTGAGAGCAGACGCTTTTCAAGTGGAAAGAAGCAGCCTGAGCACGAGGAGAAGGACTGAAGCTGAAGCAATGGACATTTAAGTATGCAGCAACATTATATCTGAGTGCAGACAAACACATTTGCACGTGACTGGTGGCTATTTGAGAGAGAGCGGACTGGGTTTTGATGGAAAGCATGAGAAATAAAAAATATATAATGCTCTCAAAATAAAAGACCAGGCTCTTGAATACAGATGAGAGAGAAACACACTTTCATTTGCTCTCTCCAGGAGAGTCTGTTTGAATAAATATTTTACTGATGTCGTCAGTGGCCATTAGCCTCTGGATCAGACTCATACTTAGATTCCAGATAAGCCTGTCGATGCAAATACTTGCATTGATATTCTGCAACTGTTGATCAGGGTAGGCGAGACATACCATTATCTGATTTTAAGATGAATTAATCAGGCACCCAGAACGTTTTTATCATTATCTTAGTCCTATTCCCACAGATCAGGTCAGAAGGTTGTGATCTTCTGATCTGAAGACTCCAAAGTCTGTTCCATCATAATAATTACAATCTCCCACTGAAATAAAAATCTAGCTCTTGTGTCATCTGATGGGCCCTCATTCAGAATATTTGACTTGAAGAAGTATCTCAAACATAATGTAAAGTATCGTAATAACTTTCTGGAAGAGAGTTGGCTGTGTTGTGTTTTCTAATCTGATGGACTGATAACTCAGTATAAGAATTAGACAATTACATTTCAAAACTTATTAGTTATTCTATTTGTTTAAGCCACAGTTATTAAACACTGTGCACATGTGATGAGAAAGACCAAGATATGGGACGTCTAGTCTGGCTGCTAAAAAGTATTTTTATGCTCTTGCGGGAGACAAGTGGTGAACTTCCTGGTGCCAATTTTAATGGGTTATGGTAAACGATTGTCTAATTAATGAATGGAGCTGCTTTCTCAACCTCTCGCCACAACAAGTTACAGCAGCAACATTGCTCACTCTATTGGCTCCTTATGAAACAAGCCATCTTATCTCTCTGTTGGCTTTATCTGCTTTGCTCTACCCACTGCAGGCATCACGTAGCACAATACAGTAAGTGCTCAAGTGTAAGGACCGGAGATCGTATATATATAGATGGATGACGCATCTCCTCTTGATCCCTTTGTTCAAAAATGAAGCTATAATATTCTGGATATGGGAGCCACCATCTTGCGATTTTGACGTCATTTGGAGCCAGAGTATGCGCAGTAGTTATCGTTGTTTGGAACTGTTGTATTGAGGTCTTCTTGACCAATCGCAAGTCAATCTCACCTGTCAATCATGGCATTTTACCCTGTTTTTATAGCATAAATACCTAATTAAAACAAAACTTACCTGAAAAGACTTAAATTTACATCAGTGTGATAAGAACTTCCTAAAATAAAAAAACTTTTTCTTTCTTTAACATATGTTTAGTTTGGTTCATGTCCCTTCTGCCAACATTGAAGAGGTGGGGGTTTGTGACCTATACTGCAGCCATCCATCAGGGGGCAATAAAGATGATATTGCTTTCCTTTTGGGGAGCTGGGAGATGTTCTTTCCATACAGTCTATGGTCAAGAGTGACACAATCCATGCCACAGTAATAGTAAACTGATGTATGTCCCTGTATATCCAGGTGCCTGAATCAGATGCAGCAGGACGGTCTGTCTGTGGATGATGTGTTCAGCCAGTGTGTGTTTCGACAAGATGAGAAAGACATGGTGCTGAAGGCCATGCGCATGATCGAGCCCGACTACCAACCCTGCCTCAAGCTGACGACAAACGAGGGCTATACATCATTGGTTCAGGACTTTTACACACAGGTACCAAAGGACAGCTTTGTCACAAAGTTATTCTTAAACTTATTTAATCACTTATTTTAAATCTTTCACAGTTTTTTTATGATGCTACCACCAAGGTAGTAGTTTCACAAAGTGATCTTAAAAGTTGTCTTAAAAAGTGTTGGATTTAGGGGGATCTGTTTAAAAAAAAAAATAATAATTAATAATTATGTTTTCATTCATCTATAATCACCTGAAACTTTGGATTGTTTGTGTTTTTGTTATGTTCGAATCACCCTTTATATCCACATAGGGAGCAGGCCCTCTTTAACTAATCCCACATGCTTGGAATGGGAGGAGTAACTAAATCGCACTTCTCCTGTAATTGTATCTGTGTATACCAGTGGATCTAACAGTAATCCTTGTGGAACACCAAAGTTATTTTTATAGAATGCAAAGGAATAAAACTGATTCCATTACAGTAAACAGTATTTTATAATATCACCTATACTTCTGCTTTATCATTAGGATACTTACTGACAGACTTGTCTCAGATAATAAGATAATAATAATAATAACAAACATCTGTTCCAATAATGTCCTTATAGAGAAGTGAAGTGTTATGGTTCCGTCTTTAAGTTTTAAAAGGTCTTGAACAGATATTAGTGGACTTAATAATGAACATTACTTTCTTATGTTTATACAGCAGAAACTTCATATTAGTGTAATCATCCATACACACTTTTCCTTAAAAAGGGTTTGATGTATCACAAGCTATTATCCCTTTCAAAAATAATATACTTTCAGTCTAACAGAAATCTTAATGGAAATTAGGTGAAGGACTAAATTTAAAGAGAGGGTATGACTAAGTAAAAAAAAATAAAAACGAGCAATGCATGACTATAAATACAGGTAAGAGTTATTTTATGACCAAGTGTTTGGTATGTTTTGCCAGCTGAAGCAGCAGAAAGCTGGGAAAGCTGTCAGACGGCTCCAGCGTGACTACGAAACATTTGATTGTCACCCCATCACAGCCAGACAGGCACTGGCCTATTTATAGTGGGCTAACTCTGCTTTCTAATGGCTCCTCTGCTTTCCTTGCCTCTCCTCCTCCTCCTCTCACCTCTCCTCACATTTTCCCGTCTCTCTTCTGCTGCTGATTCTCACATGATTCATTCACAGCTTTTAGTACAATTGTTGTATTTTTATCTTTGCACCATCTTCACTTAGATCTTCATCTAAGTGACAAATTTTGGGTTCTTTATTTGAGTGTTGGCCTGTGTGTGATGGTAGCATCAGCAGGTCGTGTATTTTTATCCTGTATGTGAAAGTATGCTACTTACAGACCTTTGAAACAGGTCAGATGATACTGCTCCATCTGATTGTATTTGCAGGACAAGATGATTTAATGATTGAAGTTTGATCTACTTTCATCTTTTCGTCAGAGACAGTCTGATCTCTCATTTGATAACTTTTTCATCTGGTATCTCAGTAATGCCTTCAGGAAATGTCTTCAATTTTGGTGCAAATTCCTTGGATGAACTGAGTGGATTTTGGTGGTTATGGTCATCATGTCACAAAACACGTTTCTGGCCTTTTGACTGTGATATCTCAAGATCGCCTTCAGGGAGTCACTTAAAATTTTGCTCAATTTAAAGATGAATTGATTACATTTTGGTGCAACGGTCAAGATCAGGGTGACTGCACACAACACATTTTTGGCCTTTTGAATGCAAAATCTCTGGTCAACAGAGAGCACGGCACCGGGGCATGAACCCAGGGACCCCAGGCAGTGGAGCTGCTCAAACCTTGCAACAATCTTCTCCGTGAAAAGACTGTAGGCATGGCAGAGTATGGTCAAGAACAAAAACATTTCAAAGGAAAAGAAATTTGAAGCTTTACCTAAACAATATTGCAACTCAGTTCTTTCTGTGGAGTTTTTCACTTCACCAGAAGCTGCTTGTTTGTACTTTTAAAAATGATCATGCCAGCACATTTTTCAGCAGCTATCTATTGATTTCATCCCTGTCTAGTGATAATGCGGTTTCTTTGTCCATTTATTGTTCGTAAGTTGTAATATTGTACAAGGGCTCTCTAGTGAGCAATTTATGTGCCACTGTACCTTCAGCTTTGCTCTGGCTGCTGAACCTGCTCTGTCTCTCTGAGTCCTAATTTACCATATACTGTATCTCTGCTGTCTATCAGCTAATAAATGATAGCACTGCATCTTCTCATGTGTACAACCTTTGTACAAAGTTTGGATAACATCCAGTAGTTGGTGCCGTGGCAAGGTTACTTCAAAGAAGAACAGAAATTTAAAGCACATTTTATTTTTTTGCAGTGCCAGTCAGTATGGTTGCTTTGTAGGTATTTTGGCTAGTGCTAACCCCTTTGCACTTAATAAGGTTCCGTTAGCAGTGTGCTTTGCTTGTTAGAACTTAATTAACTTACCTACACATATACATGTTTACATAGACGTGTTACCACAATGTTTTCTGGATTAATTTGAACCTATATGAAGTATCTCTGGGTTTTGATTGGGTTTGATTATAAAATTCAATGATTCACCCACAATATCTTTATCTTTTTACTATTAAATTTCATTATTTTTGTTGTTTTCTACCTATCTTTGATTTCTCAGCTTAACACTTTGTTGACTAGTCTAAAAAGGCTCCCTTTAATACTTCCCATCAATTTGTTAATTAATAATTAGTGATTACATATAGGGTCTGCCAGTCCTCTTGTATTAGGGTAATATCAGGACAAGGTAAGAAGCCTTAATTTGTGTCTGTCTCTCCTGTTTTTGTTTGTGTTTTAGAGAATAGACCACCACTACCCCAAACTGGACTTCACTCAGGAGGAGCTCCACAAGGGTTTCAAATGTCAGCTCGATGTGGAGCAGGCCTGCACTGCCACCATCCCCTCAGTGGAGGCTGACAAGCCTGTCACTGAAAACATGGCCAAAATGGTAATCAGACTTCGTCCACAAGTAATCAACTCAAAACAAGGTGTTACGATACGGAGAAAATGTAGCTGGCAGTCAACAGAACACATATACTGTACCTCTTACCATAAAGCTGCTGAAAATAGCCTATCCCCCAGAGAATCCATATTTAAATTGGCAGGATCCAGATTTGTATTTGTATCTGTGCCAAATTAAGCACAATCCTAGATATCAATCCCCTATGAATTATTCCCTGGGAAATTGGTTGAAATCTCAAAAACACACCCAAAGTCAAATTTTTTTTGGCATTTAGGCATTAAGTCTTAAAGCTATATTCAGCCTTTTTTTAATAAAATGTACACGTACAACAATATCTTAAATATCAATATATTATTGTTTGGTGGATTCTCACACACTGTTTAGGGTAATAGTATTTCAATTGTGTTCTTTGGAAAAAATACAGCATTTTACACAAATGGTTTCTGTTGCTTTCTGTTCGGAGGAAGACATTGCTCCATCTGTGCCAGAAGAACATCAGTTATCTTCCTGTTTTGTGCTGTAAATTTAGACTGCAAAAAAGCCTGCAGATTGTCTGCAAAGCCCAACGTGCTGGCACACAATGTAAGATACAGGCTGTATCATCCTGGCAGTATTCTGCTTCGTTTGAAGTAATTAAACTAATAAAATACCATTTACAAAGTGATGATTTATTCACATGTACCTAACTTTCCACATCCATGGGTTCACATTTTTTTCTCTCTGGTCTAAACTTTGAAAATATTTGCATTTAGGCCTGACCGGTTAGAAGAAGAAAAAACATATTCCCATGGTGTACTTTTTTTCTAAATCTGGCATTTACAGTCCAGCCTGGCTCGTCTGTCTCTGCAGATGGGCTTCGTAGGAAGCGAGCGGGCTGAGAGTCCCTGGTGGTCAGGAAGCATTTACAGACAGGCAGGGCAGCATAATAATGTATTGTAATGGGGAGTCACCCTCCATCCACAACCTAGACTGCCTCTCTGCTTCTGTCAGACTGGAACTCTTAGAGTAAAACCCCTCAGCTGAAGAGTGAACTCAAACACAGTCATGCACAGAACGTACATATGTCACAATCCACATATGTACATCCACAGGTGGTGGCCCTAGCTGCTGCTTCACAATTTATAATGACTTTCCATTTGGATCATGCAGTATGGGATTTCTGCAGGACTGGAAATTTCATGTGACACATTCTGAAACGTTCGTGCCATCACTCACAGTCATAAGATGGATGTCCCACACGTATGTTGTGTTTTCAGAGGGCGCTGCTGGCCGAGCAGCGGGCTCAATGGCAGAAGAGCCTCCTCCAGGCCCTGAGGGAGACCAAGATGATCCTGGCCAGCACAAACACCAAGGACTACAGGCTCAACCTTTATCCCTACCTCTGTCTGCTGGAGGATCGAGAGTATGTTGACATCATGATACAGGTAATGCAACACACCTAACCCAGCCTGCCGCTCAATGAAATGCCAGAAACCAAGGATTTAACCAAGCATCGTCTGTGTTTGAGTCAAAGAGATTTGATTGAGTAACTGACCGTGATGACAACACCTGGAAAAGCATTGCATTTTATCTTTAGCAGCAAAAGGGAGCATACTTTTGATCCAATGCCTCTGCTTCCCGCATAAAAATTCTCAGGGCATGATGTGATTTCTGAAGTGACCATTCAGACTTTAATTAAAGAATTGCTTGTTCATCAAACTAAATCTTACAAAAGTGGTGAACACCCTTTTGCTGATGTTTTCACCTTTTGAACTATGTCCTGTTCTTGTCCAGAGTGTTGCCAACCTGCCTCCCAGTGGAGATTCGCTGAAGATTTTAGCCGGAGATCTGGGCAACAGGGTCTATACCAAGTATTCTGTGCGACAGAAACAGCAGAATCAGATGGTGGAGAAGCTGGGCAAAATCTACTGCAGTTACACGGAGTTGCTGGCCAAAGATACCAAGGTAGAGAAATTCTATGTTTCTTAAAGATGCTCCAGATGTATTTTTCTTTTTATTGTTGCTTTTACGTTGTATACTTCCTCACAGTGCTTCATAAGCATTACATTGATGCTTCTCTTCAATCTGCGAAAAAGGCTAATGTCATCAAGATTATAATTAGCAGGAGCTCATTATACTCCAGCAGCTAGACCTCAGTTAATGTGTTTTCTTCATGGAAGTTATTTCACATTCCACCTCTGTAGTTAAATTTATGCCTGTTATATATTTTTTTTGTCCATTGTTGTTATGACAACAAACTGAGTTCATTAACATTTTTATTCATCCACTTTGAAAGTTAAACACTGTAAATGTCTGACTAAACTGCCTCTCACGTCTGCTCGGTCTTATTTATTGTGGCTTAAAGCTGTTGTACTGCAAGTAACTGACACTGTGTTGTTCACTTCTATAGTTCATTACACATCCAGCTTTTACTTTGAACTGGTTCATGAGAGTAAGATTGTATTTAGTATGCTTTCTCCTGAACCAAATCATGTTTATTATACTAGCTACCTGCCTACCTTCCTTTCTTCATTCCTGTGGGTTCTTTCACTACGGTATCTAGTCAGTTATTGTAAAAATTCCAAGCACCTGTTTTGACTTAATTTAGGTTTTGATATTTTTGAAGCAAAACCATGTTTTAAAAAGTCATTATTTTCATAATTTCATCTGTTCTGCTTTTCTCTGTGTTTTATTTTTGTGAGCAGAATATATTATTAGAAAGTTGACAAAATAATACTTTGACTAAACAATTGAGAAGGTAATCACATTGTTTAATAATGAAAGCAATGATTAGTTTTAATCTGGGCTTTTACAATATCCATTAAATATTGAAATGCCACTTTCAACCTACTGTAGTTAAAGACTTCATGGCTTATTGCAGTAAGACTTTCAGTGTCTGTGCTTTTTGCAAGACATTAGCATTATCATACTCCATGGTGTTTTTCATATGAGGAAAAATGTCTAAATCACAAAAAGACAAGAACCCACTTCTGATTGTCTCCCTCTAGGAGTATGACGTCCTTCCCAGGGAGCAGTGGTGTAACCTGGAGATGGAGCTGACTTCAGGACCCATGTTGCAGGGGGGCGAGACAAGCTGGCCGTACATAGTGACTCTGGAGCTGGGCACATGCTTGGTGGATATGATGGTGAAGAACCTTAAAATTAATAGTGACATCCTGAACCCAGCCCAAGAAAGGAAGCACATCCCCGTCCTCTACCACATGTACACCTTCCGCAGCATCCGACAGGTACATTCACTGAACTAGCTTCTCTGATATCTAGCGGCAGTCTGTTCTGCAACTTTGGAGAGAAAAGATCTTTTCATCTGAGATTTATTTGGACAAAATAGTTAAGGATTAGTCATCAGCATCTCCTGCAAACTACGACCAAGGATCTTAGTATTTGAAAGGATTAAGTTTTTAAAAAATGAACAAAGCAGTTCATGACAAGGACCCTCCATCGGTCAAATTATAATTCTTGTGACATTTGAAAATTATACACAGTTAATTAAAAGATTGACCATGTAAGGTATAAGTACAGTTGACATGTAATGAGGAAAGAAGCATAGCAGAGTAGAAATGAGGAAAATACCTGAAGACACTTGACCTTCCCTTGGACTGGAAGAGTGTCTGCCCCTCTAAAGCCTTGTCTATTTGAACAGCCTCCTATCCAATGTGAAGCTCCAAAGAGTGTGAATTATAAAACCATTTCATCCCTGCGTGACTTGGCAGGGGGAACAGTTGAGTAAGATGAATAGGCTCCAGCCTAATCCCTTTTTTAGTGTCGCCTTAATTGGCTCACTGATTTATTGCCATGGGACCCTGCAGGAAGGTGAGGCAACCGTGTCAGTGAACAGAAGCAGAAAGAGAGCAAGAAGAAACTGGGTTTTTTTGTGGAGTTTTTTGCACTGACAAAGGGAAATTCAGGAGCAGAATTATGTTCTTATGTATTTTTTCAATCCTCTGTCATTTCCCCTAGACTTTTTTTTCCCTCTCCTCAGAGTTTTGCTCATCAGGGGAGCATCCTAATGATTTTACAGCACAGCATGACAGTCTGACTCATGCAAGCAATTCTGAGGTGTTTTCATTTTTTAGTTTTTCTCATAATGGTCTTTATGTCCAGTTGTGCAGACTCCATGTTTGTTGCATTAGAGCAAAGACCCAGTATCCTCTTATTATATCAAATTAAAAATGGTATCAGAAGGTCAGCATGTGGTTTTTCACCTGCTACTAAATAGGATTTGTAATAATTAAAGGTTCAGTGTAATCTGGTGGTGAAGTTGCATGTTGCAGCTGAAAAAACCCTCCCCCTCACCCTCCCCTTCCAAACATGAAAGAGAATCTGTGGTAGCATTCAGTTGTCATAAAAACTCAAAAAGTGTTTAGTTTGTCCAGTCTGGGCTACTGTAAAAAAACGGCGGCCTCCATAGAGGGGACCCCCTTCCTGTAAATATAAAAGTATTTAAATGTAAGGGGCCTATTCTAGGGTAAAGAAAACTACAATTTATATGAAACACACTAGTCAAAACATCACTAGGATTATTTTGTATAAAATTTCCACCAATAGATCCCTTTTATTTAAATCGTACACACTGAACCTTTAAACATTGAATTGAAAAGCATTGTCGTCTCTGTTTATGAGCGATTTATTTCGTGTGGCTGTTCATTTGAGGTTTCTTATTTGATTTTCCCACCAGATCGGTTTCATCAAGCTCCACCCCATCCTGTCTCAGATGCAACAGGAAGCCATGGAGACCGAGCTGACCTTTGACTCATGCGTGATGCCGATGCTGTGCCCTCCTGTGCCCTGGACTTCTGTGAAGTTTGGAGCCTACCTGCTGACACCGGCTAAGCTGATGCGCACAGTGGACGGGGCCGTCCAACACGAGGTGTTGCTGGAGAAATGCCAGAACCTCCACGCAGTCCTGGACTCTCTCAACCAGCTGGGCAGCTGTGCCTGGAGGATCAACAAACCTCTGTTGGATATAATTATCTCCATCTTCAATGACCGGGGAAATGATAAGCTAGACATCCCTCCTCCACTATCGGAGGCCCCCAAATTACCCCACTTCAATCCTCAAGATCCCAATCACACAGCTTCTGAGAAGGCCCATATGAGAAGAGAGGTGGTCATGGCCAAAAAGAAATACAGTGAAATGCACAGCCTGCGTATGGATGCCCTCTATAAACTCTCCATCGCCAACCACATGCGGGATGAGACTTTCTGGTTCCCTCACAACATGGACTTCAGGGGTCGTACCTACCCCTGTCCTCCATACTTTAATCACCTAGGGAGTGATGTGACTCGGGCCATCCTTTTGTTTGCGGAGGGGAAGCCCCTCGGTCCCAAGGGCCTTGACTGGCTAAAGATCCACTTTGTCAATCTGACAGGGTTAAAGAAGAGGAGCTCACTACAGGGACGGCTGGAGTACGCCAACACAATCATGGAGGACATACTGGACTCTGCCGACAACCCTCTCAATGTCAGTTAAGCACAGTGAAGCACACACACACACACACTTCTTAAAGATATACAAAGACTTATCAATTTCTGAAATATTGAGATTATATTATAACCAAAATAAGGATATAAATTTCTGTCAAAGCTTGTAGTAAAAATCCTTCTCCATCTGTGTACATGTGTTCAGGATAACAGGCCAGGTGCTTGTGTTTGTCTCTCTCAGGGTAAGAAGTGGTGGATGAATGCGGATGAGCCTTGGCAGGCTCTGGCATGCTGCATGGAAATAGCCATGGCTGTGAGATCTCCCGATCCAACACAGTTCATCTCCAACTTTCCTGTTCATCAGGTAAAATGATTATTTATCTGTTTACAAAGATCCATAGGGATTTGAACGTCCCATCTCCTCCTACTAATGTGTCCTTTAATAAGACGTTTGATTGAAAACCAAAAATGTAAAGCTACACTAACTGTTCTTTGTTGAACAGACGAAATAATGTGAAATGATTCGAAAAGATTATTCTTTAAGATTTTTTATATCTTGCATTACCTGAGGCCAGTTATAGTGCTCTCTGCCATTTAGTCATGAGTAATAGTGCTGTCTCAGAGGACTCATCAAGATCAACAAGCCAAGACTCCCCGAGCCACGTGCAGCCATTTCATGTCTTCTGTCACAAACCTGCAGCTGAGATCTTACAGACCAGACCACAGCTTGAGCCGTCATGTGCTGAGGTCTGGCATTTGGGTGCCTGCCTTTAATGTAGAAACCGAAGAAACAAACAAATCCTCTACAATAGACTCTATGTTGTGCAGCCTTATGGAGTTCAGTAATTTGCACACTTCTAATCTTTAGCATTTATAATTTTTTTTTAAGTAATTGAACACAATCTGCAACACAGGGCCATGTTAAATATCTGTGTCATAGTTTTGCTTTTATTTGGCACTTGTCTCTCCTTTATGTTGCTTTTATTAATTCACATTTCATAGAGGGATTTATACTATAGTGATTTATACTAACGATTTATTGAAAATTATCACAGCAAATTATATTATAACACAGCAATCAAAAAGCAAGTAATGCAAGTGGAAATAATTGTCTGAGATTCCAACATATTCAAAAAAAAAAGATCAAATAAAAAGCATCACAACAAGACATACTGTGCATCACAGCGTGAAAGTGCTGAACAGTTCAGACAGAAGTGAGTGTATTCACTTTGGCTCAAAGAATTTACATATCTTCCTTCAACCTGCTCAGGGACTGGAGATGAAAATCTAATATACTTGCCTCAAATTAATGTGTTAATCAATGTGTGTTGCCCCTTATAGATGAATAAATCAAGGAAAGGAAATAATTTGCCTAAATTAGTCAGTTTGTGTGAGGCTTTTCAATGCAGTTGCAGCGCTTAATTGGACAATGCAGATTCACACATCTGTATTCTGAACATCAGGTCCGTATCTGCACAATAGAAAGAATTAAAGATAGATGGATAGATGCAAGTCAGGTATTGTTTTGAATGTGTTAATAGTATGACAATAAATGCAAAATTCACTTTTGCAATTGTTGCTCTTGGCTATGGGACATGGTGATCTGTTGTTATAAACATCATCGGTTGAGCTGACGGTCACATTCTTAATTTGACCGTTTATCCCCTCTTTCCTATTTGTCTTTCTTCTCTTCTTGTTCGTCTACTTTAACTTTCTTTAAATCACCTGTTCTGTGTTATGTTCACCTTTCCCCCTCCTCCCTGTGCCGACCTCTCCCTCTCTGCACTGACCTCTCTAATTCTTGCTCTCTCTGTTCTCCTTTCCTCCACTTCACTGCTTTAATCTCTCCTCCCCTCTCTCCACCTCTGCTCCAGGACGGCTCCTGTAATGGGCTCCAGCACTACGCCGCTTTAGGCAGGGATGTGATTGGTGCCACCTCAGTCAACCTCTTGCCCTGTGACGTGCCCCAGGATGTGTACAGCGGAGTAGCACAGCAGGTCAGCACCATTGGGCAGTTTTCGTGCTTTGGATCAATTTTGTTCCTCTTCTTTGAAATGCTTGTTGGAAGGTGCACAAAAGAACTGAATCCGGGCTGATTTCAGTTGCAAGGCACGTTGCACTTGCTCAGCGGTTAATATTAAGATGACTCACTCGATCCCATACTGAGTGACAGACAGATGACTGAGAATATATTTCAAGTTTCCCACTTGAGGTGTCACTTTTAAAAGTGCTCTGTTTCTCAGTCATTGCATAAGAGCGCAGCGAGAGGAGACAGCTTACCGCATCCGAGGGCTCAAAGGGCAAGTGTGCATACAATGATATCAGAAGGGCCCAGCAAGCTGTGAACACGCTTCTTTTATAGAGAAACAATTTTAAGTTAACTCCGGTGTTCTGACATCTCAGTACAGGAGGAATCAGAGAGCTGAGAGGCAGAAATTTTGCTTGGAGTTATCAGTGAGTGCAGTTTGCTACAGGACAATATTTTACTTATCAATCTTCTAAATCTACTTACCTCTGTCAGTAGGTCTGTCTGTCTGCCTGTGGAATGCAAATCTTGAAAACTATTCGCACTTGGCATGTGCATTGTTAAGGGCCCAAGGAAGTGTAGTGTCAAATTTGGTGTAATTTGGACATGTGAAATGTTCAATATTAATAATAAACTTTGAATAAACAGATGACCAGTGCTACAGGCAGTTTACCTTCAGTCTGTTGACCGAGTTGAATTAGTTCTCTTCTACATCCTCAGATAAACCACAAGAGTGGTCTGGGTCAAACCGTGGGTCAACATCACCACATGATTTTGATGAATAATTATTTTAATGTCACCATTTCAGACTGACACAGACATTCCCGGGTGCTGATCTCTGTTGTGGCAACAACATTCATAGAATCACTTCCTCTTATGCAATTTGTCTAAAAGCACGACATTCGTTCTGTTGCTGCAATGCTTTATGCTTCATTTATATAATAAAGTTGTGGACTTGGGTCTGAAGATTGTGTGGAATGCATTACTGACCTGTGAAATGTCTCACTAATGACAAGGAATAATTTAGACATAGGCCTGAGAGAATTAGTACAGGACAAGCAATCAGGCCATTCCAAAGAGGCAGTTTTAGAATGTGCATTGCTCTAGTATTTATAATTCTGTCAAATCATCTCACTTTTGGGCCACGCTGTCACAGATTTTAATGATTTTTTTCATGCTGATTTGGTGACACTAGAAACCTATGGAACTGTAATGTCATATTTCTCAGGAGATATGGCTAGTTCCCACTTCGTCTCCCTAAATTAGGATACAAGAACATTTCAGTTCCATGGGTTTCTCGTGGGATCAAATGCATGAGCATGCCATATTTTCATTAAAGATCTGTGACGATGCATCCCAATGACCGATGACCCATTCATTTTTAGATGATACTGTTAATTATCAGGCTTGTGAAATGGCAAACGTCTGTTTACTTGCAACGTTAAGCTGTACAATAAACAACACTGGCAATTCATATTACTGAAGAAATCAGGGATTCAAGTTCGCCACTGCAACAACAGGTTTCCTGATTCCAGAGAGGGAGAAGGGTCTACCTGCAGGGCTCCTCTTTGCATGAATTTGCTGCCCTGACAGTGTGAGCCTGCACCGGAAGCAACCCCACAGAGGCCGTCATGCAGAGAAGCCCAGTGTGAGATCAGTGTAGATCTGAAGAGAAGCAAAAACCAAGGGAGGGGGTGGTGTGAGCGTGCCCGGAACCATTAGATGTAGAACATAAGCTGTTTGAACAGTTTACAGACAGTTAATTACCCAAAAGCAAATATTTATGAACGATAAGGGTGTGTAGCTTAACATCATTCAGTTTTAGCTGCCTCGGCCTTATTAAAATAAAAACCTATAGGAAGTTATTTGCCTTCCCCCCACCCAAAATAAAATGTCTGTACTGTGGAGTGTCAAAAATCCGTAAAGTTTTTACTGGCCCTTCAGTTTCTTGTGTGCTTCTCTCCCTGTGTGCCTTTAACCACATGAAGGTGCTGCTTGTTTGTCACAGGACTGAGCTAATTGGCAATCACAACTAAATAAATGCTGTTTGACATTCTAGACTAATGCAAAAGTTGTGCACAGCAGCATGTACTCTATCCCACACTGATCTAATTAATCTGTCAACCGAGAGACAGAATATAACAAATTGCTGCTTTGATAATTAATTAATTAATTAATTAATGTATTAATTCCATACAAATTAGATATTTGCTGGCATCTTTTGGGGTTTTCAGAGATACTATTAATAAACAATTATTTAGCTAATCAAGAAAATAGTAGGCTGTTTAATCAACAATAAAAATGTTGTGTTTCAGGTGGAGGAGTTCCGAGCTGAGGATGCAGAGAGTGGCGTGAAGATCGCCAAGGTCCTGGAGGGCTTCATCAGCAGGAAGGTGGTCAAACAGACGGTGATGACTGTGGTGTACGGGGTGACACGTTACGGGGGACGCCTCCAGATAGAGAAGAGACTGAAGGAGATTGATGAGTTCCCCAAGGTACAGTGGTGGCGGTGGAGGAGGACGGTGATGTCTGTGGCCGAGGGGCTTCCCTCACACAATGTACTGTTTTATTTTTAGCACGGCATCAGTGCGGTTTGATAGACTAGCCTCTTAGCACAGGGCTCATGTTTCACCGTCCTCTCAGGCTATGCATCCATACACACACACTGAGCCCAGATGGACTTGTATTGAGCACAAGGTCTCCTCTACTGAAGTCTATCTTCCTTTCATATTATTGCCCAATTGTCCTCCTCGTCAGCTTTGAGACATTTTGAAGGTGTTCCCTAAGGAATTTTAGTAAGTTTGACCTTAATTTTGCATATTCATACATTTACATATTATCTTAGTGCAGTGAGATAAAGTATTTCATGGTTGAATAAGGGAGGCCTCGCGTGTAATACAGCCATATTACATTATGAGCAAATACTATTTGATATCCTCTGCTCAGCCTCTCCGTATCTATTTTTAGTTCAAAACCATCACACTTTATGGTTAGGTTGGACATAAATGGTCCGTTGATGGCCACACCCATTCTGTCAAATGACACCATGGCATTTCATCATCCTACAGCACTGTAGTGCTTATTACCAGTCATACAGATATACAGCTCCTTACAATAATCTCATTGTTTGTGTAGATGCGATCAGCATGGTCCCACTATCAGTGTATCGACCATCTCACAGCCAGACTATTGTGCTAAATGACTTCTGCATAATGTCCATAATTGTTTAAACAGGGAATTAGGGGGAAGTGCAATTGTGACTGATTACCGGGAGATGGATGAGGGGGTGAGGCAGCTCCAACGGAGGGGGAGATCATATCTCTGTAATGATATGAGAGCTGTACCTTTTCCATTGTGTGCTGTAACTCTTATCGTTTACTTTTACATTACACATGAATCCTTAATAATAACAAAGTCAAAAATAATCTTCAAGTTTTATATATTTAATTGTTTCCCCTAAAATAGAAAAACAACGTGTGTTTATAGTATTTGAATATACAAGCTTAATGCTGATTTTTTTTTTTTTTTTTTTCAGGAGCATGTCTGGGATGCGTCCCATTACCTGGTACGACTGGTGTTCACTGGCCTAAAAGAGATGTTTACAGGGACCAGAGAGATCCAGGTGAGTTAACTACAGTGGCACTCAGCAGAGTGTATACCAACACCAAGGCCCAACATTCCCCTTAAATTAATTTAAACCACACCAAATTGCACACACTCATTAATATCAGGCCCCTAAATATGTCGAAAAACATAACCAGAATTCCAAAATGTAAACAAATACCCAGAGCTGCACCAAAATTAAATGGCTTCTTTCCTGTCCCATACCGCATCCTTCCACCTAGTTTTAAGGTAATCTGTCTAAAAACAACTCCTTGTTGGAGGTAATTAAAATCATGTAAAGGCAAATATATACATGTAGTTACCTCATCCGACATACACTGTATTATCAGCAATATCCACTTACACTTGTGTGTTTATATACATGCATAACAGTAATGATATACAGTCACTCTTCTTGTCTCTATATACCCACACATGCATTAAATAGTATTTTTTATTGAGGCATTAAACAAACATACCATCCTCTATCATGAAACATGATGCACACAGAAGCTTTTTTTCCATGACCATGATAATGGACTTAGTCAAAACAATAACAACAGACCTATCGTTTGATGATGCTTTGAATCAGATCCTGCTGCAACTCAGACACAAATCAAAATGTTCAGGGATGAGATAATGTGTTAAAATTGTATGCAGCAAAGGACAATGAATAATTGTGATCCATTACAAGTGATCAATACAAACAGTGGAGTAAAGAACAGCCAGTCGGCTGCTTACACACTCGTCATATGTTGTTTTTCCCACGGTTAATGCGGATATGAACCAATTTCATATTCATATCGGATTTCTCTGGGTTTGAACATTGTTCGAAACATTTTGGATAATGAAGGTCAACAAAATATATAACTTAGGTCTGGTGGTTTTCAGACATTTTAATGAAGGATTTTAAAATATTATATCTTTAAGTAATATGGTTCTAAATGTTTGAAATTGGAGGCAGTGCAAATTTATATGCCTTACGCTAACATTCATGCAGAATGAAGTGTGCCGTGCTGAGCACACATGGATCTGATTATCTGAAGAAGTTTCCCCTGACATCAAACTCACAGCAGAGAACTAACCTCTCACTGACATTAGAACTTTTCTTTCTAATTAAAACCACATTTCCTTTTCCAGAAAAAATCTTTTAAATTATTAAATCATCACACACCCCTCACACACCATTTCTTACTACTGACCTAGTACTGCATATAGGATGTTACTTTATTTTTATGAATGACTACTTCACTATTACCCCAGCAACAACACCCATTCATCACGTAGACTCCATTTCTAGATGCAGGACGTGCACCTGGTATGAGATTGTACATTACCTCCACAGGCAAAGACTGGTGCGATAATAGAACCACCACCCACTGCTGGTTTGAGTGTCCTCTGGGGAATGTGTGTGGACAGACTCAGTCTCAGACGGAAAATTCCAGCCCCATCATGCCTCAGTGCCGACCTGAAGTTCTTCTGTGCGAGTGTGTGTTTGTGTGTGTGTGTGTGTGCACCTGCTGCTTTTAAATGGGTCACATCCTCTCGCGTGTATTGTGAGTAGTGGGAAGTAGCTGATCAGTTGGTGGGGCTGACCTGACCTGACCTTTGCTCCCACATTGATGAACAGAGGTTTAGTTCCATCTTATTCCCTAAATACAGATATTCATTCCCTACAAATCCGTCACTGTCCACACTATATTCTCCCTCTCTGTCTTCCTCTTATCAGTCTGTTGATTGATCAGTCTCTCCAGCCATCTCTCTATTTAATCTCTCTCCTGTTTCTCTGCGTTCACACTATCTTCATTTCATTGTGTGTGGGAATATGCGGAAGGCAGGTGATGATGAATGGAGCTGCTTTGGGCCAGACTGCTACCTAGAGTTGATAGGATGTATTTATCTTCCCTACAGCTCAGTATGAATGTGTGTGTGGGGGTATTTTTATAGTGTGTGAGGACGAAGGCACATGTGGGACATTAATAGGGCTTCTGTTCTTGGAGACAGACTGTGCCAGACATGTCTTGTCTACTGTTGCACTTGCAATTTTTAGAACAAGCAACGAACTTCTCACCTGTTCCTCAAGTTTGCAACAATTGTTTGCAGCAGTTTTAAGAAGCCGCAGACCTAAATGCATCAATCATCTGTTGATACTGTGGAGGAGAAGTTTGTTGTTCCAAATGCACCATAGTGTCTTTATATTTATAGCCTAATTTATTCAATCCTTGACCAAACACACCATGAACTGTCTGATTTGAGTGACACTCTCAATAGGCAGAACACAAAAAGCAGGTTTTGACTCTGTAACAGTGAAGTACATTGAATATTTTATATATCCCGCAATCAAGTGTGTGTCTTCACTACCTGCTGTCATCCTTCTGTCGCAGGATTGGCTGACAGAGAGCGCCAGGCTCATCTCCAAGTCTGGCCACACTGTGGAGTGGGTGACACCCCTGGGTTTACCCATCATTCAGCCTTACCATCGTACACGCAACCAAATGGTAAGTCGGCATCTGTTTTCTTTGCTAATCTCTCTAAAGTGAAGATTAAATACATTTGTACACACACTGTATGTGGGAATTCTTCTCCTGGGCTCCAGGTGTGCTGTACTCCCAGTGGCAAGTACTGTTAGTAGAGTAATGAAGAAGTGTTTTCTGGTAGTATAGCATTTACCAGTGCTAGGTAAAAAGTCAGGATTTTGGGAATGTTTCACGCTCGAAAGTCTTACCAGTAAAACACTGTATGTATTGTATAACTTCAGCTTCAAGGGGTGGCACTGGTGTTAGCAATTACTACACTAACATTCTCATAAAGCAGATTTTAACTTGAGCCAGGCCATACAACAACGATAGCAATCATCACTTAGGTTTAGTAGCAGACAGCTGTTAAAGTACGTTTTTTGGGGGGTGGTTAAAATGCACCAATATGGAATTGGTACTCGCGATTGGCCAGTACACAAAGTCTACGTATCGGAAACATTATTGGGAAGGGAAAAAAATCACAACATCTCAAGTACTCTGTCATTTGACGTCCATGTCCCATCCACTAATATGGATGAGGCAGGGTATTTTGCAGCTGACCACCATCTTTATATCATGTTGTCCATCTTTATATACAGCCTAATGTGTGTAGAATGAATCACATGGTTTCACACGTAACAAAACTGTTTTGCTGGAGTTTTAGTTCATAAAGCTGAACTATTGGTGTCAGTTTTTTCTTTTTTCTTTTAAACCCGGACAGTTGTTAGAATTGATATCAACAGTCTGATGCACCATGCACAATCTTTGTATGTCCAGCATAGTTTCCCTCAGTGTATGATAGACAGCATGGCCAATTATAGGCCTGTCTATATTTCTCTGTATTTTCAGAAATTAACCAGCTGACCTTTCTGTTGTTCTTTTCTTCTATTTTCACTTGTTTCTCGTCCGCCTATTGGCTTTGTCTCAACTCTCACAACATGCTCAATATTTCCACAGCTGACCTTTTCGTGGCTCACGTTGTTTCCACTTTTTTAACTCCCTTTTCTACAATATAAGCAGTACTCATTAATCTCTCTCTTGACAAACTGACCAATATGTGAAACCTTTTATGTGTTCCAGCCTGGTGCTTTCACATAATATGTGTTAGATTTGACTCATTATTTCCATGAGGCAGTGAGGGGATTTGGATCATCACTTTAACTATAATTATCATTCACAGTGTAATTTCCATTTATTATGTTTCATTGGACTTTGATGGAACTCTGATGAAGCTGAGGGTGGCTGGTTTAATTACAAGAACAGGCATGCTTCTAATAGCTGTCAGCTAATGAGAACAAGATCTTTGTCTCCACACAACCAGCCCACAAATTTTGCTTCACTTTTATTTGCTTTTGATTACTGCCTGAGTGCCAAGGCATCGCTTTACATGTGATTTGGGCGGCTGCTCATGAGGTAGTGCAGGTCATCCACTAACCAGACGGTTATTGGTTTAATGGTCATCTCCTCCAGATTGAATGCCGAGGTGTCCTTGGGCAAGGTATTGAGTTATAAATTGGCAACTGTTCCTGCAGAGTGTGAATGGTGTGTGAAATAAAAAGCATAGTGCTGTATGAGTATATGTGAATGGGTGAATGTTTTTTGTAGTGGAAAGCGGTTAGAATGTTGAGACTAAAAAGGCTCTTGAAAAAAACACTCCACACCAGGATCTCTGATTTGGAAAATAATTGGACTTTTAAAAAAATGTCCCCACTAATGTCTTCAAGTAAACACTGAGCTTCTGAGATACAATTGAATGTTGTTTTGGATTCAGAGTACTCACAACCCAGACCCTCTGTTCTTCCTAAAACTATTAGGAAAACATCAAATAATTAAATAATCTCTTTCCTCTCTATCTTCCCTTGCATGAGACCTCCAGCGGCCTCAGGCATCTTCAAATACGTTATAAATGTTCAGTTTGACTCAAGGATAAATGTATATGTTTTTAAAGGTGAAAGGTCAAAGTTGATGTGACCTCACAAAACACATTTAAATGGTCTGTATTTATATAATGTGTTTTCTAGTCTTGATGACCACTCAATGCGCTTTATAGTACAGTTTTGACATTCACCCATTCACATTCCTACAGTGTGCAGCATTTTCTCTGGGTGCATTTCATGAGTGTGATGATGTCATGAATACCCATTGGGAATTGTATTAAATCAGGCACAAACATTCAACTGGACTCATGGATGAGTGGGTTATATTTTAGTGGTCAGGGGGCAGGGTCACTGTGTCCTTAAAAATATATTTTTGCCTTGTTAACACATTCTGTTGAGAACGCCTTTAGGGAATTTAAATAGGCCCCAAGGTTCACTACGACTCACTGATGCACTGATTATATTTGGGTGGTCAAAGGTCAAAGTCAGGATTGTCGTCTCACAAAACATGTTTTTGGCCTCTTGAACAAATCTCAAGTCTGCCTCTAGGGGATTTTTTCAAATTGTGACCAGTTGTCACTTGGACTCAAAGATTAACTGATTTAGATTTAAGTGGTCAAAGGTCACAGTGACAAAATGAATGTATACTGAAACTGCACTGGTGGAGTCATACACTTTATTTTTCTTCTGCTCCACAGAAAATCCAACCAGCTAAAACAATTTTTGCCTCAGTATTCTCAATATGCCGGATTATCATAGAGCCTTAAGTGCCCAATGCTTCACAGGTTGAATGTCCCAGCTGAGCATTCCAGGTCTCGATAGGTTTGATGAAGGAGTGCACCACTGATTAAGCAGTGTGATTGCTGTGAGTGGCCCGACTTTAATTGAGCTGAACGACATCTCTGGAGTTGTTTGTCACTATGGAGATCCTGACAGTAGCTCGTCTCTGAGATAACGTGTCTGTGTGCCAGCACCTCTGAAGATGCTGTGACTTTGTGTCCGTGTACATGAATAGAAAAAAGTGTACGTGACTGTGTGATATTATATAGACCCAGTCTGACCTCTGACATCCTCAAGCTCATTAACGAAGAGAAAGGAGACAGACATATAGCATATGATGCCAAGCACTGCAGACATGTAGTTTGTAGGCTGACCCAGTGAGCTGGCTGCTCCGTCAGTATGACATCCAGCAGAAGGTTAGACTGGAGGGATTTTGACACCTCAGAAGCAGGTGAAAGAGAGCGAGGGTGACAGATGGTGGATCCCCTCAGTGTGAAGCTCTCTCTGTGGATGTTGCTTCTTTTAATAAATGAATGAATGACTTCATGGGAGAATGAGGTCTCGACTTGCGTCTCATCCCATGCAATAATTCTCTAATCCAGTTGCATCACTGAGCAACAAAAATGAAACCAGCTCCCTGAAAGGTCACCCTTTCCCTGCATAGCTGGATTAAATTCAATCTCCCCGTCTCCTCTCTGCCTCTTAAATCCAAGGCCACTGTGCTTCTGAGGGTCGTTAGTAATTAGACTCGAGATCGAGTGGTAAGATGAACTGGGATGTGCGGCACGAAAATCAAAAAGTAGCTACAGTAGCATCACATAGTCAGACAGGAGTGTGTTTGCATGTGAGTGTATCTCTGGGTTTTTGTGTTGGTTGTTTCCAGTGTGCACACTCTGACCTGTGTAATGGAGTTTTTTCCACGGCTCATGCGAGGTGAGGAAATTAGAGTAGGATGGAGTAGCTGAATGGAGCATGAACGTACATCAGGGAGGATGCCTAACAGGATTTGGAGATACTAATCGGATCAGAGGTCACTCTGGCTCAGATTCCTTGTTTATTTTTTATCCCCCCTCGCAGGCAAGGTTACAGTGAAATCTGGCTCTCAGCGGATGGTGACACGCGGGAGTCATCAGCTGGATTGGCTAGATTCGACTGGATTTGTGAAAGCCTGTGATCTAATGTCCTCTCTGTGGAAAGAATCACTTTCAGTTACTTTGGGTTTTGTTTGTAATTTCCCTGGACATTAAAGCTCTGTAAATATTTTTCTTATTTCTATTAGTTTAGTACTAAACAGTGAAATATTTGCTTGTGGCCTATAGCAATTAAAAAATAGGGCACTGTCAATATGAATAAATAGTGAACTCCACTGTGTTAAAACACCTTAGAGTTATAGTAAAAAAAAAAAATCATGGAGAAACAGGCCCCTGTGCAAAAACATGAAAAAGACTCCAGAAAATAAGACATTCAGACTGAATTTAATCTCATGTGTTCACGTTGTTTTGAAGGTCTCAGGGCCTTTACAATAAGTATGTACAATGTGTCTGCTTTTCTTTATAGTTAAGGGAAAGTATGTCATTCCAAATGGCAATGTAATGCCCTGCATGCCTCCTTTTGCCTTGGATTAGAAATAAGACCTTCTCAGTGGTAACATGATGTGTAGTTGATTCTGCAAAATCTTGTGCCATTTTGGGGTGAAATAATAATAAAATGCAGTTTGAATTAGGAGGTAGACAAGAAAAGTTTGGTAGAAAGGTCTGGAAAAAGCCAGTGAAACTGTGGTGATACTCAAGGGTATGTGTGTGTGACTGTTAGTTTCCAGCTGTTTTCATCCTTCTCCTGGGGGAGAAGGAGAGGTAGAGGACCAGGTGACCCGGAACAGCAGAGAAAAGGAGTAGTGTGAGGTGTAGATCAGAGCTGTGTTACTAACCACAATGTGATGGATGGGGATTCCCCTCTCGGCAGCATGGCTCACATGTGGTTACTGATGGCTTTTGTATCTGTGACCATCTGTAAACTCTCAGGTGATGTTGACTGCAGGAGACTATTCCCCACAGACTCGCAGCGGGGTGAGCCAGGGTCTCGTTCATCACAGCCTCAGGGTCTGAGTAAGAGCTTGTACACAGATCATGCCCATATTCATTATAATGAACAGGACTATAGCATAGGGTAGTGACCTCAATTACACCATGGCAGTCCATTACTCACATCTAAGGCAACATCTATTCCTCTCTCTCTGCTTTTTACGTTGCGTTCTCTCCATTCCCACCGTCCAGCCGATCCGTTAAGGACACAAATTTAGGATGTTAAGAACCAAGTGATGGACAGATCTCCTCACAAGCCCTCCCTGAGCAATGATGGATGAGATAGCAGCCGTGGCAGAATCTAATGGGGTTTCTCCACACTATGCTTCTATTTTAAAACCATCTCTTGATAATTGTGCGATTCTGTCATTCATCACACAGCGACCTTCAGGCGATCGACTGGAACCACCAAACCAAATAGCTCGCCAGCTATAACATACTTCCATCCATGTGAACACCTGTCACTTTAATCCCTTTCTAGCTGTGCCTTCTTATATACAGTACATGTGGCTATTAATATCTGTATGAGTTTTGATTTTATAAGTCGTCTGTCACACAGTTATCTGTTGCAGATATACATTCATGCAACTTTAATATTAATAAAGCTCGTCTTTTAGAAGATAAGGTGTTGGAAAAAAAAAAAATCTTTAACATTATCTTAATGCATTTGAGAAAACACATTTATATTCATAAGGCGTTTTTTGCTGTACAGTTTTTAGCAGCATGGCTCTCAGGATGGCAGCGGGAGTTGATTGATTGGTTCGTCCAGACTGAAACACAACCAGCCCAAATTTTGTACAAAAATGTGTGAATCCCTGACAATTTACCCGAATGACTTTGGTGATCCCCTGGACTCTCGTTATGCCTCCGCACCGGCAACAGCCAGTGTCCAGGGGTATTGTGTTTGTGGGTTGTCTGTATGTCGATCCCTCCGTCCCACTCTCGTGAACGCAATATCTCAAGAATGCCTTGAGGGAATCTCTTCAACTTTGGTACAAATATTCACTTTTTGACCTGTGAAGGTGATATCTCTGGAACCCCGTAAAGGAATCCTTTCACATTTGGCACAAACCTTCACTTGGACTCAAGTATTAACTCAAGCATTGCATGTGATATCTTAAGTTCAGCTTAAGGAAATGTCTTCTATTTTGGTACAAATGTTCACTTGGACTCAAAGATGACCTGTTTAGATTTTGGTGCTTGGAGGTCAAAGGTCAAGGTCACAGTGACTTCACATCCCTGTGAATCGGATATATTAGGACTGCCCATAGGAAGCTCATTACATCGTGTACAATTCACCTGGACCCACTGATTAACTGATTCGATTTCGGTGGTCAAAGCTCAAGGTCACAGTGACCTAAAAAAATATGATTTTGGCCTCTTGAATGTGATATTTCAAGAACGCTTAAGGGAATTTCTTCAACTTTGATAAAGTGTCACGTTTCAGTGGCCAAAGGTCACAGTGACCTTGTATGAATCTAGAAAAATTATGTCGAAATATGTACAGAGAAACTGTAGCGAGTTTAGCGAGCGGACACATACAGCCTCATTGCGGTAAATATAGTTTTTGAGTTAAATGTTGAAACTATTGGATAGATTCAGACATTCATTTTCTTCTCACGATGGAGGGTGTAATATGTCAGTCGTTTGCAGGGTTTCTGCATGGTCTTAAAAAGTCTAAAATCATTGGAATTTTATGCCTTTAAAAAATCTTAAATATGTTAAACTAATACAAACTAGGTCTTAAATATATATATATATATATATAAAGTCATAATTATGTCAACATTTATTTATTTAGAATGAAATGATAAATGTATGTTGTTCTTTTTCAACATTAGAGATTAGCATGCTGTAATAAAACTACAAACAAGACCAACATGGAACTCATAACTGACAGCCGGTCAGATTTTATTTCAGTTCACTTGACTCGGCTGTGGGAAAAACCATAGATACCTACTCTGCCTGTAGTTTGTGATATAAAGTGGCATATCAGGGGCTATTTTCTATTAGACTACTCTGGAACTGTGATATTCCTTCATATCTGTCTTAGTTGACAATTTAATTCATAATGGCTTGCAATTCCTCCTTATCAAACATTCAGTGATACCATGCATTAAAAATGGTTGATTAGGCTGTATTTGTTATGTCTCTTGTTTCATCGAAAGCCAGAGAGAAACATTTTCTTCTGTGTTTTGTCTATATTTTGTATCAGTAAACCGACCTTCGAGCAAAACTGACGATGGAACAATTTTGCTTTGTGTTGTTCTCGCAGCAACACAGGACGTTTCCCATCCCTGTTATAGACAGATTATCTGGAGATGCTCCACAGACACTGAATAGTGGAACAACTATCATGACACCCATGCTGTCGTTTCAGTGAGATATAGAGACATTAATTCACAGCTTCAAGTCTTGCATTCAATTAAAACTCATTTGGATGTTATACCTCAAACAAAGGTCACTCGCTGAGGGACATATTGAATGTCAGTGGGCCACATTATACATTGAGGTCTTATTGGCCCGATTTCCAGCTCCAGTTTTCATCTATGCTGACTTTGCTGAAATCAATAACCAGAATCATGGAGTCAAGAGCACGTCCCGCATGAAATGTTTGTTTCCTGGCTTTCCAGAGGGTCATCACAGACCCAGAATGAAGCTGAATGGGCATTTGACGGGGTCCTTGTGTCCTCACTGTTCACCCAGGAGTGTCAGATTGCAGCAACAGCAACAAAATCATAAAATGAGTTAGTCTGTGGCTGACAACAGCCAACCAACAACTGATATGAGCTGAACCACTGACTTTCTTCCCACCTATAGTTCCCCAGGTCATGTAAAACCCTCAACTCTAACCACAGAGCCACCATGCTGCTCATTATGAATTGATTTCCCCCGAATACAAGCAGCAGCAGACTTTTTTATTTTTTTTACAATAAAAGCACTCTCATTACTCAGAGTACAGAAAGATCTGTTTGTAGAGCTAAGTAAAAAATTGAAAATGCGTTCTGGCAGAGTAATCATATTAGAGACATGCACTGTAGATATGTTAGTGTAAACTGAATGAAAGCAAACAAACTAATGCAATGTGCTCCCTTAACAAGCGGTTGGCCGCCTGCTGCCAGTCATATCTCTTAGATAGTAGCTCGTCGTTCCCACCCTGGCATGGTTTCAGGGGGTCAGTCAGAAAGAATGCCCCCGCTGCATATGTCTCGGCTCAGCTCTCTGAATGGACCCCTCAAGGTCTGCGAGATTAGAATGATAAATCTTCTCTCCATTAAGACTGTAACTGTTTGGGTGTCGAGAGGGAGCATAAAACTCCCATTGTGTATGTATTGGCAAATAAGACTATGAACACATATAGGTCTTTTGGAGTTGTTATAGAATTTAGAAATTGTGTTATGGATGAGATCATATTTTGTGCTCTTTGTCAGCTTCTTATTTTCATTCAATGAGTTAAATCAAATACCATCATAAATCACTATAGCTGCTTTCAGACATGCACTGAAGTCATTGCAGACCATCAGGTCTGTGTTCCAAAAATGTTCCTGTTCTTGTGAACACAACTGACCTGGACAATCTCCTGCTATGTTCTTCATATGTGAAAGAAAAAACTCTTGAAACATTTCCAGAAAATAGCTTCCAGTTCATGTTTGAAAACACCTTTACCACCTACTTTTAATCTTCTGTACTTTTGTGGCATATGGCTGATACTTCAGCTACAACTTTCCCCTCTGCCTGCCTCAACCTTCCATCCCTTTGTGCATCACCAAGAACTCTCTCTAGCTCCTGTCCTGTTCATATGAGAATACATATGTGTGTGGTTGCTTATACATTTGTAATGCAATGCAGTTCTGTTGTAAACAGGGTGTGACATAGCAGAGAGAGGGATCATTCTAAACCGTAAACCAATGGTATAGGTTAACACAAAGGTAAAGGAGAGGTGGGCGTTTTCTTCTTTATGGTTCTGGTTCAGTTTACACTTGTGCAGGATGAGGTCACCATTACAGATTCACTGGTTTTCAGTTGACAGACACAAGTGTCAGTTTTCCTGGAAATCCCCATTTCATGGAATATTTACAGAAACCAGTAGAGAGATCAAGTTTTGTTGGGTGTGTCACTGAAGTGCACAGCAGAATGTTTACTCCAGAATAGTTCACAAAACTATTCACTCAAAAGTACAATGCAGTTCCCTCAAGGGTTGCTGTAAAATCACTGTAGATAAAACAATTAAACCCATTCCAAGAGATTGGGTAGAATTTCAAAGAAAGTATCTATTCTAATCCACACAATCTACAGGCACTATACAACCACAGCTATTTACTTCAGTGAAGCAGAGTTGAACCCTTGAACCACGGTCTCAGCTTTTAGGGTTCAAGTCTCCTGCGTTGCGTTTCAGTGACACCTGACTCCCTGTGGTCACTGACCTAAATAAGCATCTGGTAAATGTAACATGGATGGATGGATAGGAGGATGGATGTTATTCTTTGGTTATCCAAGCATGATTTGATAGTAAATTAATATCCTTTTCATTAGTTCTTGGACATATGCTTTACATAATACTTTTAAATCTCACGTTTAGCACGTTGTGTTATCCTCCTTACTTCTGTGTTACCTGATGGTTTGTTTTAATGAACATGTTGCTTCATAGTAAAAGAAAAATATATTTCCAAATTATGACTATGATGAACCAATGGAAAATGAATCAGCATTTTATACTTGACTGAACCATGAACAGCTCCAGCTTCTCCTCTGTGATATTAAACTGAGCAATTTAGGGTTTTACACTTGGATGTAATCTTCAGCTTTAGAAAGTTGTTATTTTAGATAAACAAATGAATTATTGTTCTATCAGATTACTCTACAGTAAAGTTTAATCAGAGACATCTTAAACCTTGGCATACTATGTTTTCATGGCTGCATTGAATAGCAAATATTGAGCGGCCTTGTTATCATTTAATGTGCATTGTCCTTCAGCACAAAATATCTATCTAAACAATCATAATCTTTGGGTTTGTGTGCGTCAGATACATTATATCATACATTTTATAAGACATATCGGTCATTATTTGTGTCTGGAACTGGATTTACTTGTGGATTAACCCTCTGTTTTCTTTGTCTACAGATGAAGAGTATCATGCAACATATCAACCTCAAAATCAACCATGACATCAAAGAGTGAGTCCTTGTGGCACCCGTCTGTTTCTATCTGCATCTGTACTCACACACTAACTCTGACCCACAGCAGATTCAACAATACCACTTCACTCTCTCATGGGCAGTCATTGACATATTGAGCTGAACTGAACTGTCACCAGTTATTGTGATTGTAATGAAACAGAAAGGCTGCTGTGAGAAAATAGCAGGCCTTTTATTTTTTTCATTTATTTGAGTCACAAGTTTTAGAAAAAGTAGCCTCAGACCACTCGATAACTTTGTGTTTGGCTTTTAGAGGAGGATGAAAGTAGAAAGTGGAGCTCTTGAGGCAATTAGCTTTTCTCAAGAACTTCAGCTGCACAAAAGCTGTCTCCAGTGGACATTTTCGCTAATTGCCTTCTCAAGGTCGGATGTAACTTTGCATTTATCACATATTAGCAAATGCGATCTGAAAACTTTTGAAACTTTTGAAAGCATAGTTTCACACTTCTAGTTGTGTGAAGTTGAACTGAGGTTTTTCTAACAGGAATAGGAATTAGGGGCAGGCCAATAAAACTATACTGATATGATCATTTTCATTTTGTGGACCATGTAGGAATGAGTGAATAATGAACTCAAGTATTCTATGAGAATTAGAAATACTTTTTATATTAAATATGTGGGACACAAAATTAATAATGGGTTCAGATACAGTTTTGCAGTTTAGAGGTAGTGCAACTTAATTCAGATTAATAAGGTTTTTATTGTTGACGGCAGGTTTAACGTCACTCCAGAGCAACACAGGCTGTGCTCTGTGAGAGCTCGGTAAAATTGAGAATGAGGCTAATTTTGTTTTCCTGTTTACGAGGATGTAGGGGATGTTCTCTTTAGTAATATGTCCTCCATTTATGCTGATTTCTTTTGGTAGGATTATTATAGGGAAGAGAAGTTTTATTTCAGCAGATTTTATTTGCGAGGCTTGGGAAAGAAGGCTGAATTTTTTGTCGAATAGTTGAAGAACCACTGTAGCTTTATTTGTGGTGTCTTATGAACCCATGAGAATTGGGCACTTCTGTGTGGACATGAAAATAAAGAAACAATCATCAATGACTTTTAGAGTTAAATATGCATTTGTGTTATTGCAGAGCAGTTAATGTATCGCAAATGACAAAGAGTTACACCCTTTATTGCCAATAGGTCCATCAGAAGGGGTTGAGATTTAACATGTAATGGGAGTCAACACATTTCACATTGAATTATTTATTTTTTTATACCAGATCATCAGTGTATGCACATCCTGTGATTTCCTGAGTATCTCATGACTTGTGTCATCTGTAGACGACTGCTAATCATAGTGAGGCAAGACAGATTTAAAAGAGGAGACTGAGTCAGGTTGACAGAGGCTCACCTCTGTCGTAGAGAACAAAAAAAAGACAATGATTGACAGGAGAGTTGAGAGGAGATGGAGATGACAAAGACTGACAGCCGTCCTCTTCAGTCTGACATGCACAGTGCCACAGGACCAGCAGCGTGAATACTGAACTGCCAGCCAACAACGTGCAAGGAGGGATGGAGGATTTTAGAGTGGATGGGAAGGAGAGGGAGGAAGGTGGGGGTGACTCTCACAGAGGCCGACTTGTCTGAAACGTAAAATTTGCTGTCGGAGAACGTAAAGGTGGCAACAATCTGAGCTAAACTCGACACAATCGAGCGGCTGTGGCTGAGGGGTAGAGCGGTCGTCCTCCAACCAGAAGGTCGGCAGTTCAATCCCAGTGTTCCCCATCTGCATGCCGAAGTGTCCTTGGGCAAGAAGCTGAACCCCGAATGGCCCCTCATAGAAAAATAAAGTGCTGCTAATAGATGCACTGTATGAATGTGTGTGTGAATGGGTGAATGGCAAACTGTAATGTAAAGCACTGAGTGGTCATCAAGACTAGAAAAGCGCTGTATAAATAATGACCATTTGACATTTACAATCGCCATGGCTGATTTTCTTCCTTCCACAGAGACACACAAATGGAAGCAGCCACAATTTTACTTGCTGTAATTAAAATAAACATTAAAAAAGCAAATTCATTCAATAATGTATATACAGGACAGGATGAAGTGGTAACGGACATAAAGCCCTGTTTTTAAGTGCTTTTTCTTCTAATGCATATTATCCAAGCTTATGAAATGCAATGTAAAATAAACAATAATTGCAAAGCCACATGCTTTTAGTATCTCTTCTTATATGAAGTGAACCATCACTCTGCTCGAGAACGGTGACACTTCAGAGACCTTGTGGTTGCGAACCCTTAGAGTACTGACTGCACCTTTCTAGTCTGTTGGGCCCATGGGATTTGAAGGTGACATGTTTGCTTGGTGTGTCTGTGTGAGACAAAGGGAAAGAAAAGAGGGGAAAGACAGTGTTGTTGAAAGCATCTCTAGCCGAGTGTGCTTGCAAATATATTTTCAGGAATCTTGTTTTTGTTCATCTAAAGCCCAAAGCAGCAGAACTAAAAGCACCCTGATGGGAAAAAATCTAACTTTTCCAAGCAAACAAGACTGAAAGACAGGCACTGTGTGTGGGTGTGTGTGTTTGCGTGCATATGTGTGTTTTAGCTTGGCCCGAGCTCTCTCCGCTCTGTCTGCATTTCCATTAGAGCAGCGTTCTGCTCTGTGGCAGCCCAGAGGATTTGAATGGCACAGGCTCAGTGTAATGGGAATATGGGGATGCAGATTGGCAGGATGCTTCTTTTACTGCCAGCTCCATCAGCAGCAGCAGCAACAACACTGCATTTATATTACCTTGTAATATTCCTTTTATATCACGTATACACTTCTCATATTGACTGTTGTTTAGAAGATGCGAGTCGCCCGGAGGTCACATAGTAGAAAATACATATTGATGTTGAAATCCCAGCACGGCGGGCTTTGAGACTGAATGCAGGGAAAACGAATGCGACTTCATGATGCAGCTGTTAACAATACTGCTATTACATTTGTGCTTTTCCTGCTCGTGTAATTACATTTGATTTGTTTTAAAATGAAAGATCCACAATAACAACACAGAATGTTATCAAGATTTACCATTAACCACTGACCTGAAAATTAAAGGTTATTTTGACCTCTCGTGCTACTGTCAGAAGTCCTCGACAGCTCCATATCACAGTGTATTTGTTTGTTCACAGCCACCTTTTTATCCAGTTACATGAAAGGATTAGATTTAAATCCATCTCAATAATTCCCCAACCAGCAGATTCATTTTACTTTGAAATGTATCACAATATGGTTGATGAAAAAGCTTGAACTTCCATTTCATTGTTGCTTTGATGTTGCTAAAGAAAAATAAGTTTCTTTAAAGGAAAAGTATTCAACGAAAGCACAAATAAAAAATTGGAGTCAAAATTATAGAATATAATAATAAATTGCAACATTGTGTAGCTGGTAAATTAAGATATGATGACATACAATGAAATAGAACTTAATCCCAAAGGAAATTCAGAATAACAGAGAATAACACAATAGTATAAGAATATTAAGTGTAATGAGGAGAAGTAGAGGACCACCACTCATATAAACCGTAACATTATCAGACTTGATCACATGCTTTATATGTGATAAATGCTATGTGAACTTCCTTCTTCCAAGTGGTCCACAAACCAGTTCTCAAACAGGATTATTAACTGTTTCCCTGTTGAATTATCAGCATATAATGAGGCCACTTCAGACTTCAGGAAGCTTGGCTGAAAGCACATTATGTGTATATCAGAACGTATGAAGGTCACAGAAAGTCCACAATAGTTTAATTTTCTTTGTTTTCTGTCCCTTCACAGGCGGCCGGACACGGTCAAACAGAAGAACGCCTTCCCGCCAAACTTCATCCACTCCCTGGACTCCACCCACATGATGCTGACTTCTCTCCACTGCTACAGGTATCATTTAACATGCTGCACTTGTTACACAAATGTATTCAACTCAGAGTCATTTGTCTAAAGACAGTTTGTGATGTGAGACCTCAGATTGACTCATGTATGCATTACTTAAAGTCCCCTGTCACCTGAAAGGCAATTATCACAGCTAGGTATGGTATGGTATGATATGCTTTATATACAGTGAGCTCATTTTTACAGACTCAGGTTCTTTACAGGTTTTTGCAAATGTTGTCGTCTGTACACGTTTTTTGTCATCGTCTACTTTTCTGAAACCTTCTCCCTCTGTGTTCGATCCCAGCGCTGGTCTGACATTCGTCTCGGTTCACGACTGTTTCTGGACCCACGCCCTCACCGTGGACACCATGAACAAGGTATCGAATCACAGAACAGCCTTTTTTCACTCCCACCTCTCCACTTTGTGTCACCGTTCCTCGTCCTTACCATCATCCCCCCACAGCCATATCCATCTGGTCTGATCATATATCATTGGGGGTTTGAATCTCCTCTTTTTGCTGATTAATTGAAGCTAAAGGTGTCATTGCACATTTTTGTTAATCTGATCCGGGCTTCTCCGTTTATTTTTAGCAACAGAAGAATGATTGTAACACTGATCTCATTGTAGCACTTTTTCTAGTGGATCATTTGTGTAGCTTCTATTAAGGTAAAACAAACTTTCTCCCTCCCCGGCCTCATACATTACCCGGCTGCAGACTGCAGGTAGCACCATCACACAGAGCCCGTCACGTTGGATAAATGACTGTCTGCCGCTGCCTGCTGAAACTAGCTTGTCAGCAGGCCTAGACTGAGACGCGGCGCCGAATTTAATGGACCGAATTACCATAAAGCCCCAATTTTCTGTGGATGTAGCTTCAGAGCGCTGTAACCATGTTATGTCTTCACCCAATCTCAGAGGAGTTACAACCAATGAAGCAGTTCCCTTTATAGGTACATTTATTTTCTCTCATATTCTCTTGATGTGTATGAGTGCACGCCTCCAAAATTACACAGCTACTTGAATCGGCAGAGGGTAATAAATATATCTTTAAAAACACCCAAGCACAGGAAGCATCTTATTTTAATGGCAACTCATCCATCCATCTATCCTCTGAGTGATCCAGTTCCTGGTCAGTATTGTACTGAATGGAAAACATTCAAACTCCCTGTTAGTTGAACTGAAGTAGTCAGAGTTGAAGATTTTTATGTAGCCTTTTACCTCTTTTAAACCAAAATTAGTGCACCATTTTGACAAATATTAAAAATGACCACATACATATGAGCTCTTCGTACATTGTAGCAACATGTTTCTATCCCCTGCTCAGTGCTCATCCTTGAGTGGTTGCTAATGGGGGAAACTTGACTACAGATCCTGATCCTGCAGCCGGTACAGAAAGTATTAGCACTTATCTTTCCCAGGACAGTTGGACTCTCTCATGTCGTTTTCTCTTTCTTAGCTGGTCACCAGACACCAGAATAGTCTAGAGATGATCAAAGTAACTCGGGGTACAAACTTTCTTCTCTGCCTCCTGTCAGGTCTGTAGGGAGCAGTTTGTCGCCCTGCACAGCCAGCCAATCCTGGAGGACCTGTCCAACTTCCTGCTACAGAAATACTGCAATCGGCTCCAGTGAGTTCACACACACACATTGGATTTCACGCACACATGCACACACAGTCGCACTTACACAAGTCTCAGGAGCAAAGCTGTGTTCGTCTACCAGTCCTATCATTTTGTAACATCTGTTCATGGACAAAAATGATTGTCATAGAGTTTCTGTATGTCAGTGAAATATTAATACAAATATTATATAATAGTTCCCTGTACATTTCTTTTACACTTTGTCCCCCCCACCTGCAGTCTGTCCCTCTGGCTCTGTTTGGATCGTACTTATACAACGAGCCATCATTGCCATCAGTCACTGTGTATGTTTATGCTACACTGTGATCTGTATGAACTTTTATGGTATTGACAGAGGCTATCATACACTGAACACGCGACTCCCGCATGTACAAACATTATAAAACAGTCCAAACCGAAGAGCTCAGATTGTCTGACTATAAAAGTTATATTAGCGTAGCAGAGATTTTCCTCTTGTTGTCTCAAGCATCGGATATAAAAGGATTTTCTCCCCTTCTCTCCTTGTGTCTGTGTTAATGGCCTCAGGCTGGGTTACGCTCATCATCTAACTGTGTTTTTCTCTCCTCGGGATAATTGGACACCTTCTCTACAGCCTGAACTCTACAGGAGCCCCTGTTCTCTGTCTCCCTCTCTCTCACACACACAGACACATTACTGTCTCCTAAAATTCGCCAGTATACTTATTCTCATTTACACCAGAAAAAGGGGACATGTGGGATCACAGAGACATCTGTCACAATATGAAACTAAACAGAATTCTTATCATCAGCACCATTTTATTCAAGAATATGTTAAAGTAACAGCTGTCAATGCAAATGAGTTTGGCTTATTACGTCTCTTCAGTGTTTGACACTTCATCTACTGACGGTGAAACTTTGTTCGTTCTCACATTAAATCCCACTTAAGTAGGATTTTGTGATTTGTGGACATTGTATATAACTTTATATTATATAACTTATATATAACCATTATATAACTTGAACAATTATCATGTGTAAACTTAGTGAATTGGATGATAGCTCTTATGCTCTTATACTTTTTCCAAAAGGTAAAATCGGGACATTGTACTCTCAATAGGTTTAACAAGGTGATTCCACTTTATGAAGAAAAAGAACATCAGAGACAAATTGTTAATCAACACATTAGGTCCTATAATTAAAATTATGTCTGCAGGGGTCTTTTAATACAATCATGATTTAATCCTCCGCCTGTGTGTAAATTAAAACAATGATTATGTTTGGCATTTAGATAAAGTATGTGTGGACACATGGCTCTATTACACAGTCAGACAGATTTGAAGCTGTGAATACACCATGTTTCTTTCACTCTTATGCTCCTGCAATGTGCACGGTTAGTTTTTGATGATGGCAAATTCTTCTTAAAGAACCACCTCAGTGACAAAAGGATGCGTTAAACCTGTCAGTAAATATATTACATGTGCGTACATCTACTACTACTACTCATATATGGTGCATTCAAAGTACGTTCGAAGTTGAAAGGTTATAGTGACATTTTGGAGTCGTTGAATCCTACTAATGATTTATTTACGAGTCCTTGCTCAATGGTTAACTTGCAAATAGACAAAACCCAAGATATCATCCTTATCAATTTGACAACACATCCACTACATATACGCACAACACAACTAAATGCAGAGACATGCTGCAAGGAACACAAACAGAAATGTTTCCTGGGGGACACAAAGAAAGTGAGGAACCCAGCTGAGGAACTATCTTTTTTAGCTAATTTTCCAGCGTTCAACGTCAGTTACTTAAAACAAACATCCTTCAGCCTGGTTTGTCACTTTTTTGTGTCCCCTGGAAACACACATCTGGGCTTCTTGCAGCTTGTTTCTGTATTTGATTATGTTGTGATTATTTGCAGTGTATTGAGCTCTTTGGGCTTACAGTACATTACAGTTGTGGGACTGACTGACCTGAAAAACGACTCATAATTAGCCTGAAAAACTCTTTCAACTCGTTTGGAGACATGACCCGCTGAATTCACTTCAGAGTTTACCCAGAGTTTGTCTTTCACACATGCACAACACAGCGGGAGGTTTTCTGCACAGACGCATTCACAACAGAGGCAGGAAGTGATGTAACTCCCCTGCGGAGATCACATGATTTTTTTTACAACTCAGACACCAGCGTCAGCTCTTACCACCACTAACCCTCTTGACATCTTCGTTGGTGTCCTCTATCGCTCCGCTTTTTCACCGGGAGATATTTCTTTTCTTTTGTTTTTTTGTTTTATTTTTGCTTCATTCGCATGTTAGAAGCGTCAGTGCATGTCTGAAAGCAGCTTTAATGTGACCTCCAAGTGTGAACAACCCAGTGAAGTTGAGATACGAGAGGCCAACTGGCAACAGAAGCAATGAAAGTGACTTGATTGAGGGCTAAGAATTATTTGAAAAACCCAATTCTCTTCAACTACTTCTATAAAGACTGAAACATTTTCTCCTGAGAGTCAATAAAGTTTGAAATTTCTATTCTCCTTCTTTATTGCAGGACTGAGGCCAAGAACAAGAAGTACCAGGAGTACAGGAGGCTGCTGCTGCTTCTGGCCAAAGTGCCCCAGACAGGTCAGTGTGTGTGTACAACTGTCTGGCTCCTAAACACCTGAGGCCTGTGCTACAAAGCAGGTTCAACATACCCAGGAATCCTGTTGTCTCGAGGCTGCACTGAACCTAACACTGACCATTATGAATAACCTGAAGTCTGGAGGTTGTCAACCTGCTCAGTTAACTCTGGGTTTTCCTGTTCAGCTACGAGAGCGTTCATCTGGAAGATTCATTAATTACAAGCAACACTGTCACAACCATGAATAACCTAAATAATATGAAATGAGAAAGACCCCTGATGCCTGTAGGTAGATCTGATTATAGCGACAATCAAAAGTGATATTCGGTAAAGTGTCCGGCCCATTCCCATGAACGCAACATCTCAAGAATTGAGGGAATTTCTTAAAATTTGGTTCAAATATTCACTTGGACTCAAGGATGAACTGATTAGATTTTGGTGGTCAAAGGTTAAAACTCAATTGTTTTGAACTCAATATATTAGGAATTAGACTCAAGGATGACCTGAATAGAATTTAGTGGTTTCCTTTTGATGCCCCTGCAAGTGTCTCTCTATTGTTGTGCGGAGTGGACTGAACAGAAGCAGCGTGTCTCTCTCTGTGCAGCAGGTGAAAGCTTTGCTGTTACGTAACCTCTCGCTCCATCTGAACACTTCAGTGTCAGCTCGGCTCTGACAGCTGGTTGTATAATTTGATTACTGTTAATTGTGGCCCTCCTCTGCATAATCAGCTTATGTGGCAGAGATCAGTCAGGTGCGCTCCTGAGGGGCGTGTGCGTGTGCGTCTAGGCTAAAATCCATTATAATCTTCACTATGAAGGATCCTGAATTTATTACAGTGATTTAGGTTTTAGTTTGTAATCCAGCAGGAGATCACATGAATCAGGAGCAGATATGAGCAGAGAACTGAGGGAGACGACACTGAATAACTTCACAGATGTTATTGTTTGATGATGATGATGATGAAGAAGATAGTACAGTGGCAGTTAATGAGTGATGGTGAATGTATCAGGTCAATGTGCTCGTGTCCTTCCTCTAACATTTTTCTTTGGTGTCATTTAATACAACAAAGGAGACTAGAGGCAGTTTTGTAATCATGGGACTATTCTGTCTTTTACCATGACTACATAATGTTCTTTGACAAAGTAAATTCAGAAGAATACAAGAAAGAAAACAAACTACAGAAATCTGTTTTATCAAGTAGACTGAAGTTTAGAGCTGCTTGCAGTGAGAATTTGCATATAAATGAGCAAAAGCTGTGTGAAGCCGATTTTATTTTGATAACACTCGTTTTTTTTTATACATGATCAAGGATAAATACGCATGTATAAGTATTGTAGTTACTCTAATAGGTTTAAGACTTGATGTGAGAATTTTTCGGCTACTAAATTCTTATGGTTTTTTCCTCAATAATTCACGCTGCAGCTTCTGCTGGCGCACACAGCTGTCAGAGGCAGAGTGCAGGACAAGGCTTTATCCAGAGCTGATATTTGGATTCATGTGTTCATGGTCGACTTGCTGGTGCACAGTAAAAGTGAAAAGTTCAATCTAATTTAAAATTCAACCGACCTAAAAAACAATTTCTCTTCTGTTTTTCTTTTGTAGATTGTAGCTCTGACTCCTCGCACCACACTCAGAATACCACCGAACAAAAGTCCAAGCAAATACCTTCATTAATCATTAATCACATGAAGGATGAACAATAAATCAGTGATTGTTCAAATTTATCCGAATAAATAAACCTACTGTATTGAGACAAGTGCTCCATCACTTTTTAATTAATTAATTTTAGCAGCAGATTATTTGAATGGGAAAGCATCTAGGGGTGGCATTGTTGGCCTGGTAGTCAGACCGCATTAAGAGCTGCAGCTGATGATTATGTTCATTATTGATTCATCTCCAGATTATTTTCTCAATGAATTGAATATTTGTTTAATGAAATGTAATTGTCTATGAAATGGTGAAGTCAAAAGTGATGAAAGACGTCTGCCAAAACACAAAATGTTTTTCGTTTGTCAATCCAAAACTGAACACTTTTTTACTTGCAGCAAATCAGCAGATATAAGAAGCTGGAACCAGCAAATATTTTTAAATGATCGAAATGACTCATCTACAATGAATATACTATATAGGATCCACAAATGGATTAATTCGACTTATTGTTGCAGTTCTAGACTGGACTGAAATATTGTCATAAATCTGGTTCAAATTTCAGTTTTTCCATACGAGTAAACTAATGATATTCTGATCAGCCTCAAGGTGTACTTTGTGTTCAGCATGCTAAGAACCTATACCAGTCAACTACCAGCATGTTAGCTTCATCATCCCTGAAGGGATAAAGCAGGGAAATCTTCCTCATCTCTGCACCATTATTTTTATAATAGGAGGGTCCCAGTCACTGCTGTTTTTACAGTGTTTTTATGTCTCTGCACCCACGACAACCAGTGGGCAGAGACATCATGTTAATGAGTTGTCTGTGGTCCCTTTCTCCAGAATGTCTCGAGTGCCTTGAGGCAACTTCTTCAGATTTGATACAAATGTTCCCTTGGACACGAATGAACTGCTTGACATGTGGTGGTCAATGTCACTGGGACCTTACAAAACATGTTTTTGGTCTTAAACTGATTGTCAAAGGTCAGGGTGACCTGTTCTTGTGAGTACTACATCTCAGGAACTCCTTGAGGGAACGTAGCCAAATTTGGCAAAAATGTTTACTTGGACTTAAAGAATAACTGATTAGCTTTGGGAAGTCAAAGGTCAAGGATCAAGGTCACAGTGGCCTCACAAATCATGAATTCATTTTAGTGTCTTGAGCATTAAATGATAAGATTTCAGTTGTCAAAGGTCCTGGTGACCTCATATGAGTCTGGGGAAAAAAACCATTTTGTTTGTTCATGCTAAACTAGCTGTGTTATAGTAATGTTCTGCTCTACACAAGATGTACTTTGTGTAACTGCGAACCACAGATGTAAACCTGCTCTGACACCTTGCCTCTTTTCTCTCCAGGTGATTTTGACCTCGAGCAGGTGAAAGAATCCACTTATTTCTTCAGCTGAGTGACCGGTGAGGGCGAGTCAGCGGAGGGAGAGGAATGGAATTGACAGAGAGCAGCAGGAGTGGGCTGCAGGCTCCGGGGTCTCAACTGGTTTTGGCTCCCTCAGACATCAGCGCATTGATTGAGCCGCGCCCCGGCCCGCCTCCTGGTCCTCGGGCTGGTTGGAGCTGACAGAGCCGCTGGAGGCCTTCACACTCAGTGAACCTGCCTGATTAAGTGACTGGTGGGTTGATGGGAGGGAGGGTGCGACACACACTCGTCCAGATGAGGGAATCAGCTCTGGATGAGAATGTTAAGACTTCAATCAGTGTAAAGTACCTCTTACAATGGACGCTTAGGTCATATTCAGGTGTGTGGAGAGAGATCGTGTGTATGTGAGAGTCTCACAGACTGAATCACATGTGAACTGTGTTAATTTTAAGCCGTGTGTGTGTGTGTGTGTGTGTGTGTGTGCGTGTGCGTGTGCGTGTGCATGTCCTGCTGGGATGACCGCAGAGCGCTGACCCGCCTCTGCTACAATCCCACCCAATCATCGATCCCATCACTTACAGGCTGTCAGGATGCTTTCTGACACGATGCTCATTCATTAGAACTTTTTCTGAAGAAGTTTGAAGAGGAAATGACTGATGGACACTGAGAGAAGCAGAAATGTGGAGGGATGAGTTGTGGGGCTTTTCCACGACATCGGGTCCCAGCATACTCTTGATTTTTACCTTCTTGCAGCGACTAAGCACTTCTCAGTTGCCTAAAAATAAAGATAAAATGTGTTTCTTAAAATGCCTCCTTATTCATTCCGTGGTTCAAAGAAATAGACAGTATTCTTAGCAGGTTATTTAGTTCTATCTGCACATTTCAACTCCATTGTGTATGATGAAATGAAGGACTCCTTTTAGATGCACCACAAAGGCTCTCGCAGGCTTCACTAATCAACTCAGATCTTATTTTTCTGGGCCAGCGCCACATCTAGAAGTAAAAATAGCAGAAGCGCTATCTGATCGTGGCTGGAAAAACGTTGCAGCAGTTTCAGACAAAAGGTGCCGTTGATGTTCAAAGGAAAATGTCGGCTCAGCCAAACAAAGCTGGCTGAGTGACAATGTAATGAAACGGAGATAATCTTTGAGGGGGCATAAATGGTTAGCTGATTAGACTGTAGGTTTTCAGATGATTTGCATGGCAACACACATGCTGACGCTCTTCATATTCTAGGACATGCATGAGATGGGGATTGAGAGTTTTATGCTTTTTTTTTTTTTTTAATGATATATCACCTTAATGATATGACAGCTGTTGAGAAATTAAAGGTACATTCACACACTGAATGTGAAGGAGAAGGTTGAAGGGTGAGTGTGTTTTCTCACCTGATAATATAACCTGATTTCCTTTCATGCCCATAAAGGAAAACCTTTTTAATGGCACCAGACAGCAACAGGAACTGGGATGTAGCTGTTCTCTTATTAGAATGGAGACGTTTGACATCTTTGCCGTCTTGCCTCACGCTGGATAAAAAGACATCACTCGCATATCACATGAGGAATATGAAGTTGGAGCCTGCAGATGTTGACTGGGTTTCTTTAAAAAATAAAGTCCAGAGTTATAATCAGAATTTTAGGCCTTGAAAAGTCCTAAATACATTCAAATGTTAGGTACTAGATCTTGAATATGTTCAGGGAGATTTTAATTATGTTAACATTCATTTGACACTGTCTCCATCTGTTGTAGTTCTTTCTCAGCGATGCAAATATTAGTTAACTGTATTGAAACTACAAATAAGACCAATATGGCTGTGATAACTGAGTCTATAAACACCCTGGTCCGAATTGATCTCTGTACACTCGGGGAAAGACTAAATATACCTACTGTCTCTGCCTAGTTTTGAGGGTTATTCTCTACTTTTCTACTTCATCTTATCTTCAATTATGAAGAAGTATAAGTAATTCAGGGACTTTCTAATTTACCTCACATCTGTCATACTTGACATAGGTCATTAATTTAATTCATGAATGTCTTAAAAAAGTCTTAAATTGAACTTGCTGAAACCTCCAGAAACTCTAGTTTTGCATAAGCACTCGAAGGAGGGAAATATCCAACCGTGCTCTACCTGCACGCAACAAAATATACCTACCATGTAAAAGATTATGAATTTTTAGGAAGTTTTATAATGTTTGTATAAGCTGCAGAAAAATTGGTTTGTGTGCAGAATTGTTTCTTGGGTGCAGGAACAAGGGCATCATGGATTTAGTTTCCTTGGGACACAAGAGTCAGGCTGTTTCACCCTGTTTGTCACACAGGTCACAAGCAGAATAGATGGGACTTGGTCACATTGTGACTCCTGTAGCTGCCAAGCTACTGTTAACTCCATCATCAGCAGCCAGTCCAACCTCCATAACATCTAAATGATGAAGCAAAGTCAAGGTGTCCTCCCAGCATGCATCAGCCCAGCGTGTCTCTCCTTTCCCCTCGTCTCTGTGAGGCCACTTGTCAAGGACAAAGCTCTGTGCTGTAAAGTGCTCTCAGCATCTCACACACTCAACACATATCACATTTCACAACTTAACTCTGACGCACAGCTGCCTGAGAAAAAACCCCCACCTCTGCACTACGTGACCTGAGCTCAACACCCAGGAGTGGTCATGGAGGGATGGGTGGATGGAACTGGGACATGTCGTGTGTATAAGTGGATCAATAGCTGTGACTCATGGCAGAGGGAGGGTTGGACGGTTATTAATTAGCGTTAAAATGCCGACACTACAACAATTAAAATACCTCGGGGTGCAGAGAGGACGGTCAAGGATCACACACTCACTGAATGTGGGTTTTTGATGATGTGTGTGTGTGTGTGTTGTCGGGTGTAAACTACAGTTGACTTTGACCGAGGGAGTAAACAGGATATTGAAGATGTCCTTACAGCTGCCGCATGCCTTGATGGGTCCGTCTCACTTTCCCTGGGGTGATTCCAAGGATGTCTGCTGTCAGACCTCCGAGCTGCACCAGTCCGGCCTGCAGTAAGGGAGCGCAGGTTGTGCTGTAGCAGGAAACGACCAGATCATTGCCATTACCGGACGTCTACAGAGAATACACACACGACCTGCTGATGAGGATTTAATAGAAGAGGAATGGATGGATGTGGCAGAGGATGTTTTTTCTTCTTCACTTTATGTCCATGGTTATACAGGATTTTGATATTGATTGTGACTACTACTGATGGTGGGGTTATCTGTCTGTTTAGAAGAAAGAGATTGTCTTCACGTAACACCATCATAATATATTGTAAAATCTCTGTAATAACCTGGTGAATAAAAATCAGCACTACGCTGCAACAGTCAAAGAATGTTCATCAGTTTATGAAAAGAAAAAATCCATAAAATAATACGAATCATTTTGTATGAGCTGTTAATATTTTTTCTCTTTTATCTCAAATGTTTACCAGCACAGGCTCATTTTATTCTATTTCATCTGTATCTCTCTTTCATCTATGTATGTATGTATTATGCCTTAATGAACAAACTCATGTGCTCTTATAAACCCATTTAATCTGCTCTCCTTTGTAGCCAAAGACTGATGAATACAGATGTTCCATTCTACTCTATCTATTCTATTCTATTCCATTCCATTCTATATTCTAGCCATCCATAATGTACTTCCTGCTCTTTGAAGGTCATGGGGGGAGTTGGAGCCAATCCCAGCTGACATTGGGCAAGAGGCGAGTTACTGGAGAGGTCATGAGCATATCACAGGTTCAACATGCAGTGAGTCATGAGTCTAGTGTCTTCATGTCTATTCTATTCAATTCATCTATATTCAAATCGATTCTATTCTATTTTATTCAATAGATAATTCATGAGGAGTAATTTATGAAATCAAAAAATCCATATTTAACATTCTTAGGTTTTGGTTTGTAATCTGAAATCGTTGATCCTTCAGACGAGGGAAACTTCTGACACCAGTGCAGAGACGATAGTGTGAATACAGAACGTCTCTCAATACCCTGGTGCTGAATTTAATTAATTCACTTAATTAACATTCATTCTTCTAGTATGGGGAACATCTTGATATTTTGCTGTCATTCCTGCTGCATTTTCAATAATTTCCTTGATTTCAATTTCTAAATGTATCTTCTTGGAAAGTTGTAAATGAGGCAGCAGTGTGGCTGAGTGATGCTTGATCGTTGTTTTTCCATGTGGAGTTGTTGTTCGTCCAGGAAGCCTTCGATCAGCTCAGGTTTTTCACCACCACACAACCAAAGCATGCTGGGATAGGGTCCACACCTCTATGTAGAAAAAGCAGTAATCTGGTAAAAAATAATGGACAACGATGTGTTGATGAAAATGAAAAATAAAATCAGTATTTACAAGGCAGGCATATAAATATGGAATGTGGCTTGTTGTCGATGTACCATAAAACAGCATGACTGACATGTTTGCTGATTTGATAATATGTGAATGTCCTGCATGTCACTGACTGATGTCACACCAGCAGCAGTAAGTGTATCACATGCAGTGCAGACCGGAGCGTGGGGCTTTTAGCGAGCTCTCAGCATCAAGAGAGAGCGGACACTGTGGAAGTGCCGGCCGCTATCTGCCAGGCATATGCCGGAGCTGGAAGCCTCTCCCCGATAGCTGGACCACTCACGCTCACTCGGAGCACTTTGATTCCTGTGCCAGGCTGCCCGGGCTCTCCCGGCCTATCTCCTGCCGTGGTGTCGTGAACGGCCGGCACTCAGCAGCACAAGCAGAGGAGCAGAGTGGGCAGACAATCCTGGAGTGGGGGAGAGGAGACGGGAGGAAGCACAGTATGGAGGGAGAGCGGGAGTGTGGGAGTTAAGAAGGAGACAGGGGTAGAGTGTGGGGAGAACTCAGCAGTGATCCTGCACAAACACATATTTAGTCAGTATTTGTTATGTCTGCTGTTTCATGCGGGTCAGAGATAAAAACTATACACTTTGGAGCAGTTTGTCTTTGTCTGGTTCGAGGTGCTCAGCTGCAGAAACCAGGCTCCATCACAGCTTATCAGCTAATCAGTTCTTACAGATCATCATCTCTGTGAGGATGCTTCTTGTGTCCGGGGTTTTCACTGCCAGAGAAACTCTGTTGCTGCACGTTTCCACATGTAATGATGTTCCTTTGTGTCTTTTCCATCATTGTCTCTGCGAACTTGGAAACAACTTGATGCAGTTTAGTAACGACATGTAACACATACATACGTACAGCCGGAAGGGATCCACACTGAAGAACATATTTCCTGAATATTTGTACTTTTTTGTTTTATTGCAGAAACAAATAAAAAATATATATATATATATATTTTTTTTTTTGTTGCTTTTTGTGTTTCTGATTTGTATAGCGACCATATACAGCCCAGATACTGGAGGTTCCACAATAAACAAGTGCACAGTATAGTCTCTTTACATTTGTCTGTCACTCTGCTGCTCATCACGTTTCTCTGCTCTGATTGGCTGAAGGTCTGCTCTGTGACCATTGTCCATTCCAAGTCTTGGAAATTGAAAAGGAATTTTCAGTGAAATGGTTCCAGAGCAATCTACAAATGCGAATTGTTCTGGCAATGCAAGCTCATGTCCTTGTTTGGTCCTGAAGATGGATGAGCAGTCCATTTCAGGTCTTCATGTGTTTTTATTCATGATTCATGTTTTTATTCATGATTATAATTTCAAATATGAAGCAGCCATTCTAATTGTACTAAAATAATGTCCTGTCCTGATCCAACAAAAATATGTTGTTGTCGATGTACTCTTAATTTTTATTGCAGCCTCAGTCTAATTTATCGGAACTTGGCTGTTTAAAAACAATATCATAAGCAGGTGCCCAGGTTTATAGTAACAGTAACTATCAAATATTTGTTCTCATGTTCTGTTGGACTATTTTTTAATTGTGTTTTAGAAAGTAAAAACATTTAAAGGTAAAAAAACAGGATTTACATGTTAAATGCACCTAATCTACTAATTTCATTCTTGGCCTCAAATTTATCCCTGGAAAAATGACGATTAGTGTAATTGATTTAATTTAAGTTTTTGTCCGCTTTTGGTTTATTATTTAATCAAAAGGATATCGGAGAATGTTGAAATCAAAACCCACCTTTGTTTTCATCTGATGAACTTTGATTTGTTTCCTATTCTATCAAGTGCTAATTAATAAATCAACCACTCATCATATTTAATCTCCTCTGTGATTTGGATAATGATTTTTTCTTTTTTAGCAGTCAAGTTTCATTCAGACAAAATATTTTCTGTTTCTTCTCCATAATTAAAGCTTCGAGGGGATCGACAGCTTCCATTTGATTGTTCGCAACAGGAACACTGATTAAATGTTTCCCCATTAATGAATTTAAAAGATAAACATAGATCTGTTCAAGTAGGGGCTCTGATGTAGCGTGAGCAATTTTGTTTCAATTGGACAATGTTAGCACAATTGAATATTCACACTGATCAATAGGTGGCGCTATGACCCTGCACTAATATTAATATATGGAGCTGTTCAGGTCAGGATTGTGATCATAGGTCCGTCCGTCCGAATGTCTGTCCGTCTGGAAAAAATTTAAATGATATGGACAGACAGACGGACGTCCGTCCGTCCATCTGTCCGTCCAAAAAAATTATAATACGGACGGACAGACAGACAGATGTCCCAAAAAATTGCACCTCTGACCTTTTTTGTTTGTCTGGTCATGATACACCTGGGCTACGATTTTTGTGAAGATCGGTGAAAGCTAACTGAGGGGCTTTTCCTTAGATGGCGCTGTTGAGCCATTTTGCCACGCCCATTTCAAATTACTTCAGAATTCAAATACTTTTTAGGGTTTTGAATTTCCTGCAAACCTTGGTGAGAATTTGAGCATGTCTAGGCCCTGAAAAAGCCCCAAAAGGGAAATACAAATCCTTCAAAATACAATAGGGCCTTCCACCGGAGGTGCTCGGGCCCTAATTAACCACCAGAGTTTGAGAAACCCAGGAGGTTGTTACCTCTGTTCTGATGATGTTTCAAGAATCAGAAAATACTCAGACTTCGAACAAAGTAGATGAGTTTTGTCCACTGTAGTTCACCATTATTAATCATCAACCTTCATCAAAACGCAGATCTTTATAAGAATCTGGATAAATGAGCATGAGGTAACTCTCAGACACAGAACCCCACGTTGGTTTGTTGGTTGGTTTGTTTGTTTGTTTGCTGTTTATGTAAAATGATTTATGGATTTCCATGTTACTTAGTAGAAAGAGCATGGAAGAAAACTTGACACTTTAGCACGGATCCAGAGAAAAATTGCAGGTGCAGGATTTTTTATCACCTTTTTAAACATTATGACATTATTTACTTTTATATTTACACTAATTTCCCAGGGAATAATTCATACATGCTTGGATCCTGATGAAATAAATCTAGTATATTTAGGGGACTTATATCTACGAGTTATTTGGTGCATTCAGTTATTCAACATATAAATCAATTTTATCCAATTTCACACTAGTAAAATTAAAATCATTGTATTTAATGTGTTTTGAAAACCACCAGGCAGAAAAATAACACTGAACCAGTAAAAAGATCCAGAGAGCATCGTAACCTTGACACATGACAGCAGGCGGAGCTTTCACCATCACAAGCCTTTCACAAGTTCTGCTTCTGTGAAGAATGTGTAGGTTTAATAAGTGAAGAAGTTTTGGTGCTTTTCAACCAGCTCACACAAAAGTAAACAACCTTAGCATAAAGCAGTGGAATCACACTGTATTCAAATACAGTTTATTGGTTTTCCTCTGTACATGTATTGCAGTGGGATATAACCAACAGTGGTGTTTGCATTGTGGAGGAGCTTGCATTTATTTTGTACAGCCACACACACACAGAGAGTATAGTACATGTATGTGGAGTCTACGATATGCTAGGCACTATAGGAAACAGTACATTATAATGGGAGGTGACAGGTGTGGAGCGGCTCGATAAAAGAAAATCAGGTCCCTGACCCAGAAACACTCGCGCTGCAGCGTCTGCTCTGAGCGCCTGTGATCGTCTGTTTGCTTCTGGGGGATTCATGGTCAGTGGTGAAGAACTCAGTGTATGTTCCCTGCGCACATTCGTCTGTAGTGTTAAGGTATTGATTGCTTTCGGTCTCAGCTTTTTTACCCTCATCATTGAATGCCATTACTCACACCAACATGTCTGGGATCGAAGAATGTACAAAACAAATAAATAAATGCGGACTGCAGTTTGGTATTGACTCATACTGTATTATATTCTGTAAAATACATAAACAACTAGTATAAAAAGTGCATTATATATTGTTTTAGTGTTGGTGTTCCTCATTATTGGCCAATGGAATAGAAAAGAATCTGAACTCATGAGCATCAATGTACATTTGTGAGATAGAGACACAAAATCACATCCTCGCTCAGTTCGAATGAACAGCCCTTGTAAGTAAACATTTGAAGCACTTCCATGTTTTTACTGCCATTGATGAACCCAAAGACACGTGTGAATGAAACATTGGAAAATAGCGTTAAACCCGGAGAAGCTGTGGCATTGAAGACAGGAAGAAAAATGAATGAGTCTTTTGAAAACTTGGCGAACACAGATGTTTGTGTTGACCCTGCTGTGTGTGTGTGTGTGTGTGTGTGTGTGTGTGTGTGTGTGTGTGTGTGTGGTGTGTGTGTGTGTGTGTGTGTGTGTGTGTGTGTGGCACAGATGTCATCCTCACCAAAGCCTGCAGGGCGAACAGCTGAGTTGTTTGTAGCATTTACATAATATGTTTGTAACGTTGCAGAAAAAACAGGGAAAACGTGTTTACAGAGTTCTGTGCAACATGCTATTCAGGTGGTAACGGCAGAGAGAGAGAAAAAATATCAGTGAGCAGCATTGGTCAAAGGTACAGGATTTTCAGGAGGTGTGAGATCCGAGGTGTGAGATCCGAAAGAAAAGAAAACCCAAACAAGAGAAGAAACCGTGCAGACCTCACAGCAACTGGCACAGGACCTGACACAGACTGCGGGTGGTACTGTGAGTCACTGTGGAGAAAGGAGAAGTGAGACATCCTCTGTAATACAAATAGTTTCGCTCTGATTCAATTCCTACGCTCAAGAAATATGGGTTCATTCGAGATGATAATATCCATTTTGTTAAAGATTAAAAAGATTTTTTTCAAACTTGTGTTTGAGTGTGTCTCTGTAGTGACAGTAAATCAATGTAGTCCGATGTCAGCATGGCGATCATGTATTTAAAACTGGATACACGCTCGTACTCTTCCAGACTTTGAACAGATTCTCGTTAAAGTTTGAGAACTCCGTCCATGACGTGAAATATTGCATCTCCATCAACACCTCAAGAGAAAATCATTGCATATAGTGACCACACTCTTCAGCTATTGCTTTGTGTGCCTGTGTGTTAAACTTCACTCTCAGACTGTCGGAATGATTTAAGGGTATTACTCTATTTGTATGTTAGACACAGTGAATAGTTCAGTCTGTGACATGTTGTTTGTGTCTTAACATCCTGAAATATTTGTATCCATGAAAATCCCAGGCCTTGAAACTTTGGTATCATTGGGTTCATTTGTCATTTTGTATCGTTGATCTTTAAATCTAGGGTTGGTAATCTTGGAAAAGCAAGCGAGAACAGGCTACACTTTGGAAATCTGCAACTGATACATCCCGCCCCCTCGCATCAGCAAAGCTACGCCGCCAAAACACGTGAACGTGAATGCCTGACAAATGCTACAAGTCAACTTCTCTGTTACAGACACCGGCCTTTTTTTCAGATGACTTTATTTATTAATGGCGAGAAGATTTCAACACATGGGATAAAAAGAGTTTCGGGAAACAAGTGACCAACCCTACCTCTAAGTTATTAATATCTGATTGTAATTTGACTGAGGTTATTGACCAATTTCTATCCCGTCTTCCTCCTTCTCACCATCTTCTTCTTCTGTGAGCGACATTAAAAGTTTGTAGACTAATTTTTGTCGTTAAATCCATTTGTGCCCTGAGACAGTTCCTTTCAGGAGACAACGTGGAGTTCAGCGAAAAACACTATTCTCATAACAAGCCTCTGTATTAATTATATGTTCCATGATAAGTTCCACAGGGCATCATTTGGGCAGAAAGAGCAGACCTCAAAAACACCGTATAAAAATACTCATAAGCTTTCGACTTTGTCCCGTTTGGAATCTGAACCGAAACATAACACAATGAAAATGCAAAAACGATCATGCGAGAGGATTATTGGCACAGTATAATGAAATCCAATGGAAGGGGAATGGTAACAGTCCCAAACAGACCAGAGAAATTCCAATTTCCACTCTCATTATGCAGTAATGGCTCAGGCATTAGTGAAATGAGGTGAATAGAATGTCAGGTCCGGGAGAAAAGGTCCTCTCCCAAATGCGTTTGGACGCAACTCAGCGGCATCTGATGAACTGTTACTGGGGCATTAATGATAGAGGCACACTGAAAGATGCATCCTGCAAAGTATCTGCACTGTCCTTGGCTGTTGATCAAAACTTTAGCGTTTATAGTGAGGTCGAGCTTTGTAGGAGTTTCATTATCTCTACGAATTGGCTTTGGCAATCGCGACTGCCGCTGCCAGAAATGTGACATTCAGAGTTAGAAAAGAATGGATTTACATTTTGATTGTGTGACTTCGAATGAGTTTACATTTAGACTGGTATAAAATTTCTTGTAATTAACTGGCAGTATATTATTATTTCTACGAAGTAATACTTTCACAAAGTGTGAGATATAACTAATCTATTCAGAAAACATTTCTGCTGTTAAGACGAGGTGTCGTTTACTCAGGTATAGCTGTTGAATTTTAAAGCTACATTAATATATATTCACCCACTTGGAGGCAGAACTCCAAAACAAACAGAGACACAGCTCTGACAATGAGATTACAAACAAAGTCGATGCAAAGAAGCGATACGAGTTTCAATCCTCTCACGTCACAACCGCGCAAAATTTGCATCGTTCACTTCATCCTCTTGAGTTGAGATATTTGAACTGAGTAAGATTTGCACGACACGATGTTGCTAAAGCCAATCAGTGACGTTAACTGTAATGGTAACATTATTTGCTTGCTTGATAGCTTACAATTAGTTTCATGTTTTTATCCAAGACAGTCTGAGTTTAGGCAAGTACGATAGCTATTAAACCAAAGGGTGCAACGTGTCTCTGTGTGTCTGGGACAGACACAGAGACGTCTCACTGTTTATCAAGCAGTTCAGTCAACTCTGTCGCCACTAAGAGTCTTTTGGGTTGACTTACCAATGCAAAATCATAAACTATCAATTAAGTACAAATGAACGAATGAATACAGAATCGTTACCACTTCTCCTCCTTGTTAGTTTACTGTACGCTATACAATGTAAACTACGACTTTGACTTTTCTATTTGCAGATTGACATAGTTTAATGTTTCCTGTTTGTTTGTGATGTTCCTCCCTCACCACTTGTCTTCTCTGTCCAATTTTATTGGAAAATTCCCTTTGAATTATAATTATAATGTAGCAAAGCATAGACTCAATTTGGGATGGTCCACATTCAGAATAGCTTAGATCGTATTTCGGGATGTTCTTTATGGTGAGAATAGTTTAAAGCCCCCGACGCTAGAGTAATTGTGGGTCTTAAAACCAAATGAGCTATATGAGGCTATAAATAAGCAGATTTGAGTGATCACTCGCATTGCACTCATTTGACTAACTGTTACTATAAAAAAATATTGATTAATGCAGTTTTAAATAAAAAAAATAGACATTTCCTTTTGAAATCGATGGCTTGGCTGGAACAAAACATCTTGTCCCACAGATGTAATTTCAGTTTGAAGGATATTCATCGTATATATATATATAAATAGTTCACTTTTGTGCTTACATTTGCTCTGATGTTCTATTTGAGTTGAGAGTCAATAACAGTAAAACACACCTATTTTAATATCAAAATTGTTCATGACTTTTTATGAAGCCATGGATTATTATGCTTTGTGAGGAGAATAATGTGGTAGATACAGTAGTTAAGACACTTTAAAGTGCCAACTTCTGTTATCAGGTCCCTGATTTTCTTTTAGTCCCATCTGGCCCCAGATTTCCATTAAATGAGCGGAATGAAATGGACGGTGAAGCAGATATACCCATTTGGTTTTAACTACTTACTGAAATACAATAAATAAAGGAGGGGGATATCAGCAGATGCTACGTTACCACTACTGTTATGTGCATCTACTATTTGTGTGAGTAGAAATGTCTTGATGCTGCAGATTCACAAGTCACCATACAGGCTTTATTATATTAGAACAGTCATCTCTAAGATTATCCTCGCAGCCACTCAGTCAACATTCATACATTCGGAGAGTCAAACTGGGGTGAGTAGAGAGAAGAGGAACTGTAGGGGGGAGAACAGAAATCCTCCCATGTTCGTGCAGGGATGCCCCCTAACTGAGTCCCTCCTGCAAGAGTTTGATTAACATCACAAGTTTGATGACAGCCTGGATCTAACTTTGATGTGGTCTGTCTCAGGAAGGCTCACAACAGAGTCCTTCTTGGGTCGTCCCGAGTCCCCCAGACCTATTCCCACACCCCCGACCGCCAGTCCTGCAACAGCCCCAAAACTCTGTGCAGAACCAGGCAGCGATGCTACAGGGAACGCCCCCACAGACATTTGGTGGGGCAGTACCACCCTGTGTGGTATAGCGCTGCGAACCCCTGTGTGACCTGATGGGGTCTGAGGGGGTCCAATGGAAGTAGAGGAGACTCGTGTAGAATGGGGTGGACTAGGGCCACCTGGTTGGGCCCCCTCATGAGGCAGTGAGGGCTGAGACACTGACAGTGCTCTGGCGTCTTGGCTCAGACTGGCCATTTGCAAGGAATGGGTGCTCTTATGTGTGCTGAGCCGGTGTGCAGGGCTGGCTATGTGCTGCTGGGCCAGTGAAAGCTGAGAGCCTGAGGCGGGACCAGCCAGTGCACTGGACCCATAATGGAATGACCGTCCTCCAACAGCCAGCGGGCTCTGGACAGGGGGGCTGGTCAGGACCGGAGCAAAGGCACCAGAAGCAAGGAGCTGAGCCTGCAGGGGAGAGGCTGAGACAGGGCTGGACACACTTTGCACCACCTGGAATCTCCTCACCATCCTTGGGGACTGAAGGTTCCCTGCTCCCACTGAGTTCCCCTGCATTGGGGCACAAAAGTTCATGGCGACTGCCTGCTGCAAAGTGGCAATTGCTGAATTTTGAAGCTGGTTGGAGGAACCCGGAGGAGAAAAGATCCCACTATTTAGAGAAGGTGTCATGGACATGGCCCGTGGTCGTGGTACATCCACCTGTTGAACCATCTCCCGATCATATTTAACTATCTCCTGGATCATCTCATTCTCATGGTTGTTGAAAACACCCGAGTTCAGATCATGTTGAACTTTGTGCATCAGGATCGAGTTCTTCTTGCCTGCAATGAGACAGAGACAGAAAAGAGCACTGTTGCTGAAGTAGATACTAATGGTGCTCCTGCCTTTTTTGCTAGAAACAGAAATAACAACTTTATCATTTACCGTTATCTATTTCATTCTATTCCTGGTGATACCACACACAGTGCCCTACACATAACCTATACTTTCCCTGTCATGGGGACAGGGAGTCAGTGTTGTTGTAGACTTACCTCAGCAATGACATTGTGACAAGGAGTATGTGCTTCTACATATGAAACAGCTGATTCGGTGATGCATTTGTGTGTGTCTGTGTATATGTACTCAGATACTCTGCATGCACTGGCCCTCTAGGAGAAAATAGAAGTTACCTTGGTGTAATTCTAGCTCTATAGGTATGTGTGTAGCTGTGACCGTCCGTGTGCTAGAACAGTTGCAGTATTTGAATTTGATGGCGTGAGAGTTACTAGATTACCAGCATCACATGGGCTCCCCTAACCCCCCTGTCTCCACACACTCAAAAATCAGAGAAGAAGTACAGCAGATTGTGTAGAATTCTGATACAACAAGAATTGCACAAACCTGTGGATATACAAAGAACCCAATAAAGGTCAAGGAAGAACCCCTTTTTTTTTTAACTCCTCTTGTATGGATTCAGCAGTCTATGGCATAGTGATGTCCCCTCCCAGGCATTTTCAGTTCACTTCACACTTAAAATCAGGTGACTGATGATCTCTCATGACAGCCACACCACCTTAACAAGTTAAAAATGACCTTGACAACTCTCGTGTGGCATCAAGCTGTGAATGACGCATACAGATTTAATTGACTGTGACTTTTCACCAGTAAGTGAGACTGACGAGGAGGAGGAGGAGGTTTGTTGAATACCCTTGAATGCAGATGACCGATCATCGACCTGCAGAATGCTGCAGAGTTTCGGAATACCTACAGTCACACCATCAAAATGTAAATCAATGCAGCATCGATAAAGTTGTGCAGAGATCCGGACTCATGAGAAGGGGCATAGCCATTAGCAATAAAACATACTGCTGCACCCACTACACGAGTCATGATTGAGACATAACAGAAGGAAAGAGTGTGAGAGAGTCTTCACATCTGTCCTCACATGGTTTATCACTGACCATGGCTGTGCCAGCAGAAGCATGAAGAGCTGAAATTCCATCTTTACTGCTGACAGGAAAGTAAGACGAGTTTGCTGAACATTTTTGTGTCTTAAATCTGCTGAGTTCCTGCTCTCTGCAATGATGCAGGAGGTAAACAGAGACATATCTCTTCTTGATGAACAGAGACAGGAGAAGCCTATTTGGCAAAGGAGTCTTTCTAAAGAGTGAATTACTTGCTTTGACACGTGAAGAAAGGCAACTAATGACAAATTGAGGCAGACAAACCCTCGTTATGCAGCTTTCTTTTATTCAGTTAAGGAGAAAAGTAGAAAATACAAACCAGGTGATTCTCTGTGATAAACACAAATAAGATCCCCACTACTGAATCAGATGTTTCCGTTGATGGATCAGGATGCATTCATTTGTTGGACAACACCTCCTTTTGTCCATTTTTCTCTGGACTTTTTAAAGGATGGATGGGCTGAAATGTTGGTATATCCGGAGCACCCAGCCATTGATAATGATGTTAATGCTAAATGAGCCACAGGGTCAATTCCTGCTCAACAAATGCTGCTCTGGAACAAGTTTGGGACCAAAGACAAAAAAATTCTGCTGCTCCCCACAACATCTGTTGTACCTTAGGGACAGGGAGGGACTTGAACATGTCGAGACATGTGCATGGGCCTGTGGGAAATTGAAGTAGTGCATATAGCTATTTTCCGCACCACCGTCACTAGCAGTAAACTTGGTTCTCCAATGCAGCAGGTGGGCTACAGAGTCAGCCTGAGTGATACCTACTTAAGGAAAAGGTCACCAGGAGGAGAGGGATGGGAGGAGGCAGATGTTGACTGTGATGACTCTTCTGCCCTCCTGTTGCATTGATTCCAGCTGTGCCAAATATACAGAGACTACAGCATGGGCTTCACATGGGAGAAGCCAGAAGAATAACTAAGACTAGGTCTTCATCATAGTTATGGTCTGGCTCGTTCTTGGTATACCTCCTGGGGAATGGTCAGTAGCAAACATATGGTAGGAGCAACACCTAAGGGTGACACTAACTCGCTGATGGAGCTTGAGGGTGGGCTGAAAGAAAAGGGAACAGGGCATCCACATAGGAAGATAGGAACACGAGTTGTCCCAGGTGCCACTAGACGTTATAAGTCCTTTATAGATCAGAGCCCATAAGATACCAAAGTAGTTGATAAGCTGAAGCTGCCACTGTAGCAGACATAAGCAAACACAGGTACAACACATCCACTATAATTCCAATGAAAGACCTCTGTAAACCCTCAAATCACTGGTATCCTGTTTCCTGTACTGATCTTAGGTGACACTGTGTTTACAAGCATCTTCATAACTGTACGAAATAATGACAAAGAATCCTCCAGCTTCTTCTTCTTCTTCTGTATATGAGTAAGGTAATATTATTTAATGTTTTATAGGGTATGGCTGATGTAGGAAGCCTGGTTTCATAAATAACATGTGTAATCATGCATCAGTCTGAACTGGTCCAAAATGTGATATGCAACAAAAAACTCTTGTCAAACATGACAGAACTTTAAGATAAATTTTAGAGGAAGATAATGTTGGAAGCGTTGGAATAAATTGAATTTTAAAATGAGGATCTCGTCAAGTTGCATCCATCTCTGTTTACAGTTCAAACGATATGTTGCGTCATTATTTTAGAGTGTGTCATTAGATTTTATATTCTTACCATGACTTCTGATAACCCCCACTGTGTTTGATCCTTTTTTCTGACGGAGAGTTAATTAAGATCCCGTTAGTAGTCATTAATATGTATTAAGTACACATGGAGTCAAGTGGGGATATTTAGTTGGTGGTTACCTCTTGAAGCAGAGAGGTCAGTCTCCCCCCGAATACGTGATCTGACTGACTGAAGGCTGCTCATGTGTGGAATCTGGCTGCTATGGCAACAGCTGGCAGCTGGCAGATGCAGGGCTTTTGTTAACATGTGAAGTGTGGTCATGTGACAGGCGGATGTGACATCAGCTGCATTGCTGACCTTGGGGGGGCATAATGTCAGAGGACAAAAAAAAAATAGCACGTTTTGTTTACTCCCTTACAATGAGCTCCCAAGGCTCCAGTAAGACAGCCGTGTGTGTGTGTGTGTGTGTGTGTGTGTGTGTGTGTGTGTGTGTGTGTGTGTGTGTGTGTGTGCGTGTGTGTGTGTGTGTGCGTGTGTGCAAATACAAAGCGAGGATTGTCACTGCTGAGCATTCATTCGATCAAATTAGTAAATGCATCTAGAGAGGGATTACAGAGGTACAGTAACACAGGTGATCTTTCTCAGCACATTCTGTCATATTTCAGGTGTCACACACACAGTTTGTTAAGTAACTGTTTTCCACAGGGAACATTCGGTTCTCTTACACAAATAAACCCAATATACTCAGTGATTCACAGCCATGAATACACTTTTACACGCTTCCTTTTCTCCGCCCCACACGTCGTCCCTGTCAGCACCATTCATACATCACACCACAGCTGTCAGACACAGACATCATGCTAATGAATGGACACATTCTCCTTATGCTTCACTTCATCATATGAATGAATCATCTATACCTGGGGGTTGTATCTGGGAGATATGATGCTAATTTTCCAGGAATTAATCTCTTTTTTTAAATGTTTATACGTATATATATATTTATAAAAATACAAAAAAGGACTTAAAAATAAATGCTTCATGGGCTCGTGAGCTGGTTGACTGGACAATAATTTGACAAATTTCATGCCAGCGTTTTGTCTGAGTAAAAATGTATCTGACATTATGTTGGATGGGCAAAAAATAAAATTGAAGTAATGAGGTAATTCTACACAATCAGAGAATAATAATATAACTCAGTGAGCACCTGAGTTTAAAAGATGCTGTGAAAGACATGTGCCCGAAAAAGGGCTGGACGATATGGACAAAATTTTTATTTTTATAGACTGATTTTTGCTCCGATGTAAAGGTTGTTGTTTTAAACTTTTCTTCATGAACAGAGAATTACAAGCGAAAAGCATTGAACAGATCTGATTCAGTTGATCAATTGTGTGTTTTATCTCCTGCTGACACAATATATCAGCATTATGTCAATATATATTGTTCTTCTATTATATTGCTAATGATGAAAATTGTATTGCGCTAATTTATGATATTGTTTTATTGCCAAGCTCTAGCCCAAATTCAAAAGACACTAATCAGCAGTGTTTACAAATACGTCTCCGGGTGATCTTACCTATTCTGTCCAGTCTGTCAATGGCCACCGTCTCAAAGGCCCTCCTCATCATGGGATACTCCTCCAGCACCTCGTTGAAATTGTCCACCGAGAGGGAGTAGAGGCGACAGTATGTGTCCGCTCGCACGCTGGCCGTCCGTCTACCTCGGGTCAGCAGGCAGATCTCTGGTGGGGTGAAAATAAACCAGACGAGGGGCTGTTGGTCAGATTTTTAAAAAAGGCCAGGCCACAACACTTTATATTGTAACAACACTGTTACAATAAAAAAAAATAGAGCTTAAAATATGTGTGGGTTGTACAAAACTATGTGCAAATGTGCGATCATAGTGAAAATGGTTAATGCAGGCAGTCGCTGTGTGGAGTCAGGATGACGCACTGACAGTAACACTGAGTATTTCCTCCAGCACTGTACAGTTATGTTAAGGAACCACACTATATTTGGAGATGTGCAGCTAAGCTTCATTACATTCAGTTGTTCTCTCTCTCCCTCCCTCTAGTATTTTAGCTTTCCTCATCTATGGGCTGGGGATGACTGTTGTCTTGACAACCATATGCCCTCCTTTCACCTCTCGACCTCTCCTCACTCTCTGGGAGGGGGGGGGGGGGAATGAAATGCAAGGAGACTCCACTAGAACGTGCATGGTGGCACTGGACTGAAATAGTCTGTTCATGACTATCTGTAGCAGCAGAGCAGAGAAGAGGTTTCTACTTGCAAATATACAAACCCTAATTCAAATTAAAGAATGCAAAAATTACAAGCATTAGAGGGATAGTTTGAGACTTTGGAGAATATGCATATTTGCTTTTTTGTCGCGAGTTAGATTAGATTGATAGCATTGTAACTATTCAATATGCTACTGCTACCAGCTAGCTTAGCACAAAGACTGTAAAAGGATGGAATTAGCTAACCTGACTCTATCAAAATCAAAATCAAATAGCTTCAAAGTTGACAAAAGCTCAGTTATTATGAGTAGTTATGTAATAAACTATTTCTTGACCAGGTACAGTCTCTTCAGGCGATCTCCACTGGTTGCCTGGCCAACTCACAGTGATGAAAAGACTCAAAATTTTATATTTTTGAACTTAAGTGCTTTGGACAGGCTAGTTCTCTGTAGTCTTTATGCTAAGCTAAGCTAACTTGCCTCTGGTTCAAAGGATTCATTTATGCTACAGACTACTATCTTCTTGTCTAATTTTCAGCAAGAAAGTTTGTCATCAACTGTGTGGGCCTCGTCAACATATATTTGGCAGTGTTTGGTTGTATTTGCCTTTTTTTTTTTGAATAAAGTCATAAAAAACAAGTTATCTTTCTGTTTGAATGGAATGACACAGAACGGTTTGTTAATTTTGTCTCTTCTAATAATATGGTTTTACTACCAACAAAATGGAATGTCCTCCTGGTTGAAAAGTTTTTTTGTTCAAGTTGAAGACTACAAGCGGTCCTGCGAGTCACGTCCAGGTCGGACTGAATTCAGACCCACCGTGGTCCAAGTAACTTTCACACCTGTTATTTTGGTTTGGACTAAACTCAAAAGGTGGTGCAGAAAAAAACAAGATAGTGTCTTTCATATGTCAAAATGTTTTTCTTTCTTTAATTTAAGTTTAGTGATAGGATCCAGGCCATGGCCTATTAATCATACAGTACATTCACATAAACCACATACACTCAAGACTCAGTAGCTTTTTATTCAGAGGTTTTTTTTAAGTGCGACCTTGAGTGTGACTATGTTTTCCGCATATCTAATAAAAGATTTATATTTCCCTGGTATATTAATGATTAATAGCTTACACAGAGAGACGTCACTGTGCTTACAGGACATGAGTGGTTAGACGTCTTATGGTCAACTGCGGTAATGAAAGTATAAGCTGTGGGATGTACTGTACAAAGACAGAGCTGTGACATGCAGTCAAAACATCAGTCTGTTGATAAACAGCTTATTCATTACATATAATCTGGTCAAAATAGCTGAGATGTCAGTGGACAGACATCTTGACCAAACCAAACTCAGTCATGTTTGGAAGGCTAACATTTCATATGTTCCAGTTTTGTGAGAATTGTGGAAAACTCTCCATAAAATGCCCAAGACGTCCTTTCATAAAGTGTCTCTTGGGATTTTCCTGGTTACGCATAACACAGGCATTTGCATATTTCCAGCATCATTACAGTGGAAGCGCTGGGAGAGGATGATAATCTGTATGAAGCCGCTGGGGCTGAATTAAAAAGCTGTTTAACACCACGGGATAACCATTTGCAGCTTGTGGATAGGGCAGCTGTCATTCTCAAATATCATGAAAAATGCAGAGAAATCAATGATGGGTGAAATTTATTCTAGCATTTATTTGAATAGTCCCTGCATTATGGGATCATGACTGCAATCATCCTTTTCCTCCAGTCCAGGCACTGATTCCTGCCCCTATAGTTTTAATATATGAAATCATCCTTTAATGGTCTATTGCCTGATATGTTTACAGGAAAACTCCTTCTGTTTTAGTACCAATATTGACATGTTCTTTCCTTGATCCTTCCTTGGTACTTAGCATGGCATAGAACAAAAGCTGTCTATGTTGCGTGTCCCAATTGAAACTGTGATCATTGTCGTGATGACCATCATGGCAGCACCAAGTCTCAGACCCGCCCACCATCAATTGTAAACAAAATGCATAGGTGTGAGTCCAGTATTACAAGCCCCACAATTGTATGTAACACAGCCTTCTGATGGAGAGCTCTTTAACCTCAATCAGTGCTTGCACCTGCTTTAACTAATTCAAATTCTAAGAAAAAACTGACTTTAAGGCAACATATTGTGAGAGCATGGTCTTCACCATAAATCAATTCAGATTCATTAACTACTCTACTGCACAAAACTCAATACAAAATTTTACCACACATCCATTTTAGGATTACAGACTTATTCTATGAGAAAAACGTGGAAGGACAAATGAGGCATTGTTCTAAATGTTATAGAATTACCGCACTGCGGTTGTATGCCTCCGCCGACCAGGGCAGTTTCCATGTACATACGTATTTCTGTATTTTTTCCGATTCATATGAGATCAGTGTGACCTTTGACCACTGAAATGTAATCACTTCATCTTTGAGTGCGACAACAAAAGTTGAAGAAATTCCCTCAGGCAGTCTTTTAATATCACATTCAAGAGGCCAACAACATGTTTTTATGGCCACTTTCGACAAAAGAAATCTAATCATTGAGTCCAAGTGAGCATGCGTCAAGTTCCCTTTAGAGGTTCCAGGGATATTACATTAAAAAGGAAAAACATGTGTTTGACTGGTCACGGTGACCTTTGACCTCCAAAGTCTAATCAGGTCATCCATGAGTCCAAGTGAATTGTGCCAGATGTAATGAAATTCCTTACGGGCGGTCCTGATATATCACATTCGCAGGGATGTGAGGTCACTGTGACCTTGACCTTTGAACTTTGGCTACCAAAATCAAGTGATTTAGTTTTTGATTCCAAGTGAATGTCTGGCCAAATGTGAAATGTTTCCTTAATGGCATCTCCGAGATATAATTTTAAGGCCAAAAATGTGCTTTGTGAGGTCACTGTGACCTTTGACCATCAAAATCTAATCAGTTCATCCTTGAGTCCAACTGAATATTTCTGCCAAATGTGAAGAAACTCCCTCAAGGCATTCTTGAGATATCTGGCATTAAAACAGATCCATTCAAGCCAAGTTTTACAAGTGAAAAATGAGTATAAAATGTGGAATTCTATGATCTTAGTACTGAAATATGATGGGGGAGATGATGCCTATTGAACCATATGATCTTACTCAGCCTGTCTGACAGGAAGTCCTAATGTCAATCTGTAACATGCAGTCCACAACCACAAGTGTAAGAATAGCAAAATCCTATAAAGAATTTAGTGCATGTTTGGCTTGATACGACTATTTGCTGTTACTTACTAATTCAAGGATTTTACCACAGACACTCTGCTGCAGTTAAAGTCAGCTGTCCCTCCAATCCAAGCTCACCGCTAGTTTTATGTATGAAGAGAGACCTGCGATTCCCTCCCTGGTGGCAGGGGTGACATTATAAATGACCCCGTCCTCACTGTTCTGCGCTGCTAATTAGCTGTTATTAATTGGCTGTGTGATTTGTGTGCCATGCGTCCCTGCCACTGCAACTTCACCCCGGGCTGCCGGCACATCAGCGCTGCTGTCAGTGAACTTTGGTCAACTGCAGAGGGCGAACGGATGTTAAAAACCCCACATAACTTAAAGTTGCAGTGTGTAGAATTTAGTGACATAAAGTGGTGAAGCTGCATGCTGCAGCTGAACACCCCTCACCTCCTCACCCTCCCCTTCCAAACATGGAAGAGAACCTGTGGTAACCTTCAGTTTTCATAAAAACTCAAAGGGTGTTTAGTTTGTCCAGTCTGGGCTACTACAAGAAACATGGCGGCCTCCGTAGAGAGGACCCCCCCTGATGTAAATATAAAGTATTTCAATATAAAGGGCCCATTCTAGGGTAAATAAAACAACAAACAACGGCACCATGTTTCTAAACATCCACAGAGGAACAACAACATGGCAAAGTGGGACATAAGTGGCTGTGAGGCAAAAAGTCAAATGTCAGGGTGCTGTTTTTTTCTCTTTATGTGCTTGTTGCTACAAATAATATTAAACAATAAACATAAGTTATAACTGAATTGAGATTTATGAGGTAATTAACATTTGCATAGGATTATAGAATAGAACAGAAAACAACAGAGTAGAGCAGAATAGAAGAGGAGCTGATGATCCTACACTGTAAAGAATGCACTGTTGTTATGGTTGACATTGACAACCATGATTAAGCAATTTGTCTCGTAAGGATATCACTAGATCTTTTGAAAGATTAATTTCGAGGCTGAGTGCTTTAGTTGTATAATATAAGTCTTCTTATTGTCAGTGGTTTGAATGGCACTTTGAAATAAATAAATAAATTATGAGTAAAAAAATATCATGAGGAATAATCTTTCTCTATTGTGCCTTTGTTTATTTTGGCAATAAAACTCTATATTCTAACAAAAAAAAGACTAAATTGTTTTACCTACCTTTTTCAATGCAATCGGTTTCCTATATTTTTTAAGTAAAACTAACTTGTCAGATTTTACAGTAAACAGCAACAAACCTCCAAAGTAGGATCCGTCCATCAGCTTCATCCCAATGTTTCCTTTGGTCAGGATGCTGACCACGCCGTGCTGGATGAAGTACATCTTCTTACCGATGGTGCCCTCTCTGACGATGTAGTCTCCGGGCTGGAAGACTTCAAATCTCAGTTTGGTCAACATGGCGGTCACAAAGTTGGGATCGGCGTTGGCAAACAGCGGCATGGACGCCACCAGTTTACGACAGTTGAAGTTGACGATTTCCTACGTTATGACAAAAGACGTTGTTTTTTTGCTTCAGCATTTGAAGAAGCACAGCTAATGATGCAACCATGGATGATGTGGGTATCTAGAGTGTTAACTACATGTGTGATAGGTAGAGTTCATTCTTTTATGTAAAAGTTATTTTGAAAAATCCATTAAAAGAAGCTCCATTTTAAGAACAAGCTTTACAGGATAAACATGTTTTAAATTACCCTGAGAGACCCTGGCACAGTGTGAGTACTCTGCCTAGTTTTCTCTTGATTCTCTGATACAGGAGGTGCACTCTGAGCTGCTCTTGAAGGAAAATAATTTACTGTGAACTCATGTGGGCAGCAGGAAAAACATTTTTTGAGTGAGTAGGAGAATAAAGTCAGTGTGAAAATTACCTTAAAATTGAGTAATTTTCGGTGAAGACTGGTATAAGCTTCAGGTGACTAAACTGAATAACTAGAATGTGAGTAAATTAAGAATAATTAATATGTAAATCCATATTGGAGAGGCTGAGAATTATGATTTTTTAACTTCTAAGGGCGTTTTCACATGTGAAAAGCTGGATCAAGGTTCATGTCTTTATGTATTATTTACAGTTGATCCAGTTGGTTTTGAATTCACCACGTAATTTATGGAGCAGACTGTTGACCTATACTTGACGTTTGTTGACAGGCGTGCATCTGATTTCAGCATCTTGTCAAATATGCTATTCTATTAGCAATTTATAAGTTCCAACTATGCAGAAAATGTTTTCACGCTGCAAACCGAGACCACCTGTTTTGGTCGGACAAAGTTTTTGTCCGTTGGTCTGGATCTGGACCTTCACACCTGTTACTTTCATTGAACTGACTAATCTGAAGCTCTTGACCAAACAGGGTAGGTTTGAAAGTACTCAAGTGTCCATAGATGAACTTTGTTATGAATTTATTCTGATCCGCTCAGTGGAGGGTTGAGAGCTGTGTGTCTTTGTGAGCAACTGATCACATTACAGTAGGTGCTGGGTGTTGGATGGGTGTTGCCATACCTCTCGCAGAGGCTCATTGAGCTCCTCCAGGATGCTCTCCTCATCAAACATCTTGCCCTGGTATCTGTGCTCGTAGTAGTCGTGGATTTTCTGTCGGAAGTCGGCCGGAAGTTTGTGGAAGGACATGTACTGCTCCACTTGTTTGTACTAAAGGATAGAAGAGAGAGGCGTGAGGGATTGTGAGTATTGGTGGCAACAGTTTCACAGCATCATGCTTTCACCTGAGATAAAACACTGAAACCATCCCGAAGCATCGTGGGGATTTCTCATTTCCCACTCACTGTTGTTTTCAGACCGTCTTATCACAGGCTGCTAATCAGCTATCAGTGAGAATGAATTTGTGCAGTCATTGAGATGTACAAAGAGATGCTCTAGGTTCTACCTGTAGCTGTGGGGAAAAATACTGTGATGAAGCTATTAAGGAAACATGAGAGCTCCTGAGGATTCTAGTGTCTTTAGAGAAGCAAGATGCTTCTATTGTACATCTTAACCACAGCCAGTGTCTGTCACGTCATTATTTGTCATTTTTCAACAACTCATCTGATCTGTTAAGTCTGTCATAAAGAACCAAAAGAAAGACACAGGTAAATAATTAAAAGGAACCAGTGAGCATTTATGTTCCTGAGCACTATTCTGAGAAAGGAGGATGTTTGATATTTATATTGGAATTGATAAATATGTAATATATGTAGCTAGAAAAAAGGAGTTGCAGTAGATGGAGTAGATGTTGGCTGCAGCACATTGATTGTTCACTGGAGGATCAAACTGAAGAGATTCACACCATCACATATCCACATATTCACCACAGTTGTGCTTAACTACATCACATGCATCCTGACTGTCCTCTTCTCACGACTCATTACGACGCTCCATAACACAGTTAATGTCTGGATTCCCTGGAAAATTGAAGAACTGCTATAAGATAGAATAGCATTGCCCTCTGCCGATTTGGGAATAAATCTTCGCTGTACACAAATGGCTTTTGGCTTTTCTTTATAGGAGGATGGGGGGGCATTCTGTATACTTTCACGCATCACCACCTTTCTGTTACATCAGCAACCAACGTCCTAACACTCTGGAGAGATGCAGAAGGAAGAAACAACCTGCAAGTAAAAAAGCCAAAGTAATTTGGTTCAAAAAAATCATAAGAGCAGGAAGAGGGGGATGAATCAGCTTTTCGTCTACACTTAGACAGAAACGCTGATTCAGTGATTAAAGCTTCTGCGAGAAATGTAACAAATCCATGTTGGAGTTGCTTTAAATTTTATATAAGGCATTTGTCGCTCCCAAGTGTGTGTGTGTGTGTGTGTGTGTGTGTGTGTGTGTGTGTGTGTGTGTGTGTGTGTGTCTGTGTGTGTGTGTGTGTGTGTGTGTGTGTGTGTGTGTGTGTGTGTGTGTGTGTGTGTGTGTTAAACAGTATGAGTCATCCCTCTGTGGAGTAAACTGACAATTGGATGAGTAGTAGATTTCAAGTTAAAGGTCAAGGGAGAACCTCCGCTGTCCGACACCACACTTGAAAAATACAACAAGACACATCTCAAATCTTCCACAGAGTTCAAATATGTTTACTTGGTGAGGATTGATCGTTGATAAAAAGCCTCAGATTGTAAACAATTTGAATCTTTATCGTGACATCCATCGTGTTTTAATTCCCTTGACTTCCAAGAAGAAAAGTTATAGCTCATCTGTTCTCATAGTTCTAACTTCTACCTTGATCACTCTGTAGTGTTTGTCAGCAGCGGACCCAATATGCTAAAGGTCTGTGCACACCAAATCTGTGTTTTTCATCTGAAATTGTCTCATTTAAAAAAAATTATACGACCTCACATAGTCTCAATCACGTTTATACACCGACTCCGAAACCTTTGTCCCTCAGAGATGTTTGAAATGTTCAAGATCACAGAAATGTGTTTTCTCAATTTAATCTCAGTGGTGGCAGCTTATCAAACTAGACCACTGACATCATGAAATAGACTTGATCTGGATCATTTCACATCTCTTTGATCAGAAGATTAAATCATCTTTAGTTGTCGCTGACAGCTTCTCGGGATTGGATGGACCCAAGGTTTTTTTTTTTTTACCAAGTGAGAGGAACACAAAATAATCCTCACTGCTCGACTCCATTGTATCTGCAGCAAATTCTCAGAACGAACAGAATAAAACATCACACTTAGGGCCTGATCTACTAAAGGTTTCTGCGTGTAAAAACGTGTGCAAACTTGATTTCACCTGCAAAAAAACATGCAAGCTGATCTACTAACGGTGAGCACTGGGGATTGCCAGCAGAATAACAGGCGCTGTCCATTTAGTCTGTTTGCCTTAATGAATATGCATTATCGGGCATTTCTACTCGAGTGCGGGTAGAAACATATTGGGAGGAGTATATGCAAATACTTTGATTTAGCAAAAGGATTGTGATTTACAAAGCCTGAAAATAATTGCAGTGATTGTGACGGCATCTTTATTTAATACGTTTGAAAGGTAGCTGCTAATCGGCACAACGTTGGAGCCTCAGATGGCTGCAGTTATTTTGGTGAGGAGGAGACGGCAGGAAGTAGATGGACCCCCACAGGTTTTATTCACCAAGGTTTTATTATGAGCTAATTTTTCTTTTGTTCTTCTTCTAATGTCCTGCCATCTTTTCTTAATTTCATCGGTTGTTCTTTTTGTTTTACCCACAGCATTTACTTTCTAATAAAATACTCTATATCCTCTATATAGGATGATATCCTGAAATTAAGACTCTGAATACAATAAAAAGTGTTTTTTCATTTAACTTGTGTTTTGACTTTTGGACCCACTGAACATTCAGAGAAATCAAATGCTTTAATCATGGAGAGTGTTGATATCTTTCTGCCCTAAGAGTCCATGTTCTGAACCGACACAATCATGATTTATGATGACACGCCTTGTACGGGGGCGCAGCACAGGCATGGCCCGTGACCTTGCCTGTAACAGTTGATGACTCGCATGAGGTGGGATGGCACACTGTCTAGGAAATTACATTTTGTCACACTGTACGGTGACATATGGGTTAGCGAGAAAATGGAGGCTTGACCCTAAGGGCCGGGCTGACACGGCAAATCACAATACCCTTAATACGGCACATACTGGCTGTCATGGGAGGATGATATTAATATTGGTTCTGTACAGGAGGATTTTCTCTTCATATATAATGCGCTGAGTGGTTCTTACGAAAGGGAAAACCTTGGGCTTATATAAGAACTCCAACGGTTGTGGATAAGAATGACATTTGTCCCTATTTTCAGAAATTTAAAGGCATTTGTTGATGTTCATTTCTTAATTTCTATTTAAACTAAATCTACATGTTCTCCTATAATCCCCTTCTGCACACTCTTTCTTTGTCTTTCTCTTTCAGGCTCTTTTGCCCAATTATTATCTAGTAGCACACGGTTCTCCAGCGTGACGTACATCCTGAGGAAACAGATCCTTACATACATAACACACACATACAAAAGAGCGTGACCTTATACATGACAACACGATGATCAGACTGGATCACGTACTTTAATGAACCACATAATTAAATTACATGTGCGAATACAATTTAACGCATCTTTTTCTTACTTACGTAAACCAATTTGAATCTAAACATCATTCAGTCCTAATTAATTGCCTCGGGTCATGGTTCATTTAGCGTGAACAGTCACAGCATAGCTCTGAATGAGGATGTCTTCCTCAGCCATCTTTTCAAAACTCTAACACGTCTGGCAGTTTTCATTTCAAATTATAAAGACGATGTTTGTTTCGGATGTTTAAGGGTATCCCCCCCCCCAATAATCTGTGCTACCCACACATTTGTAGTACAAAAAAACAGGATTAAAGTTCTCTCACTTTAACTTGATAACAACCCTTCACCATTTTCTGTCAGGGACAATAAAGACGCAGCTGACTTCCAGAGTATCCAGCTCATTCAATCAAGCATGAGGATAAACTGGAAGGCTCCCATTAAGTGTTTCCTGCCTGAGGATTCAGTGTGTGACAGTCTCAATTAAACTGAAATGACATCTATCTCTCTCTCTCTCTCTCTCTCTCTCTCTCTCTCTCTCTCTCTCTCTCTCACACACACACACACACTCTCTCTCTCTCTCACACACATCTCTCTCTCTCTCTCTCTCTCTCTCTCTCTCTCTCTCTCTCTCTCTCTCGTTCTCCTTTAACTCTTCTTGGTGAAGGAGACAAGTTTTATTGACTTTCTGATTTTCTCTGCATTAGACGTGGATTAGTGTCAGTCAAAGTCAGCGGAGAGGGACTGAGACCTAAAATTGTCTCATACTTGCAAAGTGAAATAATATTAAATAATCTGCAACTGCAGTCTGAACTACAAAATACACAGTCCTACACAGTTGTCCCATATACAATTTGGTTTGGAAGTGCATAATGCACTGGAAACACTGGATAGATATTCTATCTACATTTCCAGTTTACTATCCAGGTTTTCAGAAAAAAAAGTCCATTTATTTTGTTTGAAAGTCCCCACAGAAGCAAATCCGTTCACATTCGGTTGACATAATACAGGGTTTCTCTTATAGAATCAAACGTTATGGCCAGGAATGCAGTTAAGCCTGGACTTAGATCCTCCGGCCGTATTTGTATACAACTAACAAATGCATTACATTTATGAAATCCAATCTATTCCTTTTAGCCATTGGACTTAGTTAACATGGAGCCAAAACAGCACAGAGGTTTTTTATAGGACGTAAAGCCCCAAGTTGGTGGCTTGTGCACATGATGCATGGTTGTCACTGTAAGCTGCCACAGAGGGAGAGGAGAAATTGAATTGGCCGATCCTATTAATGGGCTGTGCCAGGATGTGACAAGTCTCATGCTGTATCTGTGTGTGTGTGCTTATGTGTTGATGTGCTGTTGTGAGGGTGTAAAACCCAAGTTGACATCAGCTGAAGCTTTAGCTCTCGAAGTGAAGACAGAGAAATAAACACTCACAATCAAATATGCACTCACACACTCGCAGCTCACTGTGTGACGTGGGTGTGCAGAGTCTGAAAGGTTAACGCCACAGCATTTGATGTCCTTGATTAAATAATGCATGATCACAACAGCAGATATGAAAAGGTTGTGATGTTTATGTCGTAAAATGAGTGATGTGAGTCAGCTTTTTCTAAACTTGGATCCATGATGTCATTATGATCAATTTATTCCTAAAATTAGAAAAACACTTCCTCTTTTCATGAAGTGCACTAATGACATGAATCCAGACAAAAAACATCTTGTGTTGATTTCTCAATTAAATATAAATATCACAAAAAGGGGAAATAGGGTGAGAGAAAGAGAAATATGGATTTAGGAAAAGGCTAAAGGAAGGAAATATTAGTCAGTGGATTTTAAAGTGGCACTCTACTAATCATCAAGGTCAGGTTATGCCTGTGAAATACTGTTGTGTCATGTCTTTTGTGGCTCTGGAGGAAGACCTCCAAAGTCTAACAAAGATTATTTTCATTGTTTGACCTTGGAGACCTTACATTTTTCAGAAAAAGAAGGCAGGGTCGGTGAGATGTACACAATTGGTAGTCAGGGACCGCCTAACCAAATACATGATCCACTAACGGGGATAATGTGGGAAATGTTTGATGCAGATTATTTGGTATTTGACCGATGTTAGTCAGGATATGTTAGCCTCAGCTACGTCAAATTTGACCATTCTCCTAACGTTATGGCAATACTTAATCCTTGGAGTAACCCTATAGCTATAAGAAGAACTATCTGAACACTGAGAATTAATGAGCTGCAAGCAACACCTACACTTCATTTCCACCATTTTTTCTAAAAACTCAAACTCAAACCTATTGAAATAATTTGAAAGTAACTGTACTTGTACCTGTTGCATAAAGAGGAAATTTGATAATTGGATTGTCTTAACAATTGAAGAGAACAACCCTGATTCAAATAGATTTCAGATCAAACAAAGCATTCTTGACCTTGAAAATAAATTAAATCCATTTCTGACTCTCGGGGATGGATTGTGGTTATGAGCTCCTCAAAGAGCAAGTGAAATTCTATTTGTTGTCAAACTCCAGTTGAGGTGTGTCTGAGACTCAGGTCAGGCCTTATTGAAAATGAGCAGTTCCTCAAGTCGCTGCTTGATGTGTCAAGGCTGAGCCATCACCGAGGGCCCCAGGGGTCACGTCTCCCTCGTCTCACAGCTATTCGGACACGCTGCTCTGTTGCTCTTGAGGGGATGGGAGTGCAGTTACATAATGGCTAATGTGTGGCGTCCGCTGGCAGATGGTGTATTGCTCAACAGTCAAGGGCGAAAGGATGGAGGGTGAGATGAGATGGAAAGTGTTGTGTAGAAATATGGGATTACCTCAATGTGAGGGGGAGTGGTAGGTTGTCACCACCGTGTCATCATTTTTACTGTAGTACTATTTGTAAAGACTGTGTGAAAAGCATAGACTGTATATGACGATGGAAAATATATCTCCACTTCCCCCCACTATCCAGAAACAAAGCCAAAACACCCTGGATATGAGCGCCGCCATCCTGTGCATTTGGAGTTAATGCAGTATCGATTGGACGATGGCGCCGTGTGAGCGCACTCAACGAGCCGTGTGTCAATCTCAGCTGTCAATCAAGACGTATCACCTCATTCTATAGCATTAAAATGTATAATGAAAACCTTACCGTGGAAAATAAACACTTGAAGAAACACCAGTATGACAAGAACTACCTAAAATGGTAGAAACCATCATTGAAACAAAATATTAGACTTTGGTCCATGTCCCATCCACTAACATGGAAGAGGCAGCGTTAAGGACCTTTGCTGCAGTCAGCCACCAGATGGCGATCAAGATGCTTTGGCTTGATTTTTGGGGAGCTGGCATGTTAAAACTAGTTAGATTTATATAGCTAGTTAAAAGAGAATAAGACAACTACCTATAATTAAAGTATAAACATGCTAATTAGCTAAATGGATTAATTGTTTGAATAGCCAAAAAGTAAAGGAGGGTAAATAATTGGGTAAAAGGATAAACAGTTAAAAAAAATTGCTAAAAGTGACATCAGATGAAAGAGTGAAAAGTAACTGATAAATGTTTAAAACGGGTAGATAGTTCTATCATAAAGAAAATAGCATAAAGTGAAACATGTCAATATTAGATAAAACTAATCAATGAATTGTTGAACGTCGAGCCGCTGACACTCAAAGTGGTAGTAGTGACGCAAACTCAACATTAAACATTGACACAATATTTGAACAGTAATTACCTTCTGTAGTGTTACTTTACATACAGATCATTTGAAGTGAACACATCATGATGGGTGATGCAGATGCAGAGGTAGTTAATCTGACGGGGACGTGGGGGTATATCAGCTCTACAGTGTTTGTCATTATCCCTCTGTTATCTTACATTTACTGTGTGTGTGGGTCTGTGTGTCTCTGTTTAAATCTTGTCGACAGACCTGCTAAACACACAGCTAACCAAACAACATGTGTCAATTCTGATAAGGCTGGGAAAAAAAATGGCCAAACTTTTAAACCCACAGTTAAACAGTTTGATTTCACATCTCTCTTTGGTCAGTGGGGTCGTTGCACATATGCACTCTCTGGAGAAGCTGCTTAGCGGCAGAGCTATTATGACATTTCTGTCTCAACACTGAGCACGAGGCCGGCTGTTTACTCTGTGTTGTGTCAATAAAGGTTCATGCTGTCGCGAGCAGTTGTACAAAGAATCTGTTTTGTCAGGGTGGCACGTTCCAGCCCATAGCTCTGTTTCCAGTCTGTTATCTGACGGACCTACTGCAGACGGCCGTGCAGCACGACTCAGTTCATTGGGTAATGATGAACAAACAGTCATGAAGTTCTGGATGTTGGGTCTGTTGTCTTAGTCAAGCAGGATGTTAGCACTGTGTTCACTAATTCACTGCTGCACATCATGGAAGGAAGAGAGAAGGAGAGCAGCAGCAGGAACTGACGGCTCCAGACGTCACATCACTGACAAACTACAGCCACACGTAACTGACACAAAACAGAGACTCCAGCACAGAGTGGGCAGCTCGTTTGTCTGTTTCTGTTTGTAGCTCGTGAACTGTGCCTGCTGTAAGAAGACATACTATAGCCTGACTGACATCTGGAGTGGTTAAACAGGTCTAACAGTAGTTAGGCAGAAATGGATGGCCTGTGTAGATCATCTGGCTCAAACCAAAGAAAATACAGGAAACAAGAAGTCTTCTTCTGAGTTAAGAAGTAAACTATTTATATAAACAAAAAACCTGGCTCTGGTATTATATTAAAACCCATACCAAAAAAGAATCAAACCTGGATTTCATTTTCATCCCCAAATTCCACTGTAATTTTTCTGTCAAGGAGGGTGTGTTTTCGTTTGTGTTTTTGTCTGTTAGAAAGCAGGATTACTCAAACACTATCATTAAATTTGATGGAACGATGCTGGAAAGTTCAGGATAATAATCCATTCAATTTTGGTACACATCCCGATCAGGCATGTTTAGGAGAGTGATATTTATGACTGTGTGCAATTTGGTCTAGCTCCAGATATAAATCTGGATCTAGAGAATTTGAATTTGGTTTCAAAAAGGGACTGTTGAGCGTTGGCGGAGGTGTGCGCTGTCTGAGTTTAGTTTACTAGTAAGTCTGTGTGATATCTGCTGACTAACAGACAAACAGACACACACATGGGACTGATAGCAGAAGCTTTCACACAGTTAATAAGGACCATGACAAAGAGAAACACTGAAAATAGCACTTAATCAAACAAGGTTAACTACAGAAAATATTAAGAACAAGAAGGAAATAATAAAAGAAAAATGAATAAATAATGAGAAGAGCATTTGGAGACTCCATACCTCTGCCAAGGCTTGTTGTCATTTTAAAGAAAGCAAAACAAAAACAACATTCCTGGATCCACACATTTATCTGGATAACCCAATTTCTTTTTTTTTAATTTGATGGGTTATTCATTGTGGCCTTAACCAGCCCTTCACAAAATTTCTAGGAAATCAGTTCAGTAGTTTTTGCATAATCCTGTTTACTAAAATACAAACTGATAAATTCCAATGAATCAGAATAATAAAAAATAGGAAAGACATCAAAATGAAGAGATTAAAATTACATTTAGGAGCAACATCCCTGATGAGAGACACTTTGAACGGCTCTTTTCTGCAATAAGTAGTTCTAGTCTATGGATTATCCGCAGTAACAGGTTCATTGTCAGTGTAAGAGATGTTTCTGTGAACAAAAGAAATCCTTGTGCGTCCGTAAAGTGCCTATCCACCATGTAGTTACAGTTACAGTATGGATGGTGTAGCCCAGATCCATTGATAATGAATCCGCTCCCTGTTGTGTTTACCGTGCTCATAAATCTGGCACATACATACAGTAGCTTCATTACAATTTAAAGACCATCAGAAGCCTTCCCACAGGAGAACGGGTCTGCTATAAACTCAACATCATCATGGATGCTCACTGATATCACGACCTAGAAAATATAGCAAGATGATTATCTCTCCAACGTGATGCATGACTACGCCACAAGAGTCCGAAAGTAAACAGGGTAGAGCCACATGCTGACGACGACTCAGAGGAAAACATGATCTTTTTGGTAAATCACTCCGATGTGTGTGTGCGTGTCTGCATACATGTGAGTGAGTGACAGATAAGCACGAGACATCCCCACATCAGCCAGGATCTAAGGAAGATAACAAGACACAGAGCAGGGATGACACCGTGGCCTCATAAAGCAGGAGCGTGCTCCCTGGTTTGCAGACACCCGCAGCTTTGATCTGCTGTTGTCTGGAGACGACAGACGACAGACGGGCCGAGGCCCAGCGAGCTCCAGCCATGAATATCTAGCTAATAAAACAGATGCTGTGCCTATCAAAGTGTGTTGGAATCAATTGAGAAACCCCTCTCTGTTCACATTGAATGTGATCACCTTGTCTACAGTGTTGTAACACTGTAGATTAAATATCCTCGTGGAGTCTCCTAGTGGCATCGGGCTCCGCTCTAGACAGTGGGGCCATCTGGGTACCAGTAAGGTAATCCTGGACCCGACAGCCTGATTTATGACGACACCGCAGAGAAATTTTGTTTTTGGTGCTGACGCCATTGAGAATTTCAAATATCAAAAACATCTTTTATCAGAAAAAAAGTGTCCCAGGACCTCGATAGAAAACACAGTACACGGTTTTCAGAGGAATTATTTCCTGCTAACAGCACATTCTGTGGATTATTTGGAGAAACCAGGACCATTACTTCTGAAAAGAGATTTATCAAAATAATTGTTTGATATTGAGCAAATCCCCTTTGTTGTTTTCTTTACTCTGTGTTGAATGAGAAGATTGATACCACGCTCATATCAGTCCATCAAGTACAAAGTCACAGCAGCAAGTTTAACAAGTGAAAGCTGTGGAAAACTGCCTGATAGAAATTGTTCTTACAAGTAAAAATACAATTTGTCATTGCTTCTTTTGTATCTGAATACAGAATAAGTAAACACAACATTCAGTGTTACTTAGTGAGCTTGAGAAGTGCTAATAGGAATGTTGCTCGCTATCTCCTTATCTGGATACTAATCTAAACTGACTGCTGGTGTTCTGTCGGTTTGATAACTTAACATAACACTTTCATTGTAGGTGATAAACACATATTGACCTTTTCCTGGTACTGCCGCCTCGACGAGTCCAGAGACTGGATGAGCGCAGTTGCATGGCCGATGAACATGGCGTAGCAGGTGGCTCCTACGATCATACTCAGCATGGTCAGCCAGATGTCCGACATACTCTCCGGGGCTTGTCTTCCATATCCAATACACAGCATGTGGCTCATGGCCTTGAAGAGGGCGAAGGAGTAGAGCTCGCTCCATGAGTCATTCTGTGGGAAGAGGGAAGGGGAGAGAAGTTAGGATAACAAACTATTAGGACTAAGGAAGTGAAGGTAGATGAATATCAGGGTTTTAATGGTCTCCAATCCTTTGCTCACTGCTAAATGATTATGTTTCTGGACCTGATAAGAAAAAGATGATGCAATGATGTTGCCCTGACCTGAGATAAACACTCAGCATGTTCTTTGGATGCTTCCTTTTAAGGTGGATGAATACTTTTGTCATATTACCCCTGAAACTTCACCTTGAGAAATATCTGACAGTGTTTTGCCAAAAAACTGTCACACTTGTCTGACATCAGATCCTCATCCATCATGCTGCTACCTTATGTTAAAGGTTCAGTGTGTAGAATTTAGTGACATCTAGTGGTGAAGTTGCATGTTGCAGCTGAATACCCCTCACCTCACCCTCCCCCTCCAAACATGACAGAGAACCTGTGGCAGCCTTCAGTTGTCATAAAAACTCAAAAGGTGTTTAGTTTGTCCAGTTTGGGCTACTGTAAAAAACATGGCGACCTCCGCAGAGAGGACCCGCTCCCGACGTAAAGATAAAGTTGCCCATTCTAGGGTAAAGACAACAACAATCTGTACATTTAGATGAAACACACTAGTGAAAACATCACTAGGATTATTTTATGATCAATTGGTGCTAATAGATCCCTTTCACTTAAATCTTACACACTGAACCTTTAAACTGTTTTGCATACACATGAAAGAGACATGATAAAGATAAAGACATGTGGCCAATCAACGGGCAATAATGCTGGTTTATAAATGTAGCACGGATCCACATTATTAGAGTAAACTGAGTGTAGTTGAGGATGGATTTCTTCAAGATTTGTCAAGATAAATATATAATCCTCAGAGTGCCCACTCCTATAGAATAGATTATTACTACGTATTTTTACTCTTCTGCTTCAGTGGTTTTGACCTGATGACCTGAGCCTGTCATCTCTGCCAAAGGTAGTATACTGTTAAGACACATTGCACTGAATATATGTGTGGGGATAGAAATAGTGAATTCAAGAATGAGAGGGCTAAAGTGTGTAAGACAGTCCTGAAAAATATGAAGGCCCTGTGTCTGGTGATTGTTGCAGGTTTGGTGGAGAGCCTAATCATCATCACTGTGCTGCCTCGCCTTGTCTTGGACAAGCAGAAGGAGATGAGGGATACAAGTGAGTGTTAATGAGAAGCTCGTTCATGTGCCTGCTCCAGTCTGCCTTTGATTGATGCTCAAGCACTCAGTCAACTCTAATTCCCCATGTTAGAGTCATTAGAAACTCTGCAACACAGCTGAACCTCACACCCCCCCTCAAACAGGTGTGGCTCACACACTGTCCGAAGTTCACCAATCTGTGTTTGTGAGTGTTTGTCCTTGGACGAGTGGCGTCCTCAGCCTCTGATTGACTGGTTGGGTTTTCATCTGATTTGTTTTTTTTCCAGGGTCATTTGCATTTCATTTGAGATTCAAATGTAGTTGGTTTTGGAGGAGGTGAAAGAGGGCCGCTATCAAACGAGTATTCAGAAAGAGGATTTGAAGAACCGCATAGACAAAAGAAGAGATTTTAAAGGCACTCAGCCTTCGAGCAACAGGACAACCGCAAACTCAGTCCTGTTGTCACAATGTGAGCTTTATAGCTCAAGCCCCAAGCATGACTCATATTTACATGTCGTGTTTTGAGCTGTCAGCTGGATAAATTGTTAAGATTTGCTGGAGGAGTTAAACTCGGCCTGCTAGTCTTCGATTAAAGACAGAAGATCAGTTTGAAGCCTTTACGATTTGAAGCGCCATCATAAATCTACAGCTTTGCTGTTACAATGATGTATCCTTGCAACTGCAAGGTGACTGTATCCACAGCCCCTGAAGCCCATTATAATAAAAAATATTTCCTACAGACCCTGACAGAACATTTAAACTCTGGAGCCTCAGTCTGAGCCTCATCCCCTTTGCCCCAGGTGGTGAACAGACCTGGAGCTGAATCCCTCCAGGTAGCACCATCATGCTGGCCACATTACTGATGGATATACAGCAGGAGAAGGCCCTAACCCAGAGGCAGAGCACAGAAATAAATACCTTTTTACACATGGCTAGCTTTCTCTCACACTCACAGTGTTGATCAGGTCATAACCGTACCATTGATAAAATCACGAAATAGCCTTTAGTCTGTCTGTGATCTATACAAGACTTGATAGTAAAACAGCCTATCTACTACTGCCATATGCTATAGTGGCATTTATTGCTGTTATTATTGTTAATCTGTGGAAACCTGCAACAGGACTATCTTGTCAAAAAAACAAAGAAAGTACAACAATGCTTTGCAGATGCATGATTTTGTCTCTGTGACAAACTGCTGGTATAAAAATGTATAAATCCCTTCATCCCACTGTATTCATATAGATGATTGTGTCTTTGTCAAGGCCTATGTTTTATACAACACAACCTTAAAGCTGCAATAGGCTGCAATTTATAACATCAAATAACTGATTAAAACCAAAGTTACTAGAAGCATGAACACTTAAACAAACATTAGTGGGATAAGACCTACCTAAAATGGCAGAAACCACCTTTGAGATGAATTTATTTGACACATACATTGACTTTTTAGACCTGGAGGAGGTGGGGTTTATGACATATACTGCAGCCAGCCACCAAGACAGTTCGGCTTCACTTTTGAGGATCTGTCATAACGTCCATCTTTATTTTCATTCTATGATCTCACTAGGACGACAAAAATTCAAGAAACACACAATTGAGATGTCATGTGATTACTAATGAGTTCTGGAGGATCTGGTGGGTGGGGACAGAGCCAGGTTAGCTGTTTCCAACTCTTTGCAGCTAGTCTTAAGCTAAGCTAATTGGCTGCTAGCCCACGGAAAGATAAGTCAGTGGTGTTGATGTTCCAACTGCCTATCTCTCTTTGAGAAAGTACATTTTTGCATGTGACTGTATGAGCCCGACAACTCATACTGCCCAGCTACTGTTTGTCTTGTCCGTATGAATTTATCTTTGAGATAATAGCTTATTAAAACTGACAGTGTACAGCTGTCTCTTACTATTGAAAATTACAACTTTCGCAGTAACACAATAAACTAATTCTTCAGAGATACCACCCTGAGTGAAGAGGGGAGAGGGAAGAGAAAACTAATGAAATCAGCTCTTGTTTTCATTTTATTTTCCATCGCTCTTCACTGAGCAGTGTGGATGATAGCTAATTGTACATAATATATTTAGCGAGGAACACAAAGGGAGCATGGGACATCTATGATGCATGATGGCGTAATTATAGAATAGTGAATGTACATGCATGCTGACACTCTCGTCATACATGGTGTTTGACTCTCAGCTTGTATTTGAGTGTGTGCGGGTTTTCACGCTGCTCAGCATCTCTCTGACAGGGTGCGGTCGCTCTCTGACTCTGTCGTCTAAATCTGACACGGGGAGTTTGGCTGATTTGAAAGTAGACCTACTGACATTTAGATGACATTGACATCTAGAATTTTAATAAGTAAAGTGCCAGAAAAGAGCTTGTTAGCAATGAATAGATTCATTATTTAGAGCCTGTGGGTTTATGTTTTTATTCATTATTTAAAACCAAGTGAGTAGGGAAAGTTGGAAGATGCTTTGGTGTCTCCCATAATTACTTAACAATGTAAATGAAGAATGCTTTTACCTTTCCTAAAACTTTGACTTTATTTATTTCAGTCACATATAAAAATTCCATGTAACTTTATTACATAACTTTAATGTTAAGGTCACATTGAATGTAATGTTTTCTATCATGTTGAGTTACCTTGAATAAATCAAATAACTTGAGAGTGTTTTCATTAAATACAGTTAAACTTATACATAGATCTATATGTTAAGCACACCATTTCAAGTGATTTGATTTATTCAGGCTAACTCAATATGATAGAAAACACTGACAATGTCCCACATTTGAATAATGCCTGCTCAGCGGCTAGTCTTGGTTGTAGCCACACCAACATGGGCTCTGTACTTCAGACGATCCAGCATCTGTGCTGAGCCACAGCTGTAGATTTCCGACAGCCGTTGATGTGCAACCATGTGCATATGGACAGTATGTCTCTCGGATGATTGCAAGCTGCGGCCATATAACTTGAGCTGAAACCATCTGCTCTGCTCGTGACAATTAGGTGTGAGGCAAAGCTTTTGTAGTAATATTTAAAGAAGAAGAAGTTGTTTTTTTAGCCTCATTAAAAGTGGGATTCAATTGGCAATATCGATCTGTCAGTTCACCACTGAAATGCCAGGCTATTTATACACTCATTTCCCACTCAGGATCCTGCAAAACCATTGTGTGTATAAAGATGGACAACACATCTCCATTTCCTCCCATTGTACCAAAACGACGCCAAAATATCGGGTGTTGCATCTTGAGCAAAAAAAAAAAAAAATCTGATAATGAACACAAACATGGACAAACATCAGTGTAATAAGAAATACAAAAAATTACAAGAAGCACCTTTACGAAAAAAATGATTCACATTTACTTTGATCCCTGTCCCATCTGGTAACATGGAGGAGGCAGAGGACCCTCAACAGCCAGTCACCAGGAAGTGATCATGATGATTTGGATTTACTTTTGGGGATCTGTCATGTCGTCCATCTTTACAGTCAAAGCTACCGTTCCATTAGCATCAGCTGTACCTTGTATTTGTCTTGTTAGCAGTAAGACTACAAATCTTAGCGTTGTAATATTGCGAAACTAAGATGATGTACGAAGTAAACATTACATATGCTAAACATCTGCCTGTTAGCAATGTAACTGTGGGCATGTTAGTATGTCAGAGTTAGCATTGAGCTTAAAGTACAGCCTCACAGAATCACCTGTATAGCTATAGACTTGAGTCTTATTAAAAAGGGAAACACGAGAATCCATAAAGTTCTCTATCCTAGAGAAACTATGGTTTATGCGTGAAATTTGATTTTAAATAAGTCTCTTGTATCTGTGAGTAATGTTTCTTACTTTTCACAGAGTTTATAGATGTTTTTTATTCTACTAATATTACAAGATATAAAAACAAAACTACAGAACCTTTTACCGAAAACTGCATTTGCTGCAGGCAGGAAGTATATGGTTAAATAAGACAGTACAACTTTTCTTCTGGAAGTGGGGCTGGTCTCATAGGGGCAACTTGACCCACAAAGACGACCGCTCCAACCAGATTGTGAGGCTATTTTATTTTAATCACATGGTTTAGCAAATAGCAAAAATAAATTCAGATGGAGCAAATAATAGATATACAGGTGTACCCTCAACCCTGGTTTAGTTTACATTGAATTAAAACACATTTAAAATACTGAAGAACATGTAAAATTACTGTAGGCTGCCTCAAAGTTTCAGGTCTCTGCAATAAAAAAAAACATGTGAGGCAGAATAAAACTTTCTCGCTCGGGGGTACGTGTACTGGTCTAGCTCAGGGGTACTATGTACTGATCTAGCTCAGGGGTACGTGTACTGGTCTAGCTCAGGGGTACTATGTACTGGTCTAGCTCAGGGGTCCTGTGTACTGGTCTAGCTCAGGGGTCCTGTGTACTGGTGTACTGTGGATACAGAAGCTCCTTTTCTTCTACAGAAAAATATCTAAACATTAAATACTGAGACATATTCGTACTAAAACAGAGAGAAGGTTGGGAGGAAGAAAGAGGCTTTATTCTCATGCCACTGATCCAACAGCCAATCACTCTGCGGTATAAGGGACAAAACCACCTGTCATCCACGTAACAGAGAGTCACTTACATAACAGGCCATGATCTCTCGTGATCACTGTGCTGCAGGAGCCTGATCATCCGGCGTGTAATAAACACCAGTGTCTGCTACGTGCACTTTACAAGTTACAGATACTGTGTACGAGTATTAAGACCCAGAGCTGAATACTGTTGTAGGGGGGGGGGGGGTTTGGTTATTTCAAATATTTCTCAATGGTCGGATAAAGAAACCGACTTCACGTGCCTCTGAGCAAGTGAATGAATCATGTGTTGTTTCTATACAAAGGCAATCTGGCTGCATTTCCACAGCCTAAGTACACAGAAGATGCAAAACAGAAAAAGCAGGGTGGGGTCCAGGTTATAGTTGAGCGCAGGCCGACAGCCAGTGGTAGAAGCACGAGGAGGAGGAGGAGGATCACATAACACAGCTCACGCATCTAAAGCCATTCTAAAAAGGATCCCTGAGCGTGATTACACCGATATGGCAGCAGCACAGCACATCAGGCGGCCACGCCCACAACCCACACAGGCGCTCGCCGGAATTGTGACATCGATCTCGGAAAACAGCACACAGGAAGAAACAACACTCATCAATCTGAGACATGAGAGAGAGAAGTGAGCGTAAACACGGGGAGGAGGAAGAGGGGGAGACAAGGAACAAAACAAGTCAGGAGGAAGAAGACGGGCCGTTTGGATTCATGCATTCATGGATGAGAGCAGAGAACAATATATCTTCTCTGCATTCATTCCCTTTGGTGTTTATTAACATTACAGAAAGAAATCCCAGCCTGCTTTATAGAAACTGCTCGTGAAAACAACAACACAACATGTTGCTGTGAATTGGGGTTTAATGCTAATAAGAGACTATCAAGTATGATAGTCTGAGGTTTTCTGCATCTGTATTAGAAGTGTAGTTAAGAATTGATGGACAGCGGGGGTCTACACAGACAGGAAAGTCGTGTGTGTGTATGTGTGTGTTTGTGTGTGTGTGTGTGTGTGTGTGTTTGTGTGTGGAGAGAGAGGGAAAGTGAGAAAAAAACAAAGATGGTCAGGGATGAAGCGAGAGGAAATGGAATGAGAGAGAGCAACAGTGATGATCCCCTTGGGGTCAGTGGGTGTGAGATCCATCTGTTCCTGGAGATCTCACCCACACACATCCAAACACGCTTGTGCACGCACACCGCGTGTCACAGTGTAATCAGAGGACTATTTCCGAGGTCTGAATGTCACAAATCTATGTGCCAAATTTAGAAAGTTCCTTCTCAGCATATGAAACTTTTCTCGGCGTCAGCGGCGTTAGACTTCTCAGGAAACAGCCGGCGCCTGACAAACGTATAAAGACGGAATTATCCAGTCTGCTGAACTTCCACAGAGACACAACACAAAATGTGGTGTTCCCTCCGAGAAGTAGTTTGAGCAATCTCACAAGCCAAAGTTATTTTCACCTTCTTATCGTACAGCAGTAAGAAGCAGTCAACCTCTTGGCTCTGTCACAGATTATGTTAATGTCAATCAGGAAACTGTATTTTAAAACCATTTGTCCACGGCTTTATCCAGCTTCACATGATTGTCTCTCCTGTGAATGCAACCTGTCCTCTCCAAGTCCCACACCTCATCCTGTTAGTGCAATTCTCTGTTTCTCTGGAGTCACACCCAATCTTCTCCCACAGCTGCACCCACGTTAATTAAAACCTCATTTTCACATTGTACGTGTGAAAACCTCATATGTTCTGTGTGTGTCACAGCCCATCATCAAGTTCTCATCAGCCCCTCCTATGACCTGAGTTTCTTGTAATAGTTCACTGTGACCTCTGACCTTTGGCCACCAACAATCAGTTCATCTGTGAGTCGAATCGCTCGTGCCAAATTTGAAAGGAATCTCTTCAGGCATTCTTAAGATGATGCAGCTTGACTCATCTCAGTGACATGAAGGTATCAAAGGCAGATTTTAAAAGATTTATGCATAAACAGAAAAACAGACATAAAATGTATTAGGCAGGAACTGAAATTAACTTGCACTTATTTAAAGTTACAGAGAAAATGTCTAATTTAAAAATGTCTGATGTAAAAACCTTTTGTGGGACAGGGTAATAAATAGAATAGAAGGAAACGCATGATGGTCAACATGATGATGAATATTAATCTCACATGAGGAATAAATCAAACAGAGCAGCAAGTGCCCAGGGTGTGAGAAACAGCTCTGAAAAAACATCAGAATGTAGTTTTTAATAAAGTTTTTGGAGAATTTTTTTATTTTAGGGTATTTACACATGACATATAACATATGCCAAAAGATTTACTACCCCAATTAGATTTTTTTTTTTTTTATTTCAAATGTTTAGGAAAAAAGTAATAGAGCTGTAACAAAGAGATAAAGAACTGCCACCAGTTGTTGGTTTATTGAGTGTACCAGGCTTAACGCTGTGTTTCCTGAAATCCTTCTCATATTTAGTCGATGATAATTAAAACCTTGTTAAACCTATATAAACTGACAACTTAATGCATATGTGATATTATTATACAATGTGAGCTTAACTGAAAACACAATTCTCTTGTTCTGCAAAATCCTTGAAGTGTGTTATAGGCTGCAGGTCCAAAACAAATGCTTTTAATGCTGATTATTAATTAATTATCTGGCGAGATAATTGGTTTTCATGCCAGCACTTTCTCTCCAGAGAGTTCTCCTTTTCATGCCAGCAATGACTTGGGAGAAAACCTCTCCTCATGGTCTGTCTATCAGCAGACGGTCAGAAGCTACCTGTCATGACTCAGAGGAGGCATAAAGGATAAATAAAGACAAGAACAAGCCACACGACATGAAGACTGAACCGAGTGGAAACAGGCTCTTTTTGTCATCCCTCGCTCCTGCTGTCTGCGCACTGCCATGTCTCCTGGGTTTTACTGGAGAGGGTTTAATTAAGGCCGTGTGTGTGTGTGTGTGTGTGTGTGTGTGTGTGTGTGTGTGTGTGTGTGTGTGTGTGTGTGTGTGAGTGCGTGTTGTATGTCTGTGTTGTGTGAGGGTGTGTGTGCAGACTCAACTTTAAATAAATCCCTTTTCCCCATCTGCCTGCAACACACTTTGAGCTCCATGGGGGATGTGATTTGCACGCTGGTTTTGCAGTCGTTGTCTTGTTAAACACTTTTGCATACGTATGTGCATGTGATTGCAAACACACATTATGTAAACACAAAAACAGGCCAAGCGTGTCGCTTACCACCATCTTGTTGAGGGAGACCCAGCAGTCGGACGGGAAGTCCTGCAGCATGGGAACCAGGAACTGGAGACAGCCGTCCCAGTGACACAGCAGCAGCATCATACCAATCAGGTTGAATATTCGCATCACAGCGCTGGCCAGGTCATAGGTCATGTGGAAGATCTGTCAGGAGGAGAGGAGATGGGCGGACAGAGGGTTACAGACGTGGAGAGGAGGAAAGGCAAAGACAGATGTGTGAAGAGAATGACAAAGCAGTGGATACAGACTGAATCCAAATCAACACTGACTGTTTTAATCTGACTTCTTCTGAATGTCTTGTAATCAATAGTTTTACAAATACAATCAAAGGTCAATGTCAGAGATAAACCCGACGTGAAACTCTATACTGAGTTTCAGGTCATTTTTAGACCGTTGTGTTCACATCTCGGTTGTTCCAGTTCACTCTCACCACTCTCACAGTTTCATTTACAGCTGTTTTTAACAAAAACCTCTATAAAAACACTGTAAACTATCTGTTAGTGGCTAGCTAGTAAACATAATGAAGCATTTAGCAGCTGAAGAGACAATTATTTCCACCAGTAGCTTTTGTGAGACCAAAAGCAAAACTAAAGGTGAGTGAATATTGGGCTTAAGTTCAACAGGTAACCAAAAACAAGAGTACAATGAGTGACAATATTGGTAAATTTGTTGCAGCTCAGACTGAGATTATATTTTTGAACATCTTAGTAACTACTTGCTAAAAATCATTCTTATTCTTATCTTATACCTCAACACCTCTTATACCAATTTTAAATCAGTATTAACTGATTTTCTTGGGAACAACACGACTCTGACATATAATCACATTATAATGTGTTAGCAAATAGTTGTCTATGTGCAGGATGCCATAGCAGAACAGGTATTCATTTGAAGTCATATTTTCCATTGCTTTATTTTTTGTTCTGATATAAAACGTTGCCTAATGTGTCTAAATATTACACTGTGAAATTGTTGTACACCAGAGAAGTAGAGTTGAGAACCAGGACACCAAAACAACGAGCTGAAAGATGCTAAAAAGCTCCTTGAAGTTTAGAGAAACTGCAGATGCTGGTGATAATTAATACAATAAGCAACACCTCTCAAATCACGGGTAGATATTCAACCAATGGCCAAAATATCAATATGATTGATGCAGGTTTAATTAAATCAGCAGCCTGTGTGGATGAGCTGCTGGGTGGAGTGAAAAACTATAGGTTTCACAAGCTTTCTTCTGAAACGTGATCAATATCATGCCTCCTCACTCAGACTTAAATAACGAGTCTCTAAATTATAAGCAGGTGTAGAAAGTGAACCAGCACAGTCTGTGGTCTGTGCTCAGTCATGATCAGACCTCATCAGACACTGACGAAGCTTTGATCAACAGGCCGGCCGCCTCTCTCTGCTGTTTCTCAGCATCGCTCGCCTCAGGTATGAAGGCTCATTTGTGTGGAGCTGGTATTGTGGTCACAGTCTTGTAAACACCTCTCACTGTGGCTTTGCTGGCTATCAGCCAAACCTTGTTACCATTGTGTGGGTCTGTGATTGTGTGTGTGTGTGTGTGTGTGTGTGTGTGTGTGTGTGTGTGTGTGTGTGTGTGTGTGTAGTTTTACATGCATGTGTGTGTACTGGTGTGAAATCCTTGCTTAGCTGTATCAAATGAATGCTAAGATAAATCATAATAAACGTTGTTTTGTGTGTGTGAGTGTGTGTGAGTGTCTGTGTGTGTGTGTGTCTGTCTGTCCGTCTATAGAATATCTATTTATGCATTTTGGAAAACCGTGCTTTATGAGCCAATTTAATGATTTCTTAAATTCGAAACAAAAGCTAATTTCTCACTTGAGACATTTGTCCTACATGTGAAGCAGGCCACATTCTCCCTTTATGTGTGTGTGTGTGTGTGTGTGTGTGTGTGTGTGTGTGTGTGTGTGTGTGTGTGTGTGTGTGTGTGTGTGTGTGTCTGGAGACATGAAAGAGATGCCTCTGTTGTGATTTCACAGTTTGGGAGCAGCCGGGTCGGGACTTTCGGTGACTCATCCCGTCACCTCAGAGGCTTTGCAGCGCTCATCTCGCAGCTCACTTGAACGTCAGAACCTGCTCTCCTACTAAATCCCAGGATGCAACTGTCTCTCGTTAGTTACGGCGCCAACACCAGGAGGCCGACAAGTGAAACATATCAATCCATCGCACCTGGCCAACACTCTTATTCCACTTTCCAATGTGTGTGATTGTTGTTCATAAAGCTCTGTGCCAACAATTTAGAAATGTTATCTGCTGCAGAAGAAATACCAAAGACACTACTTACTTACTTTCTGTTATAATAGCTAATGGCCTGTGCCAGTTTGTAGAAGGAGAAAGGGCAACCCACTGTGAGGTCCTGCTCTGTGATTAGGAAGCATACCCATCAAGATTAATGAGGCTCCAGGACTAATGTTCCCCCCGACACCAGAACAGCACCTTGCCATGTGTCACTGTCAGACCACAATCTGGGTCAGGGCACATTACTGAGACCACAGCTCGCTGCCTGGAAAACACAGATGGAATATGTTCTTCTCCCGTCTGCGGCACCACAGTTGACCCAGAGGATTCAGGTGAGAACATTTAGACAAAACTAGCAAACTTGATTAAACTTTATCCACCACCACCGAATCCAATGCCCACCCTCGTGCATTCGCTCGCACTCATTCACCTTCATATCCTACCTCATGAAAACCACATGCCAGCAAGTGGAGAGCCTTGATACAAGCTTCCTGCCTCAGGAAATTGCTCCGGCTATTCCTGACAACGCTTATCTCTGCTGCTGTGTTGGCTGCACAACAAACACACACACGTCACTCTATTCTAACATCATGTCAAAAATACCGGACGTGCTGGTAATCAGCATCAATTTGAACAAGGTTATTGTCGACTCAGCCATTCTACTGCTGGGCTAAACAGTGAAATCATCACAACTCTAAGATGATCTATAGGAAACCCAGCTGCAGTGAGCCGAGCTGAGCTGAGCCGAGCTGAGCTGAGCCGAGCCGAGCTGAGCTGAACTGAGCTGAGCCGAGCAGTGGGGTAAGACAGTCGGCCACATTTGGATCGAGCTGAGCAGAGCAGAGCACAGCTCATCTGAGCTGATCAGGGCAGGGGCTCAGTACAGGAGCATTGGGTTGTGTGTGTGTGTGTGTGTGTGTGTGTGTGTGTGTGTGTGTGTGTGTGTGTGTGTGTGTGTGTGTGTGTGTGTGTGTGTGTGTGTGTGTGTGTGTGTGTGTGTGTGTGTGTGTGAGTCAGTAATTATGGTTCTCCTCAGGCTCAAATTACCTCTCTGTAATCAGAAAAGCACCGGCTATTCTCAGAGTGAGGAAACACTGAGTTTTTTCTTAGATGACTGGTTTGTCCGAAAGAGGAATCATTGGTTTATATACAGATAAAAAGGGTTTATGTGTTGGTAAATGATGGATAATAGATTAATATTATTTTCTGCTGTGTAATGTAAAGCTTGAGTTCTTTTATTATCCACTCTGTCAGTATCCATTTAAAACTGCTTTGATTGGTTAATATGTCATAAGAAAACAATTATAAAAATGTGGAAAATGTTGGTTGTCTTGATTTATGGGAAATTCCTTTTTCAGTTTCCCACTGATGAGCACAAATTAAATTTCATTTATTATTAACTGCATTGGTTTATGATGAGCTTTTATCCAGCTATCAGACTTAGAGTGTGTCAGGAAGTGATTATACAGAGGAAGAGGAAGGATTGTTTCGAAACTGAAATTATTTGTATTTTGACATAAATCACCATGTTGAAATTCAATATTGCATTATTAATGAGAGTGTGACTGTAGTTTCTCTTTAATTATGAGCAAATATAATGCAATACTTTGTCATCATATCCAAGATGCATATTTCTTCTACACTAAAACATCACAGACCATCAGTGTGGAGGAAGTGATGCTGATACGTCTTTTATCCTAAAATCCATCATAAGAATTCATGCATAATAAACTCCTGTGTGAACAATTTCTTCTGATCTACAAGTTGTGCCACATAATAGTGAACCTGCATCCTGTCTGTCTACAAGGTAGCTTAGGATACTGCATGATGTAAAGAGAAGATATTGGCAGGAATTTAATGAGCAACAGAAGATTGAAGACAGCATGCAGTATCGTATATAGTCCCAAAATAGACTTTTACATAAAATGTATTTTGTACTCGAAATAATTCTGGTCTGTTATCAGCCAACATATACTCTGATATGATTTAGCGGCCATTTGTCCCATCAGTCCATATATTGGTACATCCAATTCATCCGCTTTATTTATTTCTATAAACAAAAAGCAAGAGGAACATTCAAAAAAGTGTTCATTTAATTTTCTGTGTCATTACTTTTTATTACTGTACATAATAAAAAGGGTTATTTTTGTAGATTTCAGTAAGACACTAAAACTATTCAAACAGCACTTTAAGTAATAGAAGAGAGGAAGATGTAATTCGAGGCTATGAAAACAGATCAATAAATGTGTTTTTACTGTGAGATACTGGCTCACCAGATAGATATAATTATGCCTATATTGACACACAGTACATGATAAAATACTGATATCAACTACAGAATATAAATGTTTAAACTCTCTTTTTTTATGTTTTAGTGACCCTCGTTTTCCAAAATTTGAATAATTTCTTTGTATTTCTATTTTTATCAATGCTATTATGACTATGGTCTCACAAAATGTTGACTGTTGCAGTTAGAATTTTGTTGTTTAACGCTTAAATATATGTACATATTTTTTCAAGTCTCTAAATAGGTCAGGAGAGAGATATAAACAGCTGCACTTGTGTCGTAGTTTTTGTACGATTTACCTCTGAAATACAAAACACAACCTAAAACAGAGGTGTCCCTTGTGTTTAAGCCTCACTTGTGCATTGTGTGTTTCTCATATATCACTAATAGGATTTATACCCTATTCATTAACATGGGTTCTAGGCCCATATTCTTGTCCTACACCTCATTCGGCTGTAATCATTAAGAAAATGTCATCAGTAACTATCCAACCAAACTCTTCCGTCCTTTCATTTTCAAACTAAAGTAATCCTGAACCCTCCTTCTTTCCATGTGATTGTATGATAAATGTTAGAACTCCGCCTACCTCCTCCCACTGGTGGATGTAACGGATGAGTCTGGAGAGCCTCAGCAGTCGCAGCAGACTGAGGATCTTTGTGAAGCGGACGATGCGGAGCGCCCGGGCCGTCTTGTAAACCTCCGAGTCGATCCCTTTCTCCACGATGAGAAAGATATAATCCACAGGTATGGAGGAGACAAAGTCCACCACGAACCAGCTCTTCAGGTACTTCTTCTTGATCTTCTTGGGGTCGAGGATGATCTCGGTGTTGTCCTCAAACACGATGCCCGTCCTGAAGTTGAGAACCAGGTCCATGAGGAAGAAGGTGTCGGAAACCACATTGAAGATGATCCAGGGCGCTGTGGTCTCGTCCTTGAAGAAGGTGATGCCCACGGGGATGATGATCAGGTTGCCCACCATGAACATCAGCATGGTGAAGTCCCAGTAGAACCTGACGGGATGGAAGAAGAAAATACAAAGGGCAAAAACACATGAGAGCTGCACAGTAAATCTGAGCCAGTAAAACTGAAATGTCTAGATGGTTATAGTGTTGCTATTTTCAGTGCACATCACATTCTGATTGGGCTTGATTTATGACAAGTGGAATTTCCAGCTTGCTCTGTATCTTGAAGTAAAACACTCTCACAGGCCACTCACACACACACACACAGTCAAGAAACAGCACCACCTTTATAACCACAGTGAAAAATGGCTGAGCTTTGATGAACGCCTGCTTTTAAAAAAAAACAAGTGCCCTGTATCTGCTCCAGGTCAGATAACCAATATCATCTGACAAAAGAAACAGGGTCACACCAAGGACAGACAGAGACGAGAGTGTCACAGGAAAGACAAGCTGGGTTCTGAGTTCATTTCAAATCAAAAAAACAAAGGATACAGAGACCTGTGCAGTGAACATGGCCACAGTTTAATGCTCCATCACCCAAATACCCAGTTGGTTTACCGAAACATTTATTCATCTAAAACAGGAGTTGTACAAATGCCAGTCATGCCATACAACTGCCCTGTGACTTTATTAGTTCACATCAAAATAATTAATCAGCAACTATTTCGATAGCTGATCAATTTGTCAATGCAATCTTGTTCAGAGAGCCCAAATTACTCTGGTTTGGGATCAGTTAGAAGTGAGGAACTGAGTGAAGTGCATTGCTGAGTCATGGATCCCATAATTTATAAGCTGTGCCAGTTATGGGGCATTCAAATAATGAATAATTAATGTTATCGTTAGTAATGTTTTAATAGCAAAATTCAAATTAAGAGCTCAAATCATCAGTCCTTATACAGATCAGTGGGGGAGCTGTCCGTGGTGCTGAAACAGATGTTCAGACACATTCCAGCTCAGTGACGCAACTTTTTCAACTTATTATAACTTATTCAAATTGCACATTATCTTTCTTTAGGACAAGTTTAACCTATTTGGTCAAATTACAAGTTAAAATGTAAGCATTAATAATAACTGTCTGCTGTCTCTTGCTAAGGTGCTAAGGTGCCTTTAATGGGAAACGTTGTATTTTTTGTATTTCCTCATATAAAGTTGTATGTATGGAGAAGGGAGGTTCCACTATATCCACAGTATGAAGCAGACATCATCCGCTCTGTATCTTCTCAGTGGGGCCCCTACCTGAAGTCGCTGTACGGGTGGATAATCCAATTACCCGCTGACTTTACGCGCTCCTGCTCCTTCTCCACCGCCTTCTGGCTGCCAAACATGCGCAGGGAGAACTTGTTAACTCCGGGCTGAAGCATGGAGCTGAACTGCCGCTGCATGTACGTCTGATTCCCTCTGGAGTCCCCATCGTCCGGAACTATCTGAGAACCATCCTCGGCTTTGGAGAACGTGACAGAATGTCTCGACTGCAGACTCGGAGTCTGTCCTTTGCCAGTCGGGGCGTAGGAGAAGGAAACTCTGGAGTCCTTCTTCTCCATCGATGCCCCGGTCCTGACCTCGGCTCCGCGTCCCTGCGTCAGGGACCCCGGTGAAGTTATGGAGCCGTCCATGCTCTCAGCCTCTGGTCCTCCTGCCGCCGCTACTCCTCCATCTGCCTGCTTCTCCTGCCTGGAGATGAGGGAGGAGAGGCTCCCTGAGCTGGTCGGGTCCCTTCTACAATCTCCGTTTTTGTTGCATATCATACCGAAGCCTGCCTCTGACGCTGCGTCCCCTGCGCTCCTGTGGTCTGACTCTGAGCCACCTCCAGCAGCAGCAGCCCTGTGGCGCGGCGGAGAGGTTGCGCTGCCGCCGGCACTGAGAGGCGCAGAGTCCTCGGGGCACAGGAGCCACAGCTCGTTAATGTTGGAGTTTTTGCGCGCAACGGACGCGGCTCCGCCTCCTGGCGTGAATTTCTTCATCTCGGCTCCTCTGCCGGTGCCATGATCCGCGCGTCCGGTCGGGCTGGCGACTTGAGGTGGAAGAAGAAACAGCTGCTGGAATTTGGACTCCTCCTCGCCGTCCTCAGCCTCGTCCATCACCGGCAGACGAAGACACACACACACACCTCGAACCTGGCGAGACTGGGCGGCGGCAGAGGAGGAGGAGGAAGGTGTGAGTTCAAAGCAGCAGCTGCAGCAGCAGCAGCAGCCTCCTGCTCTCCATTCACAACACTTCAGGATAATAGCGTTGCTATGGTTACAACCTGGCTTCTGTCATTTTATGCCCAGTGTGTGTGTGTGTGTGTGTGTGAGGGAGGTAGAGAGACAATACCATTATCCTTGGGCTGCAACCGTCTACAGGTAGCTCATGTTGAGTATTAAATAAAATATTGAAAAACCAACTGACTCACTCAGTCTCAGTGTTATCAGAAAACCCATAAAAATGATTCCTATATAAGGATATTGGTAAATACTAAATAAACTCATCTGACAGGAACATCAGCCACTGCTGATCTCAGGTAACTAAATCAAAGAAGCTGATCAGCCAATAATCCGCGTTGCCATGGTCAGGTGATCAATAACAAGTAGCCATTTACTAAAACTAGACTGGGCGCGTGATTCTACAGCATCTGCCTGTTGCTTTGTGTCAGTTGTAGTCTGGCCTCCGTATCTTGGTTGAAAGGCTCCACCTTGTGGACGAATGACCAGACTGCACACTCTCAGGCTTCCCAGGGGTTTCTACTGTAGAACTCAGCAGAGCCTGTAACAACACTTAGGAAACAAAGTGTTCATTGTATACTGCACTTGGCTTTCTTTTCAAAGAGAAACTGATTAGGCTTAATCCACATTTTACACTAAGGTACACACTGAGGTAAACACACATATCAAAGTGATAAAAAAAACGATGCAGCGTCCGCTTTCTGTTCAGGTTGTTGTGTATGTTTCAGTTTATAATATTTAGGTTATGTTTTCACCCCTGTCCACAAAACAATGAACAGAGTTCCACAAAACCTGATGTAAGGATGCTGTGTGTATGGGGCCAGGCAAGATGTCATTACATGTTGGGGCAGATCCAGATCAGGGGTGGAACCATTTAATATAGATTTCAAGGTTTTCTCTATTCTCAGAGAATAATTCATTGGGTCTAGATGAAAAAAATTAAAACTTAATGCAGCTCCATTGAATTTAAGGGGACTGTTGGGCCTTGGTGGAGGTATGTGCTCTAGTGTTATTCTGGTTCCTCCTGTTAGTCTCTCTTCTTTCCGTGATGGTGACAAAGTTTTCAAGTTGGTCCGAGGTTAGAATGAGGATTAAGTGGAGTACGAGAAATAAACAACGTGGATTTCTTAAGTCAGTCTTTTTAGTGTGAAATTCCCACATTGTGTTACTGTCCCTCCACCACAGCTCAATAAGGCAAGAGTGAGGGAAAACACAGAGGACATTTTGTACTTTGGCAAGAACTACTTGATTTGCATTATTTGGACTGTTCAACCGTGTAGTAGCTTTGGCTTTAGAATGGAATGTATTTTTGCACCAGACGACCATGGATTCTGTCCCCATCACCTGAACAGGAAGCCCCCTACAGAGAGATATTTACAAGTCAAGCAGGGCAGGAAAGATTGTGCCAAGTGAAACCGGTTTTTCGCACCTGTTGTAAGACATGTGAACTTCTTTCATAACTAAGTAAACATGTCAGTGGACACACCCTAAATGCTTTACTGCTGTTTTAAAAGTTAATGTTTGTGTTAGGCATAAAGGAGTCTATAGGAAAACAATTATTAATATTCAAAATGTATTTTCTGCAGTTTATACCTTGAAAAGTCAACATTTCATTGGAATAAAGTTAGAGAAGTAAACACAGGTAAAATCAAATACCTTTATTCAGTTTGTGCAAGTTGTTCAACAGATGGTGTTCCATGTAATTGGATGGTACAACAGTTTGCACAAATCCTGTTAGGTCTTTTTTTATTCGTTAAACTCTGAAATGGTAACATCCAATCACAACACTATTCAGGTTAAATGTATGGCTTTGAATCATCTACACAGTGAAGGGGACAGAGACAGTGGTCCGACAGTCGCACAGAAAATGATTTAGCGCAGATCACAATGAGTGAAAAAGACAAAACAACTTATTGAATGTTCATCTGCAGTTTCTTAACATTAGTGTACATCAGTATTTACGTTGCATTCAACTGAAGCAACACAATTTGCATCTCTTGCACTTGGTCCTTAAAAAGGTTTTTTATTGTGGATGTGACATCGGCAACAAACACAAGAGGTGAATAAAAATTTATTTTAAAATATGTGAAAATTAAAATTAAATAAAAGCATGACAAATTTATTATGGCAACCAAACCTAAAAACATTGAATCTTCACAATTTCCGCATTTTAATTTAAGCCTCACATTTTAAATTGTAACAAGTGAAAAAATGCAAAGAGGAGTGAGGAGAAACGGTGCTTGTTAAGGCAAAGTATAAAACTCTGCAGAGAAAGGTTTGCGGTGGTTTCGAGACAGATCAAAACGTGTGAATTCAAACACGCTTCAGTCGTCGCTATAAGAATGGCAGTGATGGATCAGGATCAAAAAACGTGTTTCAGATCCTCTAAACAAAACTTGTGCTGCTTTACAAGTCACCATTCCTGATCGGAGAATATAAAAAGTAAAGACTGACAACTGTGTGGTCAGTGTAGGAAGCATCAGCATGAACAGAAAAGAACCACAAACTAAGCATTCCTCACATGAACCTGCTAATGATTTCACAACAAATACACACACTTGGCTAGAACAGCGTTTAAACTCATGCAATATTTGCCCCGGAGGCCTCAAGCAGAAAATATTATTTCACACTATGTTCTCTGGTTGCACAATGTGGAGAAGAATATAGAAGAAAAGTAAATGAGAGGAAATCCTTCAGGTTCTTAAAACATCAACACCCGAGCACAAAAAGGTACTTATAATTGCAGGGTGCACAAAAGAATGTGCCAAAAAACAGCCGAGTCATGGACTGCCATCTGCGCGTCCATCTAGGAGGAGAAAAACAGAGACATGAGTGAAATACAGTGTTTGACCGTGGCGGAAAAAAACTCACTTTTCAAATGCTGGATAGAAGAGTTTGAAAATAAAATAAGATCTTATTTTTTTAATACATATTCTATTGTTCAAGTGCATATTTGTATTTTAATGGAGACATATTATACTATTTGTTCATGTGAACTGCCCATGTTAAAAACAGTTGATGGTGAAAGCCATGGCTACTGGAAGAGCGGAGAGGCCTCTCTCTTCATTTGGGCTTCCTGAAATAAATATACTGGTGACATAACCCACACATAAGACTAATGTTTCCCACAGAACTCAGTCTTTCACACAGACTAGAGTGACGCAAAAGGCAAAAGGCAAGTGGTGCAGACAGTTCTACAATGTATCAACAGAGTAAAACGCTAACTTAGAGATCTCTTAACTTATTATAAGGAATGTGCATTTCTTTGGTCGTTATAAAACTGTGGCAGGACAAATCAGAATATGACAGGCCTCTAAATAAATGACAGCAACGAATACAATTTCTCTATTGTTCAAATTGCACTCTAACAGTTTAACAAGTAAATATTTAACATTTCAGTTAAATGTATATTTTTTTAAAAGGTCAGCAGCTGGAAATTTTGCAAAAGTTGCCAATTATACAAGTTCTTTAATAAACAGAAAGATGGTGATCCGATTCAAACCATGAGTTCTGTGATCCGTGGTAACCCTAGTGAGCATAGACGCTGATGTCATGTATCATTTATTATGCAAATGTGGGCCATCATGATGCAAACCAAATGAAAAATGATGAACTGAAAAGTAGGTTTGAACCTGAATGAGGATTATCGGTCTCCTTTAAGTAGATGAAGTGGATCTATCTTACACACTCACCACTTTCAGCTTCTAGTTAGAATTCCTCTGCCTCACAGTCTTGTCTTTGTGGTTGTCATTAGAGTTGCTCTTCCTGAAAAACACATTATAGAACAAACATTACGTTCTGTAACAGAAGTCAAAATCCAAAGTGACGATCAAGGTAGGAAGCTGTTGAGAGCACTTACAGAGGAGCAGATCCTGAGTCGTCATCTAGAGTCGATCAGTGAAGGGAGGAAAACAAAAAGAACAGTGAGTTGATAGCAGGTTACACTTGTGACTGGTGTGAGTAGTAGTACATGCCCCCTCCCCACGGATGATGAAAGCAAATGTTATAACATAGTATCCTCTGCAACATGACTCCAATGAGGTTATGATCAAATCCAACTAAACATGAACTGAAGCATGCCCACCACCTGTTGAGTATCTGACAATGAATGAACAAAGTCCTTGGATCGATTATCAAGCACACAATCACTGTTGTGTGCTAAATGTCACTGTTTAAAAATACTTTATATAAATGGATCTCAAGTAACATTTGAAAATTGCCATTCATGGACACTTTTGTACACTGTTGAGTATCACCCCGTAGCATCACAGACGCTCATGCAAAACAAGCAGAGGACACCAAAGGAACACTGCAGAGGCCATATTGAGATAAAAGACAGTAGGCATCTAAAAACTGGCAGAGCTAACACACAACCTGGCATGTACAGTGTCCGTTTCGACACCAGAGCAGCAGCACGTAGTCACAAGGTAAGGCAGAATAGCCGATATCTGGCCAAACGGCGAATGAGTTAAATGGTATCTGGTCTGGAGAAGAGGGTTGCCTATCCTTTATCATGCATAAAGAACAAGATGCAGAAAGGCATGCAGACACAATGGTGAAACTTCTCACTTATCAACCTGTCTTATTTCAAGTCAAACCAGTACACTACACTGAGTGACCCCATATGACTCTTTCAATGGCTCAAACACTTGGATTTGATAAAAGAAACGTAGCCAGGAAATGAGGTGGAGAGAAAACAGTTGAAGCTTGCTCTGTATACATTGCCGGGCCAGTGAAAGAGTGACCTAATCTTTGAGCACATTCCTCAGGTGGCTCTGGTGAATAAGGAAAGCAGTTCATTCAGGCTCCACGGGCATTTCTCCTTGTCGTCATCTCAGCTCAACCACTTCAGTCTGACATGCAGTTTTGTTCACTTACCAAAATGCAAAATCAGCAGCGAACAGAGAGGTAAAAATGTAAATAATAAAAAAAATAATAGTGTCTATCACAGATTGCTTAAAACAGAGGCAAACACTAAACACTGATATATAAAATGTAAATAATGACAAAACCATAAGACAATAAGGCATCATATGGAATTCATGCTACATTCCATACAGCTCGACCTAAAGAGCAATGCTTGCTTTTGATAATCTCCTTGCAACTTGAGGGCACATCATCTTCTCAGCTCAATGTTCAGTAACGAGCCCTACAGTTTGATCTATTTTTATAAAAGGACTTAAACAGGCTCATTTTCATTCATTTAGTCTGACATTACATCAGAGGGAAATAGTAACTAGCTACTCATGGCTTTATTTCCTACTACAGTCATTATTAAATTGGCCACTAAGTTTTTGAATATACCAACAACTGTGGCCGACTGGCAATGACAGTCCATGTGACTGTTCAGACCAAAAAATAACAGATAAAAAAGTGATATGAGACCAGAATTTTAAACCTTGGTAAAATATCACACTGATAATCCCTTCATTTTATGTTTTGATACATGTATGGCAGTCAATTAAAGTTACAAAATAATGTAAAAGGATAATGACTTTGCATGTGCTTCACTGGCAAATTAATGCCAGAGAATGTTCAACCTGTTTGTTTATGTTCTAATGGTTTTTTATATTTTCCCTGAACCCTGTGGCAACCAAACAGTAGCCGATTTGAAATAAATGAGAAGTCAGCCTATTACACCAGTACTAATGTCCGTCTGAACACGTCCTGACAGTTCAGCACATGTGTTGTGTTCTAAGCAGCATGGCGTACATACCGTCGGTGATCTCATCGGGCTTTCTCCTCTTTTCATAGATGAAGATGATGGCCACCAAGATGATGACCTCGGCCACAATGCCAAGGAAGGGCCAGAGAGCGGCCAGGCGACTGCGAACACGCAAGTGGATCTTATCGGAGGCTGTGCCGAGTTCGTTGGTTCCAGAGCAGATGTAGTCTCCAATGTCGCTTTCGATACTCAGGTTATTAATGGTCAGGATGGTCTTGTTGGGGGTGCTCTTGATCTCGTATTTGTCGCTTGTGCCATTGACGATAGGCTGAGGGTTAATATAAAAAAAAAAGACGTATGCAATCATTCTGCATCATTCCATTTTGATTTATATAATAAATATTTATTTTATTTTCATTTTAACTGCCATTACAATATTAATAATGATTGAAATCTTTAGGTTCATGTTCCTATTATAAATAATTTGAAGTGTAGATTGATGCTATTTGAATAGCAGAGCTTGAAGAGCCGGAGAGATACGTACTGTTTGCACGTCATCGACCTCTTTGGCCCAGGTCCAGTCAGTGGGCAGTGGATAGCCATGGCCATCACACATCAGCACAGCTTGGTCGTTCTCATTGCCATGCTCGGAGTGTTTGTGGGTAGAAACATGGGGGAGTGCTGCAGCAAGGAGAGAAACACGTATTCAAATGAAGAATATGAAGGTTTGTAAAAAGAATACACTAATCTTGATGTTAGGGGGTTATTGGAGGCATCTTCTATGGTTGTCATGATACCAAAATGTTATACTTCAACAAGATACTAGTAGGAAAAAACAATTCTCAATACGACTTTCGGTGCCACAACAAAAAGACAAAAGGTCCCGTTATGTTGAGAACTAAGGTTGATATAATATTTTTCTTTGAAGCATATTCATTTATTTCATAAATAAATACATATAATGGGGTATCAATACTTTAGACCACCTTAGCTCCTGGTTTTTCAGTAATAAATTGCTTAATCCAATTCCAAAAGTCAAATAGATGGAATGTATTCCAAATAAATCAGGAGGGCACTGTCAATATCTTGATGTTGTGAACAAATGGATCAGACAGTCTGGACATCAGAACCTACTGTTAATAAAAACATTGGATATCACATGATGCTTCCTGGAAAGTGGCTGCTAACATTTATAAGTGACCCAATCAGTAACTATAAAAAACATTTAAGTTGCAAACATTTGACGTGACCATGGACATTTAAATGACCAAACTTACTTTTGACTTCGATTGTCTGCTTCACCTCAGGCTCAGTCATGAACACACATTCATACTTCCCAGCTGAACGGTGAGTGATCGTGTGCAAACTATGCAAAGACAAGAAAATTCAGGATTTGACAACACCAAGCAAAGCCATACATAGAAATTGGACGCAATTATCTGTACGGACCTGGCAACCTAGCATATAGCAGGTAGAAAACTGTGACCACTTTAATCAAAGTGATTAGTTTTACAGTTGATTGGAGTAGAATATCTACAGTAGAACTCTGTTTAAGCTCAAGGGCTGCGTGTAAAAATAGAGCTGCTTGTCCTAGCAACAAATATTTCATATTTTCCAGAGTAATAACAATCGCACTTTTGTTTGGTGCTGTTGTCTCGTGCAGTCCGGCCTGCTCTCACTAATGGGGAATTAAGGTCAGGGCAAGTGAGCACACTGCTAGGGGCGCTTATCCCTGCTGCCAAGACTACCGGCAAACCTGCACATCTACACAGTCCATCTCTCTGCTAATCAAGAGCGGTGAGCGCCCCTAGCTCTGCAGCTGATGGAGGCAGCCACGGAGGAAGGGGGGAAAAATGCGAGGGAGAGAACATCAGAGGATAAAGATGGAAATGCACTGTAGTAAGAGAGCCAGAAATGGAAAGCTTAACAATCAAAGTAAAGGACAAAAGAAGGAAGATAATAAAAGCTAGAAGAAGAGAAGAAAAGCAAACAGCTCTATCTAGGCTCAGGGATTATTGAATGTCTTCTACATCAATGTTTCTCAGTGCATATTTCAGACTGTAGGTAAATCAAGAAAAATAAAAGACAACTGGGCTTTTCAATTTCTTGTATGGTTCATTCACTCAGTAGTACAACTCAGTCGATTGACAATTAACTGAGTTATTCGGCTCTACCAGTAAGATTATGCAAACACTTCCAGATAAGAACACGTATATTACTATAAGAGGTTGAGTGCCAGAGAATCTGCAGCGTAGATATGCCTGTATAACACACTGATAGATGCAGCTACTCACTAGAGGGCCGTGAATGGAGTGGAATTTTTGGACACTGAACTATCGATGATCTTGCCGTTGTGCGTCCAGTGGGATCCCTTGATGGGAAGGCTGGACTCTGTCAAGTTGCAGCTGAGGATTGCGGCGGTCTGATTGCTGACCTCCGTAGGATCGGCAATGATGTTTGGGGCTTATGGTAAACATAGAAAAAAGAAAAGGAAATTATTATACATTCTTGTATTGAAATGAAACAAAAAATCTGCTCATTGGCATTAATCTAAATTCTTGGAGGTTTAGTCACAAATGTTTGTTTTAACACAGGATCTAAAATTTCTGTCTTGAAATGTACCTTTAAATTTTTTTTCTACAGTCTTGATTTCCATTTTGTCTCACGGCACTCAACAGTTGCCTTAACAGAAATTATATTGATGGTCATGGACATACTGTGTACACGATAGCCCTATGCTATTACACTCTGTAATGAGCAGAGAAATAAAAGTCCCCAGGTGGTACAGGGTTGGGACACAAATATTTTTGTAGAAGCAACTGTTGAGTGTTGTGTTGAGAACACATTTTCCTTCTAAGTTTGAGACAGAAAACAAATTTTATGTGACACGTGTTAGTTCTGCACTATACCACACAGAACTTTCAAAAAAGTGGAAAAAGACATGAGATCTGTCCCACCAACAGCAGAATGAAGGGAAGTAGAGGAGTTATGCCGAAAGCTAATAGATGAACTACAAAGGGTCACAGGGAAAAGATATGTTTAAAAGTTTCATGCAGAAGAAGCAACAAGGGAGGGATGTAAGGTTGTTGGCAGTTTCTCTGCCAATTCTCTGATAAAATGTAATAATTCAGTATTTTTGCTTCAATTGGGTAGAAGCGGACCAATTCTTCTAAAGTGACAAAAGTATAATACTGGACCACAGGAGAGGAACATGCCCCATGGCTGAAAATAATTGGTTGCCATCTTCTGTGCCTAAAGCTCAGTTATAAAGTCACTTTGGTTGTAAAACACAGGAAATGTGTACAAGAATGAACAATAGGGGTATTGCCAGTGTTAGTATCAATTAATGGAAATTGGTAGCAAAATGAATATCTACCAAGAAGCAACCCTAGTCAAGTAATCTGACACCCCATTTGTTTTTCTTTAAATTATTAAACATTCATGTTTTCCTTCAGTTGCCATGTGCAAATTTCCAGCCTTATGACCAGTATTAAAGCATCTTAACGTAGCATGGTGCTGCCTAAACCATGAAACCAGGCAAAAAAAGGCATCATGTTTAAGATATGTTGTGTATCAGGGAATGGGGGATTAGGGGGCGGCTTAGCCACACTGTATGACCAGGTTCATTCTCTTCTACGGGACAACTTCAGTGCTTTTGAGGAGAGGGAGAGTGGACACTGGGTGAAGCAGGATGGAGAGGGTACTGGTTTGGTAAGCATGGGAGTTTGATTGTAACAGGAGCTGAATGTCCAGGACTGAACTAATGAGGAGATAGTAGCCAAACTACGTTGACTGGCATCTCCTCATGCTTCCTCTGCCACTCACTTTCAATCACAATAATGTTTGCCTGCGAGCGGATCCACTTGATTTTGGGCGTCTTCTTCAGTTCATTGCGGTCAGGGTCGTTGGAAGCTCGGCACTCATATGTGCCCGAGTCGTCGAGGGTGAGGCTAGTGAGGTGAATGGTGCTTGTGGCATGTGCTACGTATGTGGCGTTAATTTGCACACGGTAGTCCCGTGCCCCATCAAAGAGCTGCGTGAAGGTCTCGTTGGGCTCTTCACCCTGTACAAACCACCACTGCACCTCTGGGATGGGGTTCCCTATCACCTCGCAATACAGCTCTGCACTGTCATTGATCAGCTTCATCTTAGACAGTGGAGACTTGATAAACCCAGCTGAGCCCCGGTAACAGTCGGCCCAGCAGGCAAAGGTTAAGAGAAATGTTGAATTTGGTGAGTGTAAAGAAAGACAGGTGATATCATGGATTGGTGATAAAAGGCAGTGATGGAAGAAAGACAAGCAAACAGGACAAAAAAAGAAAGAAGAAATAACGTTAATAACACACAAAATGAAATTATGAAAGTAAAGCACATAGAATAGGTTCAGATCAGAGCAACTTCTGGTACTCTGACCCACAAAGACAAAACAAAAAAATGCTACATGAAAGGTTATCAGGGGTGACTCAAGTCTACTTCAGAGCCCAAAATAAAGGCATGCACTCAGGTTCCAATTATGCCACAGCCTACAATTCTGAATGTTATAATGTTTAGTTTTATTGAAGAAAGGTGGTGATTAAATGTTATTACCTTCTTGGAGGCTGTAGTTTGTGATGCAGTTAAATTGTATGAATTAAAATCAGGAGTGGTATAAAATGTTGGTTTTCTATGTGTGTTATATGTAAAGGCTTCCATAGTATTAAGGTTAGTGACTAATAAATGTTTAGACTTATTGAGACATCCTAATGGAACAGAATGAAACAGAACAAATAAAGCAGATGTGGTTGAAATGAAAAAGAAAATTCACATAAAATCCAATTAAAAATCCATGAAAGCTTCAGAACATGCATTTAGAATTTGGGGGTTGAGAGGCTTTTCTCTGCTGTGTCGAGGGTAGTAACCCAGCAGCAGTTTAGTGTGTCAAGCCAGGCTAACACATCATGAAGACCTATTTCTACGTACATTCCTCCACTGATTTAATGGAGGCAATGCACATGACATCAATGTACATGCGAGTCACCAAGGTCACCCTCCACTAAGCAGCAAATGCAAACATCCATATACAGCGATCAGGGCATTCACATGGAAATAAACAGACAAAAAACACTGACATGCATCTTAACAAGAGAAAAGATTGTCACACTGGTTATACAAGTGCAACTGTGATGGAAAACTTTGGCTAGGAAGCTCCTATTAATTTCCATTTCACCCCTGGCCATTATTTGGTTGGTTGGTTTGATTGTAAGCAAGATAACACAAAAACAATTAAACATCATGTGCAGATCGAGACCAGGGGGCAGATCCAGGCATTTACTGTGAGTTCTGTGACATTGTGATATTGAGGGTTTTTCACAATATTTCCAGAGACAAATTAATTGATCTTGATGAAAAAATCTAGCACATTTAGGGCAGTGATATCTATGAGCGTGTGAAATTTGTGTTGTGCCTTAACGTGTGTTGTCTTTCCAGTACTGGAGCTTTCTACATTCACAGCAGGTTAAGTGGATTTGTCTGGCAACTCAGTGGTGGCTGGGGTGTTATCACGATGTTGGTTCAAGGGAAGAATAACATTCTCACACCACAGGCAAAACCAGAGTGTACATACCCCACTCCCATCTTAAAAACATTCTTACCTCAACAACAAAAAAAAAAGAACACCATCTTTTCTTCATTTTATTATTGAGATGTATTAAATTTTGTGGTGGATGATAAATTTAAAAACACTGTCAGTCAAGCAAACAAATTGCCAGCATTTATCAATATACGGCAATATAGAGCCTTGTGAACAACAAGAGCCCCAGAGGCTACATGTCTTGTTTCTGTTTTAAAGTGGCTAACCAGCCATTCCCAAAGGTCACCTTCACAGCACATGCTGTACAAAAGTTCAAAATTAAATATAGTCTAAGCTCCAGTCCCTGCTGTGCTTAGATGCAAACCAGATGAATCTTGACAATGTAAGTGACTGCTTATAACCCTCTGCGCCATAACATAAGAGAATCGCCCGTGTGTCCACAGCCCTTGAAATGAGATTTGTTTAGCACAAAAAGAAAGTAGCAAAATACCCCCAACTGTGTATACATTCTTTATCTTCTTCATTGCTGTTTCCATTCAAATAGCTGGTTGAAAATTAACAACAGCAGTAATTTACTCTTTCGGGAAAAAAGGACACACACAGACCAAAACCTGTAAAACTCTAGTCACAGAGTACATTGACATTTTCACACTGAACAGGAAAGGCTAATACAATGTAATGCCTTTTCCAATACAAGATGGATGCCAACAGCTCCAACATGATCAAAGAGGTGAAACACTGGGAAATGATTGTATTGTTCAAAGAGGTCATTTCAGTAGGGGTGCGTGATATGAATTGTCTACGATAAAATCATACTAGTTGTTTTAATGATGTGTGAACTGACCTTTTGAATGTGTGAAAAATGTAAAAAACAAGCCATGAGAGCCAACAGTTACTGCACCATGTAGGATGCTTGTATATGTAGGACTTTCTTAAGAACAATATATGACAAAAGCTTGAGACTTGACAGCAATAATTTATTAAGAAGTGAATCGTTTTTTTGCGGTATTTTAGATAACTTACTGTGACCTACATAGTACAACATGTTAAAAATTAGTTATTGCTTGTATACTGTTCAAACTGTTTGTCCACCTGTTTATCCAGGTTCTAGTGTTCATGCCCTGCAGTGAAATTGTGATGAGTAATCTATTTGCCTTGGATTCATGTCTTGTGTACATTAAGGCGAATTGTCTGTTCAAAATGTTGTCATTATAACCGCTTGTGAAGGACTTTGTGTAAAATTTACTAAGCAAATCCTTTCGAAGTGGTTTATATATACTTACACACACCTTTCTTTGTATCGTTTTACTTGAAAGACTTTTATACGCAAATATTTCAAGAATGCGAAATATTGTCTATTTATTGTTAGGGACAAGATCCCAGAAAATAGAGATACAATTTTTGTCAGTATCACACACCCCTACTTGTCACCGTCAAATATACTGAATGTGACCTGATTTGTCTAATGTAATCATTCAGCTGTGGTGGATTAGCACAGATTTGTTGCTTGTATTAGAAGGATGTCAACTCCCATTTGAAAAAACAAAAAAAATTGCACTGTTTCTGCACGACTGCTGCTTTGACTGCAGGCTTTTATCATATAAGGACAATTTAAGTAAGAGCAGGTTAAGCAGCTCGACTCTCAAAATAATCATCAATAAGTAAATGAGTCTGTATTCAACACCACTTATAAAATTGGGATAGAGACGTGGAGGTGCTAAACATATGTGGAAAAACTGGCTTTTCCTGCTTCTTTTCCCCACACAGATGGAGCTGGGATCTTATTCTCACGATATAAGATCAGTCGATTTAAGTCAAATAACTAGAAAATAATTTGTTGGCACATTTGTGTTTATGTAGTTTTTCCCTTCCATACAAACGTTGTTTCTTATGCACAAAATGGATTTTACTTGCTCGTACAAATCATCCTGTGCCACTGCACTTTACTTATAATATTTCATACAAACCACTACAGTGAGAAGGTGTATATGATTTACATAGTCAGCATTTTTATTTAATAAAAATGTATTCTCGAGTCTACCTCATTCTGACATGCCGTCTCTGTTACAACTGAATTTTCCTGATGTGTGGATTAGTAAAGTTTTATCTTAAATCAGCTCCACTGAGGAGCATTACTCCGCTGGTCAACAAATGACTCTGCTCCTCCTCTGAACACCCACACATACAACTGATCTTTAGAAAAACCTCCTGAATTCATACTTATGTTCCTGGATAATTGGGGCGTCGCTTCTGTGCTGCAAAACACTCTGCGTCATAATCTGAGGGAAGAATTTATGCAGGAGTGTGTGTTTCTCTGTGTGTGTGTGTGTGTGTCCGCTCGTCTCTGTCCCTCCTCACACACAAACTGATAATCACATGGGATATTCACCATCTAGTCCTATATTCTAGAAAAGTTATTAATCGATGATGTCGGAGCATGACTCCGGATCGTAAAATTTCCCCTACTTAACTTTACAATGTGTTGTTAGTGCAACAACACATTAGGTGATGAAATACTGAAGTGGAAAGAGTCTAGTGTATTTGTAAGTGTACCTGTAAGACTGTGCTGTGGGTGGCTCTTTTAAAGCTTTTTAAAGCAATTCCAACATTATTTTGAAATAACAAAACACACAATACATTTAAATCCTGACATGGCAGAGTACAACAACAATGGAGTCAGCAACCTGTGTGTAAATTATGTACAATGTGGGCTATTGTCATATTGTTAAGACTCCAGAGCTCAGTTGAGTGCTCATTCTCAGGCACGGCAACAACTGTTAGCTTTGTAATGTGACAGAAAATTATGGTCAGTTGCAATGCTGACATAAACAAATCAAGTAGTTAAAATATCCTTATGAATACTGCTCCCAGGGACATTTCAATTGTGACTAGTCAACGTTGCCTAAAGAAACAGCTGTTGCCACAATGCTGACAAACACATCCTGTGACACAGCCGACTGATCATGATAACTGATCACTGTAACCAAGCAAAGATCTATGGATGAATCTAGGTATGGATTCAAATGAAGACTTTGTTCAGTAACGTTTGAGTTTGGTGACCAAGGTCGATGAACCAACAGGGAGCAGAGGGGTTAGTGGTGGCTAACATATTAATGTACTATAGCACAGAGGCTGGAAAATACTGTGACACACACACACGACCTAGTGGCTCATTAAATCAGAGACATCAGATCATCGTTTCATCAGAAACAAGCCACCGACCATAGCAAGGGTGTGACGCTAATTCAGGTCCCTGTTATTAAAATCCTTCACTAAAAGAACTATGTTGAAGACTGTATAGAAGACTATGTTGGGCATAACAGTTAACGTATATAATTAATAGACAACAACCCTTAGTAGCGTTACGCAACAGCAACTTCTGATGGCACCGAACGACACAACAAGCAAACGCGTCGCTGAGCCAACACTCGTCGTAGAATAACAAGACCGATCACACGTATTAGCATTTGGCTAACGTAGAATAAATCCAAACGCGTGAAGAGATTTCATACGACGCAGATTGAAGAAAACCACATTCGACGTAAACGCCGTGTAAACCGCAGTGACGCGTCGGCCCGAGTGGCTCGTGCAAGACCGCAAATTAGCAAAGAAATGTGTCGCTAGCATCGACGCTAAGCCTGACACAGCTGATGTCATCACGGCTGTGTGTCGCTAACACTAACAGCCTTTTGTTTTATGTTAGCAGCGTCAAAAACACACCAGTCTCAGTGTTGGGACGCAGGCATTTACATGGACATTTATAGTCAGGGCAAAGTCTACATCTTCGACCAACATGGCTGACACCGAATTCTTCTTACCTGTGGACGCATTGGCTCGCCAGCAGCTGAGCAGAAGGGCACTGACAGCCCACAGGAGCTTCATGGCGAACACAATTCACCGAGCCGTCGAGTGAACAGTAATAATGTCGGAGAGAACGAGTCTTCTTCCTCCTCGGCTTCTTCTTCTTCTTCTTCTTCTTCTCCTGCTCGGGAACTCGCAGCGGGGATGAGGCAGCTGAATGTCCGGTCGCGCTGCTCGTCCTCTACCAGCGGCCGCGCGCACACGCCCTCGTCGTCACGTACGCGTGACGCACACGTTGGCGGGCGTGGTTACGTCAAATGTGACGTAAATGTGTCCCTATACAGTTTGTAAATGGTTGATCTTCATTTACAGCAGATTTAACTTATTCAGTGATAATGTTATTTTATAATGAGGAAAAATATTCTCTGTTTGATTGTGAAGTATTTCAAGCCAAATCAAATGAAAGTTTAGAAGTGTTCGAATTTGATTTTCAAATATATGGTCTAAAAATGATATCAAGATTGTTTGTTTAAGTCTTCCCTGTTGGCACCATCCTTTTATTAAATCAAATAACAAATTTGCTACCCTGGACTCCAACTCTAACTCATTTATTTCTTATTCCTTTCATCCATTATTTTATTCTCCATATAACTCTTTTAAAATTGTTTAAATACTTCTTATTTTATTGTCTTATGTTGCTTTTACAATGTTGCCATGCCTTTCATATTTCATATTAGACACTTTGAATTGCCTTGTTGAAATGTGCTAATGAACTTATATGTATTTGTTTTATTGCCTTTGTTTTATTGCTATGGATGAAATTTATACTGCAGTAATTATTGGAATGTTTTATTACCCAGCCCTACTATGGAAGTGAAAGTAAAACAAATGAAGGAAAATTAGTGATGTAACTCTTCACCGTCTTTGCTCATTTCAGATGATAAAAAAAAAGAAAGAAATGAAATTAGACGAAATTCCTGACATCCAATGTTCAAGCACAGCATTAGGGAAAAAATGGGGAAAAAAGCTCAGAATCCATTACTGCCATGCTTTCTGAAAAGATTTTACTTGCCAACCCATAAAAAATATTTTTGTAAATTGAATGTTAGATTCACAAAAACCAAAATATTTTTTACATTCCACCTGCAACACTCACATCTACCCACCTGTACATTCAGATTGCTTAGAGCTTAAGTGGAAGCTGAACCTACTGATCTGCAGAGACTATTTTTCAAGGTGCACATATGAGAAGATACAAATTCCATATCTGCACAATGTTAACAATAAATTATGAATACGAGGCAGCATGTCCACATTGTACAGTCAAACTAATGAGCACAAGTCATGTTGATCCATTTGTCTTTCAGCTCGACCAAGACGGAAAGTCCACAACAATGATCCCTCCAGAAAAAAGGCCTTTGAACCTAAACCTCAGAGACGTGGTACAGTGTGGAGGAAATACACCCATACGGCTGAACAATCAAAAAGGAAGCAGAATTTATTGGCTCATTGATAACATTTAGCAGGCAAGTAGCCCATTAAAGGATATAGGCTGTTTTCTATCAGCATGCCTTTGGAGCAAGAACAAAACAATCTCAACACAGCATTATGCATTGAAATCACCTCCAGCAGTGTTTGCTATGTTATTGTTCCCTGCTTGGTTGATCTAAGACCCTGTGAATCTACATTAAATGAACAAATTATGTATCTGGGACATGCATAGCAGCCCAGTTCATAGCTAATCTGTTAAATATTTTAACATAACACCATTTGGTTTATTTAGTATGAGGACAAACATGTTTGATCTTTGGTCAATTTGAACATTATCTGCTGTGCCAATGAACAAATTCAGGAGTTGTTGTTGCCTGTGTTTCTTGAACACCAATGACTAGTGGAAGGTTTCAGGTAATACACCTTTGTGGTTTTCTGCTGCGTTGTTGTTCTTGAAACGAGAGCTTAATTTGACCATGTCTCTAAATACATTTTAAGACCACAGTTGTACACAAGACTTTGAAAGATCATATAAACACACACTGAGAATACGTCACTTGAAATTTGAGTGGCACCACCAAAACATCTTTATTTTGATTTCCAATATTCTTTATTGTACACGAACATACTGCAAATCAATCATTTTCAACTGGCAACTTTAGAAAATATTGAATTTACCTTTAAGTTAAAATGCACAAATGCAATGAAATGTAGAAGTGTGTCATCTGAAAACGTGACCCTCAATTTAGCAGATAAAAGAAAAATATCTGTGTGTGTTTGTAATGATTAGCCACATCACTATCCAAACAGCACAAAATTACGGCAATTTGACATCTTTTCTAGTGCAACCAATGGTAATTGTGCTAAAACTGATTATAGAGAATTAAAATCAAACATATTTCCAAACCATGAAAGAGCATAAGTGCCCACTTACAGTGCACTGCACTGCACATTGGGTCATTTTATCTGTCAGAAATGAATACTAATTATAAAGGAATAACTGTACATATCCTTTTTGCTGAATTGGCAAAAAGGGGTCATTTTAAATCATAGAAGTCTCGTGATTAAAAAAGAAAAAAGGACAGCAACTGTGTTGTTGTCCCAAGTTCTCTACCATTGGATTTCCTTTGCTTTCTCTTCCTTGTATGAGGTGATTCAGGCAGATCAAACCCTTTTGAAGTCTCTACATCCTCCTTGACAGAAGCTGCACTCCAGGGCCTCTGCCCTTCCTCTGTTCAGATTCCTGATGAGGGTGGGAGCATCAGGTTGAGCCTCACGTATCACTTACCCCTGAGTCAGGTGAGAGTGCTCCTGACGAGATGCACTCAGGTCTCTACCCTAGGACAGGGAGAAACTGGAGGTCACTGCTCTGAAGTAAAGCAGCCTCAGAGCTATAAACAGCTCATAGGGTGATAAGGAGAAATGTCTCTCTAGGAGTTATCAGTGGAGTTGTCATTGCTAGTCGAACTTGAGGACTGAGGGGTTGAGGAGGATGAAGAGGAGGAAGAGGAGGAGGTAAAGTTCATCCCTGATAGTTCTGGAGGGTTTGTTGCGGTGTTCTGTCCACACAAGCTTTTCCTGCACACAGGACACGTATCATGCTGGAAAAGAAAGGGAAAAAAAGGGGGCAACAATATAATTAGTCTTATTGCTGCTGTTTTTCGACTGCCACATAGTTCCACATAGCAACTGGTGAACAAGGTAAGACGATTAAATTGGTGGGGCTTAAATGACAAATACCTGTTCCAGCCAGGGTACTATGCAATCATTGTGGAACATGTGATTGCACGGGAGCTGCCTCACGTTTTCTCCAACACTGTAATCTTCTTTACACACTGGACATTCCAGCCCTGAAGCTGAAACGACAGAAAATGATGAATATCATTTGTAGAGTGGAAATAATGACATTAAGGTCTTTCAATTTTTATATTATAATGGCCAACATCCTGGTCTATACAAATTCAAAACTGGTTAAGAAACCAAAGTGGATCTTATAACTACAGTTCAATATATTATTCAGAATCAAATCATACAGGTATTTTTCCACAGCAAGAGTTTTCATGAGGTCAACATGGGAAACCTGTCCCTATACTAAGATATACATCTAGGGTGGAGCGACTCCAGCCTCCAGGCTGAATAAGGCTTACAAAACAATTCATAAATACTTAAGAGTAACTGAGAAATACAAAAAATAATCAGCAATTATTTGTTTTCTTCAAGAAAACGACATAAAACATTAGAGTAACATGCTTCACAGTGGTCCCTTGTGGCTGTGCACCTGTCAAATTTTCCAAATGGAATTTTTTTTTAATTATTCAAAGTCATCCAAAAGGGAATCCTTACAGCTGCCGATAGCTCCATTAATCTATTATCATCCTCGGCAGGCAGACAGAACTCAACATGACATTGGTAGTTTCTACTTAAGCTGTGCGCAATCCTGGGACAGTCAGACCCTGGCTTAACACAAGTCCTCTTCTGTGTACCTGTCACTCAGGTGCCCATGAAAGTGTGGCAATCATAATAATCAACCCTCATTGGTCTGATATAGCCCAGCCCCTGTGTAGAGCTACCTCCACAAGTAGAATCTAATTTTGTGGGAAACCCTGAAACAAACAAGCAATTTTGAAGAAAATTATACTACTTCACAATCATTACAGCAGTTGTGACTATTATGTATTCTAACTTACCAACATGCACATCTGTAATTTGTACTGTAGGAAGATTTTTTATTTTATCTCTATCAGCAGGCGGGGGTCCCGTATTCTCAAACTGGTTTAATAACTAAAGAGAGAAAAAGGGAAAGAAAATAGGAAGAAAATTGTGAGATAGATTTTGCATTATATGTATCACATATACTCAATATCCCCAATATGTAATTTAAAGTGTAATATATATATTTATCAATTTCAGAATGAGCAAAAAAAAACAAACACAAAAAAACCCTTCAGAAACAAGTTGAAAGTCTTTACAGTACCTGTGTTATAATTGCATCTAGTCCATTAGCTCCCCAGGCATAATCCATGGGATTTGAATGAAGAACACCCCTTAAAAAACAAACAAAAAAAAACAATGAAACATCAATCCAGCTAGAAGGAAACCAAGGGTAAATTGTGGAGAAGTTGCTACAATTTTACAACTCTGCTCCAGATACTCACCATGGCCCAACACCTATATTTGGCATTGCAGTAGGTGCAATTATTCCATTCACTAGCTGCTGAATGATTCTACAAAAGAGAAAATACAGGTATAGTACAGATATTGTGATGGAACATTTTAATTAGGTTCTGCATATCAAGACATTTAGCTATTACAGAAGACAAACACCATAAAACAAGCACGAGTGGGACTTGTCACAGAATATATTTCTTACCCTTCTAAAGTGGGTACTCCCTCGTGCCTCCCAGCTTGCCGCCTCGAACCATGACGACTCCTTGGTTGCCTAGCACCATATCGTTGCCGTGATGCTGTTTCCCTTTCCCTCCTGTTTTCAACATCCCGGTTGTCCTCTGTTCCCAGTCCAGCCCCAAAGTCAAAACTGTCGTCAAAGACACCCAGGGCAAACTGACCATAGCCCGACGGGAATGTGAACAAGTGCTGGTCTGGAGTCTGTGAGGCAAAGATAAAAATAAAAGACACCAGAATAACCCAGGTGTCCTGATGCTGGCGGTGGAAATCAGTACAGCTCAGTGGTTTTTCCAAAGTAAATCATCAAGCTAACAACAAATATCTGGGGTCAACACAACAAACCTGAAGTGAAGTTTGTTTTACTATTATGTAAATCATAGAATATTACAGAATATGTGTTAACATACAGTATTTCCATGAAATATTAATAATTGTGGGTTTTCAGAAAGCACTGACTTGAACTACACATCAGGCTAAGGGTGATAGCTAAGGGTGAGCACAGTAAAAAACAAACAACCAAATCACCCAATAACATATGACAGTAAAAGGTATAGACTGTAGTTGAAAAAGCAGAAGTTAAAGAGAAATGTCCATTACTTCTAGTCCCAGATCAACAAAACGTCAATGCAATAATACTAAGAAATGCTGCCGTAGGGCAACTGTATAGAAGACCAGAGGGACATTATGTGTGAGAGAGAGAGAGAGAGAGAGAGAGAGAGAGAGAGAGAGAGAGAGAGAGAGAGAGAGAGAGAGAGAGAGAGAGAGAGAGTGTGTGAGTGTGTGAGTGAGGAGTGAGTAACTTAGAAACCTCAAATGGTTGCTGGTTCTGGGGCCCGCTGGAGAGGGTAGACATGGAGCCATTGTCAGCACTAAACAGGGAACAGAATGTTGACAGTTTGTGTCGACTTTATGATGTCAAAGGAAATTTTATATTTTTCATCCTTCCGAACTATTACCCTAACATGTTTCACTGGGTCCTTTTTCTTCTACCTATACTTGCCCCTGCATCTTTTGACTTCTCGTGTTTTGGCTGATTTCACATGCAGTCATATAAAATGATTGTGTTCCCAATTTTAATTGTCACATCTTATGATAATGTGAAAAAAGGTTTTTAAAAAAAAGGATGACAGCCAGTGAAGCAATGCTAATCAAAACCAAGAGAGGCCCTTAATGCCCCTGTTGTAGAGTAGTGTAGAGGCATTAATGAATTTTCCTTTTTTCAATGACACTTCAAATGACAAACAGGGTCTGTTCTACACAAATCAATGCGTAAGACCGACATAACATACTCACAATATAAACCACTTATTTGAGAGCCAAAATAAAGACAAATGTTTTAAGTTGTCGCTAAAACAGTTCATTCAATAAGGGACAGAGGCCAAGATGATGATAAATGGAGGCATAGAAAGCATTATTTGATTCAATGTATTACAGAAAGGAGTCAAAGCCTGTGTTGCCGGCTCTTACAGGTGTTGGTACAAAGCTGAGTGTGTGAATCCTAAATGTGGTTAGTGAGGGATGTAACTGTTTGGAATGATGGCCAAACATAGATGATAAGTCCCAGGTTTTAAAAAACAATGAAAACTTTTCTCTATGGAGATAAAAAAGACTGCTGCCATAATAAATGGTAGCAGTTTGTGTGAGTTTCTAAATTATACAGAAAACTTTGAATGAATAAGTAAGTAGATGGTCCCTGTGATGAGGTAAAGTAGGGTTGATATACACACCTTCTCTCCTCTAGCAGCTCCTCAATAAACCCGGAGTCACATCTCGGACACGTATAGTCCTGTTAAAGAAAAACAAAAAGCAGCTTAGGGATGGACTTTGGGATAAAGAAGACAGAACATGCTTATACCTTTTTACCTTTTCAGGTTCGTTCACACACACACACACACACACACACACACACACACACACACACACACACACACACACACACACACACACACACACACACACACACACACACACACACACACACACACACACACACACACACACACACACACATGAATCTGAAAATAAAGACGAACACCAGATTTTTTTGGAGTGCAGATCACTGATGATCTCTAAGGACTCAGGAGAGAGTGTTCTACAAACAAAGACTTTCCCTCCCCCAACAAAACCCTGTTCTAGTGAAACTGTTGAAAGTGTCATAACCAGCTGTGTCACTTTCTGGTGTGGGAACCGTGTGTCCATAGGCCCTTTTGGCAAACACTGAGGATAACTGACATCTCTCTTCTCTACCTCCATGACGTCAATCAAGAATTCTTTGTACAAAAAGCCTCCAGCACATTAGAGGATAGAAACCCTGCCGATAGCTCAAAACGCAAATAATGAGGAACAGCTTCTTCCTCCAGGGTGGAAGACACCTTACACTAACCCATCAGTCAACAGAGAGCGAAGATACAAACACAAACCTTATTGCCTCATATATGTTATTAAACCTTCACGTGATTGTATCAATATTTTACTCACATTTAGCTATTTTTCCACTCAGATGCATTTCTATAGGAGAAGAGTAGCTCCTCTTATCAATAAAACCAGTAGTGAGAGAGTTGTGAGGTATAGCTGCCACCACCAGTCAGTACCAGCACCCTACACACACACACACACACCTATGGCTGATCGCTCACATTGTGACGGCCACATGCAGACAGATCATTCTAGCCTGTGACAGACGCTCACTTACTGAATGGCAGGACAAGAAAAGCACGGAGTGGTATTGTTGCCACCGGATCATTCACACGTGTTATCACAGGTCTGGTGCACGAAGTCTTAAGTGAGACGACAGCTCTGCATTAGTAAAAATGAGAAGCTGGAGTCGATAGTTCCCGTAAGATGCGCTGACAGTGTTGCTGGTGAATATAGCTAACACTCCAGGCTATATAGAAGCGTATTATTGTCCCAACTGTTAGCTATGTTAACTAGCAAACCATAATTACAAACGCAGGCTACTGCTACGCCTCGTTACAGCGCATGTGGCCGAAGAAGCAGCCCCGTGATCGTACGTGTTTGCGCACTGACAGGTCCAGCACCCAGATAACAAGCTAACTGACACTGAGCTCCGTTAGCGCGATATACGGGAACTCAGAGGGGCCGGCTAACGCTGTTAGCATGCTAACAGTTGACTCCGCGCTTACTACGATTTCTATTAAGAGAAACAACAACGCCGCCTTGTTTTTTATTCGCCCATCAGTCTCCACCTTGACTCTGTGTCTGTGTTACTTACGGGAAGCCGGGGGCTGATCTCTGCAGAGCATCTGTGACAGAAGAAGCGACTGGGCCATAGGGGAGCTTCAGCCATCTTTAGCCACTGAACAGGGAGAGAGCGGAAGGACTACGGAGCACCGCGAAGGACAATAATGTCAACATCCCCGAAACCACGACGACAGCGTCATGGCTGCATTGCATCATATATAATATTTAAAATGGAGAGAAACAATTATGCACTTGTTTGGTCACTGTCCCTACTCTTCATCTTTTGGGAATACACATATATTTTTTCCCCCTTTACAATGAGACTGGTCAATCTGTAACAATTATACCTCAAGATATGATGACTAAATTGAGATGTAATAAAAAGTTACATTTTATTGCATGTAGAAATTAAGCCTTATCAAAAACAAAAAAGTGAGCGCAGACTTTTTCACTTTGAATATAATATTACCTGTGACCCTGGATTAACATTATTAAGTATCATATCACAGGTAGTTCATTTATTTTTTTCGTTAATTTAACATGGTTATTTTTATGTTATTTGATTTATATTTAAATAATAATAAATTCAGTTTTATTACAATTGTATTTGATTGATATTGCATTTAATTATTGGACTGTTTATCTACATATTCTGTATGTTTTGTACTTAAGTGACTAATTAAACATGGTTATAGATAAAAGCAATGTGAGCTTCACTTGAAAAGGAGGAGAACAACTGAATGAATAATAAATAATATATTGGGCTGTAAAATTACAGACTAAGATTAATTTGAACATTTAAAATGTTTTTTGTGCATTAAGTAACTGTGTTACAAATGGTTTAAATATGAAGAAACATAAAAACAGCTTAAATAATCACTATTAACCTTTCTTCATTTGAAAACCACTATCAACAATGTGTCTTATAAAATACTGCCACATGGTGGTGCTTTTGTGTATCAAGTGTTGAGGGGTGTCACACTATTTCACTTTGTAGCCACTGGCTGAAGATACAATTCACTTATGCTTAGTTTCCAGGGGAATTTATAAAATCTTCAGGTGAAAGCTGGGTTAAGATGTCTTCAGTTCACAATGCAAAAGCCACACATCAAGTCAAGACCTCGATAACTCCCAGAACAAATCTGTATCATGTACCACCAAGCTGAGTCTCCACTGGACTCATGTGTTATCCTGCAGGTTCAGCGCCCCCCCTCAACTGCATAGAGATGTGTTTTTGTAATTTGGCATCCGACTGGATTTATTTTTGACACGTTACTTTTCCATTGGATTCCTGTCAACCACCTCTCGAGCCCAACAGGCGTCCAGCAAAGTCGTGCAGCATCTGTTTTTGAGCATCACAACCTGTCAAAGGTGGATTTGTCCTTGATTGTTGGATGGTGGTTTTTGGAAGCATTTTAATCAAGTGTCAAACAGGAGATGTGAAACAGTAAATAAGTAGCCTCGCACATGGGAAAGATGTCTTGTTTTATGTGGACACCACCAAGCTGTTATTGGCAGCCATCTGGTAGCCCTGAGATAGCAGTGAATGTCGAGGAGATCACTCACAGTTACATAAGATCTGGAGGCGAAAAACTATTTATTTTATTTTGTGTTCAGGTCTGTTTTTATTTTCATTGTCATAAATTAAAATGTCCTTATTTTTTTGACAGATATTCTCAATGTGATTACCATAACAGCAGATTGACAGCTATAAACATGTCACACAAGTAGGAGCACCTCCAGTGCTTGGCACAACATGTGGAGAGTGAGTAGGAGTTCCCATCCGACGACCTGTCAGCCAATCACATCCCTCAAGCCGTCTGGCCTGATTTTTATGCACGAATGTCCAGTTTCACGTCTGTTGATGAGAGAAGCCCTGGATGCAACCAGCTCTTGTGGTGTTTCATGGGTGTAGTGTTTTAAATAAAAATATATGGATACAGCCATACATCCACATGGTATCTAAACATGAGACATAAAGCAAACACAGTGCTCTGTATCAGTATTATACAAAATATTATTCTGTTACTTGTGTAGTACAAAAACTGCTATTTCCCAACCAGATATGATAAATAACAACAAGACTGCATGTTTCTGCACAGCAAAGCTGGGAACGTAACCCAGTTATATCCTCATGTCCTCTTTAGGCCGGTGTTGTGTCTGATGGGGCCATGTGGGAGCGGGAAAGATGCGGCTGTCCCATGGGCTGAGATTAGATAGGGTCTGATAGCACAGAGGTCTGCTATGTCTGCAAAACTGAGGTTAGCTATTGTGTCTCCGAGCCCAGTCAGAGGCGAATGCTCAATGTAGCAATGCACTCTGGGGAGTGAGCGCCTGTGGGTCAGAAACAAATCAGCCCAGACCAAGATCTCCCACATCAAACCAATCTGGATATGGACTATGTTGACAAAAAAAAAATCCTACATTATTCAGCACCTCATTGCTTGTAAGGGACTTTAAGTATTAGACATTTTCTTTCTATTTCTTCTTGCCAAATAAGTACATATGCATGTATGTGCAGATGCGTGCACACATCTATGCACAGTGACTTAGATAATGGAAAGGGAAATGTCTTCTTGGCCTACTTTCACAGTTTGATTTCCATTTTGCGCCAAGAGCCAATATAGTGTTGCAGCCAAGGCAGCAGACAGATATGCTGCAAGGGACACTGCTGCTTTTGTCACTCCATAGAGTTTTTCCAGACACTCCAGTCGGGACTGCCCCACACAGGCCCTCTGGGCCCCGAAATCACACTCACATGCACACATAAACACACACATAGACACACACTCAGCAATAACAGCCGTCTGTTGGAACTTCCTGGGCCTCTTAGTCATGCGTGACTTGTTTTCAGTCCCGCCCATTGAAAACTCTGTCTCCTCCAGACACAATCTGTCTGAGGCCGTGTGTCACAAGACCTCCGCATTAGACCCACTCACATGCACACACGGGACACACAGTAAGAAGGCCGTGAAGATCAACATTAGTGACGGATGAAGCTGTCTTTAAAAAATAAACACGACACATCCATGAACATGTACAGCATATACTCATGTCTGAAGCGCAGCAGGTATCCCCGCTGTTGTGTGCAGTGTTTTTCTGCACTGCTTGTGTTCCAGAGCTCAATCCCAGGGTACTGCGTTGGTGCATACCTGTTTTGGATTACATCACTGAGCAGCTAACAAAATATAGATGTTTTTTGGACGAACATATGTGCACAATTTGCAGCCTAGTATAAGCCGTCTTTGTTGTGAGTGTTTGTGGTTGCTCAGTGCAGGGGTTTTATTGTTCACTATCTGTTTTTAATGACTCATTGCTTCAATACATTGTGGTTAAATGTAGGACAGCGTTTTTTTTGCTGATTTCACCCTTTCGTTGACTCATTGTGTTTACTACTATTATATTGGGATTGTTAGTCCAAACACATTTTAACTCTGACAATGGTGTTTCAGTCTAGATTTTTATCAGGGAGTAGGGCATACTTTCTTATACATGGTCCCCACAGTATGAAACCAACTAACTAAAGTGAACACTGATTTTCTTATTCACATTCACAAGGTCACTGCAAAAGCCTAACAACCTAAACTCAATCTGCATGTCTCTAGACTGTGGGAGTAAGCCGGAGAAAACCCTCGTAGATGTGAAAATAACATGCCAACTCCAACCAGAAAGACCCCGACCAAGCTGAGATTCAGACCAGATTCCTTCTTGTGGGAGGTGAGAGTGCTAACCACTGAGTCACCCTGCCACAAACATGATAAACAAAGATGGTAAACATTAAAATGTTAGCTTTGTCACCTTGTCACTGTTTCTGTTCCTTGACGTTTGGTTTTATTGAGTGATAAACACTATATGTCATTTTTTAATGGCATTTGAAATGTGTGCATTGTATGAATACAGTATGACCAGCTTTCAGAGTCACAAAACAGAGTGACAACATTCTAGTCAACAAAAAAAACAAGTGCACAACACACAAAAGATAGCCTGCTGGAAAGATATGTGTTGTGTTATCTCTTCTACCCAGCACATCTCCCATATGAAGACCTCCCACAAACACACAGGGGCCAAGAAGAACTCTTAGATTAAAAGAAGCAAGAATTAGCTTTTCAACAAGAAATTACCCAGCAGGTTGCTGTGTGTGTGAAATGAGGACAATAAGGGATCATTAGGAGTTGTGTGTGTGTGTATTGTGTATATAAATTCCCTACTGGGTTGTTATTGGCCTACGATATATACACGTGTGTGTTAATGCGTGTCTGTGTGAATGAGAATGTGGGTGTAACATGGGTTCCCAAGATTTTGCGTGCATAAGGTGTATACAGTGTGTGTGACGGTCTCTGGATGTTTGTGTTGTTTCTCATGCAGTTGCACAGTATGTCTCATCGCATCCACAGTCCACTCCAAACAACACCGGAGCTCGTAACATTATGCATGGGTGCCGTTACTCCTGTTCGCTAAAACTGACCAACAGTCTGTTTACAACATGTGCAGCTCGGCAGCCTGGGTGAATAGCTACCACATGGGCCTCTTGACTTCATTAGTGATACACTGTCCCACTTCAACAAGTCGAGGATGATTTAATCAAGTGCATCCTGGTGACTATTGTAGCTGCTCAACTAAAAGAAGCTGTTGACAATGAGCAGGCAAAATCAAATGAAATCCGAACCACGGAAACAGTCCCGCTCTTATCTGTGCTGCATTTGCAGGGCATACCTTAACGCATGGCAGCCAAATATATATACTAAACCAACTTTTCATGATAAACAGTCTGCGAGCCAAGGTTCTTAAAATAAGGTATTTCAGTTTTTTTCCCTCTGTGAGAGCCACCTGAAAAGCTGATGTGAAATTACGGTCACGGCCTGGTGATCTTCCAAACCTCAAATTGCACAATTGGTCTCAATTTGAGTCAAGTTTAGGGACTAAGTGCAGCACAATTATAACACTTCATTGACTTGTTTCCCTCAGGTATGTGGCTCGATATCTCAACAAGGATTCAAACCAAAGTGGACTCAACGACATTGTGAGCGGCAACAGTCTCATATATTAAACAGACCCAGGCGCACATGTTCCCAAACACTTTTAAAAACCCTCAGACTCAAAAAGTCTCAGACTGTACATACATTTTTTCTGAATACCGTATACATATAAACTTAAAATATTAACAAAGCCTATATTTTCTAGTATTCCCTTTGTCATTAATTTTAACTTCTATTAGACTTACAACATACGAGCCAGACCACACACAGAGTGAGCAGAGAACTCGTCCGAGAGGTCACAATGAGGAAGTGAAACAATTCACCACGAATAATTGTGGACTATTAGCATTTGTAAACTTCCTACCTCGGCTGATTTGCTGGTAATGATCCGATCTCATCCAGATAATTGACAAACACTGCTTGTGTGCTGTAAACCTGCATGGAGTTTCGAATCTTTCGTAATATAGTAAATACCCAGCCCGGCCAGATTCCCACTACAAAGATTAATCATTAGATTTGCTGTCAATGGACATTTTTTTATGTCGGCCCTTATGTCAGTCAATTGCCTGACATCCACCCTGAGGCTCTGATTATTTGAACTGGTAATTTGTGTTATGTGCCGTAACAAGAGAGCTATGGTTCAAAATTAAATATTGAATGGTTTTCCTTTTCTGTATAAAACATTGTCATCTTCATCTGGTCTATAATCTGATGAAATTAGCATTAATCTTTGAGCAACGACTGGTAGTGTGCTCCCCCTCATTACCTCAGATCAGACATCATATGAAGAAAAAAAGCATTTCTGAGAAATCCAAAAAAACATTATCTGTAACAGTATACGTGATCGGAGTGTGGGCTCTTGTCTCAGTATAATAATCACCTGTCAGAATTGAAATGTCATACAGATGGAGGAAATTAAAACTCGTCATCTAAAAAAAAAAAGCAAGTCTCTGAGGCAGATGTACTCTGATGGAGTGATGGATCTGATATCTATTAGTTTCAGATGTTGGACAGAACTGTTTACAATCCAGTGGCGCGATCCAGAGAGTGGGTGGTCCCTGAAAACTCTCCACGGTGCCGGTTTTCATCAGAACATCATTTGAGATAGATGTTGGCTGTTAGCTTACTGGAAGTTGTAGAGCAAGTTGTCGGAAATGATCCCATGTGGTGGACGTTGAGAAAGAAGCGTGACATATCAGAGCGTGATGATTAGGCATCCCTGAAATGTCAGTGTGGGCGTCACATTATAACCTCATGTGTTTGCCGGGATATAAACAACTCAGCCAGAGACTGTGACGTAATGTGTGTGACTGATCCCATGCTTATTACAGGTGAGCTCCAGCAGGAGAGATGCGCCCACGTTCACACCCACGCACTCAAACATACACAGACAAACACACACACACACAAGGCCACCTTCCAGTGGATGTGAGGCTCATGTGCCACACCACAAACCATAATATATAGAAAAAAGAGATGAAATATGGGGGTCAAGTGGGCAGAGAATTCCTGAGGTCTCGTGTTGAGTGTAATTACAATAGCTCTGAAATGTCTCGTAGGTTTACACTGCGGTCATGCCATTACTACCACTGGTGTGACAGAGGTGCATCATCTCCGACATCAGTCAGAGGCCTGTGTGGTAATGAGATACAGGTTGCTTCTGCTGAAGGTATTACGCAGTCATAATGACAAGAGCAAATGGGGTTTTATCTGTCTTGAACAACATGCATCTATTGGGACCAGTTTGTCCCGATACATGCACCAAAAATCTGCTGTCTCAACTTATTGTTTTTCACTTGTGTGTTTTACTGGAAGCATACAGCGTGAACCCCAAAGTGAGGCAAGAGTGGCGAAAGCTTTATTATAGTGGCTGTTTATTGCAAATTCCTGTGGGGTGGCCACGTTTTAAACTATGGTGAGAAACACCGGCTTGGTGAGTTTATTGTGTCAGTCCAAGAAGAATTTTTTGATGAATTGCACTCATAAAGGTATATGAATAATTCACTCAAAATACTTCTTACACAATGATGCATATTTGAAAGTTAGAGTTTTGTAGAATCCCAACAATGAAAAACTAAACTGGCGGGCCTCATTGGACGGTTGTCTACTACGGCCAATACAAGTTCAGTGGGCCACACTCATCATGTGTTTCTCATTATTATTCCTCTTTGTCCCTTAAGGAGTATAAGGCATTGACGACCTGTCTCAAACTTGGTCTGTCCTGGGCTACGTGTTGGACCTCTTCCCACGTCTGAACCATCTCTTTCAGTTCGGCCGTCACAGTTCGCCACCATGTTGTTTTGGGCCGACCTTGTTTGCGTTTTCCAGGTGGTCTTCTTAGGGTGGTCCTTGTTATGTGGTCCTTTCCAAGCCATTGTATGCACCAACGTCTGATCTCTAGCCCTCCACTCTGGCTCTGTGGCTAAATCCACACTAATACTTTTTCATTTGAAAAAATGCATCATCTCTGCTACGTATACACTTGGTGTCAACGCCACTTTAGACTTTTAGAGCTGCTACAATGAAAAAGTTTGGAGACGCTGCTGGCACTGACAACTCCCAGGCAGACACGGAGAGGTTTGGAAAGAATGACGTTAACACTCACAACTGCCTGCTGATTGGGTCCTTTTGGTTACAGCGTGACCCTCTTCCAGAAGAATACAATCACATCAGCCTCGTCACCAGAGTAGAGCGCAACATTAATCAATTACGAGAGTTGCTGACCACGATGTCTTGGCTGACGGCTGGTGTGCACTTAAATTCGGTATTTTACAATGATACAACTGCTTACATGAGAATGAGACCTGTCCTGCCTCCAGCTGGATGCAAATTCTGTCCCGTTTGCACCGGCACATGCGTACCCAGTGTACGTGTGTGGTCATGTGATATGAATTTTTCAGGCGTCTTGGTATAGACATGGATTAAAAGTAATATGGTGCCAAAACGGTCATGTGGACAGGGAAGGATGTAGAGTATGAAGGTAGCCGTAGTCTTCATTCTTCATTTGGGATCTTTTTTAGTCCAGAAGATGTGGCATATTTTCCCTCAGGTATCCATTGCTTAAGTCAAAGTTTCTCAACAAATGTCTTTGGATCATATCGGTCACATATAATTTAATGCACAAAATACAGAAAACATTTAAAGATACAACACTGAAAACTCAATTTTGTGTGTGGGCACAGCAACGTCCACTCAGTGCCATCGTTATTTGCCTTGTTTGAACTAACAAAACATCTAACTCCATTCCCAGTGTAATAAAAGGGCACTTGGACAGGAATATAAACATCTCCCTAAAGTTGAACCAGATGCTGCAGCATGACGGAGCGCAGGACCCAGAGACGGGAGAGAGAGAGAAAGACAGAAAAACAAGGGAGGCACTCTACACAGGAAAGTGAGTCAGTACCGAGGTCTCAGCTTTTTGATACGTTTGTTCCTCGGATCCCTCTGACCCATCCGGAGCAGGGGGATATCCCTGAGGGGAGACAGGGGCTTGAATTTGTTTCTCTGCCGCCCCACACATGGGCCTTTAAAGAGACCGCTCAGAGGAGGTTTAACCATCGCACACATTAAACTGAGTGGCTGGCTGCTGAAGCCTGACCCTCCACCCTAAACCCCAGCATGAGACTAACTCTGCATAATCCATGTACAGTGCAATTATGATCTGATTGGGCTGAAAGTGGCTGTGACACGGTTTAGAAAAATTGAAATATTATAAAGTGCATGTCCGACAGTTTCACAGTTACATTATGTTTCAATTGAAACAACCAATGCGAGGTGAACAAAGATACAATAGGAAAAAACGATTTCAAAATTTACTCTGACGCTAAGTATGTTACTCTTCCACACTTTTCATTAGTCCTCTTACAGTATTTCTCACTATCCGGTTGATTAAACTCATGTAACGTGAGTAATGAAACTTGTTTAGCTGAAAACAAGTATAAAACTATGTTGACTTGAGTAACCTGTATTGCAGGGCGTTGGGGGTATAGGGGCGGAGCCTCCCTGCATGCTCGGAGACAATGTTGTGTTATTATAGATCTTACTAACTGTTGTAAAGGATTTATTTTGGTAGCATGAGTGGAGCTATGTGCACAGGTAGTAACACCCAGAACGTGCTGCGAACGGATCGGGTCCAGTCTACATCCAGGACATGGTCAAACCTTACACCCCAGCCCGTTCACTCCGCTCTGCATCTGCCAATCGGCTTGTTGCTCCCTCACTGCGAGCTAAACACTCAACAAAATCACGACTGTTTGCTGTCCTGGCTCCTAAATGGTGGAATGAGCTCCCCAACGACATCAGGACAGTGGAAAGTCTACACATCTTCCACTGCTAACTAAAAACACATCTCTTCCGACTATACCTTGAATAAAAGTTTAAACTAACAATTTAGTAGAACTTATATGGCACTTACCTATAGCACTTTGTAGTTTGGCTTTCTTGAAGAAATTGTACTTTCTTGATTCTTGTTCTGGGTTTGTACCCTCATGGTTGAATGCACTTATTGTAAGTCACTTTGGATAAAAGCGTCAGCCAAATGAAATGTAATAATGTAATGTAACAGGTGTGTGGAAAAACGAATATGGTTTTTATATGATAAAGTTCAACAATTCTCTCCACTTGAGTTCTTGCCTTTGAGAAATCCCAGCCTGTCCCAGTATCATGGGCTACTGGAGGATAATGTAATCATGGATGACAATAAAGCCATTCTCAAGCTGTTTGCTTAGTATGAATATTTGTATTTGAGTAGAGTAATAAAGACTAACTTGTTTTACTTAAAGCTAGGTTTGGTAATCTTGGAAAAGCTGGCAAGAGCAGACTACACGTGTCAAAGCTCCGCCCCAAAATCACATGAACGTGAACTGAAGCGGACTTTTCCTGACTCGTTTGCTAAAATCTGACCATCAACTCTGGTTCAGCGGTTTCTCTGTTTCTGTTTCTATCTATCTATCTATCAACCCTACCTTTAAATTGGAAAAACAAGTTAATCTCTACTTGTTATACACAATTAAGTAAACACAACTAGTTAAAATAAAATCAGCAATTATATATAAAGTAATAATAACTTAAGACTAATAGTTATATTTATTGCCTTTTCAAAGAAGTTTGAAATAAACCTGTCAAATTGCTGTTAAAAAAAGGGAAGAGGACACATTGTGACAAATATTAAACTTTATGTTATTTTGCAGTGGCAGTACAAAAATACAAAAATATGCTGATGCATTTATCATTCAGATTTCACAGTAGGTACTCAGGTAGGTACACACAAGACTGTTATTTACAGGAGAGTAATTGAAATATTCCATTATACACTAAAAAGATTATTCAAAGCATCCAGACACCTGCTTTGAGTTTGAAGATTAACTTGGACCACTGGACATTGTTTGACATCCACCAGGTTCACCAGTGTCCGTGCTGGACTGATTGACTCTTCTCCGATGACGACATAATCAGGTGCGTTCAGCTCGCCTAAATTTGAGTCCCATTCCCAGACAAATTTAATTTCCCTGTCAATCAGACGATGCTAATTGGATTTATCTGTCCAGTAAAATTCCAATCAAGTCAAAGCAGCAAAACAGCATCTGAATAAAAAGCACGACCTTCAAAAATGCACTTACAAAATAAAGCTGTGTGTTCAACGGAGGAGGTATTGCGAAAGGTTTTGTGGGGTTGTACCAACAGTCGTCTGAGACAAACACAACCAAGCTGTTACTTGTAGTGGTCGGCGGTGGCAGACAGTTTGGATCAGGTTCCACAGTAAACATGCAGAGCCGGTTTGTTTAGACTGAACCCCTTCCTCACTCACTCACTCACTCACCCCCTCCCAGACAAAGAGCTGAAGTACGTACAGTGCAGCTGTAGTTGTCTTGTTCTTGTTTGTGGTGGATTGAAACCACACTGGCGGGCTACAGAGGCGGAATCAACTTTCCAAACAAATTAGCGCTGCTTTCCATTAGCTTAAGAGGGAAAACTGTTTTGTTTGTTGGGGGAATGGAGACTACAAAAACTGTAAAAAAGTTGTGACACGCCACTGCCAGTGACCGCCAGTCTGCTTTCGTACATACACAATAAACAAAAAACACAATAAATACACTTTTTATTGCATCAGCTTTCCCATGGATATATGCAGCTGTTACCAAGATAAAGACATAAATAGAGTTAGATACCTTCTCCAATAAATAGTAGTGGTATTCTATTTACAATATGCATACATCTCCCAAAGAGCTCATGAGATATTTCTGTCTCGTGCTTTCCTCTGCCTCCGCCTTGCAGCGTCACGCAACATCAACACGGCCGAGGCAGCTACACACCTAGTGTTGAACCCCAAAAGAGGTCTTCGATATTAAAAACACATCGTCATTCTGTGTACAAGGGGGAGGGGGAGTGATTGTCAAAAAGGAGAAAAAGAGGTCATCGCGGGAAGCTAGTGGTGTGTCACTTGGAAACCGACTCTGGAATGGTCCATCTAGACTGCGTTTTCCTCGCTGCCATCGAAAACGTGAGCTTTCCGTGGGGGACCTGCACCAAAGGGAGACAGACACTTAACAAATCTAAATTCTTACATCATCACAGGAAAGAACAGGTGAGAAAATGAATGGTTTCGCAGTCTTACTGTTGCAGTGGCCGTAGTGGCGGACGCCTATGGAGCGGCCCAGGAAGCAGGTGGCCCGGCGGAGGTGGCAGGCGCTGGGGTAGGTGATGTTGTCATTGCCGCAGATCGGCTGCTCGGACAGCATGGGTATTGGGCAAGGTGTGGTGCGGCACATGACGCAGTGGGCACTGTTGGTCTGGTCCGTCACGCAGGTGTGGGTTCCTGGACACACCACGTTGGAGCACGACTCTGTGCCAGACAAGAAACGGTAAGATCACGCATTAAAAGAGAATGTCATACTTTTGTTTATGTGCAGAGGAGCTGACATGCAAATATACATGTGTGAATTATTGCTCACTTTTGCAGTCGCCCTGGTACATGACCTCCAGGTCTGGGTGACCCATGCAGCGGGCCATCAGCATAGCGCACTCATCCATGTATGTCTTTCCATCGCTGCCGCACACAGCGTGCGTCTGGGAAACGTCAGAGCAGTCCGGAGAGCACACACACTGAGGCCTCCCCATCTTCATGCTGCAGACCTTCCCAGGGCTGCATTTCACTCCCTCACAGGTCTCTGCAAAAGCAGTGTCAGTGTAATATTACTTTATTTACAAGGCAGCAGACATCTGGTGACCCACGAGGCATTTTCATACAAAACAAGCTTAAATTCTGGGGTTTCTTCCCCAGACTGTACACATTTTCACCTTTTGTACAAAATTTACAAATAATCACATCTCTTTATTGACCGTGACACAGGGGGTTGCCTCGCCTGGTGGAATGTAAGACTGGCCCTGTTTTCATAACAGATCTATGTGTATCGGCTGCACACAGGACGGGCCTAGCTCCCGTAGAGGGACGGAAGGGCTCAGAGGTAGAGGGAGTTCAAATAGCCGTTGAAGAAGTTTGCAGACTGTTAAATGAAGATGCCCTGGGCTCTTTCTGATGGCCCATAATGTCAGAGTACAGGAGGAGCTGTAATTCTACACAAAGCAGAGTCAATATTAGACAATGCATGCAGGTCTCTTCCCAGGACCTTTTCACAGTCTTAAGAGATGTTCTGAGTCCTGTTAACAGTCAGTGACTTATTTCCTACCTCTACCAGAGATTCAATATCCTGCTTTATTCCATATCTCTGCTTTTTGTCCACTCTCAGTTCTCTATCAGCAGCACGTTGTTTTTGTGTCTGTTGCAATAAGAGGACATCTGAAAACCATGATGATGTTGGTGTCTCTCTATGGATCGACAAGCCTTTTATTCGAATAGCATTTCAAATTATCAAGATGGTATTTATGCTTCCCAGACATCTGGGCATGTGGCAGGCTTTAATTCCAACCTGCAGGAATGTATTTACTTATTTTCTTCTTGGAAACAAGCAGGGCTCCTTATTTAACAAGCTTTGGAAATAGTGAAGACATAATGAAGGGAGCGAAGGAGAAAAAACAAGGATGATTGTTCTGATTCATTTTCCATGTGATTTAACTGTTTTTCTCTACGTGGGTAACATTTATATGAACCTATCGATTATCATTTCAAGTGTATCTACGTACAAACCACATCTCTGTCTTTAAACAATGTGATGATGCCAGAATAACCTGGGGCTGTGTTTGGGTGTGTTTTCCTAAAAAATACAGCAGTAGCCAGGTTTTTACTGGAATTCATCAACATTGGAGAAAGTCAAATTTTTGGCCTGTGATCACATGGTGCGAGGGCTGCTTTTACGAGAACAGAATTTATCTGTTAGTGAGCCGGGGTGAACCTCGCTGAGATTCCAGGGGAGGAAACTGTCTCAGGACAGCTGGGTGGAGTGATGTGGAACGACTCTCTCCCCGATCCACGTCTGCGTTTTGTTAGAAAGCTGCATCGGGAACTCATTGTGTAAATATCTCCATTCACACATGACGTGACTCAAATTAGGTTTCCCCTACGCTCCGGGAACCACAACAGTTATTTTTATGTAACGGAAAATAACCAAATTACCAATGATGACTCCGAGATCGTATAAGATTATATGTTTAAAGTCTGCAAATGATGCCTAAGCAGTGATTAAAACTCACTCTAGCAACCAGATTCCTGTTAGATATCTTTTGTTTATTTAGAAATGGGGATTTAAAGCCTTTAAATAAAGAATCTTACTTTTGATGACTATAACTTCACCCCACATAAATAAATGACAGCAATGCACACGTAACTTTCTTGTCTATTCAATTAAAAAAAAAGTACTTTTATTCGTGTTGGTTTGTTTGTTTACCTTTGCATGGTTTACAGGAGACGATCCCCAGGAAGCCCAGCAGGCTGACCTCGTTTATGGGCAGGCTGCTGTTGGACCAGGCTGTGTCCAGACGGTTCCCGGCACAGCACTCCTCTCTGTTCACCCCTCTCATCAGCACCATGTCGCACCTCTGGTCCTGCTGCAGCCAGCACATCCCAGCTAAAGGCACGGACATTTGAATAAAAACACTTCAGTCCACTCAAACATCATTAACAATTAAACACATGTAAATAAGTGTATTCCGTTTTTCAGAATCCATGTATTGTAGTATAACATTGCTTTTTCCCCCCTATTTACAATACTAATGTATAGCACCTGAATGCCAGGACGTGTTTATAGGAAGAAAAACTTGATTATTCTAATAACTAAATATACAAAGAGTGGACAACATATCTACTTTTTGGAAAACAGACAGTTGTTTAAAACAGAGAGACACACTACACTGGTAGGGCTACGTAAATATGAATACTGAAAAAAAGTGCCTCACTATAATAGCCACAGTAAAGTAAAAAGAAGTTCACTCACCACTGGTCGGATTACTCCCAATCTGATACAAAGGGAGAATCACCCCGAAAACAAAGCTGAAGTAGCTCATTGTGTTCTTTGCTTATTCAAAAAAATCTTCCTCTGAAAACTTCAATATCAGTGAGAACAAGTGAGGTTTCTCTCTGACAGAGCTCTGGAAGTAGCCGTCCCTTATGTGAATGAATGTGTTGTGGATAAGTGATGTCGTTCCCCCTCAGTATAAATATTTAGCCCAGATGGAATTATGCTGCTGGGATGGGCGATCCTCTCAGCCAGTAATAAGCCAGGGCAGGACACAGTTTGACTCTGACTCAATTTTCAGAGTCGGGAAATGATCCATGCCCCGCAGCAGCAGACGCTGGGCACTCGTGTGACCTCACCAAACATTTTCACACCATATTAGACTAATGAAAGGCTCATTAAGTCCTGGAAAAGACTGGAAGATACGTTTAGATGAGTTTTTCTCTAGTAATTAAGTTCCTTTCTTCCCATTCAGACGAGTTTCTTCATGCAGCCTATTGAATTAACTGATTGAACTTGAAATTTACCTTATCTGAATTCTAAGCAAAAGCCATTGTTTAAGCCGTGTGGTGGGTCAGAGTTGTTTTCTTCTGTATTGTCTCATCTCCCTCTTAAATGTGGCATAGCTCTGAGGTATTTATTCTCCCCACAGTCCATACACCGTTTGATCATGAAAGTTTCCAGCTGATCTGTGTGGTTTTATTGGGTATAGAAACTGCATTCTCGCTTTTTATCTTATTATTGTTTTCAAACCATAATCCCTTTAAGTGTTGTGATCCGGCACTGACCCTCGCTTGTGCCTCGATTTAACGTAAATGTAGATGAGGGAAAGTACAACTACGACAAAGTGGTTAAACTCTAAGGTTTTTTCTAAAGAATTTGGGATTTGTTATGTTAAACCAAATTAATATCAAGTGCCTGAAAGATACCCACAACTGCAACACTTGAGGACAAATGACGTCATTCGCCTCACAGACACTCTCTTACCTCCTTGTGTTGACTGTCTGGACCTTATCTATGAATCCTGATATCATAATACAGAGAAATGAAGGGAGGAGTGCTTGTGAAGGTGGTCTGCCCTTAAGCAATATGTGAAGTTTAATAAAAAGAAACCACTATGTAAGAGCTTATCAGAAACATCTACCCCATTCTTTATTACCAAACTCAGACAGCCACAGCGAGTGAGACTGAAAACACTGAGGATACAAAGACAGTATCTGTCGAGCGTAGGCACAGACGTGTTTGCTTAACGCCATCCAGTATTCACAAACAGCTCACTATAATGTGTCTGGAGGCTAATCTGTATTATCATCCTGTGTGATCAGAACATCTGCACTGCTCCTCTCTTCTCCTGCACTCATTCACCCCCTGACACCGAGAGGTATGCACTCATGCTAAAGTAATGTGAGTCTACCCATCTGTCTGTCACAGGTTTTTTTTTAATGCTCCCTTTTGATCGTTGAGGAAGGGGGGAGCCAGGGGTGAGCATATGCTGTAGTATCTGAGTCTTTGTGAATGATGTCGACTCCTTCGGCGGAGATCCCCAGGGGCCCTGCAGGAATGCTGCATGACCTAGGGAGGGGAGGAGAGACGAAAGAAGGAGAGCGGTGAGCGGCGGCTGTGGGTGGCCTGCCTCCTCACTGGGTCTCTGCAGATCCACTCAGCTCAGCTCATATGGTTTGGATCATCGCTGTCGAGCCATACAAATGGATGCAGCATGGTGGGGACTTTGGAGCGCCCCCGCTAATATATGATCTTTATTAGTGTGCAGCTTACTGTGTCCCATCTCATTGAAATATTGGTCTCTTTCAAGTGGCCGGGGTCTGTGGGGTAGCATGAAATCCAGAAGGGTGGACTGAGTGTGTGTTTCTGAGAGGGCAGGTGTGGAGCTCAGTCTGTCACAACATGTGGCTGTAGGAGAAAATGGAGGGAAAAAACAGCACTGCCATCTAGCGGAGGAAGTGGACAATTCATAAACCCTTATGCTCCTCTGACAATGTAAGAAATTTCAAAGTTATAACATAGCCTGAGAAACACAGGAAACTTTTAACCAAAAATGCACATACACTGCTGAATTCAAGGGAAACAAAAGAACCATAGCACAAATAATTTAAGAAAAGACAAACCTTTGTTTAAGAAAGTGGTTGAATTATGTAACACATATACTATAATTACACAAAACTTAGCGTGTATATATGCAGGGTTTTAAAACATTGGTGAACCTAGAAAGCATTTGATTCCTTTCAAATCAACAGTAGACGAGTTTATCTCTTCATGTGAGAAGCCTCTGTGGTGAATGTGTGTTTTTAAAACCTTTTTGGGGACTGGGGACTTTGGATATTAGCTGGTAGCCAGTTTGCATCTGTGCTGTGAACTTCATCAAGTGAATTTCATTGGTAGAGTGCATTCCTAGCCAAGGCCCAAAAGTCCCCTTAAATTAAAACAGGTCTTGTAGCTCAGGCCACGTTACATTTCTCAGCTACTTTCTCAGCAACTGGTGATGGTTACAGGTTTCTAGCTCTGTCAGATACACATTTAAATCCACCAAATCCATTCATAATATTTTGGATTATTAAACTCAAGATTCTCACGTAATTCTCTGGGAAATCAACGAAAAAAATGTCCTATCTCAAATGTGAAACCAAAAAATTCCTGGATCTGCCCCTTGATCTGTATCGACACCAAAATAGTTAACTAGTAAACACAGATGAAAACATGAAGAGAAGGTCAAAAGTGTCTGATTTAACAGGACCACAGGTTTTTCCGGTGTCCTCTGAAAGAAAATGAACATGTCCCCCCAGTCACTGTGTCTACATTTCTGCCGATCGGAGCAAACATGTTTGCAGAAACGTACTATAACAGGAAAAAACAAACCCAGTGACACGCATCTGGCTTTTGTTGTCAGTGTGAAAGACTACAGTTCGTTCCCGGGTCACATGACTCCGCAGTGGTCACGCTCCATGAAACAGGCCCAACTTTGTTCATCAAAATCCATGAATCATTCACGGAGAAATCAAGGAAAATGTTGAGAAATGCTCAAAATGTTAAATCAAATATTCCTGGATCTGCCCCCTGGTTCCGGATCCACAACAAAATTGAATGGGTTCATTTTGGGGTCATGCAACACCCCTCCAAAAACAATTGTTTGCGTGCGATCCTGTTAATAAACAAACACAAAGAATACATGGTGGAAGTAACTTCCATGTCTAAGGTGGTTAACAGTTAGTAACTAAGTCAACAAGCTAAAACCTCTATGACCTTATAGTTTGGCTTGTGCAACATGTGACTGACAGATTTCCTCAATGGCTCCCTTCACCATATACAGATCAGAAGGTTTAATAACAGTTATGTATATATTGAAATATCTAGATAGGCATTATGGCTAAAATAGTACTTTTAACTACTTCTTATGTCCCTTTTTATTCACTATAGCTTCTGCTATTCATACACATCTAACATTTTTTGGTAAACCCTTATGTTGCTTCTCCATACAGCAATCACCTTATGGCCGTCCACACTGTGTAGCTGCAATGAACCCAAACTCCCAGATGAGGGCGTCACTCACCCATCTTTCCTTCTCCCATTCTTTCCTTCCTTTGTCTGGTGTTTGTTACATCTCTGCTGCCTCCTTAAGTCACCATATGTCCCCACTTCATCAAAACGCCATTAGCCGTTAATTTTGGACATCGCAGCAGTTCTGCATTTAATTTGTGCTCTTTATCTCGCAGATGCACATGTCATCCTATAGGTACGCACAGTCAGTGATGTGTGCCACAAGGCCTGCCTGCCCCTGAGGAATTACAGCTGACAAGTTAGTGTCAGTGAACTGGTTATCGTTAGTCTTTGAGGATGAGTCACTGGGTTTTCAAGTTGCAACATTTCTACTTTCTTACCTGTTCTTTCGTCATCGCTAAGATGATTGTGTGTCCAATGGGTGAACTTGGCTTTTTGGCTGATTTAATTGGGAATATGAAGGCGACAGTTTATCTCCTGTTCATTAAAGAAAAAACTAGTTCTATTGATTTCCATCTGCAGGTATCAAATGAGGAGAAAGTAGCCCTCCCACCCCACTTCTATCCACCCACTGCCCCGTCTGAAGTCACATTGTTGGTTTGTACGTCACAGAGCTATACAGGGCTCGGCGCTGGTAATTGCTCAGTGTGCCCCAGACTGACTGAAAGCAGCTGCATCATCTATCCACTCAATTTACTCCTAATGCGTGTTACTGATTGAACCGGCAATGAGGGCAGCAAAAGTGACGGGGCCGGATAGAATCACCCCCTCTGTCCCTCGGCACACAACCTTCCTCCTCCTCCTCCTCCTCCTCCTCCTCTCTGTCCCTGCTTCCTTCCTGTGCTCAGTATTGCTGATGAGAAGTCCCTCCAGCGGTTCATTAATGGGGAAGGTTAATGTGGGCCCACGCGCTGCTCATACACAAACAGCACCCCCACCTCTTTCTTCTTCACCTTTCTCCCTCCCTTCCTCTCGACCAGCCCTCCCCCTCTGCCCCATGTCACCTTTTTCCGCTCTCTCCAACTCCTCTCTTCCTCTTCTCGCTTTGCAACCAGAGCAGGACACAGCCGGTGCTGTCGTGACTAAGGGTCTCCCCGAGGGTTTGAAGAGTGACTGTCATCGTGTCCTGCTCTGGATCTCTGTGCTCGCCCACAGTAGGCTGAAACAAGCCCCAGTGTCATACACTTGCGTTCTTGAAGACTTGTTAAGAACTCTCAAGTATTTTTATTCAACTTGAACAACGGCCTCTCTGATCTCATGAGCTTCATTCACTAACCCCCTACAAATTTATTTTGCTGAATTTCTCAGTTCAAAGTTAAGAAAGGTTTTTTTGTCCAAACTTTTCAAGTATGCTTTCCAATATCTTCATCTAATGCAAATGTTGCTGTTGTTGCCACAATATACTGAACTTATGAACATCCATGTATCAAATATACAAATGTAATCTGTGTCAGATGGAAGATGCTTGTTCACCTCGGCCACAAACTCCCCTTCCCAGGAGAAATTGCCAGCACAACCTTGAAAACAAACCTGGTTTTCTGGTCAGAAGTTCTCAAGTGTGTCTTTGTCATTGAGCTAACAGACCCTTGGGAGGATGCTCTGGATGAGGCACATAAACTGAGAAGGCTGAGATATGCCGACCTCGCAGGGGAAGCAGAAAACCGAGGCTGGGTGAATTGTCAAGATGCGCTCAGTTCAGGTGGGATGGAGGGGATTTGTGGACAACTCCACAACAAAACGACAGGAGTTAGAGGAAAGGACTGGAGGGGGACAATAAAAACACTTGCAGAGACTGTTTAGTGAAGCAGACATTGGCTATGGTTGAACAGAAAGGACATCATCTGGTCCAATAATCACCATAAAATGCAACAAGAGGGGAGCTGCTCCTGTAGGAACAAGAAACTACCAAGAGTCCAATAATAAAAACAGTCCATAATAATAATAATAATAATAATAATAATAATTAATAATAATAATAATTGATATATTTATACAGCACCTTTCATACATAAAATGCAGCTCAAAGTGCTTTACGATCAAATCAATAAAATCAAAGACATGAAATAAGAGATCAATAAGAACATGTTAGCAATAAAACAAAGACCCCTCATCCAGATATCAGTGTTTATTATTAGTTATTAGTGTTTATCAACAGGGATTGTAACACCCTATATCAATCTATATCAACATCTATATCAATATTATCATACGTGGTGATGAAAGCATCTAATTTGCCTCTTTACTGCTGTTGACTGCAGCTGAGTTTGCCTCAGTCGATGGTTTTGCTCTTTGCAATATGTCTGCTGGTAATTTCTTTAACTGTGTTATGTGGTGATTGACCGCCAAGTCGGGTGGATCCAGGAAATTCCACATATTTTTCCCGAGAAAAGCTTTATTGAGTTTCGACTGTGTGTAATTACGTTATTTCTGCATATCAATGATTGCTGCAGTATTTTTATTATACAATCACTGTAAACAACATAAGTGCTCAATGTCACGTTGTGTATCCTTTTGTTGGCCATTTCTGCAAGTTGTTAAATTGTTTGCAGCACTGGAACAGTGACAACAAACATATTAGGCTGAGGAATCACAAAGAGATTGCTCTGATGTCAGTATTTAGGTGGAGTATTGACATTGATTAATATTAATCGGATTTGAAATCGTTTATGTCTTTCTACCTTACTGTATCTTGCTTTAAAGCGTCTTCATTTGTCTCTACGTTTTAGATGTTATGTTCTGTGATAGAATACAATGGTTCTATTGTCTAATTATCCCAGGCATAATATAATGAACGCTAACAACGTTGTCTATCTTATCAAGCTTCCACTTGATTATTTTACACTGTATTGTATCACTCAACCCTACCAGTTTAAATAACTTTAAGTAAATGACACCAATGTTTTTTTGGGGGGCTGACCCACAAAACAAGTGATGTGATCGTCCGTGGCTAAGTCATCGACTAAGTGAGGGATGAAGTCACATCATTGGTCGACTGGCTGAGAATAATTGGAATCTTCCCATTGGCCATTGCTTTTGGTCAGCGGGTGGATTACAGGCAATGTTGCTAACACCTTTGTTACCTCCACAGAGGAAGTTGTGCTGCTCTCTGCATTTGTTTGTTTGTTTGTTAGCAGGATTACCCAAACAACTACTCAACTGATATCCATACAACTTTGCAGAGGAGTGGGCCCTGACCCAGGGAAGAACCCATAAAATTTCCGCATCAGGGGGCGGATCCAGGAATTTATTTTCACTTTCTTAGGATGACAGGGTGTTTTCAACATTTCCCTGGATTTCTCAGAGAATGATTCATGCATCTCGCTGAAAAAAATATCAGGTATGTTTAGGGAACCTATATTTATGAGTCTGGGCAATATGGTGCAGGTCAGAGTAAAAGTCAGAATCGAGTGAATTAAAATGTGTTTCAATAAGGGCACTGTTAGGCCTTGGTGGAGGCAGCACTCTATTCAGTGACAATTTCATTGTTAGTTTCACAGATTTGTTTTTTTTAATGAAAGCAGTGGGCGACAAATGTTTGTAATCTTTGGTCAAACCTAGCTACTCCCTATGGCTAGAATTGCCATAAGTATTGCACACAAATATACTCTCCCTCCATTCTTTGCATACAGTAGCTGTCACACATGTGCCTGATCTTCTAACTTTATCTCTCGGTGATTATTTTCCACGTAACTGAACTCACAGTGCAGCTGTTTTCTATAACTTGTGTAGATGGTTTTATTTTTTCATACAACATCTCAGTGCAGAGCAGCAGCTTTGAAGTGACTCCCGGGTAACATTTGCATATTTCACACTTGTTCCATTGTCTGAAAACAGAAACTAATATTCAACTAGTTATGACTCACTTACTGTAGGCAGGCAGCGGCTGAATGTGTAGTTGCTCCCTGGATTGCAGGTGCATCAGTAAGAGACACTGCAAAATGATGTAATGTGGAGAGGGCAAAAAGTCTCAGTCACGATGATGTTTAACAAACACAGAAAGTTTATTAAAAAAGAACATGGATCACAAAGAGATTCTCTGACTGAAGGACGTTTAGAAGATACTTTCTCAACAACAACAAAAACTTTCAGTTGGAATCATTGTATAAGACAGTTTGAAAAAAAACAAACATTTTGGAGCTCTTTGAGATGTTTATGTACTTCTGTGCAAAAGGGAGACCATCATGTTTCCAAAATACTGCTTATGAGATGAAGTATTTGTAACTGTTGAGTAATAAAGTATATCAAATAATACACATAATCCTTTCGGACCCTTATGGTCCATGCATGATGTATAATTCATCTGCAGTTGTACACGTTTTACACTTAAAAATGACACGAAAAATAACTTTACTAATTTGATTATATTGAGTGTACATATGTAAATTAATGTTGATGAGTGTGATTTTATTGTCCAATAACATTTCTGTCTAAACGCTGTTAAAGTTAGCTTTTAGCTAGTGTTGCGTCGAATAAAGACGGACGATGTAATTCAGCACAAAACAGTGTCAACTTGTTTCTTTATCCAACTTCTACTATGAAAATTGAAGAAAGAAATCTAGAGAGACGAAAACAGAGCCTTTAAAGTAAAAGTTTTGGGTTGTGAGCTGCTTTGGCTGCAGGGCTCATTACAGAGAGCTTACTAAATAAATTGAAATAATATCTGATTTATATTTCTGTCTATTTTCACAAAGCTTCTTGTGAGTAAATTGCCAATGGGCATAAACACTGGAATACAGGGTTAGGTTATATATTCAATGTATTTTATTAAGTTGCTTATTTATTTTGTATTAATTCATAATGATCAAGCAGAAATCAGCCTTAAATAAATGAGATCATTACTTAAAACAAGATGATTGGGTGTCACATGCTTGGCAGTCAGCATTTAGGTGAGAGAACATCATAAAAATTTAGCACATATCAAAACTGTATTTGGATTGCAGCTGTGAAAGTCTCCCATAAATACAGTGGGGTTGTGAGTCACAGGTGTACAACAGCCTCCTGCCAGTCAGCCTCATGACGACTTCATCACCAACATCAGTTTCTATTCCAGATACATTCAACCTCTCAGTGTGGAGCAGCAAGTGGTTACTTCCCCCGAAACAAATGTAGAAGTTAATGATCTTTAACAAAACATGTGTATTGAGTGTTGCTGAAAATCAGCGTGGATAATTGAAAAGTATTGTATCATTCGACAGCAATTTAAGCAAATTCTGTTAGTTGTTTGTCACCAAAAACAGTGTCCCCCTCTCCATCAGTCCAGGATGCTTGAATGTGACCCTGCACAGAGGCTCATGATACAACATACAACAGAATGAATTATCCTGTATTCATTCTCACCCTCATACAGGCCTGAGGGAGAGGGCTTCAAAAAAATGAACAACAGCTTGAATTAGAAAAATTAAATGCAACTACGTATTTAATATGTTTTCCGCCGGCCAACACAGTAAATGGTGTTGTGTATTTGTGTGTGAGAGAAAGACAAAATAAAGCAATTTTGTTCTTTCATTTGCATTAAACACTGTGTTGTGGGTTCCTTTGTTTCCTCTCTATTGTGTTGAAATGACGGTTATTTACTTTGAGCCTTTCATCGTCATCTTGTTTGCCGCAAATTGCCGTCCGACCTGTTCTCATCAAACCTTGTGCTGAGATTACTCTCCGCAAAATGGGGCCGGGTGTGGAGTATCACTTAGCCCAAACATAGAAAAATGAAAATGAAACCTGCCCTTTTATCCACTGTCTAAAAATACATTTTCCACAGTGTTTGTATCAAAACACTGAAAAAGAACGAGAAACAGATTCTATTACATCTGATTCATGCATAGGTTTTCAGATCATCTGTTGTACTAACAAGAGGTGCTTCAGCAAGCTCACACCAGAAAGTGATACTCGTATTTGTTGTCAAACTGGCCGGACCTGCCGAATCGTCGCTACACCGTCCAACCTCCTGCGATTTCACAGCCTGTCTCTTCGCGAGCGAGCCCTTTAAAGACTCTTAACGGCACAAGAGCTGCTGCTTATGCCGGCAGCAGTTACCATGGCAACATGTGACTGAAGTGTATCTGTTGCCGCTGAAACAGAGATGAAAACGAAACAGAGAAGGGGAAAGTTTTGATATTTGTCTTTATAGAATTGATCGGCGTGTGACAGCTCCGAGACCATGTGACTGGGATTCAGGCTGAAAATGAGAAAATGGATCAGTCAGATGGGAAAACAGGCACATTCATGGATCAGGGATACGCACTGACTGATATTACCATTGATTACCGTGGTTTTACATTGCCGTCCCTGATGTTTGCAGCTGTTTCTTTTAGTCGCAGAAAAATGTTCGACAAACTGATTAATGAGCTTCCTCCCTGGTCATCGACGCTGATGAATTATTTCAGAGAATCAGATCAATCTCACAGCCGAACATGGGAGCTGTATTCTGACAGTCTGGCAAAAACCAGACGACAGAAGACGGGAATGGAGGGTAAGTGAAAAAAGACTGACTGCTGTATAAATATTTAAACAAGCAAAAGGGCAGATTGGCCTGTAGAATTAATTGCCCTGCTCAGTGTAAATATGAACATTAGGGGCAGCTGACAATGAGCAGAGGCACCATGCTGGAGTCTATGCAGTATTAATGACTGACGGCAAAAGGCTCCTCACCTCTTACATTATAATATGCCCACTGGACTACAGATGCAAGCAGGGATACTGCTGCTGTAAGAGGGAATGCTGTTTGAATTCATAGTATTCTTAGAGTCTCAGCATTTTTATAGGTTTGTCTTTACCACAACGTTTCTAAATATACTAGGGGGATAAAGCGACACAAAACTTGTACATTACAAAGCTCTATTAATAAGATATGCAATATCATAAGTTAGGAAATAGAAGATTTACAATATATTTGTAAATATATTGATAATAAAAACTCGGTCCCCTTAAATTCAATCAAGGTGCATATTAGTCCCCTAAATACGCCTGATTTTTCTATCAAGATCCATGAATTATTCCCTGGTTAAATCAGTGAAAATATAAAAAAATGAAATGATCCACACAAACCTTTAATTGGCTCTTCCCTGAGACCTTTACTGCATCCTTCCACCAAGTGTCATGGTAATCTGTCCAATTTGTTTGTTATTCTGTTAACTAGCAAACAAACAAACAAACAACGAAAACACCAGAATGTCACTCGGTAGAGCGCTTACCTCCGCCATGGCACAACAGTCCACTTACATTAAGTTTCTCACTTTAACATTGTTGGCTACAGGTTTTTAGCTTTATTTGCTACCATAGAGTGTCTGAAAAAAGCCTAAATCCCTCTGAAACACATTCAAATCCACTAGATCCATTTGGATCTAGTGGATTTATACCAGCACCGTAATTATGTCTGAATGTTTTCATCTATTAAGAGAAAAGAAAGTCCAAAAAAGGTCTGGATCCGCACCAAAATTTAATTGGTTCCGTCCTGACCCATAGTTTCATAATTTCCTCATACAACAATACTGTTAAATGGGCCAGAATGGGTTGAGAAACCCTGTTGTACAGCACGGTGACGGAAATAGTCAGATATAAAAGACGCCTAAAGCTTGAAGCCGTAGGTGCAGCATGACATAAGTCCAACAATCAACTCTTTAAAAAGCATTTCCTGCTCATTGTTGAACTTGTGGAGAGTCACACATAATTGCCTCTCTTTAAAGATTCTTTATATAACTGCAATGATGGAGGTGGCACAGTGAGATGAGCTGCTGGAGAATGGGAGTGGGTTGAGGAGCTGTTACAGTCGCAGGAAAAGGGAAGAAAAAGTCATTTCTGGACATAATGGCTTTTGATGATTGAAGGGAAGGGAAAAAAAAGGAGCGGACGATAACAAGGTAAGCAAACATGGACAGTTCATGTGACAAGGACACACAGAAGCCAATATTTCCCTCGGTGTGCGTTTCTTTACCTACAGTATGAAGCACACACATGTACCCTCCCACGCATCACACACTTGTCAGCGCACTCACACCCTCCTCACTCGTGCCCACACATACACATACACCACTATTTCGCGGTTGGTTATAAAAACGCTCCACACATGCACACACATACACTCACACACACACACACACACACACACACACACACACACACACACACACACACACACACACACACACACACACACACACACACACACACCTACCTCGTGCCCCTGTGGCTCAGCTGGCATCACTCATGCTCTGTGAGCTGTTACAAAACAAAAGGTCTTCATCCCTCCACTGCCAAACATTACTCACCGCTCTCACAGAGAGGATGCTGTGTGTTACATGTGTGGGCCGCTCTGTTCAATATTTCTGGCGATAGGAAGAACATGCGGGCCATTTTGTGTCCCGAGCAGAACTGCTGAGGACACATCAAGTGACAGTGAATACATCATTTATAAAAACCCTCTTTAATGAGTCTCTTTTTTGTCATCGGATGAAGATGAAAGCCAAGCTGTTCATTTTTGTGTTACATTGTGTTGCTCAGGTGTAGCAATGGCAAAGTCGCCTCACAGCAAGAAGGTTAAATCCAGGTTTGGCCGGGGTCTTTCTGTTTGGAGTTTACATGTTTTTCCCGTGTTTGCGTAGGTTTTCTCCGGGTACTCCAGCTTCATCCCACAGACCAAAGACATGCAGATTGGGGTTTAAGTAAGTCGAGACTCTTAGTCTGTGGGTTTGAATGTGAGAGGGAATGGTTCTTTGTTTCTGTATGTAGGCTCATTGATGCACTGGCCTACCCCGCCCATTGTCAGGACAGTTATTCTCCAGCTTATATCTGTGCTGTGCTGATATCCACTGTGTCAAATAAAGGTAATTTTAAATGAACTAAACTTTAAAGGCATAATTCAACCATTGCTATAAATCTCACTAGCTTTCAAATGTAACAGAGTACATTTACCTCGCTAATGTATTTAAGTATATTCTTATGTATCTGTACTTTACTTCAGTACATTTATTATTATTATTCAGTACTTTTCACTTTTACTCCACTACATATATCGGCAATATCTGAACTTTCTATTCCTGAAATTTTCCAATACATAGCTTTACATTTTTTTAAATATATTTTTATTTACATTTAAGTAGATTTAAAATGAAGTGCTTACTGACTGATTGAAACGTGTGAAAGAGAAAGGACACATTCCATAATGAGATGACGTGAGTCACGACCCGGTATTGTGCCTGCCCAACACACACACACACACACGCACACGCACACGCACGCGCACGCGCACACACGCACATGCACACTTGTCGGTATGTCCTTTGTAGACGTGTTAGCTGGTTTCTTATCTGCTAACAAGCTGTCAGGGGCTTGATGTGTTGTCTTTGTTACGCCGGTTTAGTTTTGATTAATATATATATATATATATAACGTCAGGAGAACACTTTGTTCTTTTACTGTTGTTTTTCCTACCACAGATTGTTTATGGTGTTGTGAGGAGGAGGAAGAGTAGGAGGAGGATGAAGAGAAGGAGGACGAGGTGGAAGACGAGCCAGTCTCTGGGAGGAGAATGATGTAATTTACCCCCAGTTAAGCATGTGCTTTATAAAGCCCTGGAGAGTAGAGGATAAGGACCTAAAGGGTGGGGGGTTCAAAGACCATGGATTGACAAATCAGATTTAAGTCATATACTGAAAATACCACAGGTAAATTATTAACCTACCTAACAAATAAGAATAGTAACAAGGTTCTGTTCTGTGACCTATCATTACAGACTTCTAGCCAAGGTGAAGTCCTTTAACTCTACCGAAGACTAAGTTCATTCTTTTATTATCTCTTGTTAGATTTTTATAATTCTCTCCATGCTGGTGTGTAGAGCAGTCGTTTCCTCATCAGCTGCAGTTAATACAAAATGCAGCAGCAAAAACAAAGCGTGATCACAATAGACCAATACTGGCTCCTCTTTACTGACGTCCTGTCAAATTCAGGTTTTCATGATTGTGGCAATTGACGATGCCCCCAGGGTCTCCCAAACACAGCCAGAGACAAACAAGTTGCTTTTCAGCATCTTTTATTCTTCATCACACAAGTGGGAAAACATAAATTCAACTAAACATAAATTGTCCGACACGTAATCTTTTCAGGTTTCTCATCTCGGCTCAGCTCAGCTCAGCTCAGCTCTGTCCTCTCCAGTCCTCTGTGTGTGCACCTGTCTTCCTCCTCTTCGGCAGCTCTGCTGCTGCCTTTTGAATATGAGGAGTAATCATCTAACAGCCCTCTGCTGCACTGATTAATCCTAGTACATTCCCACAATGATTCTAAGATTTTATTGCTGATTTTTAAAGATTTTTAATGACCCGACAACAGTTTATTTTGCTGAACCTTTGTACACCATCCCAAGCAATGAGGTCGACTAACCTGGTGCTTCTGGATGTCACCAGATCTTTTCATATCAGAACCACCATTGAACCAACATTTAAACCATCACTTAGGAACCACTTCTTCTCACTGGCTTTTCAACTTGGGCTGAGATTGAGACCTTGACTTCACCTGCTATTGTGCAATATTATACATTCTCAAGTATTTATTTAGTTTAATATCTTGTATTTAATTTTATTTGTATTAAGTCTCTGTTATTTATCTTTTTTTATTTTCATGTTTTAAGCCTGTTCTGAACTTTTGTCCACTTTAGTTGTTTTAAATTTGCTATATCAATACATTTTTAGTTTAACTTTGAATACATACTCTTTTATATCCATTAATGAGACTGCACATGATCTGTTTCTGTGGTACACAGATTATTTTCATTATTTGTGTGGGATTTTTTTGTGCTTCAATTATCCTCAAAACATCGATGGGGACGGGGAATTCTCATGACGGAGACACAAATGAACATGGAGGAGAGTGACAGAGAACATCTAGTTTTAGTCATTTTATTTAATCCAAACAGGATAATTACTCCAACCAGTCAAAATAGTCCCACTCCCTAACCGCCTTGTAACACCCTTAACCTCTTTGACCACTTGTGCAAAAATCATTAATTGATTAATATCAAACACTTTTGAGAGAATCTGTGGATGACGACGTGAGAGGTTTTTGCTTCCGAGACATTACATTGTAAAGAATCATCAAAGATGGAGGGAGCTATCAGGTTATCTGCAAAGACGTGGTCCCAATTTACACAGTGAATAAAAGGACAACAATCATAAAATGGACTGATATGTGTGGTTATAGTTTTGGTTATATTGCACAGCCCTGTCAAACAGTATGATTGAAAAATTGGGAAATGCCACTTTGTCTTACAACAGTAAAACATGAATGATGAGAGAATATTTGCGGGCAATTCAAGAGGAAATGCATGCTATAGTAAATATTAACAGATTATCAAGAGCAACTGTTATACAACATGACCTCTTTTTTTCTGAATGCTGTCTAGACCTGCGGTTTGTGCCAACATTTTTCAGAAATAAATACAACAAATGAAGTCTCTCTCCAAGTGTGTGTGTGTGTGTGTGTGTGTGTGTGTGTGTGTGTGCGCGCCTTGTTCAGCAGCCTCATTTATCTTTCACTCAGCTGTTACTCACACAGCAAATAAACCTCCCCACTCCCCTTTCAGTCTTTCTTGGCTCATTTTCATTGCTCTTTTCTTGAATGTTTTATTCTCTTTTACTTCCTCCACGCACCCCTCTGCTCTGATTGAATCACCTTTTGTCCTTTTCACTGACTGAAAGGGGAGCTTCTCCAGGAAGATGTCTTTGCTCCTCGTGTGATGAGGCACTCCATCAGGGTACCACAGTATTTTCCGGTTTAATGAAAAATTTTGTAACAGATCCAGATAAACAGCCGGAAGGAGGAATTTTACTTCACTCTCTTTAACATGGCGATGTAGGGTGTAGATAGGTATGTGGTTCCTGAGAGCCCTTCTAATTGGGCAAAGAAATTGACATGACTCTGTATTGTGTCTTGTTTGCTCCAGTGATAAGTTATTGTAATGAAAAGTTCCAGCACTGGTACTGCCGTAGTGTTTTGATGAGTGCTGAGAAATGAAAACCACTAGCTTTCTATGGTGTAACAACCATTTTATAAAAAAATTTAGTTTTGGACATTTGTTTTTTAAATAATGGATAATCCATATAAACTTGACTTCACTTGAATAATGATTTGAGCTTATTTTGAGCAGATTTAGATAATTAGTTAGAAAAAGTTGTTTGCAATTTATCTTTGCTGTATATTTTAAATTGTGACAAAAAGTATTTTGTTAATTGTACACAGTGATATTTGTTTTCTTAAAGTGTGACCTGCTACAGCAGAAGATGGTGAGTGATGGTGCTCAGGAGGATACTCTGGTTGTGTCAGCAGCGATGGCCTGAAGAGGGATTTGTAGGCTGACTAACAGAAGGTGCTAGCAGCCCTCAATATGTCATTGTCTCTTGTTTGGCTAATTGCAGCATGGTGTCGGTGTCAGCCCTCCAGCAAGCCAACACACCAAAGACACACACACACACACACACACACACACACACACACACACACACACACACACACACACACACACACACACACACACACACACACACACACATTTGTGCACATTTGCAGACTACATCCACATAAACACATGCATCACACTGATGATGATGATGATGATGATGATGATGATGATTACAACCATTTGGACTGAATCAAACATGATCAAATATTAATTTGTGTTGGCTAAGATTTGTATTCTTCTATAGAGGTTGCATGACTTTAGAGTCAGTAAACGCTGTATCATCGGCTGCATTGTGCGTACAAGCTTCAACACAACAATCGAACAATTATGTTTACGGTTTGGATTCAATTTAATGCAAAGGTTACTCAGAGATCTTGTTATATCCGCAGCATCTTAACTGAGACATTTTTTATTGAAATGGCTTTTCAGTATTTCAGTGCAAAAGTGTTTTTTTTTTGTTGAGTTTTGCTTTTTTCATTCTTATTAAATTCTGAGTCAATCAAGGTGACCAAACGCTCCAGTGTAGCAGCCTCTTCAGATCTGTTCATAATCACAGTTCATATAATTACAAACTGTCAGTGTGTTCCTGGGTGCCAGGCTATAAGGAATTATGGACAGAGGGACACCTTTTTTTCTAAATTGGGCACCTCATTCACATCCACTTCACCACACAACCACCCACCTTTAGCTCTATGGCTACATCTACACTACCATGTTTTACATTTCTGTCTGTCATCCACACCACTCCAGAGGTTTTGGTGAGTGCAAAGCGTTGCTAACATGACCTGTCACTAACAGTTCCACCTCAATGTCTGTCCAAGAAAGCAAATCCCTCGTCTTACTCTTCACCATTTCTGTTTCTCATCTGTAGTATTTTTTTGGAACATAACAACTGACTGCAGAGTAGACAGCTTCCCAGCATGCACTTGCCCAGCACATGAACGGTCATGTGATATACATTCTCAGACATGTTAATATGAGCAAAGATTATTTCTGAAACTCATCTAAAAATACTAAAGCTATTAACTTTTTCTGATGAAGTTCATACAAAGTGTTCATATGGAGGCAGCCAAACAACCAATATGGTCCATTTCAAGCAATCTCTTGGCATTAGTCAGTTGTATAGAGTACATAGTAAATCGTCCTACATACCTAAATTAGGGTCAATCATAGACCTTGTATGACTTTTGCGTGAGCCCCACCTGGGCTTTGGGCCGGGGTCATCTGAAGCCTTTGACCCCCCTGGAGGTGGAGCTGGCTGTGGCAGGCAGTCGGATGTTAAAGATGAGTCTTTTTATTTTCTGTTATTACCTGTTGTCTGACCGCTGTACAGTATACAATCTACTTCTCCTGAAGTCAGACCTGTCTCTGGGCTCACGGGGGAAATTACATCTATTTATTTATTAGCCTATCTTGTTTTATTGTGTTAGTCTTTGAATTGGAACATTTATTTTTCCATAGTGGAGGTTAATGAGCTGCCTGGAACTGTGACTGTGTCCACAAAGGACCCAATTAAATTAAACATGAGGACTATAATTCTTCTCAGCCCTCGCCTGTGTGTTTTGTGATTCTGCCTCCTCCAGAATGGTGGGACGTACAGAGGGGAATCATCTGATTCATTTTCTGTTGCCATTTAAAAGTTCAGTGTGTAAGATTTAGGTGAAAGGGATCTATCGGCAGAAATTTTATATAAAATAATCCTAGTGATGATTTAATTTGCATGTAATCATCTTAATTGTATGAACTGTTGTTTTCTTTACCCTCAAATGAGCAACTTTATAATAAAAACTTTATATTTACATCAGGAGCAGGTCCTCTTTACAGAGGCCGCCATGTTTTTTAAAGTAGCCAAAACTGGACAAACTAAAGACCTTTTGAGTTTTTATGACAACTGAAGGCTGCCACAGGTTCTCTTTTATGTTTGGAAGGGGAGGGGACGGTGAGGGGTATTCAACTGCAACATGCAACTTCACCACTAGATGGCAATAGATTCTAAACACTGAACCTTTAATTGTGGGTAAAGTATGTCAGAGCAGACTTTTGTTTGTATGTGGAGGGAAATTAGATTAATTCTTCTTCAATCGGAAACCGAAGACACATTTTATTATATCACAACTTAGGGACTGCACACAAGTTATTAGGGGGTTGGGGTGTGTATACCAACAGTCCTGTCTACCAAAAGTCATTTCATCTTTCACTTTCCTCTGCATCATGATAATAAGTTTTAAAACTGTGTTATTTAACATTTTATAATAATTCAGCTTCAGCCTTTTGTTATATTTACCATGAAGTTAGAGATTGTCAATTCTAATTTGTGCATTGGTGGCTGAAATTGCTTACCAATAAATATATAAAGCTTTAAATAAGACATAGACACCTTCGAGTTTGCTATGCTTTGCCTTTTGTGATTGATGGCTGAACAAATTATATCAAACTAGTACAATATTTTGAGATATTCAGGGGGAGTATGTTGCAGATTTTTTTGCATTGATTATGCTTTCAAAGACATTATATTTTCAAAAAATGGAAACATTGGATCAAATCACCCCTGCCAATCCTTGTGCAGTTGCTTCACTCAGCAGTTCTGTTCTTTGTGGACTTCTGTTCATCTTCTGTTTAATATTCATTATTATCACTATTTCATTTTCACAATTGTATTATTTTCATTTCAGACATCCTCAGCGTTCTCATCTGTATTTCTATTGTTATTTTGCAGCATATGCACTTGTACATTAGTCAAAATCAGGCCTGGTTGGAAATGTATCACAGGGTGATATTTATCACAGTGAGACCATATGAGTAACCAGAACAATCACAACTTTGGTTCATAATGAATTCTAAAGGGGATTTAGTTTTGTGGTGGGAGGCCAGACTTTATCCTGCATGGCTTTTACTTACCAAGGGCATTCAAGCTTAACACCCACACACATATCAGTCCACTACAGTGGAGAAGGAGAAGCCGCTGGGTTTCATACCGCAGTGCTGAGAGACACACAGAAAGGGAGGGAGGCAGAGGGAGAAAGAGAGGTGTGGTTGCAGACAAGTATTTTTCTTTTTTTTTTTGTTAATACACCTTTTTTTCGCTGGCTGTGTGTGCCCAAAACACTGCCCTCTGCAACCCCTGTTTTCTCAGTGATTTCTGGAAACGTACATTTTCTCCCTGTTAGCCGCCACTCCGCCTGCAGTCGAAACAGTACATTAGAGGAGAGCGTGTCTTTAGGTTGCCATAGCAACAGGGTGAGTCATTCTGCTGCAGTCAGTTTAGTCACACTCGCACTGAGTATTTCCCTCTCTCCCATTTTTCCACTGTCCCTCTACCTATACAAACACACACACACATAGTTGTGTCTCTATGACTTTTGAGTGACACTTCATTGACTAGCATTTATATCCTGGAGACTTACTCAAACCTAAAAATGTCTTCACCTCAACATTTAATGATTCACATTACGGGGACTTCCTTTATGTCCCCATAAGGAAGACAAGTCCCCATAATGTGACTAACAGATGGAGGTCCCCACAATGTCACTAATAACTACACAACTCTCACACAGACACACACACACAGTTCTATCTCCAAGTTATTCCCAATTCTTCTTAAACTCAACATAAAGAGGGTGTGTGTGTGTGGGGTGTGTGTGTGTGTGTGTGTATGCCCATGTCTATCTATAGTTATGAGGGCCAATTTTGGTTCAATACCATCATTGTTAGGGCATTTTGGCTGGTCCTCACAATTTCAATGGCTCGTTTGAGGGTCAAGACTCAGTTTAAGGGTTAAGGTTAGAAGTAGGTTTAGGCATTTAGTTGTAATGGTTAAGGTTAGGGTAAGGGGATATGAAATGGATTATGTCAATGAGTGTCCTCACAACTATAGAGAGATGTGCATGTGTGTCTGTGTGTGTGTGTGTGTGTGTGTGTGTGTGTGTGTGTGTGTGTGTGTGTGTGTGTGTGTGTGTGTGTGTGTGTGTGTGTGTGTGTGTGTGTGTGTGTGTGTGTGTGAACAGAGCAGGCTGATAATAAGGGCAAGTGGAATGTCGCTGCTCTTGCTTTGATTACTTATTTATGGATCAGGCTAATCAGTAAACCCACAGCTGAGAGGCACACTGTGAAGGAGGTGGGTGATTTCAGAGGAGATGAGGGAGGAAAAAAGAGGAAGGGGGCACATCACAGTAATTTTCTTCCTAAGACACTTGTTATCGCTGATTAAATGAGCACAATTTGCAGAAACTTTTTCGCTGCGATTGCCATTGTAGGAAGTTGTTTTCTGTTTTCTGTATAAGAAATAAGACTTTACAGCTTTGTATTCCAACAATCACATGCCTCATTGTCTACTAATACATAACTGTCTTAAAATTTAAAAAATGTTGACACCTTCCATCAGGATTCATTCAGACTACTACTCTCTGTGTCCGGATCTTTGTCTACAAGAGTGTTTTGGCTCTGTATCAGATGTAATCCTTGTTTATACTAGATCGCCTGAAAACACATATCACATGGGCAGGCCGGTGTAAACAGAAAGCATTCGATTGTTAGTTGCAGAAATAGATGAGCTACAAACAGGAAGTGGTAATTCCGTAAACTAAGGACAGGGATTTCTTAGCTTGGTCCGACGATTAGGTAGTAGTTGTAGTTGATTATCCAGGTTGTGTTCTACACTGGTAGCCGAGGCTAATGACGTTTTTTTTTACTTCCAGAAGGGGGTCATGTGTTAGGACCCTGACGAATCAGAGGGCTACATCATGACTGAAGACCCAATTAGCAAACAGCTGTTTTTACCCATTCAGACTAAATCACTGCCCCAGAGTTTTCAAACTAAAATGGGGCCAGCAGCGTTTCCAAACTTCTCAGTATTTGCAGCTCAAAACGCTGGAGTAGTGTGGATGTCAGGCGTAATCGTAACAGAGTTGTGGAAATGAAAGGAAAACATAGCAGTGTGGATGTAGCCTCACTGTAGTTCACTGTAATTATCCATAACTGAATGGATATGCTGTTATACTGTCCAAAAGTGAAGCCAAAGCATCTTGATTGCCCCCTGGAGGCTGACTGTAGTATAGATATTTAACCAGGTCATGGACCAAACTAAAACGTAAACGTAAAATACATTTTTCCGTATGTATTAGCGGGACCCTGATACCACGGCTCCATTCCCACGGTCTGTGGCACAAACAATGTCATCGGTGCAAGATAGTGCCATTCATATCTGGAATATTTTGGCTTCATATCTGGATAGTGGGAGGTGATGACAAGTGGTATAAAAATAAGAAAAAAGTTAATTTCAAGTTGTTTAATTTATTCAGCAACTCTCTCCTTCACTTCGGCCTGCATGACCTGGACAAGCATTGATATTTTCATAAGGGGAATCATTTGAGTCATAACCCTTCAGTCACATCCCTGTGGTAAAGCTGTGTTGATTTTTCAAATTTCATGTGCTAAGATGTAGTGAGTCACTCTTTGATTTACATCAGCGTCACCTATGTCTCTCCCCAGGTTCTCTCGAGGATGATTGGGATGAGCGTGATCACTGGGGTTGGGCACTCAGGAGTCTGTGTGTCACAGGTTAATAAGGTGGAGAATATCTCCGTTCTGAGGATCATAGAAATCGGAGTTTGCACTGTCAGCTGTAAGCAAACTCACAACACACAGGACAGATGACAAAATAATTCGCAATTCATATGGAGGCATTCTGTTTTATACCATTACGTTCACATGTATCATCGTTTGCATTAAACACACAGATAAAAATCACACTTTGAGTATCTAAAAGCCTGGACAGGATCTTTCACCAAGCTTTAATGAAACATCACCATACCGTTAAAGGCGATTTACAGGCTGCTGGGTGAATAAATGGTAACTCTGGTGTATGGAATAATGCCGGCATGTACATGGGTGTGCGTTTTCTCTTCCTTTGACTCATCATGAAGTGTGGCTACTGTAACATAACCCCCCAAAAGCTTCAGTCTGCATCCAATAACAAAGCTAAGCAGTGGAGAGTTCTCCATCCCCAGAGAGGGGGGAGCGGGTGGTGGTGGTGTTGGCGGTGGAGGCGTGCACACAATGAAGCGCTAGATGACGCAGCTGAGAAAAGAAGGGGGCGGAGGAGTAATGGACAGAGCAAGGAGAGGAGGAAGAGGAGGAGGTGGAGAGAGGGGTGCGTAGGCAGACATGCGTGGGCAGGAGATGCTGCATAATAAGATTTCTAGGGTTTTCTCCTGCTCTCTTTTTTCCCTTCACTTTTTTTTTAGCTCTTTTTAATTTCTACATTATACCGCCCATTTCATTTCTGTCACCCCTATATGTGTCTGCCTCGCTCTGTTGCTTTTCTCATCTTATTGTTTGTCTCTCTGTCTTAATTTGCACTCTCTTCTCTATTTTCCCTCCCCTTCTCTATGACTCATTCAGCCGAACACTTTAAAGCACTTTCAGAGACTCTCCCCTCTTTCCATTTGTTTGACAAAAGACTGAAAAATCATCTCATCTCTTTGAATATCTGCAACCAGAAGTGACTAATAGAGGAGTGTTATTGTCATTGACGTTTAAATGAACTAGAACTGCCTTTTGTATTCTGCGCAAAGCAAGTAGACAAAAACAAAAAATATAAAAATAATTTGTCTGCCTGTTATTTTACTGTGAAATTCAAAAAACACAGTCAGTGAGGCTCATTTTTAGCTCTGTCTAATACACAGCTGTGGTCTGCTGAGTCAACACTATTTCACACTTATTATCTTTTACCCTCAAATTTATTATAAGTGAGAAGCAGAATAGGCATCAAGTCGTGAGCAGCAAGGAACCCAGTGAGTCATCGGCATCTCTCGCACGTTCGAACGGCACCGTGGGCTGTTCTTTTAGAAGGCAATCTGCTTAGAGAGAGAGAGAGAGAGGCGGGGGAGGAGGGGAATGCGTGGGTGGAAGCGGGAACAGAGGAACAGGTGGTGATGGTAGTGAAAGGGAGGGAAGGGGTTTTCCTCTCAGAAACATCCCTGAATGCTGAGCGCTGCCCCGACAGTCGTCTTATGTTATGGCGGCAAAGCAGGAGGAGGAGGCGGAGGAGAGGTGCAGGGGGACTGCAGAGGCAAATATGTGTTCATTCATGTGTCTGAGGTATTAGTGTGTGCATGTGTGAAAGCAAGGTACAAAAACAGGGAACACCATTGCAACCACCGTTTGTGGTTGTATGAGTAACAGTGAAGTTGTGAATTGAGCCGCCTGAGTAATTGGTGTTTACGGAGAGGAGCGGAAAAAAAATTGCCAAGCTGCAGCAAACTCTGATTGCTGAATAATTTCATATATAATTCTGTGGTGGTCTGTCTGCAACACTACCCCCAGTGGCAGAAAAACAACATCAGGTTTTTGTCTCAAAATGAAATTCAGAAATGTTACAAAGCAGGAATACGGGATTAGAAGTGGTGCTCACTATAGCAGTTTGTTTTGGCCCAGATAGGGCCAACACCAAATACTATCATCTGGGCGACATATCGCGTGGAATGATGGCACTAGGGCGGTCCGCTCCTGTTTGCCAGATCTGGGCCACAAGTCAGCCATAGAAATACTGCATGTCAAACAAAGGTGCCAAAGGTGGCACAAATCAGTTTTGTGCTATTTGGGCCACAATCACCATCTACCACATGGTCCAGATCCAGATTACACCTCGCCTTGAGCACCGAATGTTTGCCAAAGTAAGACAAAAATAATTGTTTGTGTTTTTAGAAGAAGGACCTCTACTTTCTCTTGTACAATGACTATTAAATGCGTTATATTCCTAAGTTCTATTCTATTTTTTCTATTACAAGAGAGAACCTTTGACAGAGTGAAAAAAATGGCAGCATTCACAAATCTACAACTCAACAACACATAAGTTACCGACCAATGCTCTTCCAATGTCATTGTCCCATTATCTCAGCTGCAATAACACTGCTGTTATCACAGACATATCTGAACTTGCCACAATACCTACTCTCGGCCATGGAGCTATTTGCTTTTTTTCAGCCGTGCTTTCGACCCACGACTGTCTTGGGCTTCTGGGAAATCATTTTTATTAGTAGAAAAATCCAATAAACCACAAGCAGCCATACATCACACAGGGATCAATGTGAATACGTAGAGTAAAAAGAAAAAAATGTAAACTACATTTTGACACGAAGAAGGACAAACACAGATTCAAGACTTTTTGGGCCCAAAAGATTATATAAGATCTAAACAGTATTGAACCTAAATGTTGCAAATTCCAAGACATATCTGGATTCAATAACATAATCATAAAAATAAGTGACAAAGTGCTTCATGTCTATTGTCTGCAAAATGCAAATGTTGCCTTCATCGTAATGTAATGACTGATATGATGTGCAGAGGTTTTTTAATTCACTTCTAGTATATGGCTGAGACCTGAGCACAGATGATGTACGTACACAGCCTCAAAGGATGTTTCTCTGGGTTTGTCACAGACAATGACGTAGGTTCACATACTGAAGGAAACCCCCTCTGCAATCCCCCCAACTCGCTGACTGCTGAGGTGTCTGCCTCAGTGATTGGCTGACAGATGATAACTAGTGATGGCGGTGGGGCTCAGGATGATGTAAAAGGGTGAAACGCAGCAGAGAGAGGCTGTGTCAAACCGTGGCGGTTTGCTTCTCTTTCAGAAAAAAACCTCAGTGTCAGTTTTCCCAAACCCCCCCACACACCGTACAGTGAGTAAATGCAGCTCTCTGTTCACTCTGCAGTTCATCAGCAGCATCAAGTGCCAAAGTGACAGGCTGACAGTTATTATTGAGCTCACTTGCTGTTGTGAAAATTGTGTTTTCCATGTTTTATTGGCGTGAAATGATACAGCTTGAGGCAGGGAAACAAGCAGTGCAACTCTCGAATCTGTTGATGGTCTCAGTTTGTCTCATCACTTTTATTTTATTTTTACCTGATGTTAAGGAATAGTTGGTCATAATTTATTGACTATTCTAATTTCTTTATTAATATATATCTAGCACCTTATTTTTGGACAGAAGAATATGAGAATAATGCACTTCCATGTTCAGCAGCTCTGTCACATTTTCACTTGCATGTGTTACTTTTTCTTCTGCAGCAGCGCAGCAGCAGCAGCAGCAGCAGCAGCAGCAGCAGCAGCAGCAGCAGTCCCTGCTCTCCTCCCTGCTGTCTCTTCCATTTCATCCACAGGCTCACTGCAGTTTGCAGTCTTTGATGTATCGTTTTGATTGGTGGGTTAGCTTTATCGCACACTTAGATTAGGCGATCTATTGCTTCCACTGTTTCCATACAGTAAGGCTTTGCATAATCTGGATCAACCTTTCTCCACCATATCCCGTCCATATGGTTGTGTTTTAGACTTATTCACAGCTGTGCCTTCAGGCAGGTCTTCTTGCATTAGCCATTCCACCCTTTATTAGGTGTTACATCTTGTGAAAGAATTTATGTCAAAGTTAATTTCTTTTTGGGAAATGCTCAATATATGTGTGGGGTAATTTACAAAGAACATAGTTTGTTTCCCAGAGAGCACTTAGCCAGTGTTGTTCTGTGGATGGCAACACTATGTTTACATAGATAGCAAGATTCCTAATCCCTTGTTCTGAATAAAACAGTATTATTATTTAGATTATGGTGTTTACATGTGTTGCTGATTATTCCATTCATATTCCTGTACATGTTACACAGCATAGACTGATTATCATGTCAAATTGTTGTTAACTGCAATGTCGATGTTGCAAAAGGCTACGAAAACTCCAATAGGACATTATATTGTGATTAAGACATATACAAGTCTACATTGCGTGATTAAGGTCAGAATACTCCACATCTTAATGCAATTATTGCTTATTCTGAGTATGAAAATGCTTTTTACAGGGCAGTGTCTTATTCAGACTATTGTCTTAATCTGGTTAATATCAGAATATTGCTAAAACTGTTGTTTTATTGACCCTAGAATGGGCCCTTTATATTGGGGGTCCTCTCTATGGAGGACGCCATGTTTCTTGTAGTAGCCCAGACTGGACAAACTAAACACCCTTTGAGTATTTATGAAAACTGAAGGCTACCACAGGTTCTCTTTCATGATTGGGATGGGAGGATGAAGTGTGGGTTATTCAGCTGCAACATGCAACTCCACCACTTTATGTCACTAAATTCTTCAGATTGCAACTTTAAGACTTTTGCATATGTACGTCCTGTTGTCAGCACCTTAGTGGGGTAGGTCTACCTATACATGATATTGATTGATTTGTAGAGGGGCGTGTGTCTGATGTCAGCGTGTTGTCTCTATGGTGTATCAACTTCCTACAATTTGTCCTAAAATGATCCAAAAATATGTTTTTTCAATGCAAATTATCCATCATTTGGACCAAGACAGCCTCTTTTGTTCAGACCAAATTTTGGTCTATTGAACTGGACTGTTAATCCGAGGCACCGTTCCCACCCGTTATTTTGGTTGAGACTAAACTGAAAAGTCTAAAGGTACAGACCAAACAAGGTAGTTGTGAAAGCACCCTTGGTTTATCCTAAACTATGCTTCATCACCAAACAGTCATCAATTGATGTCTTCTGTAGTAAAGGGCACAAGGATTTAGCAGGATTTGGCTTTTCTCTCCAATTAATTTGGAGGATGTGATAAGGAGAGGCAAGAAATCAATATGAGCCTGAGCAATAAAGAAAAATGAAATTGGATTCACGAGAGAGAAACCTACCTGCGCCCTTTTCCCACGCCTTGAACAACCATTCCCTCGGAATAAGGCAAGTTAGAATCATTATGTTTGTTTAAGTTCATTCATTTATTCACAGATTGAAAAACAACCCTAAAAGAACACCTTTTTATGACTTGGTCCCTCAAGGCTCAATAGATTTGGATCAACAAAAGCGAAGTGGTTAAGAAAGCCCGCCTTTTTTTTTTCTTTGAGAAATGAAGCATTTTACTAACAAGCAAGGAATACAGAAATATTTCTACCTTTAAAGAGATAAATCTCACAAAATCTTTTCTAGCATGACTCTTCAAAGTGGACTCCATAAAATACAAAACCTCTAGTCATACCAATGTTTCCAACTCTGCTTTAAAACAAATGGCCGTCAACTATGGACATAATGTTTTGTATAGTGAGTCCGAAAAAACATTTTTAACAAAGATTTTTACTAAAATGTCGACTCTCATGCAGACCTACACACAGCTATGCATCAAAGCATTCGACAGGCTACTGGTTAGTACACAAACACCATTTACCACAGTGTCTCCAGTTACACAGTATCTGCCTACGTCTAATGAAGGACATCGATTTAGTCTATAGGTCCTGTGACGTTGTGCTTTTATACACATCAAAGTCGAATCTTTGTACACGTGTACCGATGGATAATCGACCTTCATGGCCATTTTCTTTGACTTGTTGGGGTTGCTGTACGGTCGTCACATCCCACTGACTCAGCTCTGACTCATTTTGACTTATGATCTATAGGAAACACAGCTGTCTTCCTCTTTTCCCAGAACTGTCACATTTCGCTGAGTGATCATTATCAACAAGGAAGCATGAGGTCTGTCGTAACAGAGAGGGGGATTACTGATATTTTATTTCTTTCCTGCTGACTAGTGCCAATATAAAAAGGATGCAAATGCACAAAATTGTTCATTGTGTGTTTGAGCTGGCTACGTTAAGAGAGGACAGAGCAAAAAACCCTATCCTCTTTCTGCCTTATTTGTGTTCACCTCTTTTCATCTCTGTCATTGTTCCCCTAATGAGGAAAGCAGCTTCTGCCCTAGAGTCCACTTAGCCACAAGAGGAGACTCCTGCAACACAGCAGAGAAAGATGCAATCTGTGCAGGCTGGAGGGGCATCATCACGGCACCATAACAAAGAGAGGAGGATAATGTTTTCTCTTCCATTTGTATTAACTCCTTTCAGTTTGCTGCATGGTAACAGCCTCAAAGATCAAGGGAGGTTGGGAAGGGGGCTTCCCTTCTCTTGTTATGATTAATATTCAACACCATCTTCTGCAGTGGCTCCCTGCTCTGAACAAGGGAGAGAGGGAAAAGCCCAACAGCCCCTCTGAGAATAGGATTTCATGACCAAAACTGGGTTACAGTCAACCTACTGCTGCTGCTGCTGCGGATGTTCTTCCCCCCCACTGAACATCAATCTGCTGATGTGGTTTTATTTGAATGCAGTAGTACCGGTTTGTTTTTAATCGCACAAGGAAGCAAGATAAGAGGGAAAAAAATTATTATTTAACTACAAATAATGTCTTTGTTCAGTTTGATTTTATAAGCTGGCAGGAAGTAAAGTCCTTGCCCCCCCCCCAAGGGAGGCATCTACTGCTCTCTCAACTTTCTCAGGAATGGAAGAGGAAGAGAAGAGAAGGAAAAGACAAGAATGTCAGATGTGGACAAACAAGGCCTGTTCTGGGAGCCACATGCACAAGAAAGCATGCCTTTCTTATAAATTCAATAAACACCAAAGGTTTGTGAGGGCAGCCATCCTGTCTAATAGATTTGATTTAACTGCCCACCCCAAGGCTGGAGACTGAGCTTATTCTAGTGTCTAGTGACGCCTGGAGCTACTCTTAAGAGTAAGAGTACTATACTCGTAGATTATTGTCATATCTGTTACTGATAATTAGTCATCATACAAGAGCACTAGTGCCTGTTCTTCCTGTTTTCAAAGAAATTTGTCAAACCTGCCCCACTGTCAGTTTTCATTATTGTTCAAGCAATGCAGACGTACAAAAATATAGTACAACTCATGAACTCATAAAACAAATAAAAAACAAACAAGACCTTTGTCACTGCTGAGAAGCAGTTTCAGTTAAAAACAACAAACATCATGACCGGTCTCACACTCAGTGAGGAGAATCAAAAGATAGCTTCCATTTCAAAATAAGTAATACTGGGAGAAAACTCTCTGGCCTTTATTCTTGTCCAGCAATCTAAACCAGTGGTTCCTAACTTTTTGGGCTTGTGGCCCCTTTGTGACCCCCAATGACTTGCCTAATAACTGCCCACCAGAGATGGCCAAAGGCCTGGCCCTACCCTACCTTTGATTGATAATCAAAACCCTAACCCTGATTCTCTTTCAGTAACCCTAAACAATCTTCGTGCCTAAACCGACCCGACCTACTTGTCAATCAGAGGCAGGGTAGGGGCAGGGCTTTTTCCACCTGGTGTGTGAAAATAAATATGGTGTCTTAGAGCACAGTCACACATAGGCGAATGCAGAAAAATGGTGCGGTCAAACTTTATAGAAGTTAAATCTCACATAAAGCCACGCTGCGGATTTGCTTCGCTACAGGATGCAAATGTTGTATGAGCCTTGTAGCTCTCACAGATTGGAAGTGAACAGGAGGCAAAGGTTCGCCTCTGCTACATTCCCTGTATGATTGACTGTGCCCTTAGACATTGCCACTTGAAATAACTGACCTATCACAGCATTGTGTGTAGCTAACTAACTAAGTCCAGGAAAAATGTTGACAGAAGAATTCAATCACTACTGATTTAGCAGTAGATCTCAACAGAAGTTGAAGTTGATTGAAAATAATGGCCAAGAAACATATACGAAATAGAAAAATATATATAATTTTCTGTCTTATTTTTTTTAATCATCTGGTCAGCCTTTAGATACCTCCTTGGAGATTCTGACCCATGGCTTTGGAACCACTGACCTAAATAACCAGTCTGAACAGCTCTATAGAAGTCACCTGCACTATATCTGGGAATTCAGCCTCATATAGCTTTGATAAATTATAAGATAACTAATCTTTTATCATCTGATTATGATAACTTGACTCATCTTCCACTTATGTGTGATTTGTGTCCAGATCTGTAGCTTTCTTTACATCTAATAGCACCTAGTTTCACAGTGGATCAACAAGTACAGAGGCCAAACCAGCCCTCAGCTTCACTTATTGTTACTGGAGAGCAGAGGCAGGAATAACAGCAGTAGAGACGTGAAAAAAGAGACTGAATAGACAACAAACAAAAAAATGTACAGTTATTACTTAAACCATTATTTCTGATATGTTAGTTCTATATATGTAACACTGTTCTTCAATGAACTGGATGCATTTCTAGTAGATCAACTGTATCTAACATTATCTGAGGATAAGTGATTGATTATAGATTTGATTTGAAGTAAACTTTCCATTGTTTTGTTTTGGGTCTGGGTGACACCATTCAAACTGTACAGAGACATTTAAACTGAGGAAAGACAAACAGAAACAATGTGTGTATCAGCAGGAGGAGGACGACTAACGAGGAGGACGACTCTAGCTGAGCTACACAGGGCTGTGATCTGGAGAGGCGTGTGTGGCTGTCACCATCACACACTCATTGGCTGTGTCCCTTGTGCTGCGAAGGCCCCTGTACAGCCTCTCATCCAGGTTACCAGTCAGTTTGTCTGTGAGCTCTGCTGTGATGGTTTGCGGGCCGTAGCATGAGGAGTCAGGCAGCTGAGGGGGTGAGCGCTCGTCCGGAGGCTCAGGTGGGAGTCCTGACTGTTTGCTGTCCTCTTGAGGGTCAAGGTGCTCACTCAGTCCTTCATCTTTCTCTAAGACAGAGGAATGAGGAGGTGGCGGAGAAGATGAGGCGTGTTCCTCAGTGTCTCTGACAGTGGCGCCTTTGCTCCCATCCTCAGTAGTCGTAGGCTCTACCTTCAGAGTGTCGGGAGTGCTGCCCGTCCCATCGCTGGTCTCCTCGTCAGGAGCACTGACGATGCGGGGCAGGGTGCTGTGGTAGCTCGTGTCCAGCGGGTAGTTTACACTTTCTCCCCTCCGTAGGGGAGTCCGCTGTCGCTCAAAGGATGACTGGAAGTGTCTGACACCAGGGTCGCTCCACTGCTTGTGCCGCTGCCACTGCTTTCGGAGGTGGATTCGGGACCTGTGTTTCTTCAGTGGTGATTCCAGCTGATCAAACTGAGGGTCGTGGCGGAGAAACTCATGGAAGAGTGCGTCCGTCTTCTCGTCGATGCTGTAGTCTCGTCGGTGCAGGGCTGGTGGTTGTGGTGAAAGTTGCGCGGCCTCTCGCGGTGTGAGCATCTGACCATATGGAAACCAGCTCAGTGAACCGGGACCTGTTTCTATGGAAACTCCACCACTGGCTCCCAACAATGACTCATCTTCTGGCTCCTCCTCGAGATGAGACTCGAAGCTGTCACCTATAGTTCCACTTTTCCCTGCACTGGTGAAATGGTGCCTTTTCTCATGGGCTGTCCTGTCCTTCGGGCTGCTGCTGATGCTGCTGCTCCCGAACAGCCGCAGGTCTTCTGGACCTCGGGATGGAGCATCTATCGATGCATAGCCGCTATCCATCTGCAGCAGTTTACGAGTCCCTGTTTCTCCATCACTGGCCCCTCGCTCTGATTCTGTGCTTTTCCTTTTTTTACCCTCCTTTGTACCCAACCTCTCATCCACGTACATCAAAAAGCCCTTGTCATCCTCCCCACCTTCTGCCTCATCCCCTAAATCTTGGGATGTGTAGCTGGGGAGCCCTCCTCTCTCTGTCTCTGTTCGTCCACCCAGCGAACACACACTTTCCACATCGCTGCAGACAGAGCTCCTGTCATTGTTGCTGCTCTGATCAGAGGCGGCATACTGTTCCAGTGTTGCGCGAAGGGTCCAAATGTCTCTGTAAAGTGACTGGGGGTCCTGGGGAACTTGGGGCTCCAAGGGGTCTGCACCTTCCCTTTTTGCCAGGTGCAGAGCTTCGTCTTGTGGATCAGGGGATAGGCCAATCACCCCTGGTCCTCCTTGTCTGCAGCGGGGCTCCACCATCACCTCTACCTCTACCCTGTAGTGTACACACAGGGATGAGAGAGAATGAGGGGAGGGGGTGCAGACATGCAAACAAGTGTCAGTGTCAGTGCATATTACCGTTACACTTTCATCTGAGAGATGGCTGTGTTCACAGTGCACAGAATGATTTTCATGACTGGCAATGGGTGCTGTTGCATGTCCTTAAACTGAACAAAGCTGAATAATGACACCAAGTGTGTTTGAAATTCACTTTAACTTGGGAAAACAAATTTAAAGAATGCACACTGCTTGCAACATCACTGGAGAGATATCAGTGGCAAGAAACCTCCTGAAGTTTCTTAGCTCACCGCAGCGTACCAGAAATTCCTTTTATTTTTAACACTAAACATCTGCAAACATGCACAGGAAATACTAATTCAATTTCATCTAACATCTAGAGAAACAAAATAGTTATATAAGTGCTTGTACTTGGGAGGTTATTTATGTTGCATAACCTAATATTCAGCAAAATCTGGATATGTAATTGCAAAATTAATATAACCAAATTGCAGTGACATTGCTCTCTTGCAGATATCATGCTATTATCCAGACCATGTCAGCAATGGATGCCAGATATGCCAGATTTATTCCCTGGGATCCAATTTTCAACTCCACCCTCCACAGAAAAAAGTATACTCTGGAAATCCCCAACATCTGGCTCGAATCATGAAATTGGGTTTTAAAGAACTCTTTCTTAAAGGAATCTTATTACATATAAATCAAACTGTGGTCAAATAGTATTTACAGTTAGTCAGCATGGACTGGTTAAATGTAATTTAATGTCATTAAACTTTGAGAGTTACGTTTTCTAGTGACCAGATCACTCAGATGTTTTTGCAATGCAGTTTGACAGAGGTTATAAAAGCACATGTTCATGTTAAGGCAGAGTGGTTGACAATCAAATTCCCCTTGTTTACCTTTACATTACATTTTCTAGCTGCTGAAAAAGAAATGAGTGCAAGGCAGCAAAGCAGTGGACAGGATGAATGGCAAGGGAATTAAAGATACCTGCCGAGGGAGGGGGGTGGTGTAGAGGGAGGCGAGAGGAGGCGTGTGGTGGGCTGGGTGCGGCCGTAGGGGACGTCCTGGGTGCGGGCGATGTACTGGATGAGGTCTATGTGGTGCGCGTCGTTGTCGTCCTGGTCCATGCTCTCACTGGCGGCACGCTGGCGCTGGAACTGTCTCCTCTTTGGCGAGCCTGGCTCATAACAAACATGTGGAGAGAGAAAAGTGTGAGTTCTGCAGGTTGGGTAACAGCAGGCAGGAGTGAAGTGACACTTAATTCGGGGAAAAGCTTTCCATCAACTGGTGAGGTCTCTGCGGGGGGATTTAGTGATCTTTTTCTTCTTCTGTTGGAATAATAGAAAACTTGAGCCTGGGGATGAGCAGGGAGAAGTGTGTGTGTATATAGGATGTAGGGGGATCGGCAGGGAGGATTCACTTAGGGGCTCAGGCTGACTTGGAAAGACCAATCTTTGCGTCACCGAGCCATCTGTCTTGTGCCTGTGTGTATCTGTGTGTATATAAGAGTCTTTGCAGCCAGGAGGCATCTCACAGGTGGTTGCTGAAGCCCCCTGCTCATTCTCTATTTACCAGGAGAGAAAACTGCCAAAAATACCAACAATGCAAATATTTGGGAAATAAAGTTAAGCATGATTATGACAAAGAACCACAAATAATTACAAAAGTTTTCCCTGCACTGGCACCAGATTGGTTCTAAATATAATACAACAGAAATAAACACCATCAAGGATCCATTACCTCTAGTGTCCAGACTCGAGGCCCTCTGGCTGCTGTCCAGCTTCCATTTCTTGATCTTGAAGTAGGGACTGGCCCCCTCCAAACTAGCATGACGCCGCAGTTTGGTGAAGAATTGTAGCACGGGCCCCTGGCTTCCAGTACTACCACCACCGCCACCAGCAGGATGGGCATCACTTCCCACGGTGGCCCCTTCTCCAACGCTGACACTGCTGCCTCTGCCCCGCGGTCCAGGTCCCATCATCTCGATCTGAGCAGAGACAGAAACACGGTGAGAAAGAAAACAGGCCAAGATTAGCGGCGTGTGTATAATCTACACCGACAGTGATGTTCCACACAGGCTTCCTTGTTTAGCCATCACTTGCGTTCGTCCTCCCTCAGGCTCCATGACCCTCTAATGTCCGCGTGGATGACTCACTTGTTGGCTGGTTGGTTTACTGACTTAAGAAATCTTATCACAGATGATTAACTCCAGGAACTTCGCGTTGACCTAGATACTAGATGTGCAGTGGTATGTAGGTCAATATGGAGCTCTTAAAGGTGATTTGTATGTACACTCACTACTAGGAATTTGCACTCATGTTTTCTTAATTTTCAGCAAGAAAGTCACTGCTAAATTTCTTAACCATTGTGAAAATGTAGTTATTTTTCTTGTATAAAATATTGTGTATTTGACAGTAACTGGTGGTAACTTACAGAGCTGGAGCGATTGTCTTTAGTGCTGAGTGCAACAGTGTTCTCGCTGAAGCTGGTGTCCACCACAGAGTTGAGAGCATCTCCAGGGAGGGCACAGCTGGGATTGACACTCAGGCTGGTCAGCGCTGTTTGTGGAAGGGGGCACAGCATTGGCTGTAGGAAAGAACACCCTTTTACCCCTTTTGAATCATGTGTTTGAGCATGCACATTTTCTGAAAAACCCTAGTCTGCTTTAATACAACTATTATGCTGCACTTCTAAAGTATTTTCGGTAATAGCCCATTATAAGTGATTGGACAGCCTCACCTAAAGGGGAAATCAATGTTCAATGTTGAATTGAGCAGTCGGAGTCCCCAGATTGCTCTTTGGGTACATTCGCCTGATACATTTTCTCGCTTTGGCCAAAGTGATTGATAATCTAATTGCTCCCCAATCAAGAATAGTTCAATATCAGGTCTAAAAGCAAGTACAGACTGTCACCTGGAAGATGGAAAGTGCTGACTTAGCGACAGGGCGCATCTTCATGGTGATGGTGTTTTCGGCCGAGTCGCACTCGTGGATGGTGACTATCTTGAGGGCCGGGGGCGGGATGTGGAGGTGTGTGAGACGGGCGTTCTTCAGGTGGTGAAAGTCGCCCTCGGTCAGAGTGTACCTGGGGTGCGAAACAAAAAGCCCAATACAAATCTGCACAAGATGACACATTACACAGGAGACAAACTGCCAAGGGGAAATATCCTACTCCAAACTCATCACGGCTACCCAGGAACCTGCTTTTTTCGAAGAGTTTTCAGGATCAGGGCCTTAACAGAAAATTAGGGCACTGGAATAATGAGAAATTGCGAGAGCTCGTTGTGTCCACATCATACATTATGCATTCTGGATTAATTCTTAACCCTGAACAAACATATAAGTGAGATAGACACTGTCAAATACGTCAATCCTTTAATCACAGAAAGCAGTGTATGGTCATAAATGAGAGTTCATTTTTAAATGTGGGCTTCTTGCTCATGAGTCGGCTTTCTGACCTGCGTCCCTTCTCCTGGGTCTTCTTGCTGTGATCGAAAAGTGCCGCCTCATTGAAGGAGACACGGCGGCCTGTGGTGCCTGTGGAGAGGAAGCGCTCTGTCTCTTGATCGGGAGAGCTGACCATTGACAGGCAGTCTGACTCATCCACCCTGATGGTGATTTCTATCCAGACAAACAAGAGGGGAAAAAACAGAAGACATGGACATTTAAGTAGATAGAGTAGATGAAGGAAGAGCAAGGGGTGATGGCAAAGAAAGATTAAAGTGCACTTTGAGTTTATTCCTGGTTCACTGGTAAGAGGTTATTTTAGGTAGGTCAATGCATTCCGAAATTTTAGCTTAGCTTACTCTGTGGCTCTTGAAATATCAAAATCTACATTAATAGGAAATGTCTCAACAACATTCGTGGTCCCCATGAATGAATCCTACAGACTTTTCCTTCCATAATCACCAGTAGGTCAAAATGTTTCACTTATCAAGGGTTAGAGTGAAACATGACAACATCTACGAAATGGTTCAGCGCATAGTTTCCAGAAGATGAATCCTTATGAATCATGATCCCCAGTCTTTTTTCTACTGCCATGAGGTTTTCATTTGTGGTTTTTCTGAAAAAATCTGGGTAAATATTTGGATGGATTACTTTTTGGTAACATGCATTTGTGTTCCTCTCATAATGAAATGTAATAACTGTTTTTAAAATGTTCCCATTACTAAACTAATGACATTCCCATCAACCTCAGCTATGATTTATTTCAGGTCTGAGGCCAAAGTCTGGCTTATGTCATTGAGAGCAATGTGTGCTGATGGGTCACTGTGTGAGAAAATGTTGACGCAAGTAAACATAGTAATGTTTTGCTGAGGGACAATCCTGAGCCACCTGAAGGTAAAGAATACAGTCAGCCATCAAAAGAGCAAGTCCTGAACCACTGCCCCAAAATCGAAAGATACTCAGTAGAGTATCAAAAATAGTGTAAACATATCGATTAGCATATATTTGAAAATAATCACTGACTCCCATTTAAGGATGAATGCTCGGGCAGGTCCCATCTTTGACCTAGGTGGATGCTACAATTATTTTTAGACGTAAATAAATGCCAAATGGTTGATTCTGTCATGAGAGGACATAGATGGTGTGTTGTGCTATTTTCAACCCATGAAATTAGCATGCTAGCATACGACTGCTACAATATCTAGCCCCTAGCATAGCACTCTCAATCTTGTTAAATGGTGACATTCCAAGTAATAGCTGATGTTCCATGTGATATACTGTAGGACTAGTACCTAGCTCAAGCAGAGGTTTTTCATTAGGTGGGGGTGTCCTATGGACTTGCAGCTCAGGGCAGTGCCCATGCATGAACCACAATGTTCCTAGGTCAAGTATTCTTAAAGGACGTTTAATTGCATATCACCCTTCATCTCTTTCTACTCATTTCCTTTCATATTTGAACTGTCAAATGTGCATTAAAGACATTAAATATGCCCAAATTTCAGTATATTTAAAAAAAATCCTACATTTGCTGTACTGTATAGAGTCTGGGGTCAAACATCCGATGTTCAGACACCTTTTTGAAGGATGATTATGCGAATATGAAAAACTGCTGACTGTAAAACTAAAAACAAAAAGCCTTACAAAGGGAGTTGGATGCCAAACTGATGCTGCCTTTTAATAGATCATTTTCACTCAGTCCACTCACTGGTCCCAAAATGTCCAAATGTGTTCCAGGAATGGCACGGCTACTTAAAGAGATTGGGTCGAGATCACAATATTTTAATGGACATTACACATTTGTGCTGATGCTATAAAAATATGCCCGCTTCCATCAATTCAATCCCTCCATCTCCCAGCCTTGCTGTCTCCATTACTCCTCCCTCGTCTCTTTATCTGTTTCCTCTATCCCTACATCTCTTTTTCTCCTGAGTGCGTTTTTCTCTTACCATGGGTGGGCAGAGACTCCTCCATGTAGGTGGTGTTGGTTTTTTCAGGGTCATCGCTGGCCCTGGGGCAGGAAGAAACATTCAGATCAATGCGGTGACATGATTACACCCGAAGTCTGTCTTTTATCTATCGGATCCCGCTGATGTGGGCAGCAACACGGGCGGCCGCGGTGATCGGCAGCACTACTGTTTGATCTTTGTGTTTGGCTGGAGTTCACATACACATACAGGTCATCAGTGGTAGAATCAAGCCGTAAAAATACATGATGGTAGAACTGAATGTTCACTGAGGCTGTATAATCAGCAATGGCCCAAATCATTGCCAGTAATTTGATAACCTCAGGGCCGAGGGACCTCTCGAAGTGATAAAGCTGGTGCTATATTGGATCGCATGTCTCCACTCATTTTTAAGGGCACAGAGAAAATTCATAGTAAAGGTCATATCGTTTAGGGGATGGATTAGTCTAAAAAGTGCCTCTTATATCCCATGTCCAGCTTTTACTTGATGAGGCAGAAAAATGAAAATGAAAAGCTCTTTCCAGTCATTTTTCTCCCTCTGATTTCTTTGGGCAGAGATATGAGAGCTTTATGTGTGTGCCAGTGTGTGTGTGTTTGTGTGTGTGTGAGTGTGTGTGTGTGTGTGAAACGGTGTGAAATGACCTGAAGGATTTCTGCGTCCACCCTGATCTTCGCTTCCTCTGTCTTTCATTTCCTCTGTGGCTCCCGCTTTCCCATACCTTATATGTGAGTTTGAGCGTGAGCATGTGTGTGTGTGTGTGTGTGTGTGTGTGCCTCTCTGCCGTGCACTGGGTTGAGACGTGAGAATAATCAGTGCTGATGGCTGCTATGAAATCTCATTACACTCATCATTTGTACCAGTCTGCTGATTCTCCTCCGGTTCTCCCTCGCCTTTTTCTCAGCCTCTCTGCCTCCCTGTTTATCTGTATCTGTCCAGTGTGCTCTTGTACGTTTAGGTGTATGTGCCGATGCACCGCTGCCGTGGAGAGGGACAAAGCAACTCAAGGGTGCCATGTTACTGCTGAATGAACACATGATGAATCACAAATAAATGAGCATGAATATTGAATGTGCTTCCACCAAGGTGTTTTAATAAGAGCCCCACAGGGGGTGCTGACATTCAAACAGCACATCATTTTAATGAGTGAATGCACTGTGCTGCTGCTCTGACATGCTTAGCCTACATCAGGCCGGTTACATAACTGTTGCGATACAGCTCTCAGTCTTTCATTTGTTTAATGGATCACTGTATTGTGTGGCAGTGGAATCATAACAAAGACGGGTTTGGGAGTCACTTGGGTGGAGTACACAGGAAGTAGTTATCTTCATTGGAAAGTGCAGTGAGAGTTATCTATTGTGTAACTTTCCACATTCAATATCAGTACTGGTCTGTTTAAATAGCAGTTGCAGATTAGTCAAATTTACTGTGTGTGTGCGAATGCGTGTGTGTGTGTGTGTGTGTGTGTGTGTGTGTGTGTGTGTGTGTGTGTGTGTGTGTGTGTGTGTGCGAATGCGTGTGTGTGTGTGTGTGTGTGTGTGTGTGTGTGTGTGTGTGTGTGTGTGTGTGTGTGTGTGTGTGTGTGTGTGTGTGTGTGTGTGTGTGTGTGTGCAACCCCTGTGCACCTGGTGCTGCAGACTAAACTACCTCATGAAACCCAATATAACTTCACCACATTCAATAACCTCAATAGAGGTGAATGAACATTTTGGCCTATTTTCAAAACAACAGACATCCAAAAGTTATTATTTATGACAGGGCTCAACTGTACAGCCCTTACATCGATCCTAACTGTTGGTTCCTTTCAGTGCTGTGGAGTTTATGTACTACTGGAGTCTTTACAAGTCGCTCTGCACCAGAATGTCAGGTTAAACTGCTTAATGTACAACCAAACGTTTTTTTGCGTCGCACCTGTCACAGCATTGCCCTCCATGACAGCATCGGCGGCAGGTGATGAGGAGGACCGAGATGAAGATCAACGTTCCTACCAGGAAGATGGAGAGGATCACCAGGATGAGCACGTAGCCATCCTGCTGCTCCTTGGCCTTGAATGGGATCTCCTGAGACAAAAAGATGGCAAAATAAAATCGACCTCAATCGGAAAGAGGTAGACGTCTTCCTGTGCTGAGTTTGGACAGTCTGTACGCTGGCTTAAGAGTGAGGGAGCAGCAGGAAAATCTTCCCACATAAACATTAAAGCTATGGAACCACTCACTTGTGGCACCCTCTCTTACTCCTTATATCCAGATCAGATGTGAATTAGGGACATTTTTATTTTACTTCAGTAAAAAAAATAAAAAAGTTCATAAAAAAACTGTATTAACATACAGTGACAGACCATAAGAAAGCCATTAATTCAATTTGACCTGATGGTGGCAACTGCAGCCTGTTCAGTGTAAGTGATTCATATACATTTGCAACATGAAATGCACGACACCTAGTAATACAGTGGTCTAGGTTTGCAGCTGTTTTACGTCCAAAGTAACAATAAAACATGCAGCTTCAAATATTGATCTGGCTCTACTGGTTGTTCGGCCGGCCTAAAGTGAATCTATAAATGCAACAGTGCAATTAATCAATAAGTGCCAGAGCTGTTAACCTGTCTGCAGTGCACCTTAAGCTATGGCAGAGCTCTCTCAGGGAGGACTGGAGCTGAGTAAATTAACCACCCAACGAGCACCGGTGGAGGCTGTACAGTAGCTTATCCTGCTACAGTGTGCACTTATATAGTCAAATAAAATCAGAAGACAGCTTAAAATCCCCCCCCCTTCATTAGAAAAAGACCAAAATGAAAAGTCCATATGGGCTTCCAATAAAAGAAGGTGAAAAGTTAAAACCATGCACACCTATGTAATTTGCTTTATGACCGATTTACTACCACAAAAGATACATACAAGGAGGTTATGTTTTCATTGCCTTTAGTTTGACTGTCAGCAGGATAACTCCAAAACAACTGCACCGATTTACATTAGATTTAGTCAAGGTGGGCAGCATGGCCCAAGCAACAACCCATATCATTTTGGAGTAAATAGATCGATTCAGGATTTGGATCAATTTCATCAGATAGTTTGTTAGCCTTGATGGAGAAATGTGCCCTTCTGATAGTCTATGTATTCTTATAGATTTATGACTACATTGTTATCATTTTGAATGTAAAATTACAATTCAATTACAAAACAATTCTAACAACAAAATAGTGTGTAAAAAATAGTAATAGTAATAGTAAAGTAGTTTTCTGGTAGGGTCTCTATAGTACTTTTTCCCACTGCTACAGTCAACCGTACTTGAAATTTATTATTTGAACATGAAAAGACATCTTAAAATCTGTCTTCATTTAAAATAAAAACATTTCAAAAGTCCATGTTGACCTTCTAAAAAAAGCTGAAGCTTATCATTATGTAATTTGCTGCATGATTGTGATCAACTACCTCACCAGATATATGGTTTTGTTCATAGTATTACCTCCACCAAATTGATTTCTTTGTGACAGTATAGGCAACAGAACACTGGGCTTGACAACTGTGTGAATAAAATGATGAACGGCAACATGGGTTGGGAGAATAGAGACGGTTATGTAAAGATAACACACTCTGGAGATCAGAGTGATGATCTGGCAGGTGGAGTGTAACGCTGACCTCTCTGAGGGAGAACGCACAAGCAAGTGTTAATGAGCGCCGGACTCTGGCGTCACGCTGTAATTTCTCTGCGAGGGGAAATTAAAGCTGAGATTAGATCAGAGATTTGATTATTCCAGGTCCAGGTCAGGATGTTCTCTATTAGCCAGTCAATTGGTCAGAAAACAGAATATGGCAAAGTATGGTTCTGGTGCTGAGCGAGACACACACACACACACACAGGAAGTTGGAGAATAACCCCGTGGTGACAGGCAGGCAGACTTACTGTGGAGTTTTCTGGTAGGATGTTCCAGACGGTAGACTCATTGCTCATGGTCCAGGCCAACTAGAGAGTCCCCCTGAGAGATAACACATGCACACACACACACACAAACACACAGAGGAAATGACTGTTACTGGAGCTGTTCATCAAATCACAGAGTCTGCCACCAAAGATGCTGCAGTTTATCCAGACATTCTCTGCAAATAAAGGTGAAACAAAACTTTGCCGAATGCGTACAATGATGATTTTAGAAAGATGTCTGCTAACAGCAAATTCACATTTATATTACCCTGTGTAATGTGATAGAGAACGCACATTGCAGCAGAGGAATCTTGTGCATGTGGAGCGCTGTGTGTGTACAGAGTTTGTGCGCATGTGCTGAATCCCACAAAGGATGCAAATGTCAGTATCGTACCTGTAAATTATCACCCATGATTCCTTATCAGCCCAAAGACTCTCTATCCTACTCCCACACACACACACACACACACACACACAAACAGAAAATAGAGAGAAACACCAGCTCTCACTAACTGTGGCTCCAGTGGCTTTCAATACCATAGCTGTAGGATGCTTTCATTCCTACAGATCATAGGCAATAATTCTGCTGCTGCTGCTGCTGCACCAAACGCCTACTCACTCACACACACACACACACACACACACACACACAACTCACTCACTCTCACTCTCACACACTCTCCCACACACACAACTTACATCCACATCCACACACACACACATGCACACACACCCTGGTTAGATCTACTCACCCAGCAGGAGAGAAGCAACATGCCAGCAGCACTCAGCACTCTGCTTGCTCGCCTGCCAGTCACTGCAGCACCTCTCAACTTCTGCACCACAACCTGTGAGCTATCGCTGAGCTCTCCGCGGCCGACTCTGCCAAAATCCCCCCCTGCATTCACGGTCCGAGCATGCAAACTGTCAGGCTGTGACCAGAACGCTTCCCCCTCTGTACCACATCCTGCTCTCCTACCAGCCGAGTGTACAGCTCTTACCCTGATGGAGGTTCAGCGCGCAGTAGCAGCAGTTCTGGATGTGAGTGTGTATCAGGCTGTGGCTCCGGAGTCTCCTCCTCAGCTCCCTTGCTGCATCCTCAGCACCTCAGCCCACCCAGCCCCCTCAAGTGTCCCCCCCCCCCCCTCCCCCGTCAGGGCTGGCCCGCTGGCCTCGGAGCAACAGGATGGCAGTGCTGCATGGCTGATAACAAGCACACACATAACAATAGCAATGATTTGTTTAATTATTCAGTTGTTTGAGTGGATACGTTTTTATATTACATTAGTGCTTTCTGCATTCAGGCTCTCCATTTGCAGTGATGATGATAGAAAGCTGCAATATTCCTCAACACAGCCTCATCACATATTCTTTATTAAATTCTTACATCAACAGGCTAATAATGAGGTAAACCTGCCTCATTGTATAAATCATATTATATCGTATATCTGCTTGTAATGACAAGTTGCCTCATATCACAGATATCTCTATAAAGCGTAATGAAATAATAGGAGATAATGTATGAAAACAAGCCATAAAAGTATATTTATCCTGACACGACCCCTGTAGATTGCTGTATTGATGACCTGGCTGAGCAGATGGTGAGACATGGGAGTCCCAGTAATACCATATCCCGTCCTGCTCAATGAAAAAAAATCGTTATATACCAGCTGCCTCACTCATGATCATGGTGTATCACTGTCGATTCCTGCAGCCTTTTTTTTTTACACCCAGTCCCATGCATTGATTTCCCCAGCACCTCCATACAATAGAACACAGGTCTAATGTTTTATTACACACCTCGTAGTTAGTTGTTTTTATGGAGAAATGGCTGCACAAGAGAAAGAAAGCATCTCGGTCCTTATTGCTCGGTGCCGCAAGATTGTTTTTCTCTTCTCTAGAAGAAAATAAAGAGCATCGGCTCTGCCACTCGCAGTTGTTTCCTTATAGGGGATTGATTGGCTGATACGATCTTTGTGAGATCGCATCGTTTTATGCGACGGAATAAAGTAAAACACTATACGGGCGAGCTGCAGGTTTCATCCAGGAAAATAGAGGATAATAAATGCACCATCGTGATATTTCACTAGAGCTCCTGATCTCCATCAGTCCGCTCACACACACACACACACTCACACAAACACACACTCACACACACACACACTCACACACAGAGGAAGCAGGGTAGAACTCACGGTTTGAACTGGTTGCACAAACACACACGATCACGGAGCATCACGGAGCGAAGGAAGGAGCCAGACTTACCTACTTCAACCAGTCTGGTCCATGCGCAGCGGCGGCGGGGCCCGGAGCCAACAGCGTGAAACTCGTCTCCGAGCACTTTAATGTGGATTTCAAAGGCTAAGAGTATTTATGAATGAAACCCCACCGCTTAGGACACGCCCACCACCCCGAGTCACAGAGGCGCACCACGTGACGCGCAGAGCGAGGCAGGGCTGAGTGACTGAGGGGTTTCTCTGCTAACACGATCCAGATGTGGAGCCACAGCTGGACGCAGAGATGGTGCCGGTGCCAAGTGAAGCAGAGACAGGAGGAGGCTTCTTCTTCATGACCCTTTCTTTTATTGGTTTGTGTAACATTGGCTGTGTAAAATGTTAGCATTGAAGCAGTGAAGGTCTGATAAACGTGTCTGAAGAACTTGGTCCCAGACCAGACTGATGGGTCCTTGGCCATTGTGGCAACATATAACACACGCTATGGGCGCCATCTAGTGGCAGTGTGTGCACATTGGCTTCTAACTTCGAAGTAAGCTCCTCCTGTACTATTTGAGATAGAAAACTGTTCTCGGACTGAGTGGAAACAGTCTCAGCTACTAAATATTATAATTATTTCTTGGGTTCAATGTGTTGCTCACAAGTTCACAAGTGCTCGCCTTAATTCACGGTATATAATTTTTTGTTTTATTATTGCTGAAGCGACACAATAATAGTTATAGTATAAAGTTATAATTATTATAATAATAATAAGAATAAACTTTATTTAAATAGGAACCATGTTACAAAGTGTAATAAAAAATAAGTATATAGCCTAGATAGATACATAAGTAAATAAATACATTTATTACATTTATTAATTACAGTCTTTTAATGATGCATTCCAGAAAGCAGGTGGATTAATTGGAGAAGAATATGGGGTGGAAAATAAACAACTTTTTTTTAAATTCCACTTCAAGTACAACATCAACAATAAAGCCATGTTATAATCAAAATGATAATAAAACAATATCAAGACTGAGCGGAGTCTTGAAAATAGACATACAACAAAGTAATAAAAAAACTGAAATGATTAAATGTAAGAAGTCCATCTGGAATTATAGTGCACAGATTATTTACGCAATTTTATGTTTTCATAGTCCGGTTACTTTGATGAACCCAAGTGAACATTGGGCTGAGCTCTGTGCTGGCTTCTGATTGGCTGTCTGTCTCTGGTGCTCGAACGACTACACTACCCTGCATCCTTTGCGACAGCGCAAAGGCTTATGGGTCGGGTACCAACGTCCTTGTCCTGCCCTGCGCACACTGACCGTCTTCACGCCGGAGCTCCGGGATCTCTGTCATTCACTCGTACCTGAACAAGAAGCGACTTTCCGACATGATGGCAGCGAGGTTTCTCCGCCGGGCTCTCCCGGTGCTCAGGCAGGCCCGGTCCTACGCAGAGGCGGCCTCCGGTGCCCCGCAGATGTCCTTCACTTTCGCCTCCCCGACACAGGTAGCTTAGTTCACGTTAACGGCGAGGCTCCTCGGGCCCAGGCAGCTAGCCGGCTAACTCTCTTTTATTGTCCTCTTAAATTCACCGTCACATTTGACATGAAACAACCATCACCTCCGTGCTCGTGTAGCAGTTTTTGCACGTATGCTAACAGTAGTTGGTGCACACATCTAGTTTTGATGCAGGCGGAGTTTGCATTGTGAGAACAGGGGGTTAGCTTAGCTGGCTAACGATAGCGAGGCTAGCTGTCATTCAATGTCTTTGCCCAGCGGTGTGTCAGTGTGCACCCACCGAAGATGTGACCTTAAAGCGCTGCTCTGTTTTGAACTTTACACACTTTAAAGTACACGCCTGCACACACCCGTGTTTGGAAGTGTGTGTCCTTGTGGATCAGTCCCAGAGTAACCGTGTTAAAAGCTGAGCTCTCTAACCTTGAGCTCCATGTCAGTGAGAAGGTCCCGTCTCACTGTGTTAGCACATCCAGTCCTGTGTGGGACTCTTATTGAAAACTAGAACATCACTCAGTAGTGTGCATTCCTCTGCCATTGCCCAATATTCCCCTTTATGAAATCATATTTATATTCTCCAGATTTTTATTTGGGTCTGCACCAACTTGCACACGTTTGTGAAAATAATTAAATATGCCGGATTTCTTTCATCAAGATCCACGAATTGTTTTTGCAAGAAGTATAAAAACAGTTCGAAGAACTCTTTATCTGGCAATGTTGAAGAAAGTGAAAACAGTAAATGGACCCGCCCCCTGATCCAGATCAAAATGAATGGGTTCTTTGCCGACCCGCCCCCCCATCTGTTCAATATTTTTGTGTAATCCTGCAAACCATTGGACAAACGGTTAAATAAGTAAAAGCTGATGAAAACATGACCTTGTCAGAAGATGCTATGCTCTAATCCTGTCTCTCCTGTTTGAAGTCTGGCAGCTGCGTCTTTGAGCAGTCACTACTTTGAAGTTCAATTGTTTCATGAGTGTTTATAAATCATTCACTGCATCTCTCCATCCTGTCTCCACTTCTGTCTCCAGGTATTTTTCACCAAGGCCAGTGTGAAACAGGTTGATGTGCCCACACTCACCGGGCAATTCGGTATCCTCCCTGCCCACGTCCCCACCCTGCAGGTGCTCAGGCCCGGCGTTGTCACAGTCTACAATGACGACGGCTCCGCTGTCAAATACTTTGGTAAGACTGTGCTTCACAAAGTGAATAACTGCGTCTCAGCATGGCTGTGATATTGTTTTCCTCCTGAGCAAAATTTTCCAGTATGTATTCCCATGCGACAGAGTGTGAAGACTGTGCAAATAGCTTGTGATATACAGTGCATTCAGAAAGTATTCAGACACTTTCACTCATTCACAGCCTCATGGTAAAATTGTAGATGGTCGATATAACATTAGAGCTCATTCCATCCATGTATTGACAGACAGCACGGACAACCAATGATAATGAGAATAGCGCCACGCCGAACCAATCATTTATATCACAATATATATCGATATCGACTGATATGAAAAAAAATATTGTGATAAGGTCTTTTTCCATATCGCCGTGTGACGAAGGGCACAACCAGGACTTGTATCTTTGAATTTTCAAAGTCTCTATAAATTCAAGGTCTTGTTTTTTGGCTCATCTTTTCAATCTTTCTGCCCTCTCCACTCCATCTTTCCTCTCTTCCTCTCTTTCATCTCCCCATCTGTTCATCCCTGAGATCTATCTTCTTTCCCTTATCATTCCCATACCCATGTTTCCACACTGTCTATGTCTCTAACATGTAAAAATTACATTGTCACGTCTCTTACGTTGAGCTATAGCAATGGTGAGCAACGAGAATCAATCGAGCAAGTGGGAAACATTGTTAACTGATTATTTTGTAGTGTTGTAATAAAAGTTCGCAGTACAGTTGGTATATTTGATCAATCTATCAATGGAGACTAATCTCATTTATTTTATTTTCTAATGTATATTTTTACAAGTGATAAGTGCTAATTTTGGACCCTGGCTGCAACATGTCAAATGTGAAATAAAATGAAAGGGTCTGAATATAAACTGTATTATAACCAAAAAAAATTTAAATATACATATCAAATCACATGCATTAACATGATAGAATTGAGACCCTGTGCTTAAATTATTGAATCGCGTGACTGCTCCCATACGTCTGACCACCGAATTCCTTCTCCACACATAGCATTGATTTTAAAACTGAAAATGACTTGTTGTTTGGATGTTTAACTCCTTTGTGTTTCCACAGTGAGCAGCGGATCAGTAACAGTCAATGCTGATTCTTCAGTGCAGCTGTTAGCTGAGGAGGCGTTTACCTTGGACCAGTTCGACGTTGCAGTAAGTATAATGGCTTTATTACTGAGCTGCATCTGCAGAAGTATGAGCATGTATACCATGTGAAAATACAAATGTTTCTTAACCTATTTGTTAACCAGTTGCAATTCTGCAAGTCAGTGAGCAGAACATTTAGAGACATTGGGTTTTCAGGATTATTCCATCAGTGTAATGAAAGCCTTAATTTTTCAACATTTGACTAATCAGACATTTCTGATGTCTGAGAAAATTGTAGTTTAATATTCTTGAAATTCCATTCACAATCTTCGGTAGCGTTTTTAAAGACAGGCGAGTGTAAGATTAGAAGTTTCATCATGTATCGAAAAGAACTGTAATACAAACGGCACCATGTAAATCACAACAGAACACTTCTGCTACTGTTAAATAATTGTTTAATTTGAAATTAGAAAAGTTGGGGGTGGAAACAACAACATGATCGTCTGTACATTATGTTGCAGATCAAAATGCATCATGACCTTCCTGACACAGTCCAAAGATACATTGATCCAAAGTTTCACAAAGGCGGGACAGTTTTGTGTAGTGTCCCACAGGTTATCCTGTAATTGCATCAATTAAGTCTGTATTTGCTTTAATGATTTAGCCAGCGAATGGTGGCATTGATCTTTTTATTATCAAGTGTGTAATGGCTCTGAATGATATTATAGTACTTATTTTTAGTGAGGTATATAAATGCTAGAGGTCAGTCTTTGTGGCATCTAGTTATCCTGTGTGAATGCGCTGTTGAAGTTGAGAATGGAGATTCAAAATATTACAATAAGTTTGAATGCTCTGTATGTGTTCATCATTGTTGACAGAATACGTCATTTGCAAAATCCGTTCTACCTGTTAAATTGCAACAGCCATTTAATTTCCTTTGGTCCTTTCAATTTAAATTATAGCTCTTTGTTCAATCAGAAGCTGGTTGTCATCTCTGTCCTGACATTTTTCATCTCACTACCACGCAGTGCTTTTCTTTATACCTGTGGTGTCCTTGAGCGTTAGAAATCCTGACAGTTCTGTAGTTCCACAGTTTAGACCTCACTGTGGAGGCGGGCGAGAGAAGATTCATTTCTCCTTTATGGTTATGATGGGGTTTGTGTTTCAAGGCTGATGTCGTCATCAGCTCCAAAGGTCAGCATCAGTATCTTCGCCTCAGAGTACATGTAAAGCACATTTTTGTCTCACGCGTAATAGAAATGGAAATTGGAGAGATTCTTAGGCATTGAGTATCTGGTCGTCACAGACGCTTAGCTCAGGTTCTTGTAGCTCTTTGTTTTCTGAAATCCCAAACCTGCTCATTGGAGGAGTCTTTGTTTTACTTTGAACTCTTTAATGTCTTGCACGGACGACTCTGTCTTCTACAAATTATAACTGCAAAATGTCAGTCCAGTGCGTGTGAGTCAATTCCTCATGGATCTTTTATGTTTTAATGAGATTTGTGTGACAGGTGTCCATATCCAATTTGTTGAGGCGTGCATAATCCCTGATTGTTCTCCCTGGTTTGTCTCCCAGCAGGGACACGGTCTTTGACAGCACAGACTATTCTTTGAGCCCACACTAGATTTTCTTCCTCTCTCATTTTGATCTGCTGCGCTGATGAACACCTTCCAGCTGATAATTAGCCACCTGATCAGAGTTGCAGTCTGGTCCTTGTTTAAATGTCAGTCTTGTTAATGCTAGGCTGCATTATTATGCACTCACTGTGGAGGTGTCTCCCTTTGACCTTGGCCAGTGTCACTGTCAAGTTGACTTCATAGCGGTAAATTCTTCTTCTTTTTTTTTCCCGCCCCTCTCGTCATCTTCCACTCTGCAGTAACAATGCACATGGGCCCACGCTGTTAATAAGGAGAGAAAGGTCAGTCACTGTTGAGTTATAGCAGATGTGTCAAATCCCTACTGGGAGACCTTTAACTTCCAGCTATGTTTGGCATTTCTCGTTTCTAATCGCTACTGTGACAAATTGAGCTTTCACAGCAAAGAGGCAGAGGGGATTTTCTCTGCCCGTCTTTCTCTGCACTTTTCAGTCAATCTTGTGCAGCCTTACTGTTGACTTTTACATTTTGGTTGGCATCAGAGCGTTTGACGATCCATCGTAGTTGATAATCATGTTACTACTTGGACTGTGGGTTCGAGTGATAAAAATGCGGCTCGGACTGTAATTTTCTATCTGAGCCAGAGAGAAAACTTACCGATATCTCCCCAAACCCTGATGTTTTCCCTGATTACAGGCAAGTGTAGAGTAAAAAATCAAGTAGATAGCCCATCCAACATGACCCAAATGACCCAAACCCATTTCAGAATTTTTGTCTGAAACTGGCTCTGGCTTGGTTATTCACAGTCTACAAATGATTAATGGGGTGATCGGCCGGTTTAGAGACGTCATCAAATCTTATGTCGCTAATGGCTCCCACTTCAAACCTTGAGTAGAAATGAGGTTCAGAGGGGAAAATTTAACATTATCAAAATATGACCCAAAACGACGACAACATCTCTACTCCTTTAAAACAAAATCTCAATTCAGGGCTTCATCAGCCTCTGCCCTGTACTGTCTCTCCTTTTCATACTTTTCTGTTTTCTGTCCATTTTTAGGCTGCCAAGGCCAACCTGGAGAAGGCCCAGTCTGAATTGGCTGGAACATCTGACGAGGCAGGGAGGGCAGCGGTTCAGATCAGCATAGAGGCCAACGAGGCCATCGTCAAGGCTCTGGAGTAGAACTGTGGTACGACACCTCAGCTTCTGCACCATGAATAAATTATCAGTCTTTTTCTTTTGCCCAGTCCAGCACTAAATAATTACATTTACAGGAAACCAGTGGTTACGTACATATATTGAGTCTCGTTTTATTTCCGTCCCACTAGGTACTTTTTCTTTTTCTTTGGTGGAAAGCAATGGTCCATCTCTGTTTCCAGCTCAGTCACGTCAGTGTCCAGGAGATTCCATGCTTGCTTTGTACAGTGGATTAAAATAAAAATAAATTTATTTGGAATTACCAGGTGGTGAAGTTTGTGGTATTTTCTTTAACTTTCAGGTCAGTTTTCTGTGTTGTGTGTTTCTGCCACTTGGGGGCAGCAGATATCCGCTATATTTGCACCAGAGCACTCGTTCTCAGATTCTTATTCGACTTCAAACCACAGTTTTTGGGAAGGAACCATAATATTATTTGTCATATAACCTCTGCTGGACATAGTTTCCTCTGACAGGCCCTCAAAAGAAAGATCCTGTTTCTGAATTACAGAGCTGTGTGTCAGCTCCTGTATCTGGTCAGAGCTGAGTCACTTTTACTGTTACAGGGTTGGAGGTATTTGGACCAGTATTTGTATTCAGTCACAGCCTTAATTTTATGTTGGCAGTGCTTGTTTGTTATGAGCGATGACCTCAGGCTTGTGCGGGCCAAGCCAGGAAAGTCCTCCATTGCCCATCCTGTGGAAAAACTGGGCCTTTCTCTTATTTCATAACCACGAGCTTGAGCTTTAGACTCCGGGAGGCGCTGATCTCATTCACGTGCCGATTGAGGCAACCGGTTTATTATGTATGTCAAAATATCTCTAGGGCCTTTTAAGAAGTGGAAGTGTTTACCCAGAATCGCTCTCATTGCTAATGTGCAAACAGAAACTGCTGCTCAAATGGCTTATGAAACAAGGCTGACTTTTCTTGTCTAAACAGGAAAATTAATATATTGCTGTCATTACAGAAAGCAGACTCTATAATCAGTGAACATAAAATGTGTTGAAATATCTTAAAGCACATGTTGTGTGGACTTGCAGAATGTGACTTAGATCAGTATCCATTAATAAAAAATATAGTTCTCCAGCTCTCTGTTCTCCCTTCCAGTCTCTTTGATCAAAACCGTCACATCCATGCTACACACACACACACACACACACACACAGCAGTACACACTCATACTCACTCATCAGGCAGCCTCAGGGCCTGGAGACATGCGAGTGAGTAACACTTCAGACAGACGAGATGAAACGGTCACGTCAAAACCACCACTTCTTTAAATCTAGATTTATGAAGGGGGATGTTGAAACCGAGCACTGTTCCATTCTCCTTTCTGCTCCACGCTAAGACGCCACTGTCGACCAAAGGCAAAGCATGAATTGACCATGTGTTTTCCATATGCACGCTCTCCTCTCTCAGGACCTTTCAATCTTTTTTGAGAAACGACACTGCGAATGAGGAACTGATATTTTTATCTTTACCACGATTCGTTTTAGGTGTGTTTCATTGTGTGAAGAAGCACGACTGAGTCAAAGTACGTTCATCTCTGCCTCACAGCCTGAAGAAGTAAATGTCTCACAGACAACCTGTCTGACCACAGAGCTGAAGTGCTGTACGTTGATGTAGAAGCGGTGAAGTGCCGTGCATTGCTAAAGCACGATGAGTATGCAGTGAGAGCCCTTACCCAAGAGCCACTCTGTCTCGGGGCTGATGAGGCCTGCGATAATAAGTCACTGTCTACATTTATCTCCCATGGATGACCATGTACTGTAATTATAAAGATTGAAGTGTCTGCATCTGGGAGAGAATACGATGATAAACACCGTGACGATCCATGCTGTCATCTCTGAGCGCCGAGCTTTGTGATGGCTCACTGAGCTGCACAGCTTTGACTGAGCGAAGCAGCCGGTAACAAAGGAGCAGGACCAGCCCATGTGAATCATCACATTTCCTTTTAATCCGTTTGCAGTGTTTCATTTTTTGTATGGTTTTGTTTGTTTGTGTGTTATTTTTCTCTCCTTTTCTGTTTAAATAAAGGATAAACATTAGAGTAACATTTATTTGCATAGAAAATTTGTATTAGCTTGAAACAGCCAATCTTGTGTATACCTGTATTGTTAGATAGATATGCTATTGTGTGCACATAACACTCTTTAGTGCTAATTTGCACATGTTAGCGTGCCAAACTTGCTGAGCCATAATAGCAGGCAAAACCTGTCGTACATTTGCATGTTAGCATTTAGCTTAAAGCACAGCCTCACGGAGCTGATAGTGTGGCTAATTTCATTCTAAATGACTTCAACAATTCATTGATCCTTAAAATAGTTTTTTTTAATCTGATGATTTATTTAATCATCTAGTTGATTATTGATTTAATCCAGAGATACTGTCGATGCTCGACCAATAGCCACTCTATTATAACGGTAAATCATGACTTTCCACTCCGTTTTAATCGCATCAAATACCTAATTAAAGCCAAACTTGTGTCTGGTGTGAAAGGAATTACCTATTATATTTATTTGCTGTGTACTTTGACCTTTGAGTCTGCTCAATATCCCATCCGCTAACATAGAGGAGGTGAGGTTTATGATCTACACGGCAGCCACCGGGAGGCGATCAAGACTCCTTGGCTTCACTTTTTGGAGCCGTCATGTCATCCACAGTCAATGGAGAAAACCTTCATCAAGTCAGCAGGGCGTTGTTAGGCACATGCAGGCATCTGTCAGTACAACGGTAACACACTTCAATCATAAAGCCAATGGAAAGAATCAAGGTGGAATGTTTTCTCCATGTGCCGTCAGAAAACCAAACATGACACTTAGGCGGATATTTTCCCCTGTGCCGTCAGAGCGTCTTGATACAGTCTTAGTCAGCAGCCGAACTGACTTACACCTCATCAAAATTGAAACACAGACGAGAGTCTCTCAGTGGACACTCAAACCAAAACGCTCTTCATCTCTTTCATACCAAAGCTGTTATTAGCCTCATGGAATCATGGGACACACTTCACATGCACCCCAATTGACATCTCACTCCTCGTGCTAATGATAATTCATGCACCTGACAAAACTGAGAGACCTGTTAATTTATCTGGCACGGCGATGAAATAATAAAAAAACGGAGTAATGGGTGAATAATAAGGCAGATATGCATAAAATGAGGGAGGGATAGACGACACATTATGAGGTCTCTGGTGCTCTGATTTGATATGAAAAACAGTCACATGGGCCCAAATTAGTCTCTTTTGTTTGTTACATAGAGTTGCAATTGTTGGTCATTTGCAGATATAATATTGTCTAGCCGCAGGGTTTGGCTAAATATTCTACAAGATACTGAGAGTGAGAATTGGAGGAAGTTGAATATCCAGGGAAGGTAAATGCTGCCACCGTTCAGCCAGCTATAACTTTGGGGATTGCAATTTCTTCACATACCTGTAAGTGACATAAGTGCAACATATTACACATTTCATCCAGCGTGCACAGTCATCTGCCTTGGAGCTTTAATATATTGTGGATGTCATGTGGTACAGATAGATGCATTTTAGGGGCTCCTGAAAACTACATTTGCCGCCGGTGAGATATGGTCAAACACGGTTAAGTGTGCAACAAGGGGGCGAACGGAGGCTCCGCGGCAGGCAAGAGAGAAAGAGAGGAAGCCGACTGAAGTACTGAACTTTTGGTAGGACTGTGTAAAGAGGGGGCCTGCAGACTCTCAGTCAGCTGTCAGATACTGCATCCAGCCTGGTAGTGGGAGTAGGGCCCTGACACCAGCCTCCCACCACTCTGCCCTGTTTGTGTCATCCATTCTTACAGCCTTCCATTCCACACAAACACCCACCCGTCAAACGCACACCACACACACACGCAGTCAGGCACTACCACAAACACTCAACCAGACGCACAAACACAAACATATTGCAGCCTGTGCCAGCTAGGTAACATTTCTACAAATAGCAGTGTGGGCATTTGGGAGAGAATCGCAAAGCCGCAAAAACGGCCTGCTGTAGAGGTGAGATAATCAGCTTTGTGGTGAGAGCAAATGGATGCTGAGTGGCAAGGCAGGTAATCACTGCAGTGTTTTTGTGGGAGAAGGGAAGAGTGCTTTTTCCGTCCTGATGTGTGTCTACGTGTTTTCACAAAGAAGTGAGCAGCTGATTCAAGGACATGCGGGTATAAACATTACCACTATAGGCACCTATGACTGCATATCTACCACCTACACTGTCTACATTCAAATAGGAAATAAAAAGACGTCAAAACATACCTCCGCCAAGGCCAAACAGTCCCTTTCAATGCACAACAAAATCCACCGAATTTCACACACTCATAAATATCAGTTCCTGAAATGTGTCTGATTTGTTTCGGTTGCCACTTGGTTTCATCAAGAAGCACAAAGGATTCCCTGGGAAAACAGTGAAACATGCCCTATCCTGCAACGTTAAAGTGGATGAAAATCCTGGATCTGCCCCCTGATCTGGATCTGCACCAAATTGTAATGGGTTCTTCCCTAATCCAAACATCATCCTTCCTCCAAAGCTGTTTCCTGACATGCACTGAACTAGGGACTGTACGTGAGAACGCAAATGTCCAAGTGAGAGGCTCTGGACTTTCTCCTGCCAGTCCCCTGGTAAAAACTCTGTTAATGTCCCAGTGAGCCCATGTGTGAACTCACCAGAAGATTCTCTGGAGGATCCATCGCAAGCAGGTGGGCACATTGATGATGTTTCTAGCATTGAGACATACGCATAACTGGAAAAAAAAAAAAGGTCACACATATCTCAAGATGAAAAAGCAGCGGCATCCATGTGGAAGACACCGAGAAAGATGTCAAGAGAGCTTTTAATAATAATCATAATAATGATAAAATGTAATTGTATAGCACCTTTTATACAAGAAATGCAGCTCAAAGTGCTTTACAAACATGCTTATAAAAATAAAAACATGTTTAAGTGTAATGCATATAAGAGAACAGATTCTAAGTAACATAAGACCATGTTAAAATGACATTTAGAATAAAAGTAAAGAAAAACAGAAAAGAAAGAAAATGATAAAAAATATAAAAGCGAAGGAGTTCAAGCAAGAAAAAGATCTTTTGGTTACGTCCTGCCTCTGCCTGCTGTACCCCCCCTCACCTTCAGGCGCCGGAGATCTCTGTGTTGTTGTGATCGTATCTCAGTGGAGAATCTCCCTCTGCACAGCTCATGTAAACTCTAGAGGAAGTTCATACTATATCTGCAAATGCCTCAAGTTTCGTGGAAGTCCGTTCAGTTGTTTTTGTGTATTCTTGCTTACCAACAAACGTAAATTAACCATATACATTCTTGCAGCCTGAAGCTGTTCTGGTTTGTGACATACTGTTTCTTCCTGTGAGCCCGGGACATACCGGCCTCTGTTGTTGTTCAGAGCTGTTCTTCCACTTCCTAGAAGCGGCACAGGTGGGGCACATTTACATAGTCAGCAAAAAGCCTGCTGCAGATTTGCTTATAAATCAAGGTTGGACTTCTTCCACATCCCCTGGTCTGTTTCCAGTTTTGATGTGCTTTGATGATCTTCACTCAATTACACATTACCAAAGAAAAACATCCACTCTTCCATTTTATTTTCAAATTCAAGGTCCTAATTAGCAGATCTAAGTGGTTTCATGCAGATTTACACAGCAATACACATAAATGAAAACTAAAGGATGCAATAGCTGTCAACAAAAAGGCGATGTGATAGAAAATTAAATCATCCCTTCAGGATAGAGTGGAGGACTGTGTGCGTGTTTGTGAGAGAATATGAGGATGATGTGAGGCTGCGACATATGTGTAAAACATCTATCATTTCCATGTAACTGTTGACAATAGGGACGGTGGTTGTCTGGCATTCCAATGAGAGGTGTCACAAAGGGTTTAACTGAGTGCATCAGTAGGGCGGGATCCGACCTGTGTGTACATTACAAATTGAGTAGGTGTGTGTGCCTGTGTCAGGGTGCAAGCAAGATTTTAGAGACAAAGATGGTGCTGAGAGAAAGGGGAGATTTGAAAAGGAGTCACATAATAAGGTGAGGCAACGTCAAGCCACTCATGCATATTCGCAGAGAGGACAAACCACTTAAAGAACACAGACACACACACACACAAAAGCCAATAGTCTGCTATAGCGCAAGTCTACCCAGCTGCAGCAGTGAAAGAGCAGACTTAAAGGAAGTTGAAGAAGGTTGCTCTTGGGTCAAGGTTTAGGTAAGGGTAAGGGTAAGGGTAAGGCGTGGACTGGACTCTCCCTCAAATCTCTGATGCAAATGATGGGTGTGGTTTGAACAGGGCATGATTTGAAGGGTCTTAAAGGCCGCGGCAGGACCCTTATCTTTTAACTGCCAAACTGGGACACACAACAAACCACCCCTGTTTTTGCATTGAATCAATAGCACAGTTGGGGTTCTCAACAGTTTTACCCGACCTGATGGATGAAGGGAGCAGGTGCAGTCTTTGAATAAGCAGGGAAGTGAGGGATATCAAAAAACATCAGACACATATCAACACATTTCTCCGGGTGTCCTGGTGCGATCAGCTGACATCGTCTGGATTGAGCTGGAAGAGAAGTTGGAATATTTAGAATCTGTCGCCAGTCGGCAAGGGACTGGTTCTTGGAGCTGGAAGCCTTCTGGTTTCCGTTTCTACTTTGACCAATCTTGTTTGAGCAGGTTCTGGTTGCCTGCAGGTCAACAGTCCATGTGGAGAGAAAAGGAGGCAGACCGCATTGACCGCAATACATCGGCTATCAGCTATTTAATTTATCTGCATTCATATGCAGATAGCTGTTAATAGAGATTAGCCAAAATGTCGTCTGGACCTAAAACACTGACAAAGAGTATCACTGTTTGTGTTTTGTGTGAAGAACAATCGGACTCATGTGATAAAAGAAACTAGTGGGACTGTAAACAGTGAACGAAAAAAAGTCTTGGTCTTGAAAAATGCTTCAAAATATCGGCTGTGTCCCCCTGAAGCTAATTCGCTAATTCGTTTGAGACCCGATATTTTGAAGTACAACCTGTTGAGAAATGTTTATTCATTCAAAGCATTTTTATCCGATTTGACTGGTGATTTATTGCATGTAGGTTTTTTTTTATGTCCAGCTAACCATTGAAAGTGCCGTCATGACTCTCCCCCCATACATTTAGATTTGGGCCTGGTCTTGTTCGCTGGAAATAACTGCAGTGGCGAGGCTTTCCTGTAAAGACTTTTAGTACTGGTGCTGTTCAAGGAAGTGCGATGAGAGCAGTATGGGCTTACATGCCCCCGCTGACAGTGTGCAAAGTTCTATGTTTAGTCATGAGACTCACCTCAGTCTGGTTTTACATTTCTCCTGAATTTCTCAGTAGGTGGTTGGTTCCTGAGTCACTAACAAAACACGATTCAGGACATGAGCTGCACTAATATGTCGCTCTGCAACAGAGATTCCCTGCCATGGGTGTTTGTACCCCTGGTGGTACCGATGCAGTCGGGGTGCGTGTAAAGATTAAAGAGTAGCTCAAGTAATTTACAAAAAAAGGAATTGTAAGTTGAATAAAATGTATGATCATATAAAGTAACACCTGAGAACAACCTTTTGTGTGCAAAGTAGTTGGGTCCAAAAATGACAATCAGTTCAAAACGTAATGGGTAAAATGCTGAAATTATTTACTTAAAATAATGGATAAGTACTCAGAAGTACTTTAAATAAAAGGTGATGTCAATGGAGGGGGATTTGAGTTCATGTGACACTGCTGCGGTGCATCTGACAAAACAGGTTGGGAAACACTGCAGCCTAATCATCACACAGTGATTGATTGCTGTGGTGGACAGGTGGTACACTTGCCACCTGTATATCAGTTCATGTTAGTGTCATGGTATGTGGGGGGGGGGGGGGGGGGGGGGGGGGGGGGGTTTGGGCGAGTGACAACTGTGACCCAAAGCTAACTGTCGTAACGGCTCCATGCCGCTAATCTTGGCACAGACACTTGACTCATCCCAAACAAGGGGACAAACGCTGATCCCCTCAGCGCGGATGACGTCTGATTGCTCCACTATCCTTTTGCGGGGTTAGTCATGTCCTGGATGATCGACATTTTCCTGTCCTAGAGATCGCACATTCTTCCCCGTGTTCTTATATCACTCAGGCTCCATGTGATCTGTCCATCAGGTCCAGGGTGTGGGTTTGTTATTGCCTCCTGTGACTTTTTCACACACATTTTACTGTAGTGTGTCTTCAGTTCCTAAACAACTACTGGATCTGCCTGGGCACATAAGGACAGATTGACACTTGAGTTCATGTGCAGTATAGGAACACACACTCAGCATAATTATTTGTTGCCCTTGTAATTAAATGTTGTGCATAGTTGAGGTCCTTTGTTTGTGTGTGTGTGTGTGTGTGTGTGTGTGTGTGTGTGTGTGTGTGTGTGTGTGTGTGTGTGTGTGTGTGTGTGTGTGTGTGTGCGTGTGAGAGAGAGAGAGACAAAAAGCCTGGTCCTAATGAGGCCAAACGTAATTTCTGAGCTCCTGGTTGAGGTTAGTGGTAAGATGAAGATGTTAGAGTTAGGCATAAATGGGTCATAGTTAAATGGGTGGATAATGTTTTGGTTAGGTTGTTGACAATGAATGGAAGTCAATGCAGTGTCCCTATAAGGATAGCATTTGTGTGTGCGTGTGTATGTGTGTCTGCATGTCTGTGTGTGTATGTGGTCCAAGTATTACTCATGTTGGGGGGACCAAAATCTGTTCACATAGTCATATTATGGGAAAAAAAGCAATTCCACATAAAATAAATCCTCAAATTCTAAGATGAAGACATGTTTTAATGTTGAGGTTTAGGTTAAAGGTAGGTAAGGGTAAGGACAGGCGAGCAGTAACTATGGTTAAGGTTAAAATACCAAAAGAGGAATAGAGGCACAGTGTAAACTGCATCTCTGCGTTGCCTTTCCTTCCTCTTGAGCTGTGTTGAAAGCTTTGTGTCATTGTTTCTGTTCTGCCACCTGTGCTGTTTTGAAACTTTCCAACTAACACAGGATTTCTTCAGATCTCATTGACCATGTCAGAAAACGATGAGAGAAGAAATTAAGTAAGTCCATCATGATGTCACTTTCGAGAATTGTTACTGATATAACTTTAGGTACAGGCACTGTCCGATGTGAACACATGGGGCTTGGGCTGCTGTTGAGTTACAAAGCAACTTCCTCAGAAATGTCCATTCTCCCTCACTGGAAACATGAAGCCCAACTTTTTTGTGACAGAATCCAGTGCTTTTCTCACTACTGTATTATATTTAAACTCATCTAATTTGGGAAGTAAAACCCGTCTCCTTCATGTCACTGTAAACATTAAATTAGAGAAACAAGAGAGCAAATTGTAGAAAAGAAACTACATGTGACACATGCTTTGCAAAAGGATCCGTGTAAACGTGCTCGGCTGTTAACCTTCACCAGTTCAGCTAATCCCTCTGCGCTGGGTGAGGCTCGCTTGTGTCCCCATGAGTGACTGACAGCTCACTGTGGCTTCATAGTCACAAGACTCACCGCTAAAAGCACAGTAGGAAAATATGCCCACAAGCTAGTTTCCACCAAGACTCCCAAAGCAGTGCAGACATAACTCCCTTAACACGCACCCACTGGCTCAGGCCTGAATTTCCATGTCTGGGGTCTCATGGTGGTGGGGTATGACTGGGATCAGGATGAACTAAAGAGCGTATGATGGTCAGTGAGTGTTGATGGTGACCGAACAATATATCTGGCAAAGAAAAGTCTGCAAGCCTCCTACACTCATCTGTCACAATAATCAAATCAAATGGTAGGTGCCACATTTTTCCAAAGGCACATTTGTATAGTAACTAAGCATAGATGACATGTTGTAATCTGTTGTTTTCTTCTGTGTCTAAGAGCAAATGCCTGAGTTCAGCCTGGGCCAGACATCCTCTGAATGCAGCGACTGACTGATTGCACATGTGGAGGTGGGGTTGTTCCATGGCTCCAAATAGAAAAGCCAAAGTACTTTCTGAATGGCTGTGAAAAGGTCAGATGGATGGATCGTAGTAACGAAGCACCTCTAGATACTATAACTATTTATGGGCATAATGCTGAATCTGCACGCAGTGTTCAAATATTAAGCAAATATTCAAAAATGAAATATTTGTCTGAGTATATGACATATTTAATATAGCCTGAGGCTATAACCATTTAACATAATTTCTCATTTGTTTAATCTGTAAGAACTCAAGTGTAAATTATGACTCAAGTTTAAAATATGTTGCGGGATTAAGGTTGTGGTCACCGCACCCCACCAAGAAATAGTTTAGCCTCAACACCCCATAAAACCAACACAGGTCGTCTTCACACAAATGAAACTCAATTTAGCTTCATGGTTGCAAGGCACACATAAGAATGACATTTCTTTTCATAATAATAAAGGCCATTTTTTAAAATAGCAAATAACTAGAATGGTACTAGAATTTCAAGATCCATGAATTATTCCCAAAGAATAAAAAAAACAGACACGAGGTAACAAGGAATCCATTTTGTAATTCTTGTGTAATCTTGCTGACAAACAAACAAAGCACTGGACAGGTGTGAAAACAATAACGTCCTTGACGGAGGTAAATTAACTAGTGGAGAGCTCAGAGAACGCATAACTCCACCAGGGCTAACGCCCTGTCTCGCCATGTTAAAAAAAGAGAGAGAAAATCCTGGATCCACGTGCTTAACTGCATCCACTCCAAAATGTATTGGGTTCTCTTGTGGGTCAGGTTCCACCCCTTCAGGAAATTCGTGGAAATTGGCTGCGTAGTTTTTAGGAAATGCTGCTGAGAGACAGACAGACAAACAAACAAACATAACCTCCTTGGTGCAACTAGCAAACTTAAAAACAGGCTGTGCCATACCATAAAAGTATGTGCTCTACCATTTAGCTAATTATCAGTCTACTGTCTGCCAACAATTCGGCAGTCAGGACTCATATTTATTGTAGTTGACGTCACGTTAGACATGAACAATAAAAGTGTCAGGGAGGTGGAGTGAAGCGTGCCAAAAAACTGTTTGTTCACTTTGTGAAATGATCTGAACAAGGTCATACAGGTCGTTCACAAAGAGCCTGTGATCACCCTGATTACCTTCATCATATCTGAGACACATTTGATTATAATTATTTCCAAATTTACTAAACAGCTGAAGTGTAAAAAAACTCTCACAATGTTGTATGAACTTTAACACGTGACCGACATTTCACATGCACAAAGATCACTCTTAACCTGACCTGCTGAAGATAATGCTTGATAAAACATTTTAAACCATAATGACACACTAGTATGTACAGGTGAATTACTGCCTCCACACCCATTTGTAAACTCAACTTACTCTTTAAACTGCCTCTGAATTTGGCACATCGCAGCCAACTCACTGAGAAATGGGTCTGATTACATAAATACTTTCATCCACTGTCTTACATTTTGGTGATGAATCCTGGATAAACACATCTTTAACAGGCAGTCAACACCACACATGGCATCTGGTATAAATAGAGACAACTGACTAATTAACTGTCGTTGGCCTGCTGGCTGTATCAAGTATCATCAAACAGAAAGAACGGACGTGACTAAACATAGACAAGGCCGGAGCCTGGTGGAGCGAGGGAGGTGTGGGTGGTTATCATCTGGTTTCTACTGCGGCTCTTCAGGCATGTTGATGGAGGTTAAAGCGAGCAGGATGGTGAGAGACGGGACCAGGATGACAGTTGAATTTAAACTGATGTAGGATCCGTCTTTTGTTGTGACAATTCTTGTTCTGAAGGACTATTTTTACATACCTCGGATTCCTGACACGTATCAGACAACCAGCGCAGAGGGAAGCGTGAACAAAGGAAAATAAAGGAGTGATGATGATTTAGTGTCTGTTTTTAGGTAATCCTCCTGTGACACATTGCTGCCACTATGACTATTAATATGTCTTTTCCTATACACCCTATATATAAATACTCATTTTATCACTCTATCACATTGCCTTCCCCAGAGCGGCACGTGGCTAAAAACACAAAGGATACACACACATAACAGCATGGCTGTGAATAGGAAGTGTAAATGTGGTATTAGGAGTATGTGTTACTGAGTACCCATCGGCTATTGTTTGACAATGAATTAGCCTCTAGTGGCAATGGCTATATTATAATATTTTACGGCCTCCAGTGTAAACCTTAGATGTCTAGACCAAGACTTCCATTCGCCGTACACTGATGATAGTCTGAGCCAAAACTTTTTCCACACAAAACTCTTTCTACTAGGTGTCATAGGTCCATTTCGCTAATCACTATTCAGAGCTATCTGCATATGAATGTTGATCAATTTAACGCCGTCAGCGGATGCATATTGGTCAATGTGTTCCTCTTATGCTCGCCACATAAACTGTGTACCTGCTACATGATTGGTCAAACTAGAAACCAAAATCTTGTCCCTACAAGATTCTGCATATTCAGGATCTGTTGAGAGATTACTGAGTGTTTAACTGCTTGTTTTTTCCCCATTCATCATACGTTGTTTGCCCCAGATGTTAGAGACGGTTGAAGGCACAGGTAAGGGGAATAAGACGTAATTTAAAGAGTTGAATAAAATTTGGGTTTTCACTTGTTTTGAACATTGTTAGAAACATTTTGGATAATGTAAATGCACAAGTCAACCAACTATATACCACAGGTCTAATTGTTTTCAGACATTTATATGAAGAATCATTACATATTATATCTTTAGTGGCAGTTCAAATGTAGGATTATGAATAATCAAATTGAATTTAATAAGACTAACACAGTACATGGATGTTCTTCATGTGGTTAAAAGTAATGTTTTTATAATTGCACATGAGACATTAACGTTCACATCTGAATGGAACCCTCCTGGTTTTATATGCAGTTATGATAAAGACAGTTTCTGATTCACGTCGAGCTGCACCAGGACACGCTGGGGCTGTGATGGCAGAGCAAACGCTTGGCTGCCAATGGAAAGTGTTATATTGAAGCCTCGCCTCTGATCATTAGTTATATAGATAGAGAGGGTCAGTGGAGCCTCCCCTGTGTGACTCACTTCATGCTGCTGTTCCACCCAGGCACAGTAAATATTTAACCACACGTCAATGGTGGCATTCTGTTGTCAGCTCTTCTCTGCAATGACGATGGCACATCATGTATTTCAACAGTCGTGCTTGGACAGGCTGCTTTTATTTGCATATTATTATGATCATTTTTCGGAAGAATCCCTAAATGGAGGTTTCCATGAGATTGCCGCGTGCCAGAGAGAAATCAGCACAAAGGGCAATGAACTCTCCTTTATGGAATTACTGTTGTTATCATGAAACACAAACAGAGAGCGTAGCCTGGAAAGTTCAACAAGAAGGCGGTGGGAAAAAGAAGGAGAGAAAACCCGGAGGGGGAGGGAGCCGGGGGTTTACTGAGAGAGAGAAGAGGGGGAGAGAGAGCAGTAAAGCCGGAGGGAGACGGGGAAGGATGACGTCGTCATCGGGGACGGAGGGCTATTTTAAGGGTCTGATCGGGAGAAGGCCGCTGCGCACTCCCCTGCGCTGACGTCACAGATGAGATCAACTCCCTGCACGGCCTGCCAGCCCGATCATGTGACCCATAATGACCTTTGCAATCAGTGATTAGATTACTGCGGAGAAAATACCTGCTGTATAGGGAGCAGACACACTGCTGCAAAGGAAAACAACAGGACAGAGTAGGAAGGAAAATAAAATTAAAAAAAGGAATCACTCTATTGAGAAAAGAAGTGGTGGTGTGTGTGTGTGTGGGGGGTGAAAGCAGAAGGAGAGATAATTAAGCAAGAGTATGAGTGCAAGGACCAAGGGTGAAGACAGCAGGAGAGAGAGAAAGCAGAGGAACGGCAGCCAAGATCGAATTAGCCCGCAGCGTCGGCTACCCCTGAGCGTGGGATGGAGGGGGTTTAGTGGGCAAGGATTCTGGAGTGTGTGTGTGGGTGTGTGTGTGTGTGGAAGTATTCAACCATGTGGGAGGAGAGCAGGATTTGGCAAGTTCTGAACTTGCTTGCACCAACAAAGGAAATGCCTGCATCTGGTATTCATCACAGTGCACTGTACACACACACACACACACACACACACACAGATGCTGCTATTACCTCCTATCTGTTTCTTTTCAGAGTAAAAGTGCAGGGAGTACTGGTGAACATCGCAACATGTTGCTCTTAAACTGATTTGGTGTCCCCTCCGCACACACGCTGACCTCAAAGAGCAAACCTTTCTTCTTTTCTTTTTTTTACAACTGATACTATACTCAGTGAATGGAAATTGCTATTGCAAAAGTCATATCTTTGTTTTACCAGAACTAATACGCAATAAGTCCATTCCGCATTGCCAAAACCACCTACCCAGCCACCCACACTTCCTGCCCTGAGTCTCCCTCTCTCTCACTCCTATTTTCTCCAGTCTCTCTCGCTCCCTCGCTTTCACACTTGTTCTGCTCTGTTCTATTTTGTGCTCTCCACACTGACACCTAACCTTTGTCGGACCACCAGTCCCTCTGGCGCTACGCCGTGGGCTGTCGAACAGACAAATAAACAAACAGATAGCGCTAACACCCTTCCAGCTTGGCCGAGTTTCACAGCTAGAAAGGTTCTTATCGTGCCTGGCTTGTGTCCTGTGGGTGGATTTCATTAGCTTATTTAGCACATTCAACCCAGTTCCCAGCTGAGTCCTATTGTGGGCCTTTTTTAGTGTGAGTAGACCGGCTCTGTAAAAAGCAGCGATTATCAGGTCCATTTTGTGGGGGTGTTGAATTCACACCATATTGATGAGGCTGTGCAGCGAGCGCTCGACAGGCCTGGATCTGGGGTTTGTGGGGACACCACTCGTGTCCTAGGGGCTGAGCCGCGTCATGACACACGACTGTGAACAAGCCAAATGGTCCGCCGCACATGGACAGAATATGGAACCCAGTGTGAACTATCGTGTTACAAACGTGATAGGCCAAGGCAGTACATCGTATTCTCACAGGGTCCATGTGGAGGCTGAAACCATAGTTGTTGCTGATTAACATTACTATACTACTGCAAGCCAATACTCTAAATATAAATGGTATATTAAGAAAGACTTTTACATTTAAAGGGACACACTTGTTTCCTTTTTTTAGATGAAAGGATAGAGAACGTCGTCCTTTCTGTTTTCACATACCTTTGCACACGTACAAACAAATGCAAATCGTCTGTGTGAGATGTTTTCACACTGGAAATATTGAGTTTGATTCAGGTGAGAGGTGGTCCCTGTGTAGAGCGGGCAGGAGGCATCAACACTCACTGGCTGTGAATTCTCCAGACTCACATACAGCTCGTCAGGGTAATGTCTCAGTGTTCAATGTTGCGATGCATGTGTGAAAGCAGCTAAAGCTAAATGTTAAGCTGCAGCCAAACATTTAACACTTAACATCTGAGGGGTGATGCATATCATGTGCATTATGCCCTGCACAGACAATGCTAACTTATTATATTGTAATATTGGCACTTCATAATGACATCAGTCTAAGGTCATTTATACCATATATACATGTAGGTGTTTAATCGCATTGGTTGCAAAAGTTAATTTATTACTTCAGTACATGACGCCATTTTCTCACTTCATTGTAACATCTTAAAGACGTAACTTATCACAATATACATTTTAGATTTCTCCTCCAGCCTGATTATTTTCGCAGTTATCCTGAAAAGTATGTTTTTTGGATAGTTTTTTTCTCGACCTTGACAGATAAGCTCCAAAATGTGTTCATCTGGAGATACCATTCCAAGTAACCATCCCATAGTTTGTTGAAAATGTATCCATGCACTGTTTAGTTATTTTGAACGCACACATTGGGGGGAAAATGGTTCCCTGCCTCTGGCTGGTGTCCAACAGAGGGAAACAGCTTCTCTCCAACTCTACAAAAAGGTACAAACTTCACAAAATGACAAAACTCCACGACTTCACTGCACCTAGCCAAGAGGCAGTGTGGCTAAAACCACAGCCCTCTGCTTCTTCACTTCAGTTTTTGTTTCGGTTACACAAACAAGACATAGCGTATCATAGCATAGCATAAAGACTGAAGGCAGGAGAAAATCTTATGCTAAGCTAAAGTAGCTGTGTCCTAGCTGTAGTTTCGCGTTCAGTGTGCATATACAAGTGTGGTATCAATCTTCTCATGTTCCTTTAACCAAAGAAACTAGTCCGTGAGTAAAACCTATAATTAGAGTGTAACTTTGCTGCTGGAAATATATTACATAGCTTGGTCAGTGTCTGTAACAGGTGATACAGTTGATAGAATCATGGTGACCAACACCCTGTTGTACCAAAGCATTAGCATACCAAGAAATGAGAAATGGCTTCTTATTACACACAAAGTACATGTCCTCAACTCAACCTGCCACCTGGGACTGTGGTAACTAAGGACATAATGAGTACAATGTTCCTAATGTGAAACAAAACATGAACAGTACATTTTTATTCATCGCTGGGAATACACACTCAGTATACACTCTGATGCATGTGTCATCCGTAGAGAATGAATACAGCTTGATTGTGAAATGTTTGGAGTGTATCCAGTTTGCCTTTGAGCGTTCCTCAGTCTATAGAGTTTGTTGTGATGAGTCATCACTCACTCACTCTCTCACAAATGACATACATGTACTTTACACTATGTGCCCAGGTGGATGTTGCTGTAATTCACGGGTCGGTCGTTCAATATACGTTTGGAATGTGCAGCACGAACAGTCCGCTTCCTGAAAACTTTTACAGCAAAACTTTTCAGGATTGTAGTCCAGGGAATGTCGTGACTCACAATACTAGAAATGAGGGGGGTCTGGTCGAAATGTTCCAGGCTTGGATGTTCAGACGTTACTGTAAGCTGTGACTGTGACTGAATAATAGTCTGAAGTGACACTTTCTTTTCTTGTCCCGTCTTTGCACGTTTGGCACATTTTCTCTCTGAAGCCGGGGCTCTGACACTCTCTGCGGCACGTTGTCTGCTTTAGTGTGTAAAGCCGTAGAGCTGGAGATGAGTCACCCGTCATCTGTGCTGTGAGGCCGGAGGCCGAGCGGGCGAGCACTTCAAACAGGGCTGCTTCGGAGGCCATGTCCAAACTGGAATCCAGCCCACTACCATTCAACTCATCACCCCTCTACTATCTGACTCTTTTTTTTACCTCATTGTATCTTTGGTGCATTTGAACTCCATCCAAAAAATTTTACAATTATCCCACACCACATGTCCTGCTACTATGACCAGATTTCTTCAAGCATGGCGGTACGTTCATAACATGGCGGTACGTTCATAACAAAATCACAAAGAACTGCGTAATCCCTGCAGCAAAACACACAAAGACATGTGTCTATATTCTGTGTCTATATTTCTCAGAAATATAGACAAATGATACATGTTTAAGTTTGATTACCCCAACTAAAGGAGTTATGTTTCACCCTTGTTTGATTGTTAGTTTACGCAAAACAAGGCTTCCACAAAACTTAGTAGAGGCACTGTACATGGGCCAAGAAAGAATCCAGTGAATTTTGAAACGGATCTGGACAAACGGGCGAGACCTGGAGGTTTTTTTCAATTTCTTTAATATGACAAGACCCTCGGAATAGTTAGATAGAAATAGGATTTTGATGAGAAAAAAATGTGGCATATTTAAGGCACTGAAATATATGAATGTGCCTAATTTTGTTGGACCTTATTTAGGGAAATTTCTGCTCACCAATGTACACCAATCAGAACATTAAAAAAGATAACTGGTTTTGGAGTGAATGGCTATTTTTGACTTTTAAAACCATGAAGCTTTGGAAAATAAATGAAACTTCAAAACAAGTTTTAAGATTACCCCAGATATACTGAGCAGCTGGAAAATGTAAACCGGTTAATGCTTGATATGTATAGTGACTGGTTGGTGTATTATGTCAGCATAAAAAGACATCTTAGGCAACAGCAGCTTCAAGGTTACATCACTTCTGAACTGTATTTGTGCTTGGATTTTTATGTCTCCGCCCCAGGAAAGAAAAAAAAAAAGTTCACTTGGTCTGAAGAACTGATAAGATTTTAGTGGTTGAAGGTCAAACGTCAAGGTCACTGTGACCTTGTGTTCTTGTGGACGTGATGAATCAAGAACACCCATAGGGAGTTTTATTACATTTGGCACAAACATTCACTTGGACTGAAGGATGAGCTGACTAGAATCTGGAACCCACAAAACTTATGTTCTTTCAAATCTGGCACAAATTTCCATTTGGAAATGGTCAATGTTCAAGGTCACAGTGACCTCATGTTTGTAGACTGAAACTGCCCTGTTTGGCAGAGACATACAACTGCTGTGTGGTAATTCTATTTTCAATCTATTTTGTGATATTATCCATGTGTTCAGATCGCACACAGGCATATGGGCGGATCTCATTCACGTCTTCATGTGTTTCGTTGAATACATTAAATTCATATAACTGATTGATGTTCACCACACATCATACCCGTAATGTGTCATCACGTGTCAATACATGAACGATCACATAATACGTGTATCTGTGTCATCCATGCCGAAGTGACAGCCAAACACTGAACTGCCTCTGCCCTGATTGACAAAGACAAAACATTGTTGTGAAATAAGCACAGGCTTTAGAAAAGTAAAATTAAATATGTAGGATCAGCAATAAAGTGTCATTGGGAAATTATGTGCTGAGTTTTCACAGTTTTTCATTTACACTTTTAGTCTGGATTCATTTTAATTGTTTTATTTATTTTTGATATTGAACACTTTTGGTCATAGTCTCATGTGTTTTCACAGTCGTGTGTCATTTCTCTGAATCTACATTTTTGTCTGTTATTATGAACATGAGTCTACAGTCACAAGTCATACTCAGCTGCCAATCAAATTAGAGACACACACGAATCTTTTAGGACCACATCAGGACCAACATGCATCATTTTTTTAATTTTACACCAAAATTTCAATGTGACAAAAACTGTTTGGAGTCTGAGCTATTTAACCACTTGGCTAAATAAAAACACAATGAGAAATAGGTAAACAAAAAACAGCTGCTAATAAGTAAAAGACAACGGCAAATCTTCAAACACAGCAACTATAACAAAAAAGATTGACAAACTACAAAAAACAACAACAAATAAGAAAACACAACAAAACATCACAAAACAACAAAACACAACATAAATCACAAAACACAACGTATTTGTATTCATTGCTGTTTTGTGATGTGTATGTAGGTTGTATTTTCCCATTTGTTGTGATTTTCACTCCAGGGCCACTGTATTTAGCAACAACTGACCCTCACACACTTTAAATGTATCTGCTGTCAGTTTGTGTCTCTGCATGTTTGTATGACTTTGCCCGATTACATCACAACCTCCCTCACATCTCCCAGAGAGCTGAAGACGTCCCAGGTATGATTAGTCTTACAAGCATTAATTCATATGCTTTGTATCATCATGTGAGGTATGCAGGTATTTTCATGTGTCAGCTTCCGGTGGTAAAAGTTGTGGAGTGGAGCATTGTGATGGCGAGGCGTGTCTGGCGCGCTCTCAGCCACTCGGGTGTGAATCAGGAGGAAACGGCGGCAGGGAGAACAACAGCAGCGGGATGAGTTGCGTTGGGCATGGTTCATTTTTCTCCTGAGGCAGAGGGCGGCCTGCTGGTGACTTTGATGGATAGGAATGCTGCTCACCCACCCACCCACCCACACACACACGCCCACACATGTCCCACACACACTCAGGCTCTCACACAGCAACTCACGCGTCATTGCTCGTGCACGAACACACACATACTGAAAAGTTGTCGACACACACGCAGGCTGCTCTGTCCCACCAGATCTGATATCCAACGCGAACTGTTTACGACCCGCCCACACGGCCTTCCTCCCCTGTCAATAAACTCTTCCCAGAAGTGTGTGTGATGCATGATCATGTAGATGGCTGCATACGGGGGTCGCTCTTGTATCCTCCATCACAGGCTTATCCATGTGCATCCCACTGCACCGTGCAGCACATAGTGAAGAACATTTTACAGCTTTTACACCTTGATGATAAATTTGTGCATTAACAGGATTCTTACACTTAATCGCAATTTTGATTTGCCACATTAGCTGAGATAGAATGAGGGAACACACTGTTCCAGCTACTGGGGATTAAAATAAATGACATCCTGAAAGAAGGTCTCAACCCCAAATAGTGAAAAAAAGAAACTGCCCATTACCAGACAATGTTAAGATCAAGATTTCATGTCCTGAGAGTCGCACTCTTGTCGCAAAACACAAGAATTTGTCAGCTCACTACAAAGTCTAATTCAGGCAATCGAGGTCAGAGTGTTCTGCGTGACCTAGACTGAGTTCACAGCCAAACCTGCTGACGAGGGCAGCCAAGCCGTCTCGTGGCTGAAAGAAGAACTTGACTCTCTGGCAGCTGGAGTGACGAACACCAATGCACATTAGCTTCCCCTCTGAACCAACGTGTTTCTCTCTCTCACACACACACACACACACACACACACACACACACACACACACACACACACACACACACACACACACACACACACACACACACACACACACACACACACAGATCCCGTAATGTGCCCCTGCCAACCTAACAAGTCTCAAAACAGGCCATAGAGCGAGCTAATTCAAAAGCGTAGCGTTCCACTCGAACAAAGGGCCGTGGTTGAAGGAGAGGAGGGAGTTTAACCAACTCCTTTCACTTTGTTCCACTGAGTCAGCAATCTCCCAGAGAGAAGTGAAGAGATGGAGACAGATAAAGAGCCAGAGGGAGCTGTTGGGGCTAGGCAAAGACAGGCACCTTTGTTTGATCGTTGACTCTCCCAAAGATAACGCCAGTGTTTCTTTTTGAACATACACTCTGCTCTCTCTCTCTCTCTCTCTCTCTCTCCCTCTCACACACACACACACACACACACACACACACACACACACACACAAGGATGATTCATTTCGCAGACAGTATGATAATATGCTGGTGGGGCACAACGTCCGCTGCACACCAGGGAGGAATGTGTGTCTGTAATCAGACTGTGCTGCTCTTCAGGCTGGGAGGAAGGACAGTTTCTGACTGGTGAATGCGAGCTGACTCTGAGGCACAGTCAGGCACATCTCTCGCCCTCTGAATCATTGCACAACATCTCTCTTTGTCCTTGAGCTGAACCTTATTGTGATGATTTTATCGTGTGTGTGTGCTACATGGATGTAAATACAATAGCCTGCCCTCACTTAGCTGGTTTACATTCAGTGGTGCAAAGTACATTTATTCAAGCACTATAGTTGAGTACATATTCAGGTTTTTGTCTCTGAACATAATTATGTGCTTCTTAGTACAACAGTAATATATAACACCACAACATTTGCAGATAAAAATGTCACAATATGATCAACTTTAATAAAGTTAAAATATGGTGCACTTACACTACCGTTCAAACGTTTGGGGTCACCCAGACAATTTCGTGTTTTCCATGAAAACTCACACTTTTATTTATCAAATGAGTTGCAAAATGAATAGAAAATATAGTCAAGACATTGACAAGGTTAGAAATAATGATTTTTATTTGAAATATGAATTTTGTTCTTCAAACTTTGCTTTCGTCAAAGAATGCTCCATTTGCAGCAATTACAGCATTGCAGACCTTTGGCATTCTAGCTGTTAATGTGTTGAGGTAATCTGTAGAAATTTCACCCCACGCTTCCTGAAGCACCTCCCACAAGTTGGATTGGCTTGATGGGCACTTCTTGCGTACCATACGGTCAAGCTGCTCCCACAACAGCTCAATGTTCTTCTGTGTGATCCAAACACCTCAAACTTTGATTCGTCTGTCCATAACACTTTTTTCCAATCTTCCTCTGTCCAATGTCTGTGTTCTTTTGCCCATATCAATCTTTTCTTTTTATTGGCCAGTCTCAGATATGGCTTTTTCTTTGCCACTCTGCCTAGAAGGCCAGCATCCCGGAGTCGCCTCTTCACTGTAGACGTTGACACTGGCGTTTTGCGGGTACCATTTAAAGAAGCTGCCAGTTGAGGACCTGTGAGGCGTCTATTTCTCAAACTAGAGACTCTAATATACTTGTCTTCTTGCTGAGTTGTGCACCGGGGCCTCCCACTTCTCTTTCTACTCTGGTTAGAGCCCGTTTGTGCTGTTCTCTGAAGGGAGTAGTACACACCGTTGTAGGACATTTTCAGTTTCTTCGCAATTTCTCGCATTGGAATAGCCTTCATTTCTAAGAACAAGAATAGACTGGCGAGTTTCACATGAAAGTTCTCTTTTTCTGGCCATTTTGAGAGTATAATCGAACCCACAAATGTGATGCTCCAGATACTCAACTAGCTCAAAGGAAGGCCAGTTTTATAGCTTCTCTCACCAGCAAAACAGTTTTCAGCTGTGCTAACATAATTGCACAAGGGTTTTCAAGGGTTTTCTAATCATCCATTAGTCTTCTAAGGCGATTAGCAAACACAATGTACCATTAGAACACTGGAGTGATAGTTGCTGGAAATGGGCCTCTATACACCTATGTAGATATTTCATTAAAAACCAGACGTTTCCACCTAGAATAGTCATTTACCACATTAACAATGTATAGAGTGTATTTCTGATTAATTTAATGTTATCTTCATTGAAAAAAACAGTGCTTTTCTTTGAAAAATAAGGAAATTTCTAAGTGACCCCAAACTTTTGAACGGTAGTGTATATAACACCACAACATTTGCAGATAAGAATGTCACAATATGATCAACTTTAATAAAGTTAAAATATGGTGCACTGCTTACATGTTACTCTTATAATAATAGTATTGCTAATTTTAGGATTAAAAGTAAATGTAAAATAAGTCATCATATTATATGATAATATATGATATGACTAGTTGTTTTACTTTGTATCCTTAATTCTCAGTAAATATTTCAATGCACACCTTAGGCATGGGCTACTTATATATAATATACATTGTAATGTTTCGTTAGTACTTAGTTTTAAGATTCTATGTATTTTTTCAATTACTGTCCACATTTTACTAATACAAAAAACTCTGTGGATATTTCATATACAGGTCAAGTGATTTTATTTATTTATTTTCTCAACAAATGTCCATGTCATTCCCGGGCGCATGTGCATTTCCTCGAAACGTGCCAGTGAAGTTGTTGTTTATCGGTGAGCGCGCCCTCGTATCCAGGCAGCATGTTTACCTGCTCTGTTGCCCGGTGACATTTTTCTCTACGTCGTCAAAATGCTGGTAACACCCCTCATTTCACCAAACCACCCGTTTCCCTGTCTTTTTAAGGTGGTATGGCGCGGGCCGACTGTTCTTTGTTTATATTTAGGAGTTTATCTCTATTAAAGTAAATGCTCCTTTGGCTGATACAGCCCCTGCAGTGACTCAGGTGTATTTATGTGCTGTCGCTTTACGCAGGCACATTCTGTCCTCACGGGACAAGATCGCCGCGAGGACACTGAAGCAGGAACCACCTTAAAATCACATGCTGACATAACAAGTGCACTACTCTCCACCCATATCCGAGGCGAGTCAGTAGAGAGGTGTCTCACCTTCCCGGCTCAGTATCAAGAAAGACACCGGTGCGCGCACAGCTCAGAGCGCGCAGGCACCTCCGGAGCGAACAGCAGCTTCCTATTGGCCAGAACGAGACTCGAGCTCTGGTGCGTAACGACGCGCGGCGGACACGCACATCTCCTGGCAGAGAATACACCGAGAAACCTCCCGTGGATTTTTTTCAAGTGATTGGATTTACACGAGTTTTTTTTTTTTTTGTATCACTGACTTGGTTTTACTTTATATGCCAAAGCTGGGGGAACACACTGGAAGACAACACAGTCCAGCGCGAGGCTTCACAGTTTTCGCCACGATAATTGGTGAGTACAACATGAACATCACAAACAAGGCGGAAAGTATTCATCTCGAGATGCTCAGGAAAAAGTTTGACGTTCTCCATATTGTGTTGGTGCGTGAGAAAATTGATTTGGGACGAGTCGTCTATCGGGGATCGATGGAAGCATGTCGCGGAGTGATTGGATGAGGCACCTTTCATGTAAACTCTGCAGCCATGATTAACTTAATGAGGCCAGTATTGACGACAGGAGTAATGGCCGTGTTACTGTAGATTATATTTAACTGAGGCTGATGTTGTCTGTTTAACAAACTCGTAATATGATACAGGAGTGAGGTGACAGTCATGTTAATATAATAATAAACATTCTTTGTGAATGATCCCAAAGAATAAACGAGTGGATTCATATTTTCTGACCGTTACATGATCGTTATGAACGGAAATATCTTACAACACAATGAAAGAATCCCCTTGCAAGTTTTGATTGTGAGAGTGTTTCGCTTTACCCACAAGGTGGCGACCGAGTATCTTATTTTCAGAGTTTAAAGGCCCTGCTGGTGTTGGGAGAATCTGTTTCTTCGGGTAAAACTTGTGGGGTGTTTTGATCATCATCATTTCCCTTATTTCCTCAAACTGGAAACTTGAGCAGCAACGTTTGCATGCAGGGAAACATGCCAAGTCAAATACAAGAGTTTTCCATCAGATACTGCATCCTCTCTGTCTTTCACTGTCTCGTGTGTGCACTGTGCACACTGTGAGTTCTCAGGAATACTTCATTCCAGGGCATTTATTTGCATTTGTTCTATTATTATAATGGTGTGTGCATTTTGCTGATGTCAGGGGTTGGAGGAGGAGGATGGCGTCAGCACTGATAATGCCACCCAAACCATCTGATAACTTGGATTAGAGCAGTGACGAGTGTAACCCCTGCTCTGTGTGCCAAGTCTTTAAAATAGCTGTGTCCACACTGGGCTGCTGTAACACAATAGGCAGTGAAACTTGATAAAAACATGGAAGCTCTCATGGATTTACAGTATCACATAAGTCAGATCAAAATAATACATTAGTCATAGGTTAATTAAAGAAAATGATTCACTTCATTACTCCTGTATTTGTTTATTTGTTAATTATAGTGTTATTAAGACCTGGCACAGATGAAAACTGTCTGTGTGAGTCAGGAGACATCAACCTTGGCTCAAATGGAATAAACATGCAACATAGACAGTTGGTTTTCTTATTAACATACTCGGTAAATATAGGTAATTACTGGCTAATAATAGGTGAGTTAGTGGCAGCGAGACTAGTAAACAGCGGGTTCTAATCGCGTCCCCCTCAAACCGTGCAGAGACCCTCTGTGCCGTAAGGACACATATTTGGTTCTATGCTGTAATTTATTATGAATGGCTCAAACTCGCCTGCCCTCCACGTGGGTGCTGGGCCGGCGCTCCCATTGGCCGAGCGCAGCAGCGTCCTGCTAGAGTCCTCCCGTGATTGGCCGCGCCGCCTCGGGGGCCGTGGGCGTGTCTTTATCGGTGGTGGAAGTGTGTGTGTGGGGGGGGGGGGGGGATACTTTGTGACAATGTTCATTGTCGATATCTTCAGCGGAGCCGCCGTGCGTACTAGCGCGCAGCACAGGAGAGCCGCTCGCCACCAACAGCCGTGTGAGGCTCTGCTGAGAACGGAGCGCGTGTTCAGTCCTCTGAAGCCGGTGAAAGCCCTTCGACAGAACACCGAGGAACTTCTGTAGTTTTGTATTTCCCCGCACGGGATTAGTTTTTTAAAGATAATCGCGTGCGTAAATTTGCGTCCTCGGCGCGTTCCTGCCTGGCGTTTGCGCATCTATGTAGCACACAGGAGGACTTTTGGGGCAAAGGCAACAAAGAGAGAGAGCAGACCAAGAGAAAAGCGAGTCCGTGCGTAGTTGACTTTCCTGAGGGGGACGTTCTCATGATATATCGACCGGAGAGGAGACGGAGCGGCTTTTATTCTGACTCTCGGAGAGCGAGAGGAAGAAGGCACCGAGACCCACAGAGCAAGGCTCTCTGACTGCTGCCCAACAAGGGACCGTAGCCCGAAGCGACGGACCTTGCCCCACCACTATCCCCCCCCAAACTGACTTCACACTCTTCATCCCCGGCTCTGCTCGCCCCCCCCCCCCCTACTCTCCTCTCTGACCACAGGTTATCGGATGGACCAGCATCCCAGCGCCCGGAGCTGCACCAGTCGCGGGGCTTCGTCCTGCGAGGCCGTCCCGACCGAGCCCTCCATGAATCTATACATCCAGTCCACCACCGGCACACGCTTCGAGCTCTCCCTGCCCCTGGAGGAGACCGTGGATGGACTGAAGAGGAGGCTGTCGCAAAGGCTCAAAGTACCGAAAGAGAGACTCGCACTGCTGCACAAAGAAACGTGAGTAAACCCTAGAGCAGCATGATGGGGAGTGAGAAAACTGGAAGTGCGGTATCCTTTCTATGTATGGGAAATACTCGTTTTAATTATGCTTTGCGCTTGTGTGGGACTCCTGGCACCATAGACCGTAATGTCCGGGTTTTTACGCAGCCAAAAAAAACGAGAATAAACCCGAGTTAAGATAACATATGTTTGAATCCATACTTTGTATTTATGTATTCGTGCCTGAGCGCTCGGGGGCTGCAGACACAACCTTGGTTGCGGTGGCCATCAATACATTCAAGGAAACCACTGACCACTGTATTGGAATTACGCATAGGGGACGCAGCGGTCACTGGAACAGTATTGACCAGGCGATCTGCAGACTCGCATCGATCCGATTCCCTCCTCCATTATAAATACCGAAGCCTGACTGATTTGCTAATGCTGTGCGAATCATACAACGTTAAACATTGATGAGTAAAGTCACACGCAGACTTGGTAGCACTGTAATTTATTTACTGTGCCGCTGCAGGCATATGGCTCATCCCTGGCATGATACTGGAGCGTGGAAGCAGATAGAACTCCTGAATGGTTTCTGGGTGGTGTGAGGTATTGGCTGACCAGTTTCCCTAAGCACTCGGGGAAACTCTTCTGTAATGGGACGGAGATGCATGGGCAGGGGATGAGTTAAGACCCTTTTTATTATTTAAAACTAAACCAAAACCTGCAGTATTCAGCGATTCCCCAATGAATAAGGCTCAGGTTAAATGGGCCAACAATAGTGCAGGTGGTGTTATGCAGAAGAGTGAAGGAGGGGTTCGTATATGCAAAGAGTCAGCATTGTTTTTCAGCCCCCCCAACCACCCACCCACTGTAATCACCCAATAAATCACATCATCCTTTAAAACCCGAAACCCCCTATTTAATCCCCCCCCCCTGCGCCTCAAACTGTAGACCTGCAGCAAGTCGCGGCTCAAGGCCTTTGTTCATCCGCGTTCGGATTTGGGTCATGTCCGTGCAGCAGGCCGGCCCTAACACTCTCCAATGACGCCGTCGGGGGGTTGAGGAGTCGCCACACCTGGATGCGAGTGGTTTAAGTGCATCGTGACCTGCAATATTAAAGCGTTTCCTTGCTCTGGAACAGATACTCTCATGCTCTGCAGCAGACATTAACTAGTGAAGCCCTGAAAAGGTATTACATATCACCTTCTTTAGAATAGAATCATAGAAACAGCTGTCATAATGCTCCACATGTCAACTGACAACAGTGGGCCTGCGATGTCAGTAACAGCTCATTGCTGCACAGTTTTATTACAGCTAGTAAAAGGACGGTGGTTTGGGTTTCGGCAGGGAGATTTTTGTGCAGCTCAAAGAAAACTCTTACCTCCACTTAGGCAAGTGGCAGTGGTGCCAAATATCCACTGCGAGCGATTGTCAAGCTCCACTATACTCGAAATTGAAATATGACAGCCAAATCAATACGTCTCCTTCATGGAGCTTTTCACCCACGGCTCTTTTTCAAACTAGTTTGGAAGTGTGTCCCCCCCCCCCCCCCCCCGGCTGAAGGCTGTTTGTGTGTCTGAGGAGAGAAGATATTGTCAGCACAGTCTAATTATCTTGTTCTCTCTAACCCTGCAGGCGACTAAGTTCAGGCAAACTCCAGGATCTTGGCATATCTGATGGGAGCAAGTTAACGCTTGTACCAACTGTTGAAGCAGGATTAATGGTAAGGGCCACTTGAGTGTGATCTTATTTGAGTCTATGTGGAATATTAAATACAAATACTGATTATAAGCATTGCTAATACTTTTTTTTTTTGCATCAAAATTGCTTTTAATAATTGGTGTGTGCTCCATCGAGTCCATTAAAACTAATCATTCAAAATTGTTTTCTTCTTTCTGTGCAGTCTCAAGCATCAAGACCCGAACAGTCCGTAATGCAAGCCTTGGAGAGCTTAACAGAAACTCAGGTAAGAGTCTGAGGCCGTTTCTCTGTGTTGACCCTGAAATAATTTGGATGCATCAAAGTCAGTATCCTGCCACAACTGCAATCTGAGCAGAGCTGTGGACTCGTTTCTCTGTGTTTGCATGTGGGGATATGGGAGGTTTCAGCTTTGGTCAAGTGCAGAGCAACAGCCAGCGATGACAGAGTGGGATGAGATGAGCCGGCTGCACAAGCACAAGCCTCTTTGCTTGTTTAATCTCGGCCTCTTAAACAAGCCAAGCCAAGCTAGACATCCAGTGTGAGCTGTTAGGGTATAATAAGCAGCAACACCCTCCCGTATCCTAGTAACATCTGTGATAGTGTGTATGGTGGGGGTGGGGGGGTGCACGACGCTGCAGGAAGCCAGGGCGAACACCAGGGCTTATTCGTGAGAAGCTGAGAGGATGAGCACATAACACTCACTTCCACCTTTCTGTTTATATCTTTACCTGTAATCCGTCTGCACTCCTGTATTTCAGCATCTAATAGACATACACATAGATGAACACACACACACACACACACACACACACACACACACACACACACACACACACACACACACACACACACACACACACACACACACACACACACACACACACACGGACAGTCAAGTTTCCAGGAAGTGTGCTGTGGTTACACAGACTTGAGTGTGGTCTCACTAACTCATAAACAGAGTGCTGGATCATCAGATGACAGCCCTCTCACTCTGTACTCGCACAGGGTTCCTGGAAGCCTTGCGTGCACAGTCTGAGTAAGGCGTACACCCTGATTTACAGTGAAACAGCTCTTTAGGCCGAGTGTAATGCATGGTATGCATTTGAGTCAATGTGGCATGACTCACCAAAATGATCAATAGTGAGAGTAAAAGCAAAAAGAAAAGGCAGATCTCTCGTGCTGGGAGATTGGCCGCAGAGAAGAGAGGCGATAAGGCTGAATGCACACAGACAAGAGTGTGACGTATGAAACACTGTGCAGCTGACTGACTGACTCAGATCAACTTCCTTTTGTAGTGTTTGGTAACACGGCGATGTGCGTAACTGCACCAGCGATGTGCGGCTGACTGATGTCAAAACAGAACAAAATGGTGAAACTGGATGCTGATATAAGGAGTTAACTGTGTCAGCAGCGCAGCGGTTACGTCCACACCAATTTGCTCAACGAGCGATCCTCTGCGATTTGTTCATTTTTGGTCTTTATCAGAGGAAGTGGTCTGTTTTGAGATAGTGGAGCGTGGTTTGGTACGGCTTCATTCCCTGCTGATAATCTAATGGTGGATATCCTGGCCCTGTGTGTGTCTGTGTGAGTGTGTGTGTGAACTCAGCATGCATCTTGTAGCGCTGACAGCAGATGACTGCGCGTGTAGGTGGTTGTGTGTGTGGTTGCTGGATGTGTGTGTGTGTGTGGATGTCAGAGTGGTAGTGGGCTTGAAGGAAGCTGTGCCCATCATGTGGTACGCCTTTGCTGGGCAGCCATGAGTGACCGTCATTTTCACCCAGAGGTGGACGATAATTCAACTGGCGACCGAGAAGAGAAGATTTCTCACTCTGCCTTTCTTCCCATGTCTCCTCTCACCCTATTGCCCACCCTACTTCACTGTGGCCTGCGTGTTTATTGTGATGTTAATGTTAATAATGCAGCGGGGATGGAAAGAGTAAAGTGCACATGCATGGGCTGATATCAGGGTAAAAAAGGTTAAAATAAAGGCATAAATCTGCTTTAGTGTGTTTTTATCCAGCGAAATTGATTCCTGTTTATAATTCATGAAGTGGAATTGAAAGATATAGATTGTGGGGAGATTACGGATCTGAGTAAGATTAGAAAATAGGAACACAAAAGCTTTCCCTCATTTCCTCTCTACCCCCCTCCTAACTCTGGGGCTATCAAAAATCAATCAATGCACTTAGCTCTTAAAAGTGTCTGACATGAAAACGGATATGCCCATACACCCAAAAATAGCCTCGGGGAGATTTGGGGTGTTGTAGCCTTAGAAGAAGTGCATACTAGCAAGTGGAGCTCTTTTAACTCCTTGAGTCTCTGTATATTTCGGTCATGCGAGGTCTGAGTTCTAGATTGGGTGTATTCCCAGGAAGTGAGTGTATTCGTGGAAGACTGAGCTGGGGGGGTCGCCTCGTGTCTCCCTCTCCTTTATCAGTGCTCTGGAGGAGTCTGCAGCTATAGCAGCCAGGCAGCACATGACAGCTTCCAGTGCCGTTTCAGACTTTTGTGGAACAAGTTAGATAGAGAATGTTTTATGGAAATTGAGCCCCGGCAATTATCGAAATGGGATTTTTCTCCTTTGCACCGTCTCCCCCTTTCCCTCCGTCTCCCCCTCTTGTTTCTGCTTAGCAGCTCTCCCAGGGCCCTATAATTTAAATGTGCTGCGGTTTGCAAAGTCCGGCTTGCTGCTTCCCCTTTTGACCGTGATGGCTGGCTTCTTTAGCAAGGACAATCCTGACTTGCCTTAATTCTTCCTCTGGAATCTCACTAGACTTTCTGAGCTGTATTAAGCCACTGCCTCCTGACAGCCCTTCAAAATACAGTTGCCTGCACTCTTCTCATTCTGTCTGCTAAATAGAGGTTGTGTGTACAGCTTACTCGTGCAGTCATGCGCACACACACACACAAACACACACATACACCAGAATTGAAAGGATATATTTAAGAGGATTTCTGATCCTGCTCAGAGAATGAGAAAATGTCTGATCCTAGTAGTAAAATGAATGTACACTTACAAGACACGCAGTGAAAGGGAAATGAAAGCAATATTCACAGTTTCTGGGCATATGTAGGCTGTGACATCAGCCCTTCATGTATTGATCTTGGCATTTGACTGAAAGAGAAGGATTATATTTCCCTCTCAGCACACAGGGACTATTTGCTCATTGATGCACATTGATGTTAGAATAAAAGCCAACCAGGCAGGCAGGCATCACCCTTACCATCCCCCTCCATTGCCCTTCCCCCATGCAGCCACCTCTTTGTTCCTGTCTTAAAGCAAACCTGCCCAGCTGACAAACCCTCAAACACACAACAATGATGGAGGGTCACTCTTTAAGTTTTGCTCTCCCCCTACAATCCCCCTTTCATCTGCCATACGTCCATAGGCGTCACTATACCCGATTGAGTGCAGCTACAGCGGGTGCACGCAGGGTTTTAAAATCAATGCACGGCCCAGCTGGAGCGAGGCTCGGTGAGCTGCAGATTGACAAATTTCGCCTTGAACACTAACACAGATTGCTTTGGGAGGAGGATGCATGTTGCCATTCCATATGTCCCTGCGGAATACGCCGCTACATATCTGCTCTACTTTTCTCGCTCCTGCCGACAAGCACCTCCTGTCCTCACCCACTCCACTCCTCCTCCTCCTCCTCCTCCTCATCTTCCTGGCTCAAATATGGCAGTTTTGTCTAGAAGCAGACAGATGCAAAGCAGTAGGATCTAACAATATGTGTGGGGAGTCACCTCTGGGTCACCCTCACCTCGCTTCTTCTGCTTTGCCTCCCTCAGGGGGGGGGGTTGCCACAGTGGGCCAGACAGGTGGTGGGGGGGGAAAGAAAGGGCAAAGCTTTGCACAAGTCATTCTGTAGCGTGTCAAGTCGATGTGTGCAATCTCTGGAGGCTGGGGGGAATGTGGAGGATGAGTGCAGATGCTTGGGTAACTCACGACTGCAGAAATACAGGGGAAGAATCTAAAGGAAGACAAAAGAGGACCAAGCGTGTTGCTCATGACTAGAAAGGGACGATTTTGGATAAATTTGTGCACATGCGGACGATCGTCTCTAACCTGGACCGAGCCCTGTGTGGATGTCAAACACGGTCATAAACGCTGTACATCACATTGTCTAGATGATAATTACTCGGCAGGATTGGCGCTACTGGAAACCACTGGAGAGTAATGGTACTGAGGATTGGGTAATGCACAGAATTAAGAAATGACTGAGATAGTTTGTAGGTCCCGGTCCTTCCCACTGCCATTGAGATGAAGGTTTTTTGTACGCACACAGCTTAAATGAGGGAGCCCTTGCTTCTTTTTTTTTAGAGTGATGATCTATGAGCATATTGGTTTGGCAGAATGTGTAAATCAAAATGTGAATGGAGTAAAAGACAAAAGCTCTTTTTAGATACAGACCCTCCTATAATGCTGTTAAGGAGACCCTCTCATTATGGCAGGTTTGTTTCTTTACACTGAACCAAACAAGCCGGCCCACTGCTGCTCCAGTGTGTGATTTTTAGATCACACACGCCGGCGTTCTGCAATCAGAAGTGTGACGTGTAACACAACCGCGTCTGCGTCTCTATCCATGCCATGCCAGCTCTCCCTCTTGCACAGATCCAGCTCTGAGACTATACCCCTGCTGCCGGCATAATGGTAGAACAACAACAATAACACCCCCCCCTCACTCAGAACGGCGAGGTGGAATAAGACTGCAACATTCCTGTCTTGAACAGGCTGCATAAATGGGGCTAATTCTGATCCAAATGTCTATTCAGCCCCCCACTCATGTAAATACTGGCCTTGAAAATTGCATTAATAAGCTGATCAGGCAGTATTTTTGCACCTGTGTAATCCCCTTTGTGATGCTTAAACGCACAGTGGGATGGGGAGGTCGGGAATCAAGGTGTGTTCTGCAGCAATTAAGGGAGAGCTGGATTTAGCAAGGGATTTCATTGTCCTATTGTGCATATGCATCTGCTCGTATATATGTGTGTCTTTGTGTGACTCCTCATTCACCATGGCAGTCCTGTATCTCCACATTTGAGTCGTGACCGTCATTGTCTTCCATTCCCTGGTGACACTAAGCTTTTGTGATTCAAGAAGCAGACATCGTGACTAGTGGGGCTACTGTGTGGGAGGATGGAGGCCAGGATTATCGCGTCTGATAGCCACCACCAAGTATAATGGAAGTTCAATTAGGCATATGCTACTGTTGAAGCAGAGAGACGGGGTCAAAATACCCAGGTCGATCCACTAAGCCAATACAAGAACACACAGAAGCAAGAGGAAGTTTTCTCAAGGAAAGCCAGCACTCTCTGTGCCTTCGCTGCAGCCATTACTAACCGCCACTCTCCTTATCGTCTTTCCTGCGTCAGTCAAACTAGAGCCCCACTCCCTCCTTTTACGTGTACCCACTCACTTTATCTCCAACAGATGAGGCGTCTTTTCCTCAGTCTCCTTTTTGCCGCTGCAGATAATATTTCCACACATTTGTATCGCCGGGTACAGAAACTGTTCATCGGCAATCGACGCTTTCCTCAAGCAACACACAGTCCTCATTAAATAGTATTAATCAGCATTCAGTGGAGTGGGGGGAGCGTAAGCAGCAGGCGGACGAGTAAAGAGTGAGGATTTCTTTGCTGTTGTTCGCCTTGAATTAGATCTAAAGCATTAAGGGCTGGTGGGGGTCGGGCTTCTTTGTGCATGTGAATTGGCTCAATGTAGCTGGCCAGTTGCTGGCACAGTGGTGAGTGTGGAGAGCCGTTTTTAGCAGGAACCTGATCATCCTGAACTTTGCCATTCTGATCTCTCATTTTACTCGATCCCGATCAAATTTAGGGATGGCCAGCTGGTCCTCACGGAACAGCCCCCTCTGTTTCCTGTCAGGCAGTATTACAGACGCCTATCTTTCGAATTGGTTCTTTGAAGAGCCCCCTGGCTGCTTTTAGGATTTGGGGCATGATGCAAGTCATTGATTTTTTCCCCCGTCTCTTTTGAGGGCCTGTTATTGCATCTTTAGCTGGTGCGTGTTTGCACAGAGACTATCAATAGTATCCTGGTGCGATCAAACATTTAGGTCGATAGGCGGGTTAATAAGCAGCTTTTTGAACCGTACCTTTCACCTATAGCACTTTGACAGGTGAGCAGCACTGGAACCAAAACATGGCCGGAGAAGATGTCTTCCTCCTCTCATGGCCTCCCTCTCTCCACCCTCCTGTCCTGCCCTCCAATCCTCCCCTCTCTCCACTGTCCTGCCCTCCAATCCTCTAACCTCCTTTCTCCGGCACAAAGCTGCTCAGTTGTTCATGAATGTCAGCTCAGTGCCGCCAGTGCCGCTCTATCTCTCCCCTCTCCGCCCCTCTCAACCCTCCCTCAGCCTCTCTCTTCCTTCCTCACTCCTTATCTCTCTCTCTCTCTCCTTTAGTTTGCTTAGTGTGCAAAGGAAGAACGACTGCAAATGAGTTCCTTGAACCACAGGGACCCCAATAAATAAAACTGTCAGCCAGAGATGTCGAGAGAGAAAAAAAAAAGAAAGAAGGAAGGAGCCAGAGGCACACTCTCACTGAATATTTCATCACCCACCATCAGCACCACCACTCTGACACCCTACCCCCATCGCCCGCATCCCCCATCACCCAACCCCCCCCCCACACGATCCTTGCTCCCTCCCTTTCTCATGCCATCCGCCCCCCTTTTCCTCCATGTTTTTCAACTCCTCCATATCATATTCTCCCCCATCACTGCATAGCAACCAAAGCCTCCTGCCGAACAAAATACCACATCCTGGACCTTGAGAACTAAAACAAAATGGTTGATGGCACTGACTGTGGACGTCAGTTGTTAAAGAAGAGTAATGTCTTCATCAACACCTGTGTGCCCCCGTGTAGACTGTGTTTTGACATCATGCCCGTGCAGTTTCTGTTGAGCATATGTCGTTTTAAGCAGACACACACCTTGTTCTTCAGGCATGAGCTCCTCTTCTCTTTGCATACCACTGCGGCTGCATCAGAAAGAGAACAATGACGGGCTGGTTTCTCTCTGTCTGCCTTAACACAACAAAAGTGGGGCCCTCCACTCTCCCCGTCCCCTCGTAGAAAAGCACTACAGACAACCATACGTTTTATGAAGGACTGGAATTTGTGGAGGGCCTTTGCAAGGAACAGGGTGGAAACACAGGAGGAAGAGGAAGTTGGCAGACTTAAAGACAAGCCTAGAAGCTATCCTTTGTTTGCCTGTGATGTTCCAGAAGGCTCTATCTGCTGTCTCCTGACGTCAGTGGTAGCCAGCCACATTGGCTGTCTTGGCTGTGCTCCTTAGAGCAGACAGACATGTTTGGACTGGAGCTGAGCTGCTAGCCGAGACCTCTGGGAATCATTTGCTTGCCAGCTCTCCAGCACTAGAGAACCCCTTCCCCCCTGCACACACATGCATACACACCCTCTCTAACACACTCACTTGCCTTGTTTGTCTCACAGTCTCTGTCCGTCTGGAAGAGGCTTGTTGTTACCTGATCACTCTCACCAATCTAGCCTCTGGCAGGCAGGCGGGTCGCGCTGTATCACCCTCCGCCTCCTCCCCTCCCTCAGGAAACAGGCCCTATTTCAGGTGTTCCACTCCACAGCTCCCGGCTCCCAGCTACACAAGCTGTTCGCTCTCCTTTTCTCGGTGCTCAGGAGAATCAGGGAATGAGTACATCTGACGATAAAAATGATGCAACTTCTCTCTTGGAGGAGTGGACTTCCACACTCAAAGGTTTACTTTGGTTCCTCTTGTTTATGTTCTGAGGGAAGGGAAAGTGACCAATCAGATTATAGTAGTTGAGTGGTCCCCTATCATTTTCCCTGCAAATTAGATGCCTGTGTTTATGTGGGTTTGCGGCCTTTTAATTTCTTGCCTAAAGATGAAGTTGCGGTGTGGGGTGTGTGTGTGTGTACGTGTGGAGACCCCGAATGACTCATGCGCATACATTACACAGGAGAAGATTTCCGCCCAATTTGAGCTCCCATGTATGTGAGAGCGAGGGCGGCCTGTGTGAGCAACCTCTAAATTGACTCATGAGTCAACGGCCGAGACTCCAGGAGTGACAAAATTGTGAGGCAGAAAGCTTTCCTCTGGTGCAGGCTAATTTAAAGCCTGCCTAGTGGTGTTGGAAGCTCAGTAGGAGTACATGAGTTTCATCTCGGTGGTTTTGAATAATCCACACTAGTCATTATAAGGGTAATCAAGCCTCCTCTGTTTCTCCTGCTGCCACTCACTGTCGGCCTGTTTCTCTCACTTTCTCTCGCACGCTAAAGCAAAGGCCCTGCTCAGACTAGACTTTAAATGTTATTTTCGGATGATCCCTTGACAGACAAGGGGAATAAACAGATCTTTCACTGCTGTCATCATCCCAACCTCAAACAAAAGACATGTCCCTCATGGCCACATTTAGAGAAATCGATGTGCACCTATAAATCGACGATGACATGGTGTTTTTCTTCGCAGATAAATTCAAATGTGAGTAGAGAGAATCTAATTCTGACTACAAGCAGCGACTCGAGGCAGATTCCGACTCCAGGTGTGAACTGTGAGCGGTCACACCTTAATGACACAGTCTGGATATTTGTGGATGCAGGATAGAAGGTCTGAACTCTACCACAGACAAAAGAATACCCAGTTGGCTGTTTTACCTCCCTCCCTCTAACTAAACACTGGGTCAATGATCTCCCTCAGGGTCTCTGACTTTTGAATGCGTCGGTTTGTGTGTGTGTGTGTTCACTGTGTTGTGGGTAATCAAACCGTCGACTCATTCTCTTGACAGCTGTCAGTCACAGGCTTAGTCAACGTCTCCTCCCCCTCCTTTTCTCTTATCTTTCTCTCTCTCTCTCTCTCACCCACCCACCCACCACCTCCCCAAAGCCTCACACACATATATACACACACACACACACACACACACACACACACACACACACACACACACACACACACACACACACACACACACACACATATTGTCTATTGGGTGACCTTTTATACGTGGTGTTTCCTCCAGCAATCCACTTCACACCCTGCCCTGGGCTGAGTTTATTGTCTTACCACCATGGAGTAATCATGGTGGGTGTGTACTGTATCAACACGCCATTAGTGACTGAGTTCACACTCTGAAAAGGCTGAGTTTCTGTTTATCCTGCAGCCGCCTGTATGCTAATCTCTCCTTTTTTGTGCTGCCTTAGCTGTTGATTATTTACATGTTGCAATGCGGCCATCGGATCATCCCAACCCCCTCGTCTGTTCACCTGCCTCTCTTCTCTCTCCATCCTCTTTTCCACACCATGTCAATACCAATGTGCAAAGGTCACCCTGGCAACAGAGAGCCAGTGGTCGATAGAGAAATAAATAAGCAGAATGGGAGAGAAGTGATGGCGGGCAGAGCCTGGTGGTTCACAGGGTTAACTACAGGCCAACCTCTCAGAAGCACACTCCAAAGGCTGCAAGGTCTGCAGGGATTGAGGCCTCTGCTCCTTTCTGTTGTCTTTGTATATATGTTTCTATTACTTGTCTCCTCTGCCCTGCCATTAGTCTTTCTCCCATCCTCTTTGTGCTCCCTCTTCCTCTTCTGTAGCCTCTCAGTGCTCCTTCTCCATTCCTGTTTCTACCTCCCTCCCCGTCTCCCCCCTTCTCTGCCTCTCTGGGGACTGAAAGCACACAGGCAGTCAGGGTTGTTGAAACCTTTTAGGACAGAAGTGTCACTTTGTATTTGCCAGTGCTGTTTGTTTCTGTTTGCTTCTATTTAGGGAGAACCTGAGATGTCATTACTGCTGAGTCTTCATGGCCCAAAGAAACTTTGTGACCCTCTGTTGACTCTCACAAGAAAATACACGTACAAAAACAGACATACACTCACGCGCACAGACTAATGCAATGAGTAACAGTACACAGCTAGAGAGCAAGGCTTGCAGGAGTGGGGGGACAAGAGAACTTTTGTTGTTTAGCGTGAATCCTCCAGCCAAGTCGTGACAACTTCGCTATCCTGTGTGTATTTGTCTGTGTTCATCCGGGCCATGGGTGGATCAGTGGAGGCCTCCACACTTGGCCCCCTGTCACCCATTGCCAGAGCTCCAAAAATGGGCAGCTCTTCCAGTTCCGCTGCAGACCTCTGGACAATCGGCCATTCTGTGTTTGAGAGGCGGGCGGGGTGTATTTCCTGGACGTGGGACTGATTTTTCAGGCCCCGGGCCAGACAGAAGGGTGGCCTTTGTCTCTGCGCTAAATGACACTGCTGACTAAGAACGGACTGAGGGAGGCGAGAGAGAGTGGGCTCTATTTGTGCGTGTGTTTTCCAATGGGTCTCCTCATCAACCGCTCCCCAGCAGATGTAAATAGGCCAATGTTACAGAAAAGTGATTGATTGCATGACGGGCTAATGCGGTGTGTCCGAGTCTCCATGAGAGGGCAAGCTCAAAGCACTTTGGTGTATGTGAATTTTAACTTCTGTCCATTGGTTCATTTACAAAGGAATCAATGTACTTGGGACAGTCTCTCTCTTTTTTTAAAAAGTTTTGGCTTTCAGTACAAACTTTTGATAAGAAGCCCAACCAGGCCTCAAGATGTTAGGGACAAATACCCAGCCTGTGGTGGACCTACCGCTGCAGACGGTGTTTTGTGATTTTTCTGTTAAGTCCTATTAATAACTCAACCTTTCTTTTTTCTATCCATGCAGGTCAGTGACTTCCTGTCCGGCCGCTCCCCCCTCACCCTCGCGTTGCGTGTAGGTGATCACATGATGTTCGTCCAGCTGCAGCTGGCGGCGCAGCAGTCTGGCGGCCCCCAACTCCAGCACAGACACGTCATCACCCGCAGCAACACAGAGACGGCAGCGGGACAGCCCACAGGGCAGCCCCGTGTCCCCCACCCTCACCCGCATTCCCACAACCTTCCCCATCATCCACATAGCCACCCCAGCCCCCACTTGTCCCAGCCTCACCCGGTACCTTCCTCCCCATCTTCCCCGGCCGCCGCTTCCTTCCCCCTGCCCTCCACGCACCACCAGCCGCTCCCTCCCATGTACCACCAGTCGCCCTCCTCGGCTCATTGTAGCCCTCCTACTCCTTCTCCTCCGCCCCACTCCCCTCGCCCGACACACAACCCTGGAGGTCTTTTCCGCTCACCAGCTCATAACCATCACCACCATCACCACTACCACCAGCCTTCTCCAAGCCAACCCAGCCAACCCAGCCAACCCAGCCAACCCAGCCATGACATCGGCCAGGCCAGCAGCCCTGTAGCCCCGGTCCTCTGCCCTGAGGTGAGCTGGGAAAATATTTCGGAATTCATATTATTTATGTTTTTGTGTGCTCCACTGTTACATGTTTGTCATAAGTCCGAGCTCACTTAAGCGAAACTTACTGAGCTAACTAAAATACAAAACCATCTTAACCCTCTGGTGAATAAAAAATGGAGGAGATGAATTGTGACCGACACAAGTGCCACACACTCAACGAAATCTTCCTCCATTACATTGATTAGATTAGTGGGATATCCCAACAGCATGAGGGTGAAGCAGTGGTTAAGTCAGATCTAGGGAAGATTTGCACGTGTTGTGTGTGTCTGTGTGGGTGTGGGTGTGCTTCCATAGTGCACAGTGTCATTAGTCATCACCAGAGTGCAGTCTGCTTCCCAAATACATACAAACAGGCAAACACACGCGATTAGCCAGGAGGCCATGACATTCATATGGCCTCATCCTTCTCAGTGAAATATATGGGATTACGAGAGGTGGAGTAAAGAGGATGAGAAAAAAAGGCAGAGAGAATGAAGTCTGAATGAATCAGTGAGCTGGTTTTTCACGTTGGGACTGATCATTAACCTTGCCATTTTCAGTCATTTATCATTAACCTTTATAGACATTTATTTAACTTTGGTTAACTCGAAGAGCAGCTGCACACACATGAACAAACACACTTACTCATCTCCACCGACCACATTCGCTCCTTATACTTGGTCTACCTCCCCAAGCTGCAGCCTTTGGTAAGAGAATAAGAACCAGATGTCAGCGGACTATGTGGGAGAGATGGTTCACAACAAGGAAACCAGAGAGACGGGCCAGTGTAGTATGCAGAAAAAGAGAAATGGCTATTTCTCACAAGGCTTTTCACAACCTTAATACTCACAAACACAAGAGACAGTTGCATGGGTTTCAATTTCACTTTCAAATGTCAGTTATTTGATCCAAGTTAAGCTAAGGTGAAGTAGCAAGGCTGCCAAGTTTGGTCATTTCTCAGATTTGGGGAAACAAGATACCCAGGGGGTTCTGGGCCATTAGTTGCTAGAAAGCTCAGGTTTCCATCCTCCTGCGGTTTCTAATGACCCCAGCCTTTACTGCATATGTTACTTACAAAGTGCAAATAGTAGTTACAACACCCTTAAGTAAAGGTAACTTACAGAACTCATAAAGGTGTCCTCAGGATTAACCTTACATGATTTCAACATGTCACAGCTGACATAGCTCACATGCTTTGTCTGCATGCCATTTGATGTATATGCTGATACATTTTCCACATTCCACAAGATAGATTTAAAACATCTTTTCTTGCCTACCAGCCTCATTGTGTATCATTTTTCCCTCCAGGCTAACTGCAGCCCCAACAGCCCTACCAGTGGCACCAGTCCCTCGACACGCTCCCGTAAACCTGGCGCCATCATTGAGAGCTTTGTCAACCACGCTCCGGGAGTCTTCTCAGGGACCTTTTCAGGTAAGGGCGACACTGAGCTGCTCTCAGCAATAACCATTCGATCCATGAGATCCACCTGAAAGACGTCTTTTAGCAGGAACTGTGTGCTATTGTTTCAATCTTCGTCACTCTCTCCCTCAGGCACTTTGCACCCTAACTGCCAGGACAGCAATGGGCGTCCAAGACGAGATATTGGTACCATCCTGCAGATCCTCAACGACCTCTTGAGCGCAACACGCCACTACCAGGGCATGCCACCCTCCCTAACCCAGCTTCGGTACCAGACCCAGTGTGGCTCGCCCACTTCCACTTCCCCGTCCCCTTCCCCCTCCCCACCTCCCTCACCTCCAGTTGCTAGCGTGACGGGCCTCTCTGCCAAAGCTACCTCTGTGCCTGCCGTCAGCCCCAGCGGCCCTCCGCCGACTCTTCATCCGCTGGTGCAGTGCCAGAGCCAGATCCGCATGTGCAAACCCCCTGGTGAGTGTCTCTACTCCACACTCCCTCTGTTCATGCAAGCATGCCTGAACACAAACACACTCACATACACACATTAAGTCATTGTGCGTCCCTTGGAACCCTTGTGGCGCAGATGTTCTTCAGTTGCCACCGCTTTGGAGATTTTTGTGTGTGTGAAATGACTGCAGTCTAGAATTTGTCGTTTTACCAAGCTCTGCTCTTCCATTGCATTCTACTAAAGAATTCATAGTGATCTTTGTCTTTTAGTTTCTATTCTCATAGCGCATCATGGTTAGCTTTTTGGATCACTGTCTCGCTGAAGCACTTATTTTCATCTTTAAAATTCTGACAAAGCAAGAATAGAAGAGTCAGATTATAGAACAAAAACAGTCGTGCTTACAGTTTTTCTCTCCTGGGTTTTGAGGCAGAGGAGAAGAGGAGGAGAAAAGGGTGGGGGTGTCTCCTTAGTAATGCAATACAAGCTTCTTTAGACCTGTTCAGTCAGGCTTCACTTGTCATGTCAGTTGTCTTTGTTTTTGTGCGTCAAGGAGATAGGTTTACCCCTTCAAGCCTGGGCTGGGCCATGTTTAGGTTAGATTAGGCTCCGGGTGGTTTAACCTACCTCTTAAAGAAGGACTGCAGCTGGGGTGTGTATGGGCTGGGGCTCGTTGTGGCCGTACAAACCCTGACATTCCAATGCCCAAGGGCTGGGCCATGCAGGGCAGCGCTGGAGTTCAGATGATGCCGTTTAGGGACTTAGGGCCTGGGTGTTTTAAACCCTCATTTTCCTTTGCAGATACACAGGATGTGGAGTGTCAGACAGATGTCCAGAAGTGATATCATTCAGTCCATGTTGTAAGGTTAGACTGGCGGTGCTGAGAGAAACAGCATTGTCCTCTGCTGTCTCCTTATCTCCAGTTGAGGAAATTGAGCCACTCTTTGGTGAGCTAGCTCGTACGTTTTGTTGAATAGTCTTGCAGGGAGGGTCCTGGAAAACAGAAATAAATGTTTAATGTTTGCTTTTGTTTGAGGAAAGCGAGAGCGTACATTTCTATTGTCATACGTGGGCTTTGTCAACTTCTTGATGACCCCGTTCAGACCTGGTATTAACATCCGTCCTGAGTGATCCGATCAGCAGTGGTCAACGCTAAGTAAAGGGTGTCTGAGATGTATGTGGCCACGTTCTTTTCGCCCGATCACAAGTGGTCACAGGAGACACATTCAGGACGCATTTTGATACCAGGTGGGAGCACACAAACCTGGAGCTGTGCTTGCATCTCTCAGGACAGATGTTAAAACCAGGGCTGAACAGGGCCTGTGACCTTCTGTTGCGAGTAAGAATGGCGTCTTTCAGCTGTAGAAACTGAGCACAGATTGAACAGGCATGTCCAGTGGTCCTCTGTGTCGCCCTTACAAGTGTTCAGTGAACAGTTGGAATAACACAGGGTTATTTTCCTAACTCAGGGAAGACCTTCTATTCCTTCGCTGACCCAACCTACATACACCACCCCCCTTCCCCTCTTCTCCCATAACTGTCATCCCTCTTCGTCTGCACTCAGCAGCCCACACTGCTGTTTCCCCCATTTGCTGTCCAAAAACAGCTTTGTCTGTAAAATTCATCTCTCTCTCTCTCTTCCACCTTCACCCCCCCAACTCCCCCCTCTCTTTCCACGTCTGTGTTGTGCATCAATACATTGTCTGTGCTCATTTGGCCTTTAAATAGATAGATTTATTTTCGAAATGCAGCTCTCAAAAGAATTTGCTTTGTGAAGTAGAGGGCAGTAAGAGGAGGAGGTGGAGGACGCGGATAGAGGGAGGCGGTTAAAATCACAAACACTAAGCCTCCATTCATCATAGGAGTGTTTGTATCCTGTCCATCAGTCTACTAACTGCTGACTGATTAACCAAGGACAGAGAAAAAAAAGTACGGGTGAAAGAATAGCCTGTTTAATGCTTTTTTTTTTCAACTTCACCGCTCCTGTCCAACTTCCTCCGCTTCCAGAAAGTGATGTGAATGAGTAACCCCCCCAGCCAACCACAGTTCAGCTCACTGAGACAATGAATGTGCCAGTGTGTTTGTGCCGACAGAGGCTGCGTGCCTATCGGTATCCTGTTCCACATGGTGTCCTAAGGAAGCCGATGACTAAGCGCTCTGAGGCAGTCTTATCAGCCGACACCTGATGGAAGACTTACTGGACTTAACACCGCAGCTTAACTCTGCTTCACACAAACCTGCCTTTATTCAGCTACAGGAATAACCCGGTCCCCCATTTGCCCGAATATATATATGTTTGTGTGTGTGTGTGTGTGTGTGTGTGTGTGTGTGTGTGTGTGTGTGCGTGTGCGTGTGTGTGTGTGCAGTTAAACTCAGGTTGAGGCAGCCTCTTGAAAATGTCACATAGCTTGGCTGTCTCCTGAGAGCCTTTACCCTTTCCACTGCAAGTTCATGTGCGAGAGGGAGAAGGCAAGCGTAAATAAAAAGCTTGAACACACACTCACACTGTCTCTCCATAAAGGCCTTGTTAAAGGCTTGGGTGACTAGCTTGGTTTCATGGCTTTGCGGTATTGCTGAGTGTGAGGATTTGTCAGCTGAGGACCCGTGTTGGATTTGAACAGGAGGGCTTTAGGGCGCCTGGCAGGCTGATTGTTAGCTAAATTCCTTTACTGAGTAGGATGGACCTCCCCGGCACCCGCCCCCCCCCCAGCCAACTTGCCCCCTGCCCAGCCAAACCCATTGTGCAGGGGCCAGGGACAGGGGCTACATACAGGGCACCAGGCTGAGCCATTGTGGGGCAGATGAGGGGGGGGGCTGTGGGATTATAGGGCTGCCTTTTTAGTTCCACTCCCACTGCAGCTGCCTTGGTTCAACACAGGCACGCACTGAGAGAGAGAGAGAGAGAGGGGCAAAGCAGGGGCAAAGTTAGCGCTGAAAGCTTCTCCAGCACCCCCTTCCTCTCTTGTTTCCCTTCCGCATCCCTTCATTCACCCCTCCTGTCCCCTTTCGATTTGTCAGGTCATGTTAGCGTTGTGCTGGCTGGGGACTGGGCAAAGCCATAGGAGGAGGGAAGGCGAGGGGAGACAGGGAGAGAGGGAGCCACAGAGCAGGATACTATACATCTAACCTCCCCGAGTCCTGCATTTTAAGCCTGCTTGACCACAGCAATGCACTTTATCGACAGGTATAGGCTTAGTTATAGGCCCTTGTCACACGCAGAGGTTTGGTGTTACGCACGTGCACCAGTAATTCGGCAAATGCCCCTGTGACGCAGCTCAGCGCGTAGCTATCTAGCAAAGCCTGCAAAGCACATCAGATGCCCTTTCATTGTCGACAAGGAGAGCGAGAGAAGGAGGGAGAGAGAGAGAGAGAGAGAGAGAGAGAGAGAGAGAGAGAGAGAGAGAGAGAGAGAGAGAGAGAGAGAATGCAAATGAAGTCTAAAAGTCATTGAAGAGCTTGTGTCCCTGCGGGGCAGTCAATGCCCTTTCACGGTGCTGTCAAATGCTCATATTAGCCATGATTTGATTGGTTGCTTTCGTTTGCGTCTGAGATGGTTTATTTTTTTAGGGTTGGATGGGAGAGTGTTTTTTTCCCCCCACATAGTTCAGGTTTCTCATATTTTCAGACAAACTGTACTTCAGGGTGCTTCCTCACGGTGCCGTCTACCTCTGGATACTAAGCCACTGGTCTCTAATCGTCATCTTTAATGTGTCAGGTGGATATGAAGGGTTTGGTTTGTGTTAATGGAGTTAGATCTTCCATAGTAGTCCCGTCAGTGAAAGAAATAGTTGTTCCCTCTTGCGTAAAGGTAATTAGTACACTTTCATTATATTATCAGTAAATACTGAACCTGTTCACCTGTTGGCACTTGGAATAGAATAAAGTGAGACTATTTTTACCTCCAACAAGTAGATCATGTTTTCACTCGTCCATTTGTTCGTTGGTATATTTGTGAACAAGATTATGCAAAAACCACTGGGTGCATTACCACAAAACCTGATGGAAGGATGTGGTATGTGTCGGGGAAGAACCCATTAAAATTTGGCATGGATCTGGATCAGGTGGTGAATCCGGGAACTGGATATCTGTGTGTGCAGCTTGGCAGAGGTATATGCACTTTACTATGATATTTGCTGAGCTGTACCAACACATTTTCACGTGGTTTACTGACACAATCTAAGCTCTTGACTCATGCACTTATATTTAATATTATGATTTAATTTTGAATACTACAGTAATTATTATAGTATTTAGACATTAAATGGAGACAGAGGCTTCAGAAAGAACAGACAGTGATTTTCTTCTCTCCTCTTCTCCTCTCTTTCTATCTCTCTCTCTGTCCACCCCTCCCTCCATCCCCCGGTTCCCCCTGATGCTGAGCAAACACAATGTTCTCTCTGCAAGATCACAAGACTTATCAAGGCAAACAAACAAACAACAGCAGTAAGACAACTGCAAATGAAGGCCAATCTTTATACAATCAATAAAAGGAGAAGCTCCTTTAATCTCCCCCTGCGTCCTGCACGCTGCAGCCCTCCTCCCTTTTTTCTCTACCTCCATCCTCCGCTGCTCCTCCTCCTCCACCCACCCACCCCCCACCCCTCCGACCCTTCCTCCCCGTTCACTCCCTATCTCAGTCCTTGCTGCGTTGCTGGGCTGGGCTCAAAGGCAAGGAAAACTGACTGACGCATCAATTATTGATAGATCACCCCTTCTTTCTCCCTGCCTCTTGTCTGTTTTTCCCCGGCTCTCGCTGCAGTGTGCGATGTATGTACAGGGCCTGTGTCAGGGTCTTCAGAGAGGGAGAGTGTGGGGTGCAGCTCGGGATTGAGTGTTGGTGTGACTGGCAGGCAAACGAGCGGTTAAAAGAGGAAAGAGGAGGAAGAGGAGATTGGCATTTCCTTCCTCTCTGTGCCCTTGACCTGACTTATTTTTGATATTTGTGCATTTCTAAGAAAAGATCCGCTGTTGCTTAATCAACCGTCTCTTTTCTGTGTCAAGCAGGATTGTACATGTGCATGGTCTCTCTCTCTCTCTCTCTCTCTCTCTCTCTCTCTCTCTCTCTCTCTCTCTCTCTCTCTCTCTCTCTCTTCCCTCCTCCTACTCTTCTCTCTCTCTCTCTCTCTCTCTCTCTCTCTCTCTCTCTCTCTCTCTCTCCCCTCCTCCTACTCTCATTCATTCCCCAGAACCCATGGTTCTGGGTCCTCCAAGGTTATTATGCTCACGTCAAACCTTACTGTTTGCAGCCAGGCTCCAGGCCAGCCTGTGTGTATCTGTGTGTGTGTGGGTATTGTGTGTGCAGGCTGTGTGTATAGTCTGTCCTTCTTCGCCAGCCCTAATAATAGCCCTACTGTCATAAACATAGTCTGGAGATCCCTGCGGCCAGCTGTGTCCGGCCCAGTCGCCCAGGGCTCCGGTAGTGACGCTGATGAATGGCCCCAACACACACACACACACACACACACATTTGGTTAAGCTCCAAGCACATTCCCTGAGCTCTTGCCAAGCCAAAGGCCAAGACCTCCTACAGCCCCACCAAACTGCCCTTTATGGTGTGTGTCTGTTTGTTCTTACATATTGCTGTGTCGTCACAGTAAATGTGCCCTCAGAGCTAAACAGGATCATGGCTGTTGTGGATCAGATAAAGACAGACTTTAAACTGAGACACTCCAAAGACAAACTGTACCAAACCTAACAGATTTTGTTTGTAGGCATGTGTTGGCTTTGTGCCGTTTCATTGTGTACGGCCATTTTTTCGACACAGCCGAGGGGCAGTTTAGCTGTTGGTGTGTCAGGGCAGGGGAATAAGGGGGAAAAGGGAGGAACGGAGGGGGAACAAAGCCTCACGGCAGTGTATATGGATGTCACATGGAGCTGAGGCAGTGGAACAATCGCTCTAATGTATGAGAACCCCCCCTCTGGTTAAACCCCTTGTTCTCTGAGATGACATGCTGCCCTAACACACACACACACACACACACACACACACACACACACACACACACACACACACACACACACACACACACACACACACACACACAGGACAGAGCATTTAGCAAGAAAGTGGAATTACCCCAGTCTATCTATGTGGCTGAGAGTCACATTAAGAGCTGTTTAACATAAAAAGTTGTTGAGAAGCAGAACGGCTGCTTCATGACCGCAGTTCAGTTCTTTAGTATGCTCTGCCAAACAGTGGTGAATATTTATAGTGGGAGAAAAAGGCTCCGTGCTCCTTGATCTGATAAGCAAATGAGGGAAAGAAGTAAATTAAGCCCACACAGGGTACGCAATTCATTCCGATGAGGTGGGGAGTGGGTAGGGGGGCAGGATCGATGCGGAAAACTGCCACCTCCAGCTGAACCTTTACCCTCCACCTCCATACTTTCCTCCACTAACCCCCCCTCCTCGCCCCTGGGGGAGGAATTCCTTCACCCACACCACTGCCACCCCCTCCTCTTCTATCCCGCTTCCCCTTCTTTTCATACTGCCCCACCTTTAGCTGTCCATGGGGAGACACTGGGGTGGGGGCTAGCTGAGGGAAGGAGGAGGGTCCTCCGTGTGTGCGATTGGTGGAGGAGGTGGGGGAGAAGGAAAGAAGAGGGGGGTGTTGGGTCAATGAGCTGAGAGTAGGAAGCTACAGCCATAATAAAGAAAAAAAAATTGAAGGGGAAAAAAACCCCAATCTCTCCCTGTCTCTCTCCCCGCTTACAATTTCCATTCGCTTGCATTTTCTATCGAAAGCCAATAGCGTTGTCCTGGGCCCGAGATGGATGGCTGCACTAGAGCTAAGGTTTAATCAATAGGTCTTTTTAATTTGCCATCGATCCACGTTAAAAGCTACTGCGGTTGTTGCTGCTATTGGTGTGTGTGCGCGTGCACGCACCTGTGGGTGCTTACGCTTGTGTTTGTGTGTGTGTATGTATGCGTGAGTGTACACACTGTGCATGCATTTTTGTGTGAATACATGATGTACTCGTATTCAGGATTGGAGTGTGTGTGTGTGTGTGTGTGTGTGTGTGTGAGTGTGTGTGTGTGTGTGTGTGTGTGTGTGTGTGTGTGTGTGTGTGTGTGTGTGTGTGTGTGTGTGTGTGTGTGTGTGTGTGTGCGTGCGCGCGCGCGTTTTGCTGTGCAGCAGAGGCAGAGATGGCTGCCGTGCTTCAGTTTATTGACATTCTAGCCCATTATTTAATTATTTAATTCCCAGACAGATACTAATGGAGCTTGCTAATAGATTGCGGTGGCTTTCCCTTCCTTCCAAGCTCCCGAATATACGTATAAATGGAATTAGGCTCGACTCAGTCATTGTTGGAGAAGGATTCACCATGCGATGCGAGGCCTCTCCCACGAGACTCGATTCTCCTATAGGCACATCAACAGCTAGGAATGCACTTAGTAGCACACCCAGTCACCGAGGCATGTCATCTGCAATTATATGTGCACGTACCACGGGATTGCTATCGGAGAGTGTCGTCTCTGGTCTGTGTTTGTGTGTGTTTTGGCCTTGCTAGTGGTTCTCAAGGAGATTCAGGTTGACGAAGGTCTCCCCACTCAGTGATAAGGGGATGAAATAGCACTGAGGGGGGGTAATGATGCTCAGTGGGGGAGGTTAAGTACCAGATTCCAGTGTTGCATTGTGTGTGTGTGTGTGTGTGTGTCAAGGGAATGATCCCAGTGTGTCTTAGCCAAGCGTCAAGGCTGTGTTGCTTTATCTGCTGCCTTCTAAACACACACACACACACATTGACATCCTTCTCAAACCAATTAGTGTAAATTCTGTTAACTGTGAGTAAACTACTCCTCGTGCAAACACATGCCTGACTGACTGGCTCTCCCCTCCCTCTCTCCAGGTGACCGTCTGCGTCAGACCGAGAACCGTGCAACCCGCTGCAAGGTGGAGCGCCTGCAGCTGTTGATGCAGCAGAAGCGTCTGCGCAGGAAGGCCAGGAGGGACCAGCGCGCCCCTTATCAGTGGCTGCCCAACCGCAAGGCCGGCCGCAGCAACAGCAACAGCAGCATGTCCAGCGAGGGCTCCCTGGACCTGGACTTTGACGACTCAGTGTGGAAACCAGACGTCAAGGCTGATTTGAAGTCTGAGTTCGTCATGGCCTGAACCGTCTGATCCCCCCTCACCCTGGAGGGGAGGGGCAGATTCAAAGATGTGCAAAGCTTTGCTCGGGATTTACTTAAAGATATATTTTGAGGGACTGGATTGGCAGGAGAATGACAGAGATCTGTGCAAAGCGAAAATCAAGGTTGTCCATGTGACTGGCTTCTCCCACACGAAAAAGAGAGGCTCCCTGCAGACTTTAATCCCATCCTGTCCTTCACAGTTGACCTTGTGGAAAATACAGCAGCAACAGCAACAGTACTTTCTTGCCGTGCTTGGATTTGGACAGGCAACAACCGGACTCGACAGTGTATAAGACTTTTCTATGGTTTGATCACAGAGACCATACCTGAACTTGAGCATAGCAGAATTCAGTGGGTGGTGGTGGTGGTGGTGGTATTTTCAGATTTTCTTGTTCAAAGTTTTTTTTAAAGAACACTCTGGACAGTAATGAAGAGATCCACACTGGACTTATTAAGAGAACAGGAGCACCAGAGGCCTCAGTGTTTCCTAATCGAAAGAAAGGCAGAACTGCCAAACTATGGATTATTCCGACGGGCATTCTTATCGATTTCAAAAACTCACCAACCAGAGTCCAGTTTTTACCTGTTATGGGGTGGTTAAACTTCTTTTTGTTTTCCTTTTCCATTTTGAAAACATACTATTATATTTTATAAACAAAAAATATGTAGCATTGTTCACAAAGCATTCAGGTTTTCATATAACAGTTGAGAGTGGTTGTTGATTTCCTTGATTTATAACAGCCAGTCAAAGTGTGCGAAGAAGAGGAGGAGGTGGGGCCTGACATAGAATAATAAAAAAAAAAAAGAATATGGAAGTATTGATATCAACCTCAGTGACATAGGGTATCGATAGGAATGATTAATGAATAAATAAAATGAATTAAGATTAACAGAAAGTGCTTTAGAGGATTTTAAAATCTTTAAAATGTATATGGATAAAAAAAAATCTATTTTTATTTCACTTCCTATCTGCTGTTTTCAAAAAACAGCAGCCCTCTGTGGCTTTAGTCAAGTCGCTAGACTACCGACAAATAACATCCATTCAATCATCCATTAGCGCATTCATGATTTATAGTCGTCTAGACGCAACAAAATGATATGGAATGACAACTATCATCCAGCCCGCCTCATGTCTCACAGACCTGAATGGACTTGTTGAGGGTTTTGTATTAGTTTGTGTACATAAATGTGACAATTGGCAAAGGTTTATGAGGGTGTGTGTGTGTGTGTTTCTGTGTCTGTTTGACTTTAGTGTAATTTGATTTAGAAATATCCCATGTTCTTGTCTGGGTTGTCTTCTCCCAGGTGACCCCATAGTTTCTCAAAACGACAAAGATCAGCTGCAGTGAGTGCGGGCGTCACAACTTAATATCATAACAGGATCAAACTCCAAATTCTGAGTCGTTTAGGCACATTCGATTCGATAGTGACTATTTTTTTATTGGCATAGAGGGAGAAGAGGTGGGATCTGTATCCAGCATCATTTTCTAGTGCCTCCACCAGTACATCCATTGACATATCAGGTTAGGCCTTTCACAGTTTTGCTGCTACACATGGGGACTTCAAATGAAAAAAAAAAATAATGATAACAATAATAATAAAAGCGGGAGGGAAACGTGACTTTTCTTTGCATGCAGAAGTGTGAAATTAACACTGGTGTTTTTTTCTATTGATGGCAGAAAAAAAAAGAAACTGGTGCTGTGGGAATGAAGGTTAACAACATGCATGAGTTTGTGAAGAAAATAAACAATGCTGCTTTTGTTGGTTAGGTTTTTTGTAACTTTATATTTCTCAATGTTAGAACGACAGTGTCCTGCTAAAAGTATTAACGACGAAAAACCAAAACAGATGAAGGGGAAGTGTGGACTTCTTGCTCAGCACTGAACATTCCTGTTGTGTGACAATGAAGATGATGAGCAAAGAGCAACAGACTCTCTCGCTCTCTCTCTCTACTCCCTGAACGCTGATTTTTACCCCCAGTGACTCTCACGGACCCAGGCAGCCCTGCGAATCGTTACGCCACCTCCCCTCCTCCTCCTCCCGGCCTGAACGCCAACCCGAGGATGGCGTGGATGTATTTTCACAGGGAACCAACAGGCCGGCAGATTTACCTGTACTGTCCGTCGAACCTACTGGAGAGAAGCATCCGTCTGGCATCCGTCTCTTTTATCTGTCTGTCTGATCGAGCGACCACCCTATACCACAATTGCACTCCCAGAGATTGCAGTGAGAGATTACCTTTTTGGTGAACCTCATCTTTTTTTTAAGTGGCCTTACCTTTCACTAAAAAAATGAGACATTTGGGGACAATGGGGGCGGGAATGTTTTATTTTTATTTTTTATCTTTCTCTGTGTATCATTGTCGGATCTTGTTGTCATCAAGGCGCCGTTTTTTTTTTTTTGTCACTGAGGACACTGGGCATCTGTTGTTTAGTGCTTTTAGCTGGTGGAGTCTCTATTATGTCAAGGCTTCTGTGCCTTAAAATTGTTGCCCTTGCAGTGTCAGTGTCAGATTTAAGCTTGTTTTCATTGGTTGGTACACACGACTGTAGTATTCGCAGCCATGAGAGTCATAGATTTTTAGGGGTACAGCTTGTTTGAGTAAATCGAATGCTATTCCAAGAAAAAAGTTGGTGTTGTTGCTCAAATACTGTCCATGTCCCATTTCTTCATTGTGTTGCCATGCTTGTTTTGCGTCGTCCAAACCTCACACCCCCTCTTGAGTCAGTCCTCCCACCAACAAGCTGCAGAAATACACAAATCTCATATTAGCTGAGGAAGTTTACGCCACAGTACTCAGATGGCAGGATTTAGCCCTAATTCAGAATAAGACATGTCCTGTGAGGACTCCAGACTTACATGCACTTGCTGTTTCTTTGGATACAACACGATTTAAAAGGACAGCTTATCCCCTGCCCCGCCCAAATTTTATTTAATTCTTTTTTCTATATGTATGAACTATACTCTGTGTGTGCCTCACTTCTGTGTGAAACTCAAAAAGACGAAACAAAACGAAAAGATGACAGAAGCATTACAGAGAGGGGGAAAAAACAGTACGTTGGTGGAAATCCTGATCACGTCATTTAAGTTGCCTGTTATTTCTTGTAGCCAACTATTGAAAATAACAGGATTCAAGAATACAATTTACAATGTTCTAGCTCTAGACCGGTGTAGCACATGTGTGACTGTATTAATTTATGAAACCAAAATGGTAACTGTGAATTATGTATTTCTTTGTGCATTTTTTTTAAAAAGTGGGGGAGAAGGTTTGTTGAGGACGAGGCAGCAGCTGATGTCCGAAAAAAAACACCTTTTTTTTTGTTTTTGGTGGAATATAATGGAATCAACAATACGTTTCCGAAAAAGAGAAAAAAAGAAGAAAAAAAATGAAAGAAAAAAAAAGAAAAAATATATGAATATATTTTTTTTTCTTAAGCAATACATTTCAGTGTGACTTGTGATAGAACATTTTCTTTTTTAGGTAATAAATAAAAAACAAAACGAGTACATCAGGTTGTCTCTGAGTATTTATTACTGACCCACTCGATAATCTAATATTTCATGTGAGAATCTATTTCACGAGGTAACATGAGAAGCTTATGAGATGGAATTGCATTGATAAAATATAACCTTACCCTGTATTTAAATCTCATGTACTGGACTGATCGGACTGAAGCATCTCAGCTGGCTGACGGGTGGAAGTGGTAGGATTAGCACAGGTCCATGGCCACAATGGGTCAGGGGGCTCCTATGCCATTTTTCATTGAAAAGTCAGAGCTCAGTCTAAATATGGGGGTCATACTTTTTTGCTTCTACTCCTAATACAAGTTCATTAATAATCATCCAATCCATCCGTTATCTGTATTATTCTGTAAGGGAGAGCTGGGGGAGCTGGAGCCATCCCAGCGGACATTGGGCGAGAGGTGGGCTACACCCTGGACATGTGGCCAGCTCATCACAGGACTGACATCCAGGAGACAAACAACCATTTACACACACATTCACATCCACGGTCAATTTAGTGTCCCATTAATACTAGGTATCTGCCCAAATAAATCTGATTAAATATGTATATTTCAGTACATATAATATATTACTGAAGTTCAGGTGCGGTTTTAAACCGACTATGAAAGTTTAGACATTTGGTTAACCTGTGAAATGTTGCTGAAAAGACCCACAGACCATGTCAGTGTGTGTGTGTGTGTTGGGTTCAATAAGGGCATGTGGTTCACAGAGAGCCAACAGAAATGTTCTCCACATCTGCGGGAGCGCACCGCTGCTCAAGATGAGACAGAATATGGGAGTGGAGTGACAGTTTGGAGAAGGAGCAGGAGCCGTGCCTCGTGTGAAACCACGCTTCCTGACACATGTACTTTACAGTGAAAGGTGTTTTGAAGCAGCGGCACTTCTAGCTCCCTGCTCTTGTATCCAGGGAGGCTGAGAACACAGCTCGACTCTCAGGGCATCAAGAAATAGCTGGAACATGAAAGGACAGAGCTACTGTACGTCAAAGCGTGGCTCAGACAGAGCGCTGGTAACACGCTGAGAGAAGCTGCAACAGAACATGATGAAAGCTAATTTTGCACTTCACTGAGTTGCTATAGTGATGCTATACCTGCAATGATGCTACGTTTAAAAATGATATCTAATTAAGTCTTATTTACACAAACTGATGTATCGTAAAGCCTCGTGATCCAACTTAAGCCTGGGAGGACTTGTATCTGTGGTATTTACCTAATCTCTATAAACTGAATCTATGTGTGAATGTGAAGATTGCAGATGCAAAATGTCCATGTCTAGTCTGACCACTTAGATTCCCGCATGCTAACAGTCCGTGTAGAGAGCAAAAGAGGGGAAGCACTGATCGAAAAGTACCAGCTATCTGCCTTTAATTTATCTACATTCAAATGCAGATAGCTGTTATAATAGAGATTAGCCAAAATATCATCTGGATGAGTGTTGGATCTAGGATTTTCTGAATCAGGGGCCATAAAGGGGCCACAATTTACACAGAGGGGCCAATGATATGACCAACATCCATGCACTCTTCCTGATTCAGTAAAGTGCACATTTAAGTCATTTCCTATTTACTGTTGGTAACACATCAATTGTTCAAAAACATTGTGTTCTTCAAAAAAGCTTAGAAAATAAAAATTCTTAACACATTGTCATTTTTTTGGTTAGTGTTAATAGCAGTTGTCCAGTTTATGTAGAAAAAAAATTATTGAAAAAATAGTGGCACTTCAAGGGCCAATCCGATCTCAGCTGGGGTCAGTGCCACTCCGGCTCCACCCCTAGCTCCACCCGTGTTCTGGACCTAAAACACCTACACAAACTCCCACTGTTTGTGTTTTGTGTGAGAAAACGTCCAACTCATGCAAAAATGAAAATAGTCGGACTGTAAACAATTTACGGCAAACAGAAGACAGAGTCTTGGCCCAAATATCATCTGTCTACACGGGTAGATCCAAAATATTTGAAGTTGCCCTCAGAGGCAAATATAGTCGATGGGCTCTTAGATTGATATTTACCACACAAACTGTCAGTAGTTTCAGATTTAAAAAGCCATGTGTGAAGCCAGGTGCCTCATGTTGTTTACACCTTCAGCCTGATAATGGCCAAGGACTAGAAATGTGTCCTTTGGCCTTTTCTTATGCCTGTCCCTTCCTCCTCTTTCTGCAGAGACGACTCGGGTGATGAAAGCCTCCTACTCAGCGGCCTTCAGCACATAAGCAAACACTCCTCCTCTCTGTCAGTGCTCTGTGGTGAACGCAGGGCCAGCAAAGTTTGATAAGGTGAGGCTGATGAAAGGAGAATATCAATGAGACCTCATCTATTGATTAGCTCATCGATAGCCAACGGTCAAGAATTTCCCTGAAACCAAAGGGACAGAGAGGAGGAAAGCCAAGTGAGTTCTTTCATCAGCCTTAAGGTAGACCCTTAACTCTACATGATTCATTTAGTATCACTTTTTCTGTCCAAAACGATTACAGTTATTTTTAGCATTGAAAACTTGTTCGAAACATGGAGCTAAAATATAAATAATGTAAAATAATACGTTAATAGTAATGCTCATTTGATTCTGAATCACATTCACTTCCTACTTTTGAATCATGATGGAAGATGATCAGCAACACCCACGTTCATGAGAAAACTCACTTTGATATAGAGATCTGATGTGTGGTGAGATCTTTCATCTCCATGTGCACAACAAATGGTCACAGCCTCAGTCATATAAACACTGTGGGGAGGACTGAACAGTCTATGAGCAAGAGTTTGGTCACTGCCAGAGTCAATGAGTGCTTTCAACTCACAGCCATTCACTTCCACCATCCGGCATATACCTGGGCGCCGACTTCCTATCACGCTCTTAAAGGTGATGTTTTCAGTTTTATTGACGCAGTCACTTTGCTGTAGCCCACTTTATTTCTCTAAATTGAGTGCGAGCGAATTTAAGGTTTCTAAATTGAGTGCACAGTTAAATGTAGTAGGGTAAAAATTGCTTTGTTATTTACTTTTCTGTGTGTCTTGTAGTCCACCAACCTCCCGGCAACCTGACAAACACTGAGCTGCTGCAACACACCGGCTTAAGAAGAGGAGGCTGAATCATTGAACTGCTTTTGGGGCAGTAACACAGCACTTTGGATGCCAGATGCTGTAAAACCTCATAGAAGAAGAAGTAGAATTGGACTGCATCATTCTGCTGTAGACTGAGGGGGGGGGTCTCAGCAGCCACCTTCATCTTGTTTAAAGAGGACTGTCTTTTCTTCCCTGCGATAATCTATGGACTGACCAGCACAGACTATATAAACCTGCAGTTAGGAGCTAAGATGGTGTCTCTTGGTCTGATTAGCCGTCAGTGTGTTGAGTTCTGTTTAGAAGCTCTAGAGGAGCTTTGTTCTTTTTTTGTAAATTGATGTGCAGTTTTTTTTCCAGTCAGTTTTTTTGTCAGTAAATGCAATCTAAGGACAACAATCCACTGTGCATTAAAAGGGGTTGAATACACATTTGATGACTTTTTACTGTGGCAGCAGGATGACAAGTGGGGTTGACTCAAATATGCCACTAACAAGTCTTGATTCGGATTGGCTGTACCTGCACAGTATAGCAGGGTTTATGCATGTGTTTGTTACAGTTCTAAATGAATGATCCGCTGTGAAGTGTGTAGGAAAAGACAGCAACACTCACCTTTAGCTGCAGAGCTAGGAGATGAGTCAATTCACACCACCACCGAAATAATTGCAATGACGACTGCGTCGACAGAGATAGCGCTTTGTGTTTTGTGGGTCTTTTAGTTCCTGTGATCATGATAATAAAGGAACAGGTCAGGAAATGAGTGTGGTTCATTGATATGTTTTTAATCGTTTTTCGACAATAAAGCTCTATGAGTCAGAGAAATAAGAGAAGTAAGATATCAGACTTGGATACACAAGAAAAGGTCACCAAAAATCTTCTCATGTGTAGTTTTTTTTTTTATTATCATGGTTTATCCATCCAGTTTCTACACCGCTTATCCTTCGAGGGTCACCGGGGGAGCTGGAGCCAATCACAGCTGCTTGGAGAAGGTCACCAACGTTCACACCTATGCTCAACTTAGAGTCTCCAAACAACCTCTGCATGTCTTTAGGCTGTGGGAGGAAGCTGGAGTACCTCGAGAAAACCCACACAGACACGAGCAGAGCACGAGAACTCTGCACTGCGAGGCCACAGTGTCAACCACTGTGACACTTGCCACCTTCTTGGATCGTAAAATGAAAAAAGTAAAAGCTTCATAATGATGAACCTTAAATACCAGTATGCTCCTTTGATGATAAGGCTACACACTATATATGTGCCAGTTGGGTGAGTCTAACAAAAACAAACCACAGTTGAGACTGTTGACACACATTCACAATGAATATCGCAGGTGTACCACACCAGTGTTGTCTTGTGCTGATTCTGCTTGTGCTCTTTTTGACTGTTTACATTTGACTGGCTGTAGCACGGGCACAAACTGCAGCGGCGCACTTATAAATTCTCGAGGCTTCCAGTCATACTGCAACTATCAAGAGCCTCTTCTCAGAAGTCACTGCCTCTTTCTGACTGCAGCTGACTGTCAGCCTCCACACTTATCTGCTGCGCTCTGCAAAGCTCGCTTTCCATGGATGTAACTGACTTTAGAGACAGAGAAGAACAGAGGGAGGTGGAGAGAGAGGCAGAGAGAGAGGCAGAGAGAGAGAGAGAGAGAGAAAGAGAGAGAGCGAGCCTCAGCTGCCACCGCAAACTGAAACCCTGTGGCTCTGGGATTGAGAGGAGTTTCGCAGAGTTTGGGTTTCACACGTCGCTGTGTGATCTAAGATAAGACGTTCTCAGCTGTATCCTCCCTTCACTTAAAAACACATGCATACAGACACACACACCACACACACACACACACACACACACACACACACACACACACACACACACACACACACACACACACACACACACACACACAAGCGTAACGGAAAATATTCCAGGATGTCATGCAAGTTTTGTGTACCCCTGTCATAATGAAAGTTCATAGCATACTCTATTTGTATTGCATGCATCTGTGTGGCTGTGTGTGTGAATGTATTGGCTGCATGTGTCGCGGGTACGTTGTGAACATTGTTTTAAAACCACTGAAAGATGGAGGTATTTCTTTAACAGATGGATGGACGGATTTACTGTAATGCATTAAATCACATTCACACAGACTGCAGAGACACATTAGAAACCCCCCTCTTTTCTTTTTTTACCCTTAACAGCTTTAAGAAAAAGTTAGAAATTTTCTGAAATACCATCATTTACTTTCGTTCCGAGAATTCATGAGCAGGTTCATATCTTTTGCAAGGAGGTACAGTGAATAAAGGCCAGACGAGTGTCTGAATATACAACCTCTACAGTTCACCAATTAACATCACATCTTGCTTGTTTAAATCCTACAAAAACTTAAGTCTAAAAAACTGAGCTAACTGCCTGCTTCTGGCAGTAATCTCCATATTTGCTTTACCATTATCTACCACAAATGTCTGTCAGTCTGTATGTGGAACATATATGTCAAGAACCGTTCATCTTACCAGTATCATACTTTGCATATCTACTGATAAAGGGCCAAAGAAGAGCAGTGTCACATTTGATGTAATTTTGAAGCATGATATGTTTAATATTCGTTATATTTTAATCAACAGGTCACTTATCAACGTAAGTGATGCTGTCGGTCATGACAACGGCATCGACAACTGATTCTCCAGTTGGAGGTTCTGTGTAAAGAGTCGAACTTCACTGGACTTTAAATAAACGGGTGAACAGAAAACGGTGGTGCAGCTTCAGGGTTTTGTGGACTGAGTCCTGCAGCAGGTCTTTTTTTTGTGCAGCAGATCCATGACTTCAGGTCACTTTTACAGTTTCAGAAAGAAAGCTGCAACCAGCACCACCACAGGACGAGCAACCAGCCTAGTCATACAGGCAGGTTTACAATGGCCTCTGCACTTTGTGTAAATTTTAAGGCCAGAAAAAATTTAATTAAGAATTTCTCTGTTCCTCCAAACCTTCCCATTGCACCAATTTAACATTTTGTTTTCCTGCATTTCTCTCTCTCGCTTGAGTGGACGCTTTAATGATTTTACATAAGGACAACAAACAACCTCTTTTCTCTGATGAAAGCCCCATCTGCACAAGAGAGTAATGAAGCGAGCACACTGAAGATGCATTTTCTTCAGGTCAGGGCATAAACATAAGAACTCGGCTTTACGTTCTCTTCCTCCTCTGTGAGACCCGGGGCTGTTCGCACGGTCAGCAGGGACCTTGTTGTCTTTTGTCTATTCTTGTTTGTTCCCTGCACAGTCGAAAGAGAAGAATCGCTTTCTGTTTGAAACACTACCTGATGGATATTTATGCAGCTGTGAGGCTGTGAAGAGAGGCTTTAATCTCGCACACACACACACACACACCATCGCTGGGCCACTGCGGAACAATTGAACACACACGTACACATATTAGACTCAAAGGTGTTCAGCTGTCTATCCCCATCAGTGTGGAGCCGACCTCGGAGCTTGACCTTGTGACCCCAGGGGTAATGGCACCGGGGTCGCGGTTAAAATAAACCCTGGAAACTGGATAAACAGGATGTGTACACCCACCCAGACATATGGCACTCACTAATCACAACCCACTGAGCTGGGAGGAAAACAAGTGGAAACCATCTCCATGGAAGCCACAAGTACGCAGCATTAGTTAAAAAAAAAAAAAAAAACTTCTGTACTGTAATATATAAATGGATCAAGCTGCTTAGCAACAACAAAACCAGCTCCTGGAGCTCGGGGGAAGTGTTCCCTTATCAAATGTATTGTAATTTACTTTAGGACTGAGACTAATTGTTGTAAGAGGAAATTATAGACGTCACAGTTTCACACACACAGAGTGGACTTCCCTGTCAACGCTCACAAACAACCGCGATGCACTGATGATGAGACGACTCACACTGATCTGTTTATTATCCGTCATATAACTTGCATTGCTGCCTCCAGTCATGCAAAGATGTCTGTATATCATCATCATTAAAAAGAGCACGCTTCAAACTATGTGTGATATAGTAAATAGTCCGTATTTATATTGTGCTTTTCTACTCTAATCAAGTTCACAAAGTGTTTTACATTACAAGCCATATTCACCCATTTACACACACAGTCATACAGCGCTACTATAAGCTGCTGGGAGTCAAGGACACTTTGAATTGCAGACTGGAGGAGCTAGGGATCGAACCAACTATCGACTATCTGTTTGGTGGATGACCTGGTCTACCTCCTGAAACCCAGCCAACCACATTACCTTATTTTTTTTTGCTTTGATTGAATCACCACTCAGTGCAGCGATACAGGTAAAGGTTTGTTTGCTGAATAGGTATTTTGTTTCCATTCATTAATCCAGTCCTACCTTGTGTTCGTGTTAGCTCATCTCCTGTCGGGAAGTGGTGGTATTTGGTTTTGTTTTGCACAAACCAGTCAAAGTTTTTGTTTTTCACAACAATCCAAAGAAGTACATAGTTATAATTTTGGCGCGTCAATTTACGTTAGCTAGGCTGTGATTCAGATGCCTGGAACTAGGCTACCTAAATGTTTGCAATTATTTTTGGCTTTATGTTCTCAAGTCTTACTCTCTTTATTATCATTTTAAGCTTCAGCCTAAAACTTGATCATCAAAACATCAGATGACAAAACACTGTCACGTCTTGGTCCATTTAACAGCTTTTCTGGAGCTTTTGATCATATCTCATGATATTCACCGACAAATGGAGATTTTCATTGAATAAGAGATCCTCAAAATTCCACTTTTCTTGCATATCACTTAAATCAGGTGAAATATGAGCATCTACTTATTCAAGGAAGACTCAGTCTGTGTTTGCTTTCTCAATATTCATGTTTTTTGTGTCATTGAATCGTATCTTGGATACAATAACAGCAAGTTCCTCTGATTCTAATTTTACTTTTGAGCATAAAAACCTGAATCACTTAATCTTTTGTTGTTTTGCAGTGATACCCCGCCAACATTTTACTCTACAGTTTCCTTTTGTGGCTGTCTGTGTGCGTGTGTGGGTCGAAATCCGCACATTGTGTGTCTGTGTGTGTGCAGGTTGCTATTTCTTACATATTTAGCACTTGGGAGGTTTTGTGCAACTGTCATGTGTCAAATGCGCTTTTTGTTGGTGTCCTCCACCTGTCTGTCTTTCCTCTGTGAAGAAGATCAGGCACCTTTCAGCAGTTGCTCCAGTGACCTTTAGCAGCTGCGGGGGTGAAATTGGCTGAGCTTCCCTCACCTCATCCTGGTTCTCTTGCTCTTTCTCTGTCTTTCTCCCGTAAAAAATATACAGCTCTGAATGACAGAGCTTCCTAATCACAAAGTGTAAATCTTTTATTTTGTCTGAGCTTTGCATGAGAATGATAGCAGCTTCAATGATAGGCAGTATAGTAAGAAGAGCCCTTTGCTTAATACGGCAATAGCACATGTTCTTCACTTCATGAGACACAAACCTGGTCTCCAGCGCCGCACCTATAGTAGCTACATCCATTCTACACCGGTTTCATTTGAAAATGATTTTTCAAATTAAAATAACCTCTGTCCACACAAGAGTTGTGGCTCAGAAGTTTTAATCCACATTCACACTAACACACCTGAAAACGCATATCGAGTGACTGTTCACGTGCACTGGGCATGAGTGTGCCAGTGTAAACAGGAAGCATTTGGTTGTTAGATGCATAATTGTCGCAGATTGCTTGAATAATAGCTCGTCTCCTACACATGTAAGCAGTTGTATCATTGTAAAATGCAGAATCTAACCTCCAACTGAAGGTCGGCGGTTTGATCCCAGTCTTCCCCATTTGCATGCTGTCTATAGATGAATGTATGAATGTGTGTGAATGGGTGAAAGCGCTTTGAGTGGTCATCAAGACTAGAAAAGTGCTACAATACAGACCATTTACCATTAACAACAGGGTCAACAATGCTTATAATAGATTATCCTTAGTGCTCTACACTGGTAGCTAATGACGGGAGTCATGTGATAGGAGTCTAATGAATCAGTGGTTGTGAGTGTCTCCATTTCTGCCACCCGACTAAAACACCAGAGTGTTCCAAATAAAACTGGGCCAGCAGCATTTCTAAACTTCTCCGTTTTAGTGGCTCTAAAAGTCTGTACTTGTGTAAACGCCACGTATATGTAGCAGAGTCTATGTGTTTTCTTATGAAAATTTAGCCGTGGGGATTTTGTCTCAGGCTTGTTGCCTAATCAGACCTGTGTCTGAGTTAATTGTAGAAGGTTTTCTGTAGCTGCTCTAGTGTGACCATGCTTCCTCTTCAGATGATGAGCTAAGCACTTAAAGAAAAGGACAGGTCAGTGGTTTCCATGCCCCCCAACAAGTATTCACAGCAGCCACAGCTGGAGGGGCAGAGGGGAGTGAGAGTGTGGGGCAGATAGATGTGCAGTTCTGCGTCTTCCTCCCTGCCACCTCCCCTCACCTCCCCGATCCCTCTTGCTGCATTTATTCAGCCACCCCTCCATCCATCCACCCCTGGCCCCTATTAGCGAATGTGGCGCTATGAGTTATGGAATGGCTTTACAGTGTGCTGAAACAGCTGAGGTCATGGATACAGACAGAGTGCATGCAGCCCCCTGTGCAGAATGTAAATGAGTTGGCCTTTCTCCAGCCGGGAGCTGAGCTGAGCTGTGCGTGATCTTGTCTGCTGCTCCCTCTGAGACGCAAGGCAGGGATCCTGCTAATCATCCTCAAAGTATGTGGGACAGCCGACAGAGAGGGACAGAGATCCTTCCCTCTTAAACACAGGATAGGGATGCTTTCCGACACCCATCGCTCAGTCTTCATCTTCCTCCCCCGGCTTTTTTTTTTTGGCTCGCACAGCATGTGGTGAGGAAACACCGTTTGTATGTGTGGGTTTCACATAGTTTCCACTGAGAAAAGGTACATTTCAAACCTCCTCCGAAGAGACAAAGTCAACTGCAGGAGGGAGAGAAGAAATGGCAAGAGAAGGAGAAGAGCTCCGAGAATGCTTGTTTGTTGGATGTGATCTTGTTAGCAGCAGAAAAATAGATTATTTATGCTGTGTAGCCTCAGCGTAATTAACATTAAGATCAAATAACAGACTCCAACCTAACCTAAACTGCTTTATATGTAATGCTTTGTTCCACAGTCCCTTGAAATCCCTTTAGGAGCATCGTACAGATTTACATTCCATTGAGCTGTGAGAGGAAATGATTGTGTGCGAAGGGGCACAGTTTTGTTTTTCTGATAGGCAGCATGGCACAGGGAGCTGTGTGTTTCTGGGATCAGCGTAAACACAAATGCGTACCAACTGTGTAAGTATGTGTGTGTAAATACAGTTAATGGTGCATTTGACTTTGGGGGAAGCCCTGCACCCATTGTTCATATAACCCCATATATGGTAATGTAAACACGGCACTTCGTAACTCCTCTGCAGCGTGCACACAAAACTGAATGAACACAGGAAGACCCACTCTGGCAGGAAGTGGCAGCTGCTGCCATGGTAACAAACCCAAAGCAGCGAGAGACTCGCCTTTCTCACTGTCTTGACGTCATTTCTAGTATGCTACAACTGAAAGGCAACGGCGCTCAGGGGCGAACAAAGAAAAAAAAATACAGGGAATCTTCAAATGCTTACAGAAAAATAATGAGAGATCTGAAAAATATTTTGTCAGCACGGTCCTTTCAAGAGAATCACTGGACCGGAAAATCCCCATATGGTCAACACTATGTTCAACACTATAGAGGATAATGATCTAAAAGCAGCATGGACGGCATTAACAGTAATAACAGCATATTGACTGATGAATATGTAAATGTTCTGTGTAAATGCCAACTTAGCAATATGGTCACAATGCTTTTTTAAACTCAAGTAGTATTTACAGTTTAGTAGTTTATGAAACAAGTGTAGATCCTCACCTACCAGGCTTGGTCTGGATCTTCAGACTTTTAATTTCCGTCCGAATCAAAATAACAGATGTGAAAGCTGCCTCGGACCACAGTCCATATCAAAGGCCCAAATTTAAGTCCGACCAGAAGAGGTCTCTGTCTGGATTAAACTGAACTGTGGTTCGGTTTATTTGCAGAGGGACAACATGTTTTTTTTTTTTTAAGTTATGACTTGCAGACCAGATGCAAGAAGTTAAGAAAGAATTAAACATTGGAAGGAGGTAAAGAAGCAGAATATTGCCCTAGAGATAGAGAGTAACCCAGGCTCGCAGGTTTGTCTGCAGTTGCCTGCGGCGATATCAGGTTTGAACGACGAGGACATTCAAGTCGAGTAACGCACCTCAAGTTTGTGAAGCTGGTAGTGATATTACTGTGGCAATGAAATAAACAAAATCCACTGGTTCATTCATTGCCATTCAAATGGAAAGACTGCCACTCGCTCAAGTGACCACACGCCAACATCAGACGCACGTCCGCTGTAGGTGGATGCAGCCACATAGGTGATGACAACCGGACACACGTATATCACACAAAACTCTTTAGTCCTTTACCTAAATTACGATGAGAAACTAAAACTAACCAGATCCGGTGTTTATAATGTAATGAGGACAAAAACGTTTGGTATGGACTTTCACGTGTGAAAATGCCAGCAGGAATTTACCAAATCAAAGTCAGAGCAATCGGGACATTTTGTGATATAATTGTTTAGCTTAAATTCGACAGGACAAAACAATCATCACCACCAGCTTGATAAGTATGTCATATCTCTGCAGGTGATTTATAGCAGTAACTACAAAGAGTAGCCTTTCTAACCTGAACTAAACATGTGCTACTTCTATTACTCAACTATGCTGACCCATTTCTACAAATAGAAATAGAATTTGATAAAGAAAGCCCACAAAATGGGGGCATTTGGAGCTAACTAAAAAGCCCACCCAGGATCCAAGCAGGTGATTTGTTGCCAGTCAAAGAGTAAAGCGTCCTAGACCAACAAAACTAGTCCCTCGAGGCCTGGCTCATCTTTCCCTCACTTTGCTCCCCCTTGCCACCTAATTAAAACCTCTGCATCCATACAAATCTATCCAGCTCCCTCTCCACAACAGCCCCTCACTCATTAGTTGCAGTCTTATCCTTTGTAATTTGCTTCTTAATGCTGCTGCTTTGTATTAGAATCGAGGTTTAAAGAAAGGTGGGGGTTAGATTTCGTTTTGGCCCCAAAGGCTAAATCCATAGACAGCAAGCCTCTTTTAAAAAGGGGCAAAGGGGAGTTATACAAGAGTGTGTATGTGGCCTCTTTTACACAGCCACTCAAAGGCAGGAATATTACCCCTTTATTCTGCCTCGCCATTCTGTATAAAAGGTACAAACACAGATTGGGGGTGGGGGGGGGGGTGCATTGTTGTTTTCCCCCTCATGCCGGCAGCCAAGGCAAAATCCTGTCTGTGTGAGAGTTGGAGCAGCGGGACTGGACGCCGCTGCTGCTGTGTTACATGTCATGCCTCGGATTCTGCAGCGCCGCCGTGCTACGTATAATCACATACGGGGGCGGCAATATGACGGCTTGTTTGGTTTAGTGTAAACAAGCAAGGCAACATAAAGTGAGGTCTTAACGGCGATACAGTGGGATCTCTATATAAAAGGGGCTTGTATGTGTGTTGGTGTGGGGGCTCACAGCAAACAAGACACGTGCATAGGGAGAGGAGGGCTGAGAGAAGGCGTGTGTGCCTGCAGACAAGGGAGAATGGGGAAAACTCTGAGCGCACAGGCAGCCACACTGATCCCGTGCCATGAGGTTCGGCTTTGGTAACACACTTACCTATACACAAACATCTGCCTTTTTTGGCCCTGTAATTATCCAGACAGACTCGTCCCCCACCTCCTTCACACCCATTGGCCCTATTTCTGTTGCAGCACTCTGAAAGGCGAGGGACAGGTGCTGCTGGTGCCTCATGGGTTTTAAGCTGCTCCGAAATTGTCTTCCACTCATTAGCCCCCTTGCACACCCCACATACACACACACAGAGGGATGGAAATGCAGGATTGTTATTCCGTGTCTGTCAGTGGTTATGATTTATGACGCTAAGTCTCTCAGAAGAGCCATACGTTTGAAACATCTGTGTATATGGCAGTGTGCAGGATTCTGAGGCGTCAGCGGTTGTGTTGCCAAATTGTGCTTTTGTTGGAACCGTTTTATCCAATATGTTGGTTTGCCAGTGAAGTCAAAAGGCAGTACTTTGTAAGTTTGGAACATTTGTTTAAATGTCAGGGTCAGTGAAGCACACTCAAGAGAAAACCAGGCTTGTGGCTATCACTGACAAAACTGATGTCACATCCTCTGAGGGATCTGGGGGATTTTTAACTACCTCCAAAGAACAGTATAATATCCTCGAACCAGATTGTTAGGACAGACTAAATAAAAGTAATATCACCAATAAGAGTGCCACATATGGAGCCAACTGAAGGGGTAAAGTCATAAATAAAACATTTGCTGACTTTTCTTGCAAGAGTGTTGTTGAGAGGCCCACAGAACAGCTCGATAAGAATTCAAGCGTCGATATTCAGATATGTGATGCAGTGTGTCAGCAATCATGTCTCTACAAAATATGATTATGTGTTGCTCATTTCCTTTGCCACGCTTTCGAGGGAACGTAATTTTTATCTTGATTATGTTCAATGGCAAACCCCCCCCCCCCCCCCTCCCACATCCAGGAAGTGATTTATGATATCTCACACTGCACAGAGATGGAGAGGAAGAGATTGGCATGGGTAGTTTCACATAAAAAAAAATGTCAATATAAAATCACTATCACTGCAAAGGTAATCGCACCTTGACCGTATGTTTTTGTGACTAAAACCTAGGTCACTGATTTAAAATCCAGTGCTTTGTAAGAGGAATATCTATTTTTTAAAGGTATGAAAAAAATAAATAAAAAAAGCACCTTGATCAAATCCTTGATCCTTGGCTTAGTAAAAATAGAAGTATTTTGACTTTCCTAAATATTACCTTAGAAAGCAGGAGCAGATAAGTAAAACATAATCTGATAGTTTGCAGATGGCCACACTAATTCGTATATATTTTTTAAATAAAAATCTTTTCCTCTGTCTTTACACCACTAAAACAGTGATTTTTACAAATAAAGTGCAGATTTTCCAAAACTCAGGTTTCTTTGTATCCATGCACATGTAAAATGGAGCGTTTCGGAAACGATTTTGTGATGTTCAGGTAAAATACCGTCCTGTCATTTTTATTTCTCTATTAATGATGCAGTCTGTCTGTCCAGTGACAATAGAGACGTGAGTGACACATCCTCAGCCCTGTAATAGATACCACTGAGTGTGATCCAATTGTCCATGGTGGGATCCGTGGATCATCCAGGACCCTCCTGCTATGCGTCCCTCCCTCCCCCTTCCCCCAAAACAGTGTGGGGCCTCTGGTACAACAGGGGGGCAATGATCAATAGGGATTTTGTGTGTTTGATTGTCTGTGTGTGTGTGTGTGTGTGTGTTTGGGTCTGCAGTGTTTGCTTGGTGTCTGTTTCCAGTCTGTATGTGTGTGTGTTTCCATCTGTGTATGTGTTTAAGCGATGTGGGGAGGGTCAGGAGGGGGAGACGTGTCTTTAAGTTCAGTGCTATGGTTGTGACTGATAGGGTAGCGGACCCCAGTGTGTGAGGGCCCCGGGGACCGGCTCTGTATTGGCGGATTCTGAAGAGAGGCTTTCTGTTCCCCCATCGATCCCAACATGTCAATTAGACAGACTCAAATAAATGTGTCCTCAACCTCAGCAGGCCGGACGTATGCAGAGCCTCCCATGTAAACGACACCCACACATCAGGCCCCGTGTCACCGGAGCCGGCGCGATACCAAAGGGCCTTCTGGGTTAGAATTGACCGAGAGCTTTTCCGCTGCACAGATTGTTTTTCATTTTGACCCTGGCATTTGCTCGTGGAGCAGTCAAGACAATGTGTGTAAAACTGCAAGTGCAGGTGAATTACCCCTTTATGGTTCAGACTTTCGCTTTGGTTTCTTCAGAAAAACCCAGTGCAGCTGACAAAAATGAAAAGAGAGGAAATGTTTGCCTCAAGCTTGTTTTTAATTTGATGAATAATAGCGTGAAAGCCAGGTTGTTTGTTCTTTCGATAAGGTTTCATAAGAAAAGTGCACAGAGGTGTTTCGCTGAAAAGGGTAAAGGGCTTTTCTATTAATTGTTTTTCACACTTGAGTAGATAAACGTGTTCCGTTGACGGATGCTTTTATCCAAAGTGACTTGAGACAACACTAAAGCTTTGGAAACATAGCTGATGGACGTAATAAGCTCAACGAACAAACATTTAATATCATTATAGAGCAAAATTGATCAGACACGTTTACATTCATATCTGCACATGTCATATCTGTATATGGTCACAGGCAGTTTGCTTAGCACCTGGAAACACTACAAAACAGCAACAAAATCCACCGAACCAGCACTTATGAAACTCCCGAGTTAGCCTCTACACATTTTATCTTGTGTGTTCAACATGTCCAAACACCAAAGTGTAAAAATAAGAGTTAGCTTGTTTGCTCATTAAAGGCTGAACGCCAACCAACTGCTAGGAAATCGTCCAGCAAATGAGATATGTTGTGTAAATCTGAGCTTTAGTGTGCAAGTAGGTGGATTTTGTTTTCATTGAAGCCAGACAGGCTTTTTCCACTCTGTGTCCACTCTTTATGCTAAGCTAAGCTAATTAGCTCCTGCCACAAGTCGATGGATTTCACTGTGCTCTTTGTGCAAAGCTAAGCTAAATAGCTACACCTGCTAAGAGGTGGATTTCATTATCATTTGACAGAGCCCGACAAGGCCAGTGCAGTCTTTCTGCTAAGCTAAGCTAACTAACTAATGGATACATATTCATCAAACAGATATGACATCGTGACGTGTCGACAAGAAAGGGAATGTTTCAAGGCTTTGAAGATTGTATGAAAAGCATGATTATCATGCTGCTCAATTTGAACACACTTGCATGAAGACACACAGACACACATTGACACAAATAGACTTTTAAAGAACCTGGATGAGACCATAAAATTGACTGTGTCCAAACAAGCCCACCATTATAGAGACAGATTGGGGGAGAAGCCTCTTGAAGATAATGACAGGGAGAAGTGAGCGACCCCCTGACAGAGGGTGATAAACGACACTACCTCTGTCTCTTCCCCTTACTCCATCAACCCATTCTGCTCCATATTCACTCCTCTTTCCACCAACCCCTCTAAACACACACTCCTCACGCCTCCTTCCTTCGAGCAGACACCCCTGTGAGAGGCCGCCCCACCCTCCATCCACCCCTTACTCCCTACCCCTCCGTACTGATCAGTAGGATTTACTGTGCACTCGTCCACAGTTCTCAGCAGGTCACACACGCCCTTTGGATCGATCCAGGTCAAATTCAATTTGTAAGATATTATGTATTGATCCATGTGCTCTGTCCTGCCCCCCACCCACACCCTCTGCAAAGCCCTGGCAGGCGCTTATTGACCCAAATGCACGATTCCTTGGATCATCATCATCACACAAGTGTGGCAGTCTGAGCTCGTATTAGGGTCGGTGGCCTTAGGCCTATAGAGGTGACCCTCCATTACATCTGCTGCCCAAGATCTTCTGCACAACACCTAATACTGTAAAATAGGCACCAGCCTCTGATGAAGGTGCTGCTTGGGTTGAAAGCCATGTATCCCACAATCTGTTGTGACAGCTTTGTCAATGCTCGAGAGCCCTCTGTTATGAAAATGTGTCAGCGTGAAATGTTTGGCTGAATTGAAGCAATTTTCTGTGGTAAAAGAATATTTTGATAAATGACATAAATGGGAAACATATTCATTTGACCTCTTTTTAGTTTGCATGTTCTTATAAAGTAAAGCAGATCCGCCCAGTGCTTCCACGAAAACTCATGCTGCCATTTAGCTTAGCCAACAGGCTCTAAATCTTTCAGATCAATAGCTGTTCCCTAGTCTCTCCATCAAACTCACTAGTAAATAATTCAAATGAGATAGTTAAGCCCCTTAGAATATAAATGATGGAGAAAAAAAATCCTCATTGTGATTTGAACGTGCGATTTACGGGCATAAAAGTCACTGTGGTGAACCGGGGGGAAACAGAAATCAATGGTTAAATCAACGCAGGTTAAATCAATAACCGCTTCGACTGGATAAATCGAGATCTGAAAAGCTTTTATGACGTCCAGATTACATTAACAGGAAATATTCAAGAGGCACCAGATCACTTTCCTATTTAGCAGATCGCCGTATTCAATGTTGTCACAACAAAATGGCAACCACACATTAAAGTCGTGTGCTTAAACACACACACACAGGTCAGCGTAGACCGAGACTCAGACCCAGATTCTACCAAATGGACGATGTTGCACCACAAATGACTGACACGTAAAACGAATGAGCTCAGGTCCTGCATGGCTGCCACAGATAAGAGAAATAAGGTCACATGCTAACAGGGGAGAAAGCGCTATGCCAAGGTGAGCAATGGCTATGACATTTCACAAACTAGGCTAATTCCCCAGAAAATTTAGAAAGGGCACGTTGCACATTATTGCGTCACGATTGTGATCATGTTCAAAGCGTATCAGAGTCACTCTTTTTTCCTTTGCAGCTCTGTGGTTTTCTTTTCCGTGCCCAGAAATGTTCTTTGTCAAAGAAGCATAATCCGTCACAACAAGCACGTACCTAAATTACTACGCTTCATGCTGTGCATTTTAAAAACAAAGCTCGAAAAGTGAATATATCTTCTGAAGTTACTGAATGGAAGAAAGCAAAAATCTTTACAGAACAAATGCAATTCAAATTCTTATCTCTGCCAGACACTGCACAGACATCCTTTGTTTAAAACGGAGGACATGAGGGACCCTCTGCACGCACATGTGTGCTTAAGTGGGCAGCAATGCCTCCACGTGTGTCCTGTATGTGTGTGTATATCGGGCTAGAGAGGGAGAGAGAGGGAGAGAAAGACAGAGGCAGCCATAGTAGTCCCTGCGGGGTGAGTGTAGGACGGCACTGCAGAGTTTCCTCATCAGCATGTGGGATTCCCTCTGTTTACCCCTCCACTTCCTGTCCCAGCAAGGAAGCATGAAACACACTCCGACTCCCCTGGCAGGAAACACGAGCCCGCTCTGCTTTGTGACTCATCATGACCTTCAGCCAAACCCTCATCACATGACAGTTTGAGAAGAGCCCAGGGGGAAATTTAAATGCTTGAAGAAAACAAACGTGCGTGCTGACAGTGGATTTGCATGCCTCTTTATGTCTTTTGCCAAAAGCACATTGCTGTGGGGTAAATTCAGCTGCTGCTGCAAAAATATTACTGACACCGATCTCGCATAGACACTTGCTCATTTCAGAAACGAAAACTTTCAGGGGTTGAATCGTTGGTTCAAATGGTTTGAAAAAGTTTCCACTATGACACAACACTCTCCTGAAAGTGCAGCATTTAGCACATAGCTGGTGTTTATGCAACTCTCCAAAAAAACATTGGTTTTGTGTGTCTTGGTGAAACTGTGGCAACTTCTCTATTATGGCCGTTAGTTAGTTTTCTATCCTCCTCTGATTTTAATGGGTAATATGCAAGATTGCCCTAAAATAGGAGCAACCATATCTAAGCTTGTTACTTAAGACAAAATTTAAATTAATCTATGAGCATATTTACAAATGACCTATTTACAGCTTGTATTTGCAACAATGCACCATGTGTCTTCATAATTCCTTTCACATTGATAATTGGACAAGCCTGTGGTCATACAAACGATTGTTATTGGTCTTGAGTTCCTCTAGTTCCTCTTCTTTAACTGGAGCCTGTATAGCACAACATATGTCAGACCTCCTCTCTACTTCAGAAATGTATTTGTTAGAATACGATGGATGATAAACTTTACAGCAGCCGTATTTGGATCCACCTCAAACTTCATCCACTCCACTTGGGAAAATGTGGAAACCTGAAATTAATCTTTTATTAGCAAGCAAAACATTTCCAGAAGCAATTTAATTGTGTGGAAAGTTCACTTGTACCACGCTGAACACAGTGATAGCAGGAGCACTGACTTACTTACAAAGGTTACTGCCACAGGCAACCCGGACGTATGCAGCTCATTAAGGAACTAATGAAAAACTGACTGTCCAACATCAGCACTTGTAGTTTCCTAAGCCTCTGGCAAGCATTCAAGAATAATTTATTACTAATTTCATATATTCGCTTCCCAATAATATTACTCCTAGGGAGTAATAAATCATAAACAATATTTCATTGTAATTCTTCCCATAGTGTTTGAGATATTTCACTGAAAGATACAAATGTTAACACTGGTGCTAAAGAAAAAGTCAGAGGATCACCAAAGTCATCACAGCCGTTTTCAGACATGAACTCTGAAAATGTCGCGTTCACAACAACAGGGAAATGTTGGGAATATTCCAGGTGGCGCCTTGGTAGAAGATGAACAGGAGGCAATTCTTCTGCAGAAATCATGTTTTGATTACAGGATGTCGACAAAAGCTCTAATTGTCTTTTCAAGTTGTCATCTTCATCAGCGCCTTCTACGTGTATGACGCCTCTTTTCCTTCAGATACTTGTATTATTTTTTCTTATATATATTTTCTTATCTTGCATGTTATGTTATGTAATCAACATGCCCAAGCGCTTTATTTTTGATCTCAATTCACATGACATATTGTTGCAGTATCGTCATAAGGGCTATTTCAGTTGGGAGCTGGCAGGAACAATTTTTTTTTTTCATTTTCTGGGGACCATGAATGTCTTTACCAAAACTCGTGGTTATAAAGATACTCCACGCTGTGGGCAGGACTAACAAGAAAGGGTTTATAAAAGTGTTTTCTTTCAAGAGGAGGAATCATTTCTATTTTGGAAATCAAGCATCAAATTTATTTTCATTTCATCTTAGTTCCGCCCTCCATCTTTAGAATCCAATGAAAAAAACTCAGCAAAACCCCTTGAACTATGTCACAATGTGTTGGCCCGGACTGAGTGATGAGTGGCTGTTGTTTTTCTTTGAGTTGGCTGTCTTGGAAGTGCGCTTCCTTCCTTCCTCCCCTTCAGTTTTCAGCTCTGTCTTGAGTTCTGTGTCATGGGCCAACAGTCAGAGACAGGGCCGGCTGTGAGACTGGACTACATCAAACACAGACCAGACGCTGCTGCCGGAAGACAGGCAGGAACCGTGAAGCTCTGCTCGACTCTGTCACTGTCTATCATCAACAACCAAAAAAAGAGAAAGAAAGACCTAAAACGAGTGGTGCTGCGTAGATGGGGGTGGTGCGGAGTGGAGGAGGGGTGTCAGGCAGGTGGGAAGGGATGTAAGCCAACATTCAGCCAGCCTGCTTTTTGTCAGCTTGTTATTCTGTTCAGCTTCATCTGAACTTTATGTTCAAGGGGAGAGAAAATGAGGATATCAGAGTTTATGTCAAGTGGCAACTATATCCTCATTCATCTGGGATCCTTTGTCTTGGTGCGGGGCAATTACACAACACGGTGCAGGCCAATTTTCTGATGGAAAAGGTTCTTTTCAGGGGATGAAGATAGACTTTCCACTTGACCTGTGTATAATCAAAGAGCACACCAATGAAACCGGGTTCTCTCTGTGGTTCCCCCCCTGCAGCTTTCTGACATTTAGCGGAGTGGTCTTTTGCCTTAATGACTTGTGAATGAAGCGAAAAGAGCGGTAATGTGTGTGACTGCTGGAGTATTTATGTGATTTAGGCAGCAATCATGAAGAATAAATACAAAAAATGTAAAATGTAAAATGCACTGCAAGAACAAAAAGCAGGTAGTGAAACATATTTGCTCAGTTATTTTTGAAAAATTGATTGATGAATTGGAAAATGCATTTGCTCACAAGCTGTATAACATTTCACGCTGAAATCCAAACATGTCAGAGTTGAGCGATACCAGACAAGATTTAAACCAAACCAAGCTCAACTAAGCCGATCCCAGACCTGAGAAAATCTCGTGCAGACTGGACTGAATCAGATCAGCCGTCAGATGTCCGTCAGTCAGATTGTCTGAGCCAGTCTGGGAAGTATTGATCTCTGTGATTGATCTATGGCTCTGTCCATCTGCCTGATCCAGACCTTAATGCCGCGGAGCGTGCGGGAGGAGGAGGTGGGGAGGGTAAAGGAAAGAATAGCGGAGGGAAGATAAAACAGATAAGAGCACGGATAGGATGGTGCACCAGGAAGTGCAGAGGCAGAGTAGGAGGGGATAGAGAGAGTCTAGCCAGTCTGGTCTGGACAGCTGGTGTTGATAACTAATCTGCACATTGCTGGTGCTTTTTGTCGAACATGAAACCCAGTAACCTGATAGCATGAATTAATAAATGAACAATTTCTCCTACAATGGGGGCCCCCTGTTCCATTGGGGTTTCTTTACACAGACACAATAGACACTTTAGAGGGGCCCATAGGAGTGTTCATTCCCTCAAGTACTAACTACCCAGACCACTGGATGAATGAGAACCACATGATCGAATAATGACACCGAGAGCTGATGTCCTCGCTCATGTACCCATCGGAGAAATGCACAGTGTGGGAACTGTGAATAGCGTTTGGGAGGGAACCGACTGCCGCTTCTGCGTTTCAGTTTCTTCTCTCGGTTATTTAGAGCAGGCCTAATAAGCAGTGTGGGTGGTGAATGAGGAACCATTAGCTCAATAGCTGAATGAAGCAGCCTCCACTTGCTTTCTTTTCCTTTTCAGCCACCGGCAATGGGAACACCTGCACAGAGAGACAGGCACGGTGAGGGGGAGGAAGGGAGGGGCAGAGGAAAAAGAGTGTCAGGGTTCAAGAAGGTGGAAAGACTTCTTGAGGAGAGAGGAGGGGGAGGCAAGGTGAAGAAAGAAAGAAAGAAAGAAAGAAAGAAAGAAAGAAAGAAAGAAAGAAAGAAGAATGTGTTTTTCCAAGACGAAGATGTGTTCGAAGCAGACAACAGTGGTAATAAAATCAGACTAAATCAACACCTCTGAATGTCATTAATTAACAAGTTACATCTTGTTTATTCAATCTATTCTGAAACCTTAAGTGTAAGAAAGACAATTGTGTGTTTTTGTGTTTATTATTATTACTATTTGTAGCTTTGCCTCCACATAATCCCCTGAAAAATTGCAACCACACATTGCACATTGTTTATTGTATTGATTGAGTAAATAAGTTATGTCGAGTTTATCAGGCTCAGTTCACATCTGGTATTAACATCCATTTCAGGTGATTTAATCACACGTGGACATTGAGGATCCATTTGTATGCACCTGCTATTAACATCCCTCCTGAGAGATCTGATCAGTGGCCAGTGCGAAGTACGTGTGTTCACACCTGGCATTCAAATGCGTCCTGAACGTGTCTCCTGTGACCACTTGTGATCACATCTCACTTCCCCGCTCTACATGCATGTGCGTCACCTGTATTAGCTAAGACCAGGCGATGTTGTTTTGACCCAGTCTGAGTTTACAGACGTGTCCGATGTCCATGCCGATCCACTTCCTGATCCAGAGCCGCACCAAAACCACGTTTTGGGGAAATCTGTTCAGTTGTTTTTGGGTCATTTTCGTAACAAACAAACAGACAGAGGTGAAAACATTACCCTCATTGGTCGAGGTAATTAGCCACCAATTGATTTTCTGCATGAAGGCACTTGTAAAGTCATTTATTAACATGTTATTATGCCAAATAAATTGGGTATTCTGGTGATTATGTGTGGTATTATTTTTTAGCTGGGTGCATTTTCATTGCCAGGCTTCTAGTAAAACAATACAGATTCCAAGAACTCTCTGTGCTCCACAGTGATTAAACAAAGAAGATAAAATCTAACGAGTGATCTTAAATGGTGCTGGCAAGTGGACTATTATTGTAGAACAGAGCAAGTTTAACCGTCTCCTCCTGTTTACACTAGTCATCCTGCTACGCTAAGCAAACTAGCTAGTGGCTGCACCTTTAAGGCGTATTCACTATTCCTGCATGCATAGCACTGGCTTGTTCTCACCTCCTGGAAACATGGCTGGATGTTCTGCAGTTGACAGCTGCAAACCGATGAAATTGATGACGAAAGGTGAAAAGAAGGAGGCCGAGGTACCGAGGTGCTGAGTGAGGCTGCGTCAGAGGGCTGATGTATGGCAGGGCAGATGCCATGAGGGGGAGCGGGGTGTGGGTGGGTGCAGGCCTCGCTGAGGTATAAGCTGGCAGAACAGAGAGAGAGAGAGAGAGAGAGAGAGAGAGAGAGAGAGAGAAGAGGAGCAGGCAGGCATGCAAGCTATGTGATGATTATCTGAAAACACAGGGGCCGTCTGTTCCCTACCCTGGGTCCCTGAGCAGGTGTGCAGGGTGGGGAGAGACACAGGAAAAAAGAGGGGGGAGGGGCAGAGACACATTGAGGGAAATGGAAACTAGCTGGAATGAAAAGGAGAAGAAAAGACAAATTACAGACAGAGATGAGTGGCCTGGTGGTAAAGTCTGAAAGACAGACATAAGCTCTTGATGACATCATAGCCGCAAGCGATGGTACGCCACAGAGATCAGAGCGCAGGTCAGCGCCGGTGGAGGAGAGCAGGGTGCAGGCCTGCTGCAAGCTATCCTGATCATTAGCATCTCTCGCATGGCTTAATAAAGAGCTCAGACAGTGATAGTCTGTATGCCTCCCAGCATTTATCTGTACGGTTAGATGTCAATATAGAAGTAGCTGCGTATCAGAGGAATGGTGGGGATCAATGGAGAGGAGAGGTGAGCGTAACTGGATCACTGTGACCCACAGCTGACCCTTCATCACCGGGAAACACACTATATGTCACCTGTCCCCCAGACGCCCACTCGCTCCGCTCTCAAATACACACATGCACACACACAATTGACCTCTCACCTCATCAGTTTATTGTGACACTCATTTTTCGCCCATGTTTCTTTTGCTCTTGCTTATTTCCTTCAACTGATATATATATATATATATATATATATATATACAGCAGAAGATGATATTACTTTACACTTTCAAATCCAAAGCTGGATCCACTCTGTTACACAATTGAACACAACAGTCACTCGGATTGATTTGCAGCCTATGAGTCATACTTCACAACTTTGCATGAGGAAGGTACACGTGTGCTCTCACAATGTCCAAAAATGTACCTGTGACAACACCTCTGTGTGCGGAGCTAAAAATATGCCTCTCTTGTAGTTCTCTTAATGTGTAATTGGCTTGTGACTTTGCAGAGCAACATAATTAAGCAAAGACAAACCAGCAGAGACCGGTGCAGCCACTCTGTGTACATACACACACACAGTCACTGTTGCCCTGTCAGCTGCTGCTGCTTCTGCTGCTGCTTCTGCTTCTGGTAAAGCGCGCAGGGCTGTGGGAGTGCAGGGACATTTCTCGCAAAGGGAAGTGGTGGGCTGTTTGTGGCCTCGTTTTTAGCCCCGCGCTTTGAGAAATGGCCGAGCGCCGCTTTCATTTCGAGCAGAGAGGCGAGCAATTACACTGTGCGGGTCACGTGACGTGGAGATGCACGTTTTTTACTGCACCTCCGAGGCCCTCCAAGGCTGATATGCCAAGAATGAAAAATAAAGAGTCGACCCCTCCCCCGGCACCACTTTGACCCTCCCCTCCCCTCTCTCCAATAAACAGATGCACACACACACACACTCACCCAAACACACACACACACACACACACACACACACACACACACACACACACACGCATAGAGTCGGTGTCTTGCCCTCTGAATGGCTTCCAGACCCATATGTGCATGTGGCTCATCTTTGCATTTATCAGTCTCACAGAATAATGAATACCCTGCGCTGGGATGAATGGATTCGCCAATAACACTCCAAGTGTTCTTGGGCTAACATGGCCCCAGCCCGTAATGCTCTTATTGTTCTCTGTTGTATTTGCTCCATTGAAATAAAGATCAATATCCAGAGACAATAGATGACCAGCAGCATCAGATGAAAAAAACAAACACTCATTTAATTGGTGGAGAGTTGTCATTAATCTGCACCAGTGTGTGTGTTCCTTTTGCATGTGTGTGTGTATTCCATTGTCTGTGCGTCCTCTCACTTTGTTTCAAAGTGCTCGCCTTTTTTTTCTCTCTCCCTCTCCCAGCGACAGGCAGCGCATCTTTTTCTGGTCAAGGAGGACATTGATGAATTGCTGCGAGGCGAGCCGGAGAGGCACAATTAAGATTCCATCAGGATAAAGGTAAAGGTAAATTATTTACATTAACAAGAAAGCTTGGCTCTCCCAAACATTCCTCTGCAAATGGAGAAGAAAATACCCCAGCCTCTGGAAGCTGGAAGGGCCAGCTTGTATAAATTGTTTGTGCTTTAAATAAATGAACCTGGCAAACATTCATGTGTGTTTTTGTGTGTGTGTGTGTGTGTGTGTGTGTGTGTGTGTGTCAGGGCATCGCACCCGTGGGTGTTAAAGGTGTTAGGACACCTACACATTTGCAGAAATATGACTCTACCCTTCATTTTTTGCTGGGGTGGTCACTGATGAAACAAGCTTCCCACACATGAAAAACTATTGGTCAAGTTAGATTGACTAAACAGCCATTCAGCCAATCACAGCCCTTTGACCAACCCATTACCCAGAGTGGAGTAACAGTCAGAGTCAAATACAAAGAAACAGCAGACTAGGAAATAATAGCTCACCCATGAAAGAGCCATTTCACTGGTTAGTAATGTAGAATATTTTTGTAACTTTGTCTTGTTACACGATATGTCAGCTAACATTAGCTAATGAACATAAAATTAAATGGGTTATCCCATAGACATATATACATACACATTTACTGTACATATTCTGACACATAATATATTTCTTTACACTATATATACCGGTTTAATTACATTTATTTGCCTTTTAGCTCAATCCATGCTAGATGCACCATGTGCGGCAGGTAAAAAAGTTGGTAGGGGGCGTGGCCATGTCGCACTGGTCCCAAAGTGAGTCTCTTCACATCTGCCCACAGTCCCTATCCAAAACAATGAGATGAGATGAGAACGGGTGAGAGCAGTGAGAGTGAACAGATTCAGTAAACTTGAGGGCAGTTAAACCAAAATAATGAGCTGAAAGATACTAAAAACCTTTACAGAGATAAGGTGAAACGAGTCTTGGGATTCTTCATTGTGAGTTCAAGTGACCCCTTTCGCAAACAGGACAGTTCATCATCCATAGTTCATCTAAAAATTGTATCCGCTTCCAGTTCATTTGGTGGCTGCAGGTCATTGGAAATGTTAAGTAAAGAGTTTGGTTTAGTTTTCCAACTTACACAGCCACAAAAATAATACAACTCTCCACACGTCGGACAGAAGAGAAACAAGAGAGAAACTATTATGGAAGGAATCAGAAACATAAACACATCCCTGTAGAAAATAGTCACAGTGGAAAACTATCTCGCCACGAAACATCGATTTTCTGCTGCATTTGTTTGACAAGTTTCCAGAACAAACTTCTCCCTCTCGTGACATCCAGATAACACAATTAAATTGACAACGAATGTTACAATTAGGTTTGTTTGGAATCTATACACACAAACATTGATGTGCTTCCTCCGATTTCTGGTGCTGGCCTGTCTCCTTTTATTTGCATTAGCAAATGGTTGAGTGTGTTTTGGCAGTGTGCAGGTTTACAGAGAAGAAATCAGCCAGAGGACAATGCAAGAAATTCAGTTTGATAGCATGTGGTAGCTGAGTCCCCTCAGTCGTCTCATTGTTCCACTAATGTTGTGGAACAAGCACATTAAATGTTTGTCTCTAAACTACGGCAATGACACAAAGAACCCATGACCTACATGTGTGTATCCCCATTTAAAACTAAGAACATATTTTATTCTTTAATTGAGTATTTCCATTTGATGCTACTTGAAATGTACGTTTGGATACAACGTCATTCACTTACAGCTACTTTGCACTTTAAGATATTGCTTAGAATGATATACTCAACCAGTCGTTCCCAGCTTCTTTGACCTGTAACTTTTTAATTAGGATCCTTGTCACATGTTACAGAAGTTGAATCAGTTAAGCAGTTCTACCAAAAGGAGATTTCCCCTTAAAACATCTCATCTTTCAATTGCTCAAGGTACAAAGAGGGGAAATTATTCAAAAAGTCCCAAACACAAATATTAGAGAAAAGCAAAATTAACATATTTACTAAGCAATTTGTCTCCAATGAATTCTCTCACAATCTTAGAGATTTATCTATATGAGGTGTCTTTTTATCTTTCAATGTTTTATTGTTTTTATAATTTGCATTTGTATGTATATTTGCTTTTATGCAAAGTCATCTTCTTTTAGGTGTTCCTATTCCTGTAATTTGCAATTATTGCTTTTATGTGATGCTGTCTTCTTGTTGTTTTGTATTTATTAATTGTAAATGTGAATGCAATATGAATGCATTTTTCTCCAGAGTAACCTGTGTCTGCTTTTTATTTATTTTTTCCAAAGAAACACAATAATTCAAACTGTTACACATTCACAAACTATAATCATAATCATACAAATAGCTGATATTATAGCTGTATACAATAGTCAGGTACATCAAAACCCAAGCATCAAAAGAATGGAAATTTGGATCAAGCAGCATTTGAATAACCTGTTGTTATCATGGAATATTTTCACTTCTGTATTTCCAACAGACGTCTGTTATGTAAAGGATCAGAGTACTTTTCCCACCATCAAACACTATAATCTGCTGTGCTGCAGCTATGCCTCATATTTCACTCTCTATAATGTCTATTAGATGTAAAAGAGAGGTTTTACCCTCTTATCCGTCATCACTGATATGTGATTTACTGGCAGAATGATGCCAAATGCCACATGAGTCTTCACAGTCAGAGTCGCCCTCGGCGTGATCGGCTTAATCAAGCAACATGCCTCAGAGTTTGGGTAGCATGTGTGTGTGTTTGCATATTTGCACAGCTTGTGTATGTTTATACCCACCAATGTATATGTGTGCCCACGCATGCTCAGCATTAAAATGTCTGCATGTGTGCTTGCGTGTAAGTGTTTGAGAGCCAGCGAAAGAGAAAGAGAGACTGTGTGGGTGGGATACGTTTTTGACAAAGTTCCCCATTTTTCAGAAATAATCACTTGTTCCCGTTACAGCGAGTCGTGTGACTCCGGGGCTGCTGAGAAGGCAAAGCCAGAAAAAAAAAACCTCTCTTTCTCTCCTTCTGTCTCCGTCTGCCTCTCTCGCTCCAGGAGCATCTGACCCTTGTCCTTGTGGCTGCTAACAAGGGGGTGTGGCTGTCACTGGAGGCGTTGGGGCTAAATTACCATATTAATTAGCTCATCCTTTGACCGACAAACACAGAACTGAAATGTCACCACACTCACATTGGCCACAGGAAACACAATTAGTGGAAGTCATTATTGTTTTAGCAATGCCCTGCGTTTCTCACTCCATTTCCTGCATCCTCCATTCCTCCCACTCCGAGACTCCTTCTATTCGCTCAGTCCCTGTCTTTGTTGTTTGACCCCTACAAGCATTCCTGCTTCAGCAATGGCTGCTTGTCACCCTGAAACTAAAAGGACAAAGTCTTCACTCAGAGAAACATGTTTAATCCGTCAGAAATGAATGCAGGGATCTCTGTATGTCTCTTTGTATCATCCATTCGACTTCAGACTTGGTGGGTGTATTGAGGAGGACCCAAGGAAGTGCAGTGTTGGTGACTGGGAGGTCTTTCGGATGAGTGGTTCTTGAGAGAGCTTCATGAAATACTTTTCTACACGTAACTTGATGTGATGAAAAAGGCAGAACTACAGCTTTACACTGTCAGACATGCACTGAACTCCGGTCTTCTGAATTTTTCGGGAGGTGCAGTCTGTGAGAACACAGCGAGCGAGAGGGCGTGTTGATGAAAAATAAAGAAGAATACAAATATAGAAGATAAAGAAACAAGGCCACATCGGTGTCGATGTGCTGTAAACTAAAACATGTAACTTCCTCAGTGGCATTCCTGCATGGTCTACCCTGACGCCATCCACCATCTGAACGCTCTGGAGATTGTCCTGTTGTTGTGAAGGCGTCCGACCTGAAGAATCTTCTGTTGCGTTCTTCAAATCTGAAAGTCCGTACCCAGGTTCATGTTTGAAAGGGGCTTAATAGGTCAGTGCTAAACCAGGATAATTTAGACCGTGACAGGAAGTGCAGTGTCGAGAGTGAAGTTTTTACGATGATGCCCTGAAGAAAGCAGCAAACTGGATTAACTCAGGCCAACCAATCAGCCCCTACCAACAGCCACATTTTAACTGGGCACTGGTTTCACTCAATAAGCACATTTCACTTCTGTGTTTTCTGTGTACCGTGTGTATTTCAGAGTTATATTGTTCACTAGGATTCAGCATAACAATTCACTAGTTTAAAAAGTATTGATTTACTAAATTGATGGAGATAATCTGAAGGTGAGTTCAGGCTGAATCTGAAGATTTGTGTTCACTGGTTCACTGGATGTGCTGTTGTCGTGCTCGTGAGTCACTTTTAACCACAAGACTGATTCGTTGGAAAGACGCCACTTGAGAAGAGAAGATCCATATTTAACCATCCAGATTACAACCAATGATAAATGTCACAAAACTACCAAATTATCGTACACAATGAAAATTTCGTACATCGTACAGAGGGAAAATCGTACATCTGGCAACACTGACTCTGAGTTGTAAGTGGGCTTTGTTGGAATTTAAGCGCTGGTGCAATCAGGGTCCAGGGGGCCAAAAAAAGATTTCACAATAAAGGCACTGGCATCTGTCTGCTGTCCACTCATCTCCACTTAATTCAGGAGATGGATTTAAGTTTGAGGTTTTTGCATCGATTTCAATATAGCTTAAAAATATATATCAAACAAAAGAGGGGAATCTGATGCCATCTGTGTGGTGGTGAGCCAAAAGAATTTGCAGCAGACACTGCCATGTGTACGCCATATGTATATTTCTTTTGATCAAAAAATCCACATTGTTCTGCAGTGCACATCTTCACAGCACCATCCCTCCTTTGAATCATGCCTGTGTGTGTATTCTTGGTGCTAGCATCAGATAAATAAGTCAAACCAGAGGGGACTGTAAGGCTCAGATATCCTCCTGTGTAGATCTAACACTGGACCGCTGCCTTTGTGTTCTCGTATGCTCTCAGAGTGCTCTCATCACTTTGACATCAAAGATGCTGCCCAGATATCCGTCCCTTCACATGCATGATAGCTGGAGGTAACATTGGAACTTCCCACGTACTGTATGTCTGCGGGTCAGGGTACACGTGCACATGCATTTGTGTTGTTTGCCGTCATGGCTTTGCTGCTTGTGTAGGAGCAGGGGCCGATGGGCAGATGAATACTGCAGTCTGAGGCCGGACAGGAAGTAGTTTGTCTCCTGTTCTGTCCTAATCTCACACAGCCAGACCCCCGTCTCATTAAGGTAATGGATGTGTGGAGTAATTCAAACACAAAAGGTGGTTGGGGAGAGGTGGAGACACAGTGGGCCTTCCTTATAATTTGAACAAATTCAACTACCCTGTAGAAAATGTGTTTATACAAGCTGAGAATTTAAAAAATCTTGTTACGTCTCTTTTTTTCTCCATTTCTCTGTGAGCTTGATGTAATGGAGGTCCTGCTTTGTGGGAGTAATCCTGTCATATCCTCTGTTGTCCCGTAATGTACCGTCTGCTCCACTCATCATCAATGTGAGGTTCTCTGAGGTGAGCGTTGCTTTCTTCCATCAGTATCTCAGAAACTGCAGGTGAAACAAAAATGGCAGTCAGAGAACGTATACCTCTGCCAGGGCCCAACAGTCCCCTAAATTCACTAGATCATTATTGTCAGTCCTCTAAATATGTCTATGTCTATTGTTTATTCTCTGAGAAATCAGTAAAAATGTTGAAAGCCGTCTCGCACTGTGAAAGTGAAAAAATAGTCCTAGATACGCCCCCTGATCCAGGGGACTGCTCACTCGGAGTGCCCTCTAGTTTCCACTTGAGTCTTTCTTCTTTGCATTTCATGAGATTAAGAAATATAATTAATTGGAAATTTGAACTATTGTTCAAATGTTGGAACAAAAAAATGAAATACTGAATTTTTTTTACCTTGGTGCCCTGTCAGTAAATTAAACAGTTTTTTGTTCTTTATGCAAAGTTGTGCTCAACTGAATGAGACCAAACAATCTAAGAATTCATGTGAATTTTTAACCATAGTGGGAATAAAATCATTGATAAAACCCTTGACTGTTTCTCAGCCCAAACTATGAAAACTAGACAAAGGTCACATTAATCTAGATATCGGCTTTTCCCTGTGTATTGTGGCCCAGAGGAGCAGTGGATGTTATGGTTTGTTTATGGAATCATTAGGTAACAAAAATGAGTCCATGTGATCATATGTATGCAGTCAACTATAATATGATGCCAGCTTTTATGCATCCGTGTGTGTGTGTGTGTGTGTGTGTGTGTGTGTGTGTGTGTGTGTGTGTGTGTGTGTGTGTGTGTGTGTGTGTGTCTGTTTGTGTTCTGGCTCTCCTGGGGGCCTTCACTTGGGCCCACTAGTGTAAGAAGTGGGTCAATCCTACTGTGCTGAGCAGTGAGAGTCTTGCAGTGACAGGTCTATGAGAAGAGGGAGGAGCAGCAAAAGTCCCCTGAGAATCCGAGGCTGTATCAGACAGTAGTCAAGGTATCTGCTGGAAACATACGTGTGCACAGCATATACATACGCTGAACGCTGCATACGTGGGTGGTTGCATTACCAGATGTGGTATTAGTATAGGGTGAGAGCGAGGCTTCTCACGTAATACATGAGAAATCCGTCTTTGACCTTGAATCTCACTTTCATGCCTTCGCACTTGACAACTTGTCACATGTGGTTTGATTTAGACGTGTTTTTGAAGGACAAGCCAGGGGACTGAGGGAGGACGGATCCTTCACAACAACAGACAGGGTTGTGTCAAAATGAGAAATATTTTATGGAGCAGTGCGTTTTACCAGTTCATACTGAATCTGTCATGCGGAATCCACACACACGCAATCAAAGGCCAATATTTTAAGAATTTCACATACAGTAAATACTAAGCAAATCTGACACCACAGTGCTGTTGTGTTCTGAGTTATGGCTCTTGCTTTGATTTTGTTTGCTCGGTGGGGGTGTTCCTCTTTTCTTCTCCTCTTTCTTCTCCATCCCTAATAGCAAATGCCGTTAGAAGTCCTCTCCCATGGGAAGAATGTGACAGATCCTACATTGTTCATTGTTGTTAGTCTCTCCTTGGAAAAAAAGGGTTGAAAAAAAAAAAGAAACGTCACAATGTCGTGGGCCGGGACGGGACGGGGGAAAAATGGAATTACAAAGATCATATGTTTATCCCCTTTCATCTGATGCATTAAAAGAGGGGTTTTGGTGAGTTGGTGTGTGCTCGTGGGGAGGTGACGACGTTTGCATGAGTGTGGCATGACAGAGAGTGAGGGAGGGTGGAAGAGAGATAAGTAAATGAGAGAAGGGGGCAGTGAAGGGGGATGTGGGAAAGGGGGGTGGTTTGCAGTGATGTGAAGCTGTCCTTGAGGGGTTGTGATGTATAAAGGGAGGGGATGCTCCATGCAGGGAGAGTGGGTTGTTTATTTACTGCAAAGACGCTGTCTCCCTCCAGGGCTTTCCAGGGGAGCTTGTCCCCATCACTACCTCAGCTCCTGCACCTACCCTCCGGCTAATCGCCCCAGTTAAGCTCCACCCAGCTGGGGAAGACGGCTCAGGGAGAGAGAGAGAGAGAGAGAGAGAGAGAGAATGACTCTCCTTCTGTAGCCCTCGGCCACGTTCTCTCTTGCCCCCGTCTGGAGCTGAAAATAGGGGGAAACCATGCAGCGCCTCTGCCTCAGCACCAAGGAAAACAAGCAAACTCCTAATGCCAAAAAGTGCTTATTAAATCCCAGGCAGCCTTGCAATTGTGCTGCGCAGCCAGTCAAAATAAGAAATTGTTTGTTGTTGGTTTATTCACCCTGCCTCCCTCTTATTCCACATGCTTTCTTAACCTCCTCTGAATCAGCCCAGACTGTTTTCTCAGTTTCGTTCTCCCCCTCCCTGCTTTCATCTCGCTGTTTGTCGAGAAATGATGTGTGGCTGAGGCAAAAAACAAAACACGCACACACACACACACACAGGACATGACAGCCAGGCACCAAAAATCCTGCAGATGTGACAGTATGAGAGGGCCACTGGAGGGCAAAAAGAAGGAGGGAGTATTATGGAGAGAAAATGACAGGCACAAACAGAGAATCTGATAGAGCTGAGATGAGACATTGCGAAAAAAAAAAAAAATTCAGGAGGGAGCCTGAGGGATGAAATATTTGAAATAGTGAAGGAGATTGTTAGTGTGGAGAGAGAGTGGGGGGGGGGGGGGCTGGTTGGGGTACACTGTGAACAGCAGACTGTGGGGGCGCATGTTGTCGAGGTGGCCCAGGTCCCTGGTGCCCTCCTGTTTCATGGCTCTCACAGCCTGTCAGTGAAAACAGCCCAGCCATGTAGACAGCTGTGCTCAGGAGGCTGCGGGGGCGAGAGGAGAGAGCAGAGGAGGAGAGAGGAGAGGACCTTTGTTTTCCATTTTGCTCCTCATCTCCATCGATGTCCTCATTTTTTTCTCTCCGGGCTCGCTGTGTATCCTTTCCACCCAAATTTCTGGCCTCTGCCCTGTTTGTTCTATTCATCTGCAAAACGCAGCACGAACAGAAACAAAAAGCCGTAGCATTCAACAGCCTGTCTGTTTAGCACGTGTTTGTTTTCGCTGTTGTCTGTCAAGTCAAACTATGTAAACTGAAATGTCCTCCTCCTTCATCTGTGCCCCAAATTAACCCAACTCCCTGAGGCTGCTGTACACTTGGGAGAAATTAATGCGGGAGTATGAGAGGGTGTGCATGTGTGTGTGTGTGTGTGTGTGTGTGTGTGTGTGTGTGTGTGTGTGTGTGTGTGTGTGTGTGTGTGTGTGTGTGTGTGTGTGTGTGTTTGTGTTGATATTGGAGAAGAAGAAATCAGAGTTGGAAGTAATACACTGAGCGATAGATGGACAGAACTACGGGCCTGTCGTTTCCACTCACTTGAAATCAGTCACAGGTTTGCTCCACTGATTTTTATTGGCCCTGAAAAGTCGTAGCCCCAGGCTAATGGGATAGATTCATCTTCACTCCCACAAACAATACATCCTCCAATGTGGGGACTTAAAAGAATATGACAGCCTGTCATCCCGAGCGCCTCTATGTGTTATTCCCCTTTTTTTGTGCTCATGTGCTCTACATCAGAGGGAGCACGCAGATCAATGCCTTCTCCTCTTTCCTTTGAAGGGACAAGTGTTGTCCTCTTGGTGCCCCCCTGCCCCCCACTCCATTCCCGCTTTCCGTCCCTCAAGAAGGCCTCCACTTACCCCCCCGTTTCCCCTCCATCTCCTCCCCGGCACCCTCAGCTCTTCCTGCCATCACAGCCTTGTTTACGAGCCTCTCCCCTGGAAGGACAGGTTAATAGAGGACCTGGCTCGGCTCAGGCCCGCCTGTTTCCCATTCGCTCCCTAATAAGACATTTCATCTCCTGCCTTACTGCCTGCTCGCCAGCGGCAAAGCTCTCCCCAAAAGTCCAGTATGTTTATGTGTGTGTGTGTGTGTGTGTGTGTGTGTGTGTGTGTGTGTGTGTGTGTGTGTGTGTGTGTGTGTGTGTGTGTGTGTGTGTGTGTGTGAGTGTATTGGGTCTCAGCTTATGGTGGCCTTGAGGTGCAAAACTCAACCATACTCCAGAAACAACAGTTTCAGAAAACATAATGACATTTCAGACACTGTATAAAGTATAGCCTAATAAATATGTGTATGGTCATTCTACTGGACCAATGGGAGTTCTTCTGTGTATCATAAAAAAAGTATATTAAAAGATTTGCAGCCAACAGCGACCATATCAAACAACGGTGGAGATTTTCTTGTTTTTTGGCCAGGGTGAGCTTTCTTGTCCTCTACAGTGCAGTCACATAAACTATGTTCACACATACTGGGCAGACTCAAACACAGGATGATGCCAATCACAGGGATCCTGGTGCTGCCTGTGCTTTAAGATCCAGTGGTGCGATGAGGGGAATTTGAGAAAGTTTCAACCTGGAGACAACAAACCATTTTTTTTACATTAATCTTACATTAATACATGGAGGGAAAGCTGAAGTTTGTCTACATTATATATACATGTGCCCAGTTATGACCCAAGAGAGAACCCATTTTGGACTAAATCTGTCTTCAACGTAGTGAGATCATTTTTGACATTTTCAAAGATTTCTCAAGAAATAAATTGGCCAATCAACCAAGGCGGAGGTATAAAAGTGTTCTTTCTTTTTTTTTTTTTTCAATACCAACAATTTAAAAGTTAATGTTTGTTCAATATCTATGCATCCCAACAACAGTATTACTATTTTTTAGGCAAGGTCAATGGTTAAGGTGCCACATTTGATTTAAAGGCAAACATTAATCGCAGGATGCAAACTCTTCCACACATCCAGACTTTCACAGTCTTCATACTTCTTCATACCTCACTACTTACAGGGTTACGTCTGTTTTCTGCAATCAAATTGAATGTTGGCAGTGAATGTGAACTCCAATCATAACCACTTCTATTTTCTTTTTGTCCTTTTTGTGTGTCCATGTGTTCTGTCTCGTGTTTTACTTCATATGTTTTCTGACATGATTTACTTGTCTTTATTGTTCATGTGTTTCAGAAAATTTGTGCTCGGAGCTGCCATACTACAGCCCACAATTAAAGACAGAGGAAGAAAAACCAATGAAAATAGCTCCCAGCGCACAAGGTTACCCTGTAAATCAGTTCCCAAGGACACAATAACAACCTCCTGAAAACACTGAAACACAAGGACTGTGATCTTTTTACTGGGGGACGAATGAAAGACAGGAACTGGAGGAATGGGGAGCCAGGCCTGGTCTGTAATGCTGCGGCTTTAGGTGGTTTAAATCACCTTGACTGGCTGAGCTCTAAAAGCGAGCCAACTCCCTCCTGTCCAGAGGGAGACCAAGGAGACTCCATGTCCAGTAAACAATGTCCGCCTCGCCCTCTGGAACCCAAGAGGAAACGGCATGTCCTTGGGGCTTCAACTTTGACCCCCCCCTCCCTGATGAAATATGGGCCCTGCCCTGTGGTGTAGACTTGTTTGAACTTGAGTCCCTAATGGGCAAGGGTGTGTGTATGTTTTCATTGGGCCTTTGTGTGCGTTTCTGTGCATTTTGCTGCACTGGGGAGTCGTGGATAAAGTTATGTGATCGCAAATAACTCACAGGATTACTGGAAAGCATGTTTGGAGGGAGAAATATGGGTTGAGTGTGGTTCTGCACCATTTGAATTGACAATAGCACGGTTCAGGTTACACACTCTTTCTGTGAATGGGAATAAATTGTGAACTACAGAGTGTATTGATCGTGCAACAAAAGAAAAGGGAACTGAAAATGTCTCAAACAATAGTATTGTTTTTAGTCAATTGTACTTTTATATGTAATCTTCCATCCGTTGTGTTTTTGCAGAACGAGTGACTGAGTGTTAGAGGGTGTGAGGCGTTACGAGAAGTGTTTACACAGGCGTCACCCATACTTTAATAAATGTGGTGGGAAATGACCTATGTGTTATACCAGCTACTCTGTTCATTTATATTCGATGTGATACAGGAAGGCTGATGGATAGTGTGTATGGAAAATGACCTTTACCATACAGATGAGCAGCTTTTCACTATGTGTGTCAGATAAGGGAGGATTTATGTCCCCTGAACCAGCTGTGTAGGACTGTGACATTTTGTAAGGATGTAATGGGAAATCGTACCCAAAGGAAGTGAGAATAAGCCAGTCTTCAATGACGCTTCTAACATGCCACAGACCCAAAGATGAAAAAAACAAGATGTCAAGAGAGTTTGTGTTGATAAGAGCCAACGACAGTGTCGGGTCCTGTAATCACGTGATCTCTGCAGCAGGGTTATTAAGTCACTTCCTGCCTCCGTCTGCTGCACCTGGCTGCTCCACCTCTCTCCTGAATAACGTGGAGGATCTGATGCTGTTGTGAACGCTTTTGTGCAGAAAACCTCCCGCAAAACTGTGGGTTAACTCCATGGCCAATTCTCTGGGTTTTTCCCGTAGGTCATGTCTGAAAACGGCTTTAGAGAGTCGGAGTCTCGCCTATTTTCTCTGTCTATCTAAATAAACAGTGAAAATGATCTGAGAAACATAAATATTCGTGACACCTCCTGTACACATTTCAAAGTAAAAGCACTCCCTCATTTATGTTAACAGAATCCATTCATTAGTCACGCGCTGCACACACACCTAGTGTGGCCCAGGCATCACAGTCCTGCGAGGACCACAAACACTGGCTTTGTCTCTTATGGACATTTTCATTTAATAATGGCTATCGGGATGTGAAGAGGTTTTCAACAAATAAGATAAAAAAGAAAGAAACACCTACCAAGCCTAACTTTAATAGAAAATGCAACTATACATATATACATACACATACGCAAATGGTAATAAGGTATTGTTAAATGTGGTGTTGCCTCAGTGATGAACAGCAGATCCGAAATGTCTTTGATATTTAGTATTAATAACATTAAAACCATGAAAACATAAGCAGGATTGGATTTTTTTCCTCCTTCCTCCGGTTCCTCCTGCTGTGGCTGTTAGTTGAGATAATTTGGAATCATCTCTGCTACCGCGGCACATCTGAGACACAAGCTGTCTTTGTACAAATTGATCTGTAGGACGTCCCCCCACACTGTTCCATGGTGTTTCCCTTGTTGACAATGCATGTGTATCCATTTCTGCTCATTTAAATTTAAAACAACGGATGAAAAACAGGGCAGCCTTTTTAGAGGATGCAGAAAGCACCTTCAGACTGTGTGGATGGCGGCCACAAGTGTCGTAACCTAGCAACCAGGGAGTCGCTGTGTGAGAGAGCACACATACACAGAGAGAGAGAGAGAGAGAGAGAGAGAGAGAGAGAGAGAGAGAGAGAGAGAGAGAGAGAGAGAGAGAGAGAGAGAGAGAGAGAGAGAGGGGCTTCCTCTTGAAAAAAAGCCCCTCATACACTCATTCTAGTTTATTCATGCAATTGTTTGAGTGGCTATTTTAGGACCTTTGAGCATTTCGCTCTCACCCAAGGATTCAATTATTTTTATCTCGAGCTTCCTGCCTTTTCTTTCTGCCTGCTTCATGGGTGATCACTGCTTAACCCTTTTTCTTTTGCCGCTGTTTCTGCCTGCATCTGCTCCTCAGAACCGCATGGGAGGATGGATTTGTGGGGAGAAGAAGGTGTGTGTGTGTGTGTGTGTGTGTGGGTGTGTGTGTGTGTGTGTGTGTGTGTGTGTGTGAGTGTGTGTGTGTGTGTGTGTTTGTGAGGGCTTAGGGAGAGGGGAGGAGAAACGGGAGGAAAGAGGATGAGGGAGGAGGAGAAGAGACATGAGGGAGTGTTTTCCATCTGTTTTTTTGGCTGAATGTGTTCTTTTTGTTTGAGGCCATCATGCCGGGCAACATGTTTTGTTTTTGAATCAGGGTTGTCTCACCATCTGGACTTTTACCTATTACAGAACATTGTCTTTGTCCTTGTTTTAACTACGTTTGTGGTAGCTCTGCAAACACCCTCATGTTCGACTCGACAACCACTCTTATGCTCACTGTTGTTCATGACAACGCTGCAGAAACACAGGCTGGTCTTCAGTGTCTGTGCATTAATGTGACCATGCTGCTGCTGTTTTGATGAAAAAAAGAATTCAGTTTATTTTCAGAAGCTAAGACAGTCTGTTTCCAATGATGTGGTTGGTGAAATTCTATATTTTTATAGTACTAACAACAATTGCACAAAATCACCAAAACTAACAGATTTCCATATACATTTATAGAACAAAATCAATTCAGAAAAAAAAAGATGAATTTCATGCATACCTCTTCCATGTCAAAACCTGATGCTGACATTACCCACAATGCAACGGACCCCTGAACACTTTGCAGAGGTTTCCCATTAAATAACAGGTTACAAACTATAAACCTTGAAAGACCTTACCTTGCCATGTCGAAGTGTTTCCTATCATTTATCCAGACCTGCCTGCCATATTTGTCCTGCCACAGTTTCATACTGAACCATTTTTTTGAACAAAAACATAAGAGATCTCTTACTTATGCAGCGCTATTTGCACCTTGCTTCCTTGCGATGTTGTCTACAAAGTTTTGAACATCCACGCAGACAGTTCTCCCTCATAGTTTCAGCTGCAGTTGTGTGTACCCCTGCTCCTGCTATAGATTGAACAAACTAATAATGCTGCGGTGAAAGTGAAAGAAAATTCCTGGATCCACCCATCTATTCGGATCCGCACCAAAATTTAGCAATCTTTCCTGATCCGTACCACATCCAACCACCAGGTTTGGTGGTAATCTAACAGACGGATAGACAAAACTAAAATACAACCACCTTGGCAGAGGTAATAGTAAGAGGTCGCAAACGTATACTTGCGTTTTGAAAAAATATTTGGTCATTTACTTAAAATGCAGTGCACAGTAATGTATAATGTTTGTAGTGCGAGGGTTGATTTGGTGTGGTAGCAAATATTTAAGGCACCAGGACTGGTAATACTTGTTTATAGGATGAGTTTGATTGGTTACTATATTTTTATGGGAGTTTATTACAATTACGAAAATACGGACTGACTTAATCTGTAATTGTATCTGCAATCTGCTTCTTTTAAATGTATCCAAATCTGCACATTTTCATATAACGAGTATATGCAGATGAGTTTGTATATAACATTTTTATTCGGTGGACAACACCAATGATACATCTGCATATGTTTGAATTATTAATTGTCACACATCCCTTCCTGTTGTATACAACATCCGCATATATATGGATGATCATTGGGACTGAATTTGAATTGATGCCTTCCCTTAAACTCCCTCCTCATTCTCCCTGCGCCTGAATTTGCATAGTCAAAGCTGTGATCACTCACACGATGGCATAGGTACTATTCATTACGTTCTGAAAGTGCTGCAGCTCCGGTCTGTGGGGAACGATAGGGAGGAAAAAAAGAATAAATGAGGAAATCATATAGAGGTGCTCAGTAGCTGATGTGTAGCTCTCTAGTGGCAATGTGATTTTACTGTCATTGGCTGGAGAAAGGTCACAGCAAAGGCGCAGTAAAATGGGGGAATAAATAGGCGAGCATACTGCAGTGCATAGGGAGAGTGGGCCTGCCAATGAAGTCCCAATCTATTCCCCTCACGCTCCCTGTTCACTCCCATTACAGACCTCATCAGCATCAAATCCCCACTAGCTGCAGCAGCAGCAAGCCCTCCCCCACATATACAGTATACTGGTCCCGCTTTCTCATGGATGCAAACACACACACACACACAATCTTCATTTGCAGGCCTTGCAAAAAGGAGGCCATTTGTTTAAATCTTCTGGACAGTCTGTGAAAGTGTATATGCTGTGTATGGATTTGTGCGTGTCGACCATTGTCCCTTACTCTAACCTACAAATAACAACAGCCATTCAGAGTGTCACCCCCAGTTTCCATGGTGGTCATTACCCACAGCTCTCACCAACAATCCCGAGCGCACAATAAGGCTCCATTCTCCCGTCTTTGTAGCTTGATGTGAATCCTTTTTTGTGTAAATTTGTAGCCTCCATGTATGCTTTCACTTTAAGGATACTGTAGATGTCTGCAAAAATGATAGGATAGGAAGAAAAACAATGGTTTTCCAGTTATTAAAATGTAATTGTTGGTTATTTGCTTTGTGATGATTACTGGCTGGAGGTCATAGTTTATATTAACCACTACATCACTGCCCTGGCTGCCCTGTCCCCTCTCCCCCCCTTCCAACAATGCCCCGTTCCTCCGCGTGAGGCTTCGGACCGATGTCCCTCTGCTTCATCCAGACAGGCACAGCACCTCACACCATTCTCTGTCCACCTCATCTCAGCTCAGCTAACATGACAGGCCGGGCAGATGATGATAAATGCAGAGGAGGAAAAGCAATTACTGGATCAGTTAGGTGTAGTAGGGAGCGCTCAGGGCACTCATTACCAGCAGACTGTAGAGTTCAGGATGCGCACACTCGCACATTTGCTCACACAAACACAAACACACACACACACACACACACACACACACACATCTCCACAGGAGTCAATTCATCAACAACGAGCGTTACTCCCATGTGTTGATCAGTTTCTTTATTTTGTTTTGTACGTTTAATTTAACTGTTGTGAACCATTGAATCTACCATTATCCATTTAATGTTTCACATACAGGACATGTACTTATGATAACAAAAATTAAGATCAAATGTGACAGCAGACGACAAGAGCACTGTCACACAGACACATCCTGAATAGGTTTGTATCACTGTGGCTGTAATGTGCCATGCATTTGTTGATGTGGGCTATACAGTTGTGTAACGGGCCATCTGCACACCTGTCAAAGCTGAAGGAGCCACATGTATAGAACATAAGCCAAGGACCACGAGGCAGGCATGGTGATTGACAGTAGCACTGAGGTTGTCATAGGGACAGCTGCAGTCCTCGCTGTCCCCTGAGGAGGATGTGGAAACACTAATAATAAGGGAGACACTCACACACACACAAAGAGAAGGATTGAGAAAGAGGAAGGGATGATTTGTATTTACCCTGCACGCAAACACACACATACACACACATAAACACACACACTCATACACACACACACACACACACACACACACTCGGAGGCAGTTGCCCAGGCTGTGTGTGTATGTGAGTAGTGGGTGGTGAGATCGCAGGTCAGGCCCACGCAGTCCCCATTCAGCCGTACAGTGTGCAGCACACATTATCTACACAGGGGCCAGAATGGCAGACGAAACAAAAAGAGGAGCTCATGCATGAACACACACACACACACACACACACAGAGAGACACACACACAGACAGACACAACAGGGCTATTATTGCTTCATCGAGAAATCGTCTAAATGTTCCAAGTGTGCACATTAGCACGGTAAAGTCAATAAAAACACAGATCTGGATGATACACTGAGGTAGGTCTTATTTTATAATGCAGTGTGTTTATAGCACTAGAATCTGTGCACGGAGAGCAAGAGGAGGGGAAAAAAAACAAAAGGATGCGTGTAACTTTATGATAGTTTTTTAAGTATATAACCCTATTTTGTCCCAAAACCCTTTTTTCTCCAAACAAATGCCCAACCACAATTACATAGGTCTTAATTGCGGGTTTCCCTTACCACTACACACGGTAAACATGTGATTATAAAAACAGCTTGATCCTGTCAGACGTCTAATCACTGCTTGCATTGCGGTTCACCCTGATATCACTTTCCTTAACCTTAACTGTCAGGGGAGGTGTGTGTTTGACTTTGATAATGGGTATGTTTGGTTATTGGGCTCGCAGGGGCATTCTGTCACATGTCTGACCACATTTGGACCGGACAGGATGTTCTAAACAAGTTCATGCTCGAGTGCCGCTGGGAGAGGATGATGTAGTGGCGTTGTAGGTGGCAGAGATACACAAAGTCTTAAAAGTGTGCTCGCATGCATTTATGTGTGTGTTTGCATGTGTGTTTGTGTATGTGCGTCAGCGCCAGAGTGAATGTTTGTGTATATGGGTGAGTGGGGGTGGCAGGGCTATAATCTGCTCCAAACTGCTTGCGGGCAGAGGCGAGGTGGGCGAGACAGTGATACAGAGAAAGAGCAAAGGAAGGAGAGAGTGAGGGGGGAGGAGGACAAGTAAGGAAGAAATTAGTTGGCAAGAGAGAAGAAATATAGAAAGAGAGGAAGAACGAGGAGGGAGAGAGGGAGGGAGAGGTAGAGGTGAGTTGAGAGCAGCGTAGATTCGTACAGCTTACGAATGTCCTACTGTACCCACTGTCCTCGCTCCTCTCCCACCCATTGTCATGCCTGGCACTTAGGGTGACGGCAATGCATCTAATTCCTCTGACATTTACGATGCTCTCTCCGCCCTCGTGTGACGCAGGCCTGGCCGCGGCCACTGTCAACATCCTGGCCTCAGGTGAAGGAGAGATGGTGGATGGTGCAGATAATGGACTGCTCATGAACCCTAACTGGGGCCCAGCCAATGAGGGGGCCTGTAGAAACACTCTCTGAGCCAAGGTCCTGCATGTTGTGTTATATTATACAGTATGTCTTGGTAAAAAAAGGATTAGAGTGGGTGGAAGAATACGAGAAGAAAACAGTGTGGAAGAAAAGAGTGAAAGAAACTGAAGGAGAGGAAGAGGGGAGGGAAGGCTGAAATGGGAAATTGTTGGATTTTTTTTTTTTCTTTTTACAAATTTTTCACTCTTCGGTGCCAAAATATGCACATTGGGATTTAAAGAAAGAATTTCATGAATTCGGTTTACAACTTCAAGAAATAGTTTCAAAAAGACCTCAGCAACTTTTTACGGAGTTTGGATTGTTGTTCCCCTTTCCTGACATCACTCCGCATCCCAAAATCCCTCACTACTATCGGTGTAACCTCTACACTGCTGTGAATCACTTTATAAATGTGATTATCAAATACAAATTCAAGTGCAATACTTTTTTCTTAGCCTGCTCCTGGTGAGCAAATCATTCTTTACTTGTATTTGCATGTTTTACTTTTGTTTCCTGTGCAAACTTGCTGCGAATATCAAGGTTACAAATACATATTTTAAAACATAAAATCATTCCTCACAACAACAATGCAAACTATTAACCAGCGAAGCGGGCATGTGGGTTTTGACCTCGTCTTGAGGGCACTGTGAGAACAGCTTGGAAAAATGACGGGAATGCGAAGGTGCAGAGGAATGTAACGTTTTGACTGATAATTTTAAACTTGATTGTCTTGATAAAAAAATGATTATAAAGTTAGTTCATTTAGAAAAAAAAGGTTTCTGATATATTGCAGCTATGACGCCTTATATAATATAACCAAAGGCTCTATTAAATCGTAGATGAACTTCAGATTGGAAGTACAGACACTGGCTTGATGACTTGTTCACAGTTTGCCTCCTGTCGGGTGAAAGTCTGTGTTAATGTGAAAAGTTATCCAGACTCAAAGCACTTGTCTGAAATTGTTTATGACACCAGCTTTGGGAGAAAAATAACATGAACGTACCACTTAAGCCCGACCTCCGCAGTCTGCATATGAAAGTGCTGTGGGGCTGCTAATTAAATCAATTACTTGCAAGCACATGATTTAAATCAGTCCTGTCGTCGTAATCAGAAAAAAATATATAATTTTTGAGAAATCTGAAACACACGACACAGCGAAAGGGAAATTTCAGCCAGGAAGCGTCGTACCCAGCTAGATAAGAGATCAGGAGGTTGGTAGCTCACCATCTGTGGCAGATAACTTGGTCATTCGCAGTCAGTCCATTGTTGGCACACCCCTCAGGAAGTGATCAAAACATGGTGACTTATTTAATGAAAGTATTTTTTTCATAGAGCTGAGGCTTGTGGGTTGTTAAAGTTTACTGTAGAAGTGACCCAGAAAAGACGTCTGGCCGTCTGTTTAGCAGATTAACCTATGTTCTAATGGCATGTGATGACTTTCAGCAAATAACTTGCTCTACTAGATTTCATACAGTGTGACTACAGATTTCTAATAACAGGAGTAATGTAAGCTTGTGTACTTTTGTCTAAAACCAGATTTGACCACTGCGAGTATCTGACTGCAGACTAGGCTCACAGACCCATTAATTTGTTATGGTTAGTTTCTTATCGTGATCATTTTGTTGTTGTGTCAGGAGTATACTTATCTTTTGGGCATGTGCTGCTCCTTTTTGATTGTGTTGGACATAAACACATTTAAATGGTTCATGGGCATAGAGGACTTTCCATGTCATGAACTGACCACCTGCAGTATAAGTATGTTGCATTGCAGACAGAGTGCTTAAACACCAAGGCCAGTTCTGTTCTTACGTTCTATAGATTATATCTACAGACATGATGTCATTATTGTCCAGTGCCAACATTTAGACATTATTTTATTACAGTGCTTATGCCTGTGGTTGTATCATTATACTAACCTTTATTTTAGCACTTTCACCTTTCAAAGTAATATCTTGAAAAAAGAAAAGCAGTGAGGGATGTAAATAGTCTAATGTATTCCAATTGGTATAACCAAAAGTCCACTATCAGCTGATCTAAGATGACAACGGGTCAAATTAAATATTAGAAGTCAACAATATAATTTTAAAGTCAATAATAAAAACAAAAAGGAAGCCATTGCACGGAGGCCAGAATTGGTGTTATATGATCATGTTTACTTGAACTCCTAGATTGCAATGAAAATTCAAACAGAGATCCTATAGAGCTCTCAGATTGCTGGCTAACTGACAGAGAGAATTTGGTGTGGCACGCAAAATAATTTCTTATTAGTCATCATTAAGTTTGAGGTTGTTTTGGGAAGTAAAGCAGTGAAATACAGAGAGTCATCGTTTCCCTGGAAGGATTAGTGGACTATCAGCGAACATATGACTGGGTGTTGTCAGCAAAACAATGATATTTTAAACAATAAGTTATGACCCGACCAAAGGGCAGCATTTAAATGGAAAACAACAATGGACCCAAAATTGGTCCTGGAGGAACTCCATGAGTTAAACGGGAGAGAGAGAGAAGGTTTTAATGAAGAGATAAGAGTGAAACCAATTCAGAGCAGAGCCTTTTGGACCAACACAAGTTTCAAGGTGCTTTTACAGGATGAAGTGATTCAGTAGCAAGTCCTTAACTTACTATCTTTTTTTAGAGCCACACTTCCAGGGTAGAACCTGCAGGTTTTAGGTGTCAGCACATGAACGGTCTGAACCTCGGTCTGCCTCTCAAATGTCGGAAGAGGTAAATTGCAGGTAGAAGGTTTAACTCTGCTCCGTTGAATATAACAGAGTGTACTCTCACAGCCATATAACATGCAGAGTCCTGTCTCTTTCAGAACAGCCTGGGGGCTCATACTGCCCACTTTTTCAACAGTATCTCATCTCTCCCTTCACGTCTGAGTCTCTTCCCCTCCATCCCTCCTTGTACCCTACAGACAAACTGTCAGGATGCTCACATTGCCCGTGGGAACAAACAAACGCAGACACACACACACTCACAGACACATTCATTACCACCTTACAGACGTGTAACTCACCAGCATGTACTTAGACAAAGTGGAATGCATGATCAGTGGCATTCTGACACCAGACACAACATGCGGATGCATCGGCCTAACGATGAAACCGAGGCATCGCTCTCTCGCGGCAGTTCCCCTTGTCATTCCTGAATTACCTTTGCAAATGACTGTAAAGTAAATGCAAATATCTCTTTGTGCGTTTTTAACGCTCTGAGCTTAAACATGCAAATGATAGATAGGATCCATTCTCTTGCAAAGGGTTGTATTGTTGACTATTTTGCTCTTTCTCTCTCTCTCTCTCTCTCTATTTTCTGTAATACCTCAGTGTGTTTGAAAGAGTCTGGTGGTTTGCATGCTGGTCAACTCACAACCCAGGTAGTTAAGTGTTAGTGTTATCCAAATGTTTTTTTTCTTCTCTCGGATGCCATATCTCTTTTTCTGCAAAGGCATGGGTTCATGTAGAGTTTACATTTGCAATGGAAAAGGTCTGGAGGGACGTTATCTTGGGTGGGATGATGGGAGTGGCACTGACCACAGATCAAATGTTGAGATGCAAGATTGATTCGATCATCCTTCAGTCATCTAAAGTGATGAACGCTACTTTCAGAAAACCTGAATATGAGCAATAGAATACTAAGATATAGGTTTGTCACAGTGCTGCTTCAAATAATTCAAGTACCAAAACATATTAGTTACAAAAATAAATCTCTCTTGTTGTTTTCAATTATATCAAAATTCATTACACTCTACCAGGAAGAGGCTGCCAAGACCCACAAACAACAACCCCATTAAGATTGCAATTTACAACACACACACACACACACACACACACACACACACACACACACACACACACACACACACACACACACACACACACACACACACACACACACACTGAGGGGGTCAACAGTTACCCCTTCTATTTTCCATGTTGGAGGGAACTCCACTCTACAATGCTTGTCTAAATCATTGCGACTAAAGATGTTTGTTCGACAACCGACTACGAACTTCTCACTCCTACAGGCAGACTCTGGCTCCGGTGTTAGCATTCGTAAACAATCCCGAAGCTATTCCAATGCAAATATTTTGCCCTAACATATCTGAATAAAAGTTGTTTTTGCACAATTTGTCTGTCAAGTTATTGATATAATGTGATGTACATATAAGGCATCAAAGTTTAAAACAACACGTTGTATTTAAGCTCTATTTCTACATTTGTGATTAGAGAATACGCAGAGTATTGCTACATATCGCAATATGTATGGTATTTTATCGTATCACAATATATCGTGATATATGGCATCGTGAGGTCCTTGCCAATACACAGCCCTAGTCCCCACCTAACACGTACATACTGTACACACACACATGCAGGGTGGATATAGACATGGACTCAGCATCAAAGAAGTGAAGATTGAAGACAAAGTCATTAAGATTGAGCTCGATCTGTGACCACCTCCCCACCCCCTTCCTCACAGCCTCTAGTGCTCACCCGGACAGATCTAAATGATATTGACAGTTGAATAAATTATCTGCATGAAATCATGTCAGCTCGAGCATGCCTTCCCCCCCCGTTCTCACCCCTCCTCTACAGCCCACTGGAGTGCTCAATAATTGCATTAGTTTCCAAAGGCTAATTTGACTGAGAGCAATAATTTTGGTCCCATACCACCATAGCTGTTTTCATATAATATTGGTATTGCTAAATGAAAATGGACCTTAGGTGACTGTAGCACCAATACTGTGTGTGTTGCATGGGTGATAATCAAGAGTTTGGACGATGGTGCAGCCGCAGGGTTAATGATGCCATTGGTGATCATCAGAAAGTGAGATCATTATTTATGAGGCTGACTTGGTATCACATCAGCCAATGTCAATGAGTCATTTGCAAACCCCTTCAAAACCACAACCAATGTTGTGCACTGTTTCTCATTGGAGAACAGTCTTGTGGGTCCAATGCAAGAGTTTGAAATCAACACTGAGTGATTACTATTGCTTCATTAGGGGAAATGTGCTTCAACATGGCATCAAATAGAAAACATTGATATGGGAAATGCAGTTCAAAATTGTAGCTCCCCACAGACCAAGCACAAATAGGCAACCCTACAATACAACAGCCCACAAAACAATACATAAAGTACTTAAGAAAGCAATAGAAAAACAGAGATACACATTAGAAGTAATAAAAGTAAATACAAAGCCATCTGGTCAGTAAACATGCAATGTAATACCTGGCTCCTTAGTGCTCGGTCTGTGCTTTGTTCATGCATGATGTCTTATCTGACTCCGACTTCTAATAGATCGATTCATCATGATCTGTCTGCAAACAGTGTGACTTATGAGCTTTATATGGCTTTTATGTCTCTTTAATGACATATTGTAAGCCTCTAATAGTCACTGTTTACTCCATAGGACCTGCTCCTCGTAGAGCCACTGTAATTTATGGCTTCGTCAGATCTTTTTATCTGTGTTTAATGACAATACAATTACAGAAATAACACAGTATTAATGTGACATATAATAGTGCGTGCTCACTGCTGCTGAACGCTCTGACCTTTTACACGTCTGCAGACTGCAGTTGCACTTCCCAAGATGGGTTTATGTGTTTTGGTGGAAGACACGCTTCACTGTCTGCGGGTGATCTTGTGCAACTGTGTTGTGTCTGACTGGTCTTTCCACTGCTGGAGTTTCTGCCCCCTGGTATTTTGAGCAAGGAACGTCTGACTCCTGTGAATACAAGAGTGCATTCTCTTTATTGTGTGTGTGTGTGTGTGTGTGTGTGTGTGTGTGTGTGTGTGTGTGTGTGTGTGTGTGTGTGTGTGTGTGTGTGTGTGTGTAAAGGGGCGTGATCTAACAACTTAATATGAGCAGTTACATCATCTTAGACAAAGACTGAACCCTTGTTCTTTGCCTGCAGTCTTCCAGTCGAAACAAGGCCCCATTGGAAGACACTGTGTGTTGATGTGTCTCACAATTCATGTGATACTCGGTGTGTTTCCCATTAAAGAGGGGTTGTGTGTGTGTTTTCGCTGCTGTGTCACAGTCACATTGAAATGAAAATGTATTCCAAGTTTGTTTTTTGGTACATTGTCATGTCGCCTGGGAAGAGTTGTGCCGTGTGAGACAGGAAGTACGAGGAACAGAGAACGGGCAAAGGTCGTTGGCTGCAGGGTTAAGGCAACACGGGTTAAGTAGCGCAGAGCTTCCTCTCATTGAAAGCCCTTTAATCCTGATGAGGACAAACAACTCGCTCACCCACACACATACATCCATCCACAGAAATAACAGAGTTTGCTGAAGAGAGAGCCAGGGGGGTCACCCTGAAGGATAAATGCTGATAATGATAAAAACAGCCCTTCCTCAACACAACCTTAGATAAACACACGCACACCCACACACACACGCACACACACACACACTCATATGTGCACCACACACATAAACAAAGCCTTTGTCTGCACAGCACATGTTGTGATTATTTGAAGAACCAAAATGATGTTCTCAAGCGTCAAACGTGTTTCCCAGTTTGAAACCTAGACACACATTTCCACTTCCCCTCGCCACTCATCATCATTCCTTCTCACCGTCATTACCCCGTGACCCCGACGCTCAAAGTAGTTTTACCCAAATTTCTCTGTCCCCCTCATCTCATCCCCGCTCCCCTGGCAGCTGTGTCAACACCCACACGCCTCCAGCTTTAAACAAACCTTCCGCGCAGCCATTGAACGCCATGCCACTCCTCTCGTGCAGCCACAGGGAGGCTGCGCTGACAACTCTATAAATGCTGGCAGTCAGTCCCCGGACAACATTGATTTTGCTCCAATCAATCCAGAGAGATTGCAATGCATGGTAAATGACGCAGTCCGTGTGCCATAGCATACATTGTAGCATTAAGCGTTGCTGGGCAGACTTGACCGGCCAAATGGTGGGTTGGTCCCGTGAGAGTTACGACAGCAGGAAACATCAGTGTACTGTCTGTTCACTGGAGCTCTGTGGGAGGCCCAGCTGTCACACATATCTCACCCAAGGCTGGTCAAACTTGATCCCCGTCCAACAAAAATGGCCTTCACCATTATTCCAAGAACTTTCAGCGGTCAGTTAGAACCAAACTTCCTGAAGTCTTACTCAATTCAGGTGAAAACGGGAAATAACAGACAGGTTTAACTTTAATAATACTATTTTCTTTCTGTTTGATTAAAGGAATTCATAGAAACTTTGTAAGATGTGTTTATTCACTCTCTTACTGAGAATGATCCTCGTATCCGTCTTTTAAAGCTACATGGGTTTAAGTGACAAATTCTTTTTCAAACCAGTTAAAGAGGTTATTGACTCTTTTCTTACTGCCACTTTCCTTGTTTTTTCTCGGGTGAGTCATGCTCAACGTCACGAAAGTGCCAGAAACTGAGAAGCTTGCTCAACTTGTTGTCTTGCCAGTGTTGCATCTTGCTTACCTAGCAAAAAACATTACTGTTGTACATTGTCACCAAGACGTAAAAAAACCCAATAAGTACATAAGCGTTCGTGGTTATTTATGCTTTCAATGTGAATCATAATGTTCCACAGAAAAAGTGGAGCATCAGCGTCTGGACTGCCAAAATAAAGAATAAGAAGGAATTAGCGCGTTCACCCGGGTGTCATGTTTCCATCACTGCCAGAGCCGATAAAAACCTGTGTCTGCTGCAGAGTCATATGACCCGGGAGTGAATGTCGATTGAATCCAAAAGCCAGATGTTATCGGGTGTTGGTGGGTTTTTGGACCAGCAGAAAAAAGGGGCTATTGATTGGGTGTCTGGATCTGTTCAAACTTAACAAAATCTGTCCACAAGCACCTCGGAAAGCTCACTGGTTAGAATGTATCATGTTCGATGCTATCAGTTTCCCACTGTTTTTCATTATTTGTGCTCTTCCAAGCTAACCACTTCTTAGCTTTCTATTTTTTTAGAGATGTAACAGACAGAATTGAAAGTGGTATTGATCTTTTAATCCAGCTCTCAGCATCTAAACCCCAAAAATGATGTTTGTATACAGCTGCAAAATGTCTTTAATAGGAAACAGATCTATGATGGATTATGTTTCCTTTTAACTTAATGAGAATATGTTGTTTATTCACCAACACATTGCTACTGACACATATCTGTAACATGTTCACTGACAACTGGTGTATTTTCTGTCAAAATATCCGATCTGTCAGTATAACATCCTCTTGTACCGAATATAAACTTTTCTCTACAGATTTCTTGAGGCTCTGACAGCACTTAGTTAAGTTTGGGGGAAAATATATCGTCTGGCTTAGTGCAGAAAAGGCTTTTTTATTTACCAAAGGGCTTGTGGCGCCAAAACTTTTGTATTTGTGTTTGTGAAATGTCATTTCTATGCAGGGCAGAATCAATCAATCAAGAGGTAAGAACCATATCTCCAAAAAACGTCAGTCTATTCCTTTAATCGTTATTTTTGGTCATTTTCCAGGAAACACCATTTCCGTCTCCACCTATGAGCTTTTCATTGCTAACATAAATTGATATTGCAGGCTCTCGCTGGAGCAGCGTACGTACGGTCAAGGAACTGCTCTGGCTGTTATTCTAGCTGTCAGGCTTTGTTTACCTTTCATTTGAACATTTTCCTGTCTCTCATTCCTAAGTTTTGTATGTTTTCTCTTCACCCCGCCTGTTGTTTTGTGTCATAACAAAGTGAGTTATCCCCTTCCTCCAATACTTTTCTCATCCTTTCTCCTTATGGTTGATTTCACTGTTTATGTTTCCACTTCATCATTCTTCTCCCCCCTCGGATGGAGCAGAGATGGGACAAGGCCTGCTATTCGGCTCTGTGTGATGCGTGTTGTGTATGGGGGTTAGGATTTTGGCACAGGAGAAAATATGTCAGGAGAAGTGTGAGCGAGGTGTGTGACGTAAGTGGCATATCTCTGCTGATGCAGGTCTGCGTCTTACAGGAGCTGCATCACGCTGCATTTTATCTGCCTTCATCTTCATGGACACAGACTGTGAGAGCGTAGGAGGGAGGAGTCCTGTGCTGACAGCCAGCCTGCTGCCTCCTGACTGAAGAAAAATATTAATGTACCAGTGAGCAGGAACACTGCCAGAGCTCCCTTTCCCTCTGTGTCAGTCCATGTTTGATTGCTGAGAAAGACTTCTGGACTTTTATGAGTTTTGCTGCTGGACCTGCCGCAGGCTTGGCTCAAGGCCCTGACAGGGATCAGAGTGGCAGAGCAGCGCTCACACTGGGTCACACAGGCATGCACTTACACGCACATGCACACGCACACGCACACGCACACACACACGCACGCACACACGCACACACGCACACACACACGCACACACACACACACACACACACACACACACACACACACACACACACACACACACACACACACACACACACACACACACACACACACACACACACACACACACACACACACACACACACACACACTGGAATAAAAGTGAATCATGTGAACAGTGTGTCCTCCCTTCTCAGTGACTGAGGCGGTGATGTGTAGTGCCATTGGCTATAGTTGCGCACACGCACATACACACTCACACACACACACAAAGACACACACACATTTTGCCCAATTAGAGAGAACCTGCAGACAACTTGAACCTGAACTGCCTTGTGCCAGCAGACGGGGATTGCGCCACACATGAGCGGCCTCCTGGCATGGCAAAGGGCGCTAGGAGCAGATATGACGTGCTGTTAAGAATCCAGTACGTAATCACATACGACAGAGGAGCTGGTCAGGGATAAACACTTATCTCCTGAACCTTGTACTAAATTTGGACTGGTGACAGTCAAACAGGGTCTCACCCAACTCAACCAACTCTGGCTCAGGGCCATTTTCTATTTACACGCACACGCACACGCACACGCACACGCACACACCTACACACACACACACACACACACACACACACACACACACACACACCACAAAAACCCACGCACACACGCACAAACCCACGCACACAAGAGACATGATAGTCTACAGTACAGGTGCAAATCCAAAGAAAATAAACAGAGAAAAATACTTAATTAATCACCGACCAGTGAGTGCATATGAATGATGGAGAGAACAAAGAAGAACAGATGAAGAGTGAAAACATTAACAGGAAGGGTTGAGAGCAGAGTGTTGTGACAGCAGCGGAGCAGAAAGAGAGGAGCGGTACTGTCCCCGCTGGTAAAGAGCACTCACTGCCCTTTCAGTTGTGTTCAGAGGAGAACATGTAACTGCTGACCACATGAACCACAGACCTTTAACTCATAGCTCAGGCACTTTCTGCATGACCTTCACATTAGAGCCACTTTTAACTGAAAAAAGAAAAAAACTACATGTGTGTGTGTGTGTGTTTGCGAGTGTTGGGGACTAGAGTTGAACTTGTACTCAGGAATATAATAGCTTCACATTGCAGAGTTGTTTCCAATTGTTATGTGATTAAAAGACACCTTAAATTGATGATATAATCAATATGAAATGGGGGAAAAAAGCTGACCACTGGATTTTTTGTGATCCCGCACTGGCTTCCCACCAAATTTCAGATTTTCTGACATTACCTAAAGAAAAGTTAATTTACATTTTGGGGAAATTTGTCTTTATTGCCAAGAATTAGATGATTTACAGAATTACACTTAAAATTTTGCATAAACACTGGGAACAGGTGTAGTGGGAAATGCCAGCGAGTACAATAACACACAAAACAGTAAGAGGTTGAGAATATAGTTTCTACAATGTAGAGAAAATGGAATCAGAAGTCAGAAGGACATGTCTCACAGAGGAACAATAGAATTCACAGTATTTGTTTTCTAGCAAAATAGAAACCACACATGATTGGCTCTGATGCTTTTACAAGATAATCATCAAATGGAAAACTGCCAGACCAGAAAGAGTCAAGGTCGACGTCACGCTTTACAGGAACCTCAAGAGACCTCAAGTAACAGGTCTCTAGGACAAGCCAGGGTCACTAGCTAGACACTTTCCAGTCTCAATGCTAAGCTAAGCTAACCGAGCTGCTGGCTGTCGCTTCGTATTTGGTGCTCATTACTTTAGCGGGGTATTGATCATCTCATCTTATTCTAACCCGAGTGAATGAGCGTAATTGCCAAGATGTTGAACTATTCCTTGAAATGTGTTCTTCACAGTAGCTACACAGAGGATGACACAGAACAAGTTTGAAACCCAAACATCATAAACATCTAATGCAACTGTGCCCATATGTTAAAGGTGTAACATATAATCTGAGAGTGTGCAAATAAGTCATTAATTGCTGCTCATCTGTCTTCTGTGTCGACTCCTGTTTTTCAGCCCTGGAGAGTTAAAAGATCTCATAGTCATCCTCCACAGACTGATAAACTGTGACTGGCTACAGAAAATCAAATATGATGCTTTGATAACCGATGGGGTGGAACGATGTCTGCCGTTTCACACATGTGCAGCTCCTACACATATGAAACATCTGAGGTAGGTTAGCATATGATACTATAACTGTCAACTGGCGAGCAAACTTAAAAACACAATAACAGAGAAGCTAACATTCAATCACTTACGTCTCCCATGGAGTACAACAATAGAAAGGGGAAGGGTGAAGCGGCAGACACACCCATAAGTGGATGAAAACATTCCTCATTGACAATGCAGGCCTATATGCCAGGTAATAATAACATGCAAAGATTTTGTTAAAGGTTTGTATTTAAATAGAGCTTTTCTTGTCTTGATGACAACTCAAAGCCCTTTACAATACAGTTTGCCATTCACCCATTCACACATACATTCATACAGTGCATCTAAGAGGGGCAATTCTGGGTTTAGCATCTTGCCCAAGGACACTTCTGAATGCAGATGGGGAAGACTGGGATCGAACTTCCGACCTTCTGGTTGGAGGACCACCGCTCTACCCCTCAGCCTCAGCCGCCGTGTAATCATGTGTAATCAAACACAATAAAATGAAATTGCAAGTGGGATTCTGTGACACATAACTCTGGTTTTCAACTAACTTGGATCCCTGCAACACCTTCACTGTAGGTAAGACTTTGATGTAAATAATAGAAAAAAACAACTCCGAGCTGCTAATGACATTTCAGAGAAGGTTAATGTGAGTCAGTCTCGCTCTGGCTGCACTGCCGTAGTTCACATTAGAACATGTCAGGTCTGTCCGGCGTCTCCTGCACTGTGTCTCTCTCTGCAGCTTTAACATACCGCTGGTCTTGACAGGGCTGCCTCTTCTCACCTCCGACTGTGTGCATTTACTAAACACTGGCCTGGGACTGATTACCTCCCCTCCCTCTGCTCGGGCTGTCTCTGTGTACGTCTGCGGATGTTGTGTAGAGGAGCACAGACCACTTCAAATTGTCCTCAGCTTGGAATGGAGTGCTGCGGCGCATTCTTACATGTCACTTTTTAGCAAAACACACACAAGCAGAGCGCTCATTCTCCGTCTCCGCATGGAGTTTGCAGTGTGGGCAGAGGGTGATGAATACAATGGAGAGAAAATAGAGGAGAAGAGAGAGGGGGAGTGGGGATGAAGGAGAGTGTGTGGGTGAGCAGATAGGACTGGAGATGAGGGGGAGGGGGGCAGGTTAAGTCGGTGCCTACACAGGGCTCTATCCCACAGGCTCTCTCCTGTCTCCCACGCCTGGCCCCTCTAACCTGGCCTAGCTCCTGTTTAATGTCTGGCTCTGTCACACCTCGGCCCACTCCCTAGAGATCTGCATGTCTGTGGAGTAAAGTACATTTCAAACTAGTTCTCCAAAGGGAGAAAAAACACTCCAGAGAAGACTTCAGCATGGATTTTGTGAGGCTTTCATCTCTCTAGCAGCTTCTGTTTGGCTACGACTTTGGCTCCGCTTCTCTTTTTGCCTCCATTTCGTTAGGACTTGAATTTGATAATATTATTCTTTTTATGATTTTATCATTTTGGCTCAGTTCATTTAATTTAACCTCTCACATGTTCAAAATATTCAGTCACTGTATCGTTCCTTTAATTATGAATATCTGCTTACAAGCTGTATTTCTGTTTTCTGTTCACTGTGATACAGAGCGCTGATCACTTTGAGCACCAGAAATGGTTTCGTTAGATGTGTGTGGATAAAAAGCGAGAGCTCTCTGAGCAGTCACTCAGCTTTCTCTTGTTATATTCACAATCTCTACAGGAAACACTGACCATTCTAATAGTCTCCACATGGTATTCCCATGGCAGCCATAGCAACCACATGCATGCAAGGCATAGACTGCAGTGTTACACCTCAAAGCAGCAATGTAAAACATTATCAAGAAGATTTCACCCTGTTTTTATAAGAACATCTTACTGTAAAAAATTTGCAATTGAACAGAGAATTATAGCCAAATGTATTTGATATGTACTTTTTAATTTGGGCCATGTCCCACCTGCTTACATGGAGGAGACGGGGTATATGATTTATACTACTGGCAGCCACCAGGGGGCGATCGAGATACTTTGGCTTCACTTTTGGGAGCAGTCATGTCGTCCATCTTCATCTACAATATAGTTGTAACACGAACGCGGTTTCTTTGTTGCTAGCCACTTCTGCACTAGCAGGTCAGTGAGTTAGTGTGTTTGCATTGCAGTTCCAACAATAACAGTTCCTATCCTGGTTATCATATCTATTACCTCCAACATAAACCCAGTTAATATCTCGTCTGTTACACTAACACCAGAGTCTGAAGAGGATTTTCTGTCTGAACGGTGCTGTCCCTCCTCGCCGCTCATCATTTGCTTGCGTTTGCCAGGAAACAGGTAATACTTTATCAACTGTTGCTCGACATAACGACTGCAGATATTCAAGATCCACATGAGGCCTGGATGAGGAGATTAATAGTATTGACAAATCCTAATTAGCGTCACGCTGAATCAAACGATTAATGTGAACAGTTGTTAAGGAGGCAGTGTGTGTCTAAATAGGCCCAGAGGCTAGATAATACAGTAATAGCCTATGACTCACACTAGCACTGTTTTAATGAGAAACAGACAGAGAAAGACAGAGAGGGACAGAAAGAGACAGAGACGAAAAAGTGAGAAAATAAGGGGAAGAGAGTGAAAGCAAGTTAAAATGACATTTGCTCCACTGCTGTCTTGCTGCCTTGCTGCCTGGCTCCCCCCAATGTTTTACACCTTGAGTTTTAAGCAGCAATGGGATTAGTTTGTAGGATTGTTGGCTGGCATTGTGTGCTGAGAGGATAGGCAGTGAAATCCCCTTTTCAGCCACCACGACTTATCCTTGTCCCCGTGTTGTCTCTTTCAAACAGAAGCGCCTCGCTCTACATGCATGTAATCTAGGTGACAAGAAAGAATGAAAAGAGAATTGAATGAGTATGAAGGGAGGTAAAATGGGACAGCTGACTGGAGGAAGAATACAGAGAGGTTAGAGGAATACAGTTGGCGAGGAGGAAAAGAGGCTGGAAGCGGGGCTTGGTGGGAATTGACTTTATAGTAACCTATACAGGTGCCCCCCCTCCTCTTTTGTAAAAGTGGGGTAGAGGTCCATACCTTGAGCAGAGTGTATTTATGTCTTAATAATTCATTCTAAACTTCATGTCTGAATTATTGATGTTTGCGAGAATACAGAAAGAGGCCGCAGGAAACAGCAGTCTGGTGGGAGGGGGCAAGCTGCAGAGAAGAATAATGGTTTCATCATTAGTTACAGTTTCAATCCAAAATTAGTTTTTCGCCAAATGGAAAAATTGTGACATTAAATCAGATTTAAAAAAGCTTACTGGCACTAAAATAAAACTTGTGGTTGAACATAGTTTTTTTTTTTTAAATGAAAGCGCATTTTCCTTATTAGTGTTCATGTGGGTGGTTTATATATACATTTGAATGATTCACTAAACTGCTGTTTTTTTTTCTTTTTTAGAACTAGTTCACTATAAGTAGGGCTAGATAGCAAGATAATGAAATTCATGGTTCCCAGAGGATGATTCCAAATATGGTGATCGCCACATTTCCTTTTGTAACTTTATGTGAAAGGTTTGACAGCTACAGGATGGATCCCCTTCAAATTTTGCAAGAGATACCAAAGTCCCCCTGCTGGATAAATTGTGATCATGTTGGTGATTCTCTGACCGTCACCATCAACCGGTCGGTTTATGAAAAAAGTACCTGCAAAACTAATGATGTTCCCGACCTCTCCTGTCTTGTGTCCAAAGCACATTAACCCAAATAAAATGGGGAATATGTAAAACCTGGTTAAAGCACCACTGTGCCTGTACACAGGTACGAGCATTACTTCTGGCTCTTGCTGCATGAGGGACCGATGGACTGACATATGTTACATATTCCTTTTGGATGGTGTTGAGGGACAATAGTGTACATAAATAGTATACTCAAAAATCCATATGATACTTGTCGTATTGAGTTTAGTTTTCACACAGTACGTGTTCAAAACCTGCTTACAATTTGTATTTATTATATAAGTGGGATACGACAACAGAAGAGCCACTAATCGCCGGTAATTCTTATTACAGAATGGAAGAAAAAGACCACCCCATTATTTCTCTATGTCTTTTGTTTACTTTGTTATCCCCCTTCTGCAGCTCCCAGAATGATGCGCGTGTGTGTGTTTACGTACATCTTTCTGTGGGTGTAACTGTGCGCATGTGTGTGTGTGTGTGTGTGTGTGTGTGTGTGTGTGTGTGTGTGTGTGTGTGTGTGTGTGTGGTGGCTGTGCTGCCTGCTCAGGGAGGCACGGGGCCCAGACACTTGGAATCATTTAGTGAGAATTTCGAGTGTGGGAGGAGAGGAATGTGTGCCCAGATAAAAAGAAAGAAAAGTAAAAGAAAAACGGAGCAAAGAGAGGGGGTGGAGAGTGCAAGAGATAGACACAGATATAGACGGAGAGAGAGAGAGAGAGAGAGAGAGAGAGAGGGCAGCTCAGGGAGAGTGTGGCAGGTGAAGAAGAGGTGGAGGGAAGATGGGAGGGATGGGGCGGGGGTGGTTACCTGTGAGAGAGAAACAAGCTCGACAAGCTCCAAACGAAGACGGGGGGGGGGGGGGGGGGGGGGGGGAATGAGGGCGCACAGAGGGAAACAAAAACAGAGAAGGGGAGGCAGAGCGCAAAAGACAAGAGATCTGGAGCAAATGACAGACGGTGGGAGCAGCAGAGAAAGAAAAAGGCTGAGAGAGAGAGAGAGAGAGAAAAAGTACTCGCTGCCCACTCCTTACCTACTGTTCTCCATTAAGCTGATTTTTTTCAAATGGCTCTTGCAGGTCTCGCTTAGGGGGAACATCTATTCCTATCACAATGCTGCCTACACACACCTCGCAGTGACAGGCAGAGCGCGAGGGAGAGAAGAAAGGGGGTGCACAAGTATAAATCAACGATGATTTTCAAAAAAAAAGAAATAGAAGAAGAGGAAAGTAGGGGAGAATGTCCGCCGCAGTGTATGTGACTGACGGTACAAGCCAAAAGTACATGTTATGTCGCTTTTAACAGTTTATACAGATTCTGAAGGCTTGTTTTCTTACTGCAATAGAAAAAAAACAATTACCATAAACATTGGTTCTCTTCCCAAATCAGTGGGACATCACTTTTTATCCAGTGTGTTCCTTCTGAATACCCATGTACACAAACTGTTGTAACCTCTTTTTCTCTTTTCTGTATATCTGTCTTTATTTTTTTTGGTGTTCACAAATATACCCTCCCACATTCTCCTCTTCGCGCTTCCGGTCTCATCCCTTCCCTGGTCTGTGCCAAAGCTAACAGCCTTGTGCGAGCATCCTCCACTGCTGTTTGAGCATGTGTGTGTGTTTGAGAGAGAGAGAGAGAGAGAGAGAGAGAGAGAGAGAGAGAGAGAGAGAGAGAGAGAGAGAGAGTCAATGTGTATCTGTAGGTGTGTGTTTGGGTGTGCACGTATATGTGCGTCTGTAGGACGATTTCCATGGAATACAAATGACTTTCATTTTGGACTTGCTGCGACAGCCTGGGCGATGGATATCAAGATGTAGCTTTGAACCAACAGCCGATCAGAATTATAAAAACTGGAAGCCTCCAACGAAAACTCAATCCTGATATCAGACTTGCTAATGTCATTGTTTCTGCCAAGAGAAGGTACAAAAGGCCAGTTTATAGAAGAAGCATTTTATTTCCAAGCTCTGCCTTCGTGCAGGTTGAAAGGGCGGAAAATTGTCTATCCATGCAAATCTGCAATTGGCCTCCTGACCCAGCTGATGAGCTACGTAGTTTAGTTGGAAGCAGTATACACTGAAAACACCACCAAATCAGCAAGCATTGTTCACTATCGACAAGGATCAATCCCCTGCTAGCCCCCTGCCTGCAGGTCAAGATGATTGTCATCCAAAATCAATCCCAGGGTGTAACATGTGCATCTGCACAGCCATTCCTCTATCTTCAAGGGAATAATATGCACAGGCTGCGAATTAAAATGTAATGAAGAATCAGAGTTCGGTTGATGGACGGGAGGCTCTATTGACCAGCCGAGGTCACGGAATGAACTGGGGCCTCGCTGACCTTCAGGGCTCCTGGCAATGAGGCGGGCACATTCAATCTCACTTGACCCACTCAGCTTTGACCCCCCAACCCCTGGCAATGCTGCCCCCGTGTGAACTCTCACCTCCGGGGATCAATAGCGCTTGAACCACTGCCTTGGGCCTTTGGCCAGAGCACTGGGGGCAATGGAGGACGATGGAAGTGGTATTGCAGTCTGGCAGAAGCAGCTGACCTCAAGAGAGCAGGGCCCCTTGACCAACGATGATGTGGGAGATTTATATTGAAATTGGATGTGATGAGGGGAGAGGGACATCGGACCGTAAATGGGTATTTAAATTCAGAAAACATCAAAGCAAATCATTTTAATCCTCCTCTGAACGTCACCTTTAAATATTCAAAATAAAGTGGAGAAATGTTTAAAAACCTCCAAAGTCGAAAACTTTACCTCCTCTCAAGCTCTCCCCTTCTATTTACTGTATGTCACACATCTCTCCGCACACTTCAAACCAGGTTTCCACATTTTCAGCCTTAGTTATTGTGGTTTTGTTGTGTAGTTTAACAAGTCAGATCACTAATCCTCTTACGCTAGAATGGTGCAGCAGCACGGCATCTGAAAGTTGAGCTGCCCTGCATTCTAATCAGCAAGGTAAAGTTCTTTGATCGTGAGTTGGAAAAGCCTCTCCGCTCCCTGCTTTAGAGATGATACTATGCATGGTAGCGGCTTTATGGTCTGAAATCCCTCTGCGTTTGCTTTGCCGCTGCCACAGACTCTGGTATTAGGATGCAGCCGTTTCAATCCTCAACTCCCATGTGACATTTCCCAGCCTGGTTTTAAAGTTAGGCTTCAACCTCTGGATTTCAACACACACGGGATCACACTGGCACAATGCACACACACACACACACACACACACACACACACACACTATAACAAACACATGGAGGGTCTCAGTGGGTGTCAGAGATGAGGGTGTTATAACAGCAGTGAGTCATCAGCAGCATAACACAACACGTCACTGAATGCATCTAGCGCTAGACAATACATGAGCCATTAAAACAAACTACAGGTGGCATATGCTACACTTGGAGCTTTTGAAAGAACAATGGAAAAGTTGATTAGACACACATTGAAATGCAACCCCTGCTTAAAGCGGTACAGTCAGGGGGGGGTTCGCTGCTTCTGGAATGACAAGTAGCTAATGGGAGCTAATGGTAGCTAATGTCGGTGGTGTAGTCGAGTCACTCAAGTCAGTAGTGACACTGTCCGATATTGAGTCACGGGTGAAAGCAAAGCACATGATTCAGGAGTATGGAGCTGTTACTGATGGTATGTGCATGTAGGCTGGAGAGCACGTGTGCCTGCTCTTGCACAAAATTGAATCATGTATTTTCAATATTTGACTATGTTTTTGACTGTTACTTGAGACCAGAGTAACTGCAAAGGTTTCACACACACACACACACACACACACACACACACACACACACACACACACACACACACACACACACACACACACACACACACAGGCTTTAATCCAGTTTGAAGAGATTTAGATGGAGACCAGATAAACTCAGTCACAACTGATCATTATTTGTGGAAAATAAAATTTGTGGAGAACGAAAATTTCTTAGCGAACAAAGTCACAGTCACTTTGCTGCAACGGTCAACAACCATTGTGAGGAAGTGGTGCTCCTGTGTGGCTCTAAGCTTAATCATCACAAAATGTTCCCTGTGCAAGAATATAACCCTGCGTGTGTAAATCGGTGTGCTTGTGTGTGTGTGTGTGTGTGTGTGTGTGTGTGTGTGTGTGTGTGTGTGTGTGTGTGTGTGTGTGTTTGTTCTCTCATTTCCCATTTCTCATATCTCACGTCTGTGGTTTCACAAACAGTAGGGCCGATCCACAGAGCCGAGGCATGACTCAGACCGACGCAGACTTGTGGCTGGCGGCTGTGACTCAGAAAGGAAGGGAGAAGGGAGGGGAGTCGAGCTGTTTGCACAAACAGAGCGAAGTGGACGGTGTCAGAGATGGGATCTCTTCTCCCCCACTCACCCGGGGTTGCAGAGATGAGCAGCTGGCCATGAATACGTGAGTGGCAGCATCACTCAACACTGCACAGCGCAGACACATTCCACTGATACACACACGCGGACACACAGGAGCAGCTGAAAATAGCAATGCAGAGGCCTTCCATAACATCTGCTAATTATCTGGCAGAAAGCAGGCCCGGGCCCAGGATCAGAGTGGTCCCAGCTGTGGGCCTGGACTCCAGGATGGCACTGATAGAAATAGGGGGGGGGGAAGAGAGGAGAGCGAGAGAGAAAGAATGGTGGGAGAATTCGTCAATAACAGACAAAGGGCTTTTACAACAAGCAAACTGGCTCCCAGTGCGACAGGCGCATAGATCAATCTGTCATAAACACATAGATTTATTTTATCCATATGTGCCGCGGAGAAACAACCGGGGCCCCAGCTTTCCAACAGCATTGGCAGGAATCACAATATCCTTGACAGTCGTTCTGCCCGCCTTCCCTCCATCTCCATCCTCCTCTCCCTCCCTTTGGTCTCCTCTGCACTCAGAAAAAGAAAGACAAACTCATTTCCATACAAATGGAGTGAGAGCCTGCAGCCCAGGGACCCAGTGGAATTGCAAATATTTCATCTTTGCCTGGAAGCCTCGCGCTATTACTCCTTGGCCATTATCCCCTCTCTTTCATTCTTTCTCTTATGTTACTTTCTTTCTCTTCTTTGCTCTCATGCCTACTCACCTCTGCTATCACCCACCCATACCTCTATCCATCTTTCGGTCTAAATCGCCCATCTAACAGAAAAACATCCTCCCACAATTTTTTTAAAGCATTACTGCCATTCACTACTGCCTCTGTACAGTCAAAAATAACTTCACTACAAAGCCCGACTCAATTTACTTCACATCCTCACATCCAGTGGTGGCGATTGAGATAGTAGCTTGTAAGCAACTTGACAAGCTCGGCTCGCCGCCCCTCTGTTTCAACTTCCATCCCTCTTTTCCTGCAGCATCGCTCCATCCCTTACCTCCTTCAGAGCGTCTGCCCGGTTCCCCACATTCTTGGGCACACATGGTGTCCAGCAGCTGCCAGGTCAGCATAGGTGCTGGGGCGCAGATTGCCTGGCGCTGGCCTCGTACCCAGGCGAGCTGCCAGTTGTGGACACAGAGACAGCAGGGAGGCGCTGCAGAGGGTAGAGGATTCGACAGACTACATACAGCACAGTTTGCTGTCTCTGTTCTCCAATTCTTCCGCCACTGATCACGAGTAAGGGAAGAGCATGCACAGATGAGTCGCCAGATATTAATCTATACATGGATGGTAATTGCCAAATGAGTATCGGATTGCTGGATCGGAATCATTCAATTAACATTAAAATTAAAGTTTGACATTTTAGCTCCCATGGAGATATTGACGGAGGCACTGAACCTGCAAATCTCCGAAGCATTTAGTGTTCCATTTCCATTCAAGCGTGCCAAATTTCCATCCAGCACACAAAACTCCTACTTAATGTCTAATGTTTTCTTCGAGGCTCGGCCTGCACATAGGGAGTCCTTTACATCTTGGATTTTTTTACTAGTATACAAAAGGAGAGCAGAGGGAGGACAGGCCAGGCCCCAGATGGACAGTGTGTAATGTTGTTAGCTATAGTTAGCCAATTTAGTCACACTGCCAGCAGCTCTCATTACATGATCTAATTCTCCCTCTCGGTCTCTCTTCCCCTCCTATTTCTCCAGCACACACACACACACCCACACCCACACAGGCCAGAGAGGATGGAAGGAGTGCCAGGAGGTGAAAGACAGACAGACAGACAGTGTGTGAGTGTGTGTGGATGCAGGCGGAGGTGGTGGAGCTGCAGCAGCACCAGTTCAGGAGGTTATCCAGGGCCTCCACACTCAGGAACTTATAGTTTTCGAACAGGAGAAAGGCATCAAAATTGAATGAAGATATTAATAATTCAGTGTCAGATTTCTCAAAGAAAACTGGTTTTCTGAAGCGATAAAGCAAAAATCAATGCCACCTCTCCTCCTCTCTGTCTTTCTTTCACTCCCCATCTACTGATGCGTGTGGGGAGAAGAAAGGCAGAGGGGGGTGAAGTGGATCAGCTTATGTGGCTCTATATGCCCCTTTGTTTGCTCCCCCTGTTTGTGGGAGCTTCTGTTGGTCTGCGTTCTAGCAGGGTGGACATCAGCTTCGTGCCCGACAGCCTGCGCTGTTACTCGGCGGATTCCCCGGAGGCAGCAGCGCCGCTTCAGCCTTCGCCACCTCCAGACTGGGTCAGAGGAGAGGAGACACCACGCTGAGGGAGGTGCAAATCTCAGTGGGGCTGCAGGGGAAAAAAAAACTGGCACACATGCACAAGCACATGCATGCAACACACCCATGTGAGCGCGCACACACACTCAACAAAAGCCCTCACTGTGGCACAAACAGGGTGCTCATGCCTTTGGAACAAAGACGTTACCTAGACATGATCGTGTGTCCATTGTGCGGTTGATGCGATGAGTCAACCGGGGTACAGCATGAGCTAATTATCACCTCTGCATGAAGCTTTCTGGGGAGGAGCACAGCTACTGCACACATGTGTGAGTGAGTGTGTGTCTTTTCGTTTCAGAATGTCAGACGAAATGTAAAAATAATACAAACAAATCTGTCTCTTTTCAATTTGCTCAGTGGTCACATTCGCTTCTCAGATTTTTCTCCACAGTAATTTCCAGTGGGCGGGGGTGTTTACTAATGTTTTTTCGAAACACTTGACACGCAGGGTTACTTGGTTGGGACCATTTTGGCTGCAGTGCTAAAGAGAAGGAGGCACAAATTGAAGAGGGATGATTTCCAAATAGAAATATTTATTTATATTCCAATGTATTTCTTCTCTTTTGAAAGAGAAGAGAAAGATATAAAATATGCAAAATCCAATACAAACCATGGGTGGTGGTGCTGTAGAGGTGTTAATTCAAGTCCACTTAGTGGTTTTACTGTGACTATTACCAACTAGTCAACAAAAAGATTAAGTCAGAATAATTACCAGACAAAAAATACCAAAGCTCCTACTCAGTTCATTTATTGTTTTCTCCTGTAAATCCCAGCATATTACGTGTCTAGAGGTGTTTGTGGACATGGTTCACCTCATATATTGTGCAATATCATATATCATATTGGAAACTGCCAACACACAATCTTGTTTATTACTTTGTGTTCAATGGGTGGGGCTTTATTATTATATCAGGTTTCTCTGGTTGTAAGTAAAAGTCATTTTGCACAGAGGCGATGCTACATGACTCCGAGTTGGAGCACGTGTACGTCTTAGATGGATACGAAACTCTGATAAATCATTGTTACAAAACATCAGCAAAAATGCAGGCAGGTGACAAATTAATGGAAAAACCAGCATAAGCTGTCTTCATGTGTTTTCAGAAATGCACTGAAGTCCTTTTTAGGACATTTTCCAGAGGGGCTGTGTGTGAGAACGCAGATGTTGCTGCAGTCATTTTCTGGAACTTTTCCTGCCATCCCCCAGGTAACATGGCCGAGTGTACCCATGTGAGAATACAGCAGGACATTTAATGGAAAATCCACAGCAAGCGTGTGGGTGTATGGAGGTTCTAACGTGCAACACAAAACTGGAAGAACACTGACGAAGATGTCAATTTGGAAAGACGAGACTTAAAGGGATAGTTCGCCCAAAAATGCCCCAAAAAGTGGTTGAGTCCACAAAACACTTTTGGGTGAACTGTCCCTTTAAGAGCTTTTCGTGATAAGGGCTGACTCCGGTGTCGATGTGCTGTGAACAAAAACAATTTTTGCGGCTGAATTTATTAATTACGTCCTGCCTCCTGCACGCTCTACCCAGAAGCCACCTCTCGCCTGAATGTTCCAGTCATCCTCCTGTTGTTGTGAACATTTGACAAAACCTATTTTTTTACACTTCTATGTCAAAGAACAACACACGAGTAATGTCTTGGAAATATATCAGTCTTATATGTTCACAGAATCCCTTTGTATCATGATCTTTTCTGTGGGTGAATCTGGAAACGTTTCCCAGATCCCCTGGCAGTGTGCCACTGACCCATATTACTTCATACGTGAAAGTCCTTTGTTTCTATGTTACAGCAAAAATTGAAAGGGCAACAGCGTAGGGAAAACACCTTCAGAATCAGCATCTCCTCCCACTTCGTAGATTCCTCGGTTCTTCGGATAAAAGTGTTTCTCTAAATGAAGAACAAGGAGTAAAACGCAGGCTAAGCTTTTAATGTTACCAACAACTGACAGATGAAGGTTTTGTTTTATTTACGTTCTCTATATGGGGGAGTTTGTCCTTATTTGGTGTAACACGTCCTCCATGGGGAGATAAGAGGCAACACGGAGCAACTTCCTGTGATTGTGGAGGACAAACGGCGAGGCCTTGTGTGTTTGTGTGTGGGCGGCACATCTGGCACTGGAAGCTTATTATACGTGTGTGAGTTTCTGTCCTTTGCTGTTTTCCGTAGGGACACGTATCTGCTTCTGTGCATCGAACTGTGTGCTTTCGTAATATACGTACGCATTTGTGACTAAGTATATTTCTCCTTGATGTATGTGTGAATGTTCCTACACACACACAAGCCTTGCGTGTTCATATGTGTGTGTGTGTGGCTGTGTGTGTTTTGTGTGTTGTCAGAGATGAAGGGGGCTCCGCTCCTCTGAAACAGCCACTGTGTCACACAGACACATCCAGAGTGGAAGAAATCATTACACTACATTCTCCATAATAAATTAGCGGGTTGAAGTAACCCAAGGCAAGGTAATACAAGGTTAATAACGCACTGTTATTCCCCACCGGCAGAAATAAACAATCTCCTCTGTTTATTTGCCTTCGCTACACTCCCACGAGAAGCCAGAAACAGCAGGACAGAGGCGTGGAAAGAAGGAAAAGAAGGAGGGAAAAAAGATAGCAGGATGAGAGTGAGAAACATAGATGACAAATAGATGATGCTCCATTCCCACTCTGACACCCACCTCTCCCTCCTGCCGTGTCCCTTTGTGTCGTTGCAGAGGAAAATTAAAACAGGTCGACCCACGTTTTTATTTTTCCCCTTTCTCTCTCTCATCCCTTTTTCCTTCCTCCACGTCGGGCAATGTCTCTCTGTTTATCCGTCTTCCTTTCTCTCCTTTCCTCCCACTCTTCTGGTCACTGCATGGGTCAGGACGGGAGTCACGACAGGCTCCGCTATGAACCCCCCACTATCTGTCATTCATCACATCCCACAATTGACAGCTGCCGCTACCCACTCACACTTTCACCTCTGCAGTTCTCATGGAAGACAATGTGTTGCATGATATACCGAGACGCCTGTTCGTTAAAGACGACTGAAATAACTTCTCGCTATATTCACCGTAACACATTGTGTGTCTGCATATACTGTTCTACCCTATAGGATAGAAGCCGTGGAGAATTTCTCTGTGATACTACACAGACAGTGATTAATCGTAAAGGCAGCATGTAAATTAGAATACATTTGAACAACAAGGTGTGAGGAGCATGTGCAATAAAAAAGAAACTTGAATTTGAGAACAATGAATGAATATATGTTCACAGCAGTATTTTATCTTATGTGTGAGCAGAGCTTAAAGTAGGTAATTATGTCTGCTAGTTGTTCCCCTAGTTAACCTTGTAGAACTGAGGTATCTTGACCACATCACTGGTGGGTGCAGCAGGAAGTAGGGAGACACAGGCCCTCACCATTATTCAACATGTAGTCCTTAATTAGCAAGCTCACTGTTTTTAATTACACCAACAGGTGAGCCAGGAGGCTGTGCTGAGATAGCACAAGAAAGAAAGAAAGAAAGAAAGAAAGAAAGAAAGAAACGTAGAAGTTTGGAAACGCTGCTGGCGATGACATAGACTCACAACTGCTTGCTGATTTGGTCTTTTTGGTCATGACACAGCCTTCTCTGATTCGTCAGGCTCCGATCGCATGAGCCCCTTCCTGAAGAACACAACCAGCGTCAGCCTCAGCTGCCAGTGTAGAACACTTCATTGATAATCAATTACAAGTGTTGCCGACCCTGTTGTTGTCTTTGCTAATGGCTGCAGTTAAATTCAGCATTTTACAATGATGCAACTGTTTACATGTTCAGGAGACAAGCCATTATTGAAGTGATGCCTGTGTACACCGGCACGCACATGTCCAGTGTATGGGAGTAGTCACATGATGTGTGTTTTCAGATGCGTTACTATGGAGAGCATTTTAGTTTGAAAATGCCGTTTTTCAAATGTAAACATAGTCGTATGAATGCAGAAAGAAAATGAAAGAACGATGTGCAGTATTTCGTGACTTCTGTGGGAACAGTGTGTTTCCTCCTGATCATGCAGAGCCACAACACAAGAGCAGAACGACGAGATGAATTACAAACCTGTCACGTTGTATTGCAAGAGATGGCGTTCCTTCTTCATGACAGTGCTTCCCGCAGTGACATTCAGGCCCCCACAGCCGTCTTCCGATGATGTCATTGGTGACCCACACACCCACACACACACACCCACCCACACACACACACACACGCAATCACCTGCCCAGTCATGACCTCATTGCTCTTCCTGAATCAACATTTCTTGGTATGATGCTCACTTTAAGCAGAAACCCAGTATGCATGAGGAGACCACACACAGAAGCTAAGACACACATGTACCCACGCACACACACTGCAAAGTGTCAGCCGAAGAGGTGAACCGGACGGATCCATGCACATGCAACTCCCTGTCACCTGCGCGGCGAAACAGGGACGGATAATGCGAGAGTAGGAGGTAGAGGCCAGAGATGCAGAGCAGAGTGAACAGCGAGTGTGAGAGTCAGATAGGAAGTGAAGTAGCTAAAAACAGCGCTCACATGCGAGGCGAGCCTGTCAGAAGAACTACTAAAACCCACCACAGGGACTTGCTAACTAGGTCACCCAGGACCTTTGGGTGTCTGGGTGAGCGCTGCACTTTTCAAAGAGAGGCCAACTTCCCTCCATTAAGGAAGAGTTTGGGATCCGTCATGTCCACCTTAATCTCCACCAGGGGAATGCTTATTATGCCCCGTGTGCGCCCTATGATCTTTTTTTTTTTTTTGCATTTCCATTTCCCCAGGTAAACACTTATTTTCACCCCCGGACCGCTCTTTGTGCTGCGTGTGCATCACTAAAATGAGGTTGACGTATCCCCATTGATTTCTTTCAAAGGAGCATACTTGTAAAATTCATTATGTTGTTTCTCCTAAGGTGCATTTAAAAGGGGAGTAACCTGTATTAGTGAGAATACATATTGAGTCATCAATCATGAAATTTGAATACCAACATGAAACAGTGCGGCACATTCTTATTCAACAGATCCTGTTTTGCTTTAAACAAAAGGTATCTCCTCATTTTAAAGCATGTGACAGATAAAATGGTTCCCAGCAGGGGAGTAAAACCTCATTATACGAGATTATTGTCTTTGTTATATGAACGCTGGGTTCCTTTTATTGTTTTGAACCCCAGTAAATTTCTTTCAAACTCTAATTTTCACTGCTTATGGTTTGACATTAGCGTCTCTCAACATTCACATGAAAACAAGACATATTTTATTAAGCGGAGCCAAAATTAAATAATGTGCAGACATTTTAAAACATGCACGTTACACAATAGGCCAGGTTATTCCACAGCTCTGTTGAAAATATTATTCATCATAATTTTAGACGCAGCTTTAGTAGTATTTTACATCCCACAATATATATGCTTTTGTTTTGGCAAAATTTAAATACACAAATGTCTTTCTAAAGACAATGAACAAATAGTGTTCTTTACAGTGTAGAGAGGAAGGATTTGGTGGGTTCATGTTTTTTGTTCCATAAAGAAAATTTGTGTAGTGGATTTAATTTGATCACATTATATGCAGATCACTTACTGTTGTACAACACTAGTCTATTTATTTCATATTATAGTCTACCCGGTTTAATTTTTTCAGCTAACTATGCTAACAACAGATTGGAAATATGTAACAATGCACATGAGAAAACAAATTGACTGTGTGGTGCTGTGAGCTGTGATTTCACCACATGAGGCAGAAGATGCTGCCCTATGAGACACATTGTGATTTGTGAATGTGGGCTATACAAATACAATTTGATTGATGATAATGATGCTACCTTGGACCAAGCGGCTCCAACTTACTCTGACTCCAGTCTGGAACTGAAACCGCCTGAACCTGTTGCAGACATTTTTACCAAGTTTACCAGGAATGACCTGACATGAGGGCAGTATGAAAGTGAGAAGTACTTTGCTGGGGAGCAAAATGTGCCCAGAAGTGCACTGCACACTGATAGACAATATCAAAACGTTACTCTGGTCGGACATCAGGCTGCTGCAGCCGCTGTTGGATGGTCCTGGTCCTGAGCAATGTCATTACCATATAATTGCATTGGGATTGACCGGCTGTAGATGGACACTGGTGCTTGGTTCCATCGGAATGCTGGCTTTGCATTTCATGAGGCCATTGACAGTTAACCTGCACATCTTGTTTCTTTTCTATTTTGTAGGTGTGTGTGTGTGTTTCCTGTGCCTGGATGTTTATTCTCGTCTTTTCAACCACAAGTTAATAGCCTGGAAACCAGACAAATGGGCCAGCTCATCTTTATTCTCTCTCACAGATGGGTCTGGGCACCGCTCTCATTCATGCTGATTTCCATCCTCTCCTGAAACAGGTTGGGCCAATCACAATCATTCATCTGAAACGGGGGAGGCTTTGGTAGGACAACTGAGGAATGGCCAGTGGTATCACCGCTGATCGTTTTTTTGTCTACCAAGATGGCTGCCACTGATGTGAGGTCTGTTGTATCCACTGAAGTATAGTCCCTGGAGTATATTGTCCCTAAAAGATAAACAAACTGCAGGTAAAATGCTCCCAGGCATTGTTGCCCTACACTGTGTTACACATTGTGCTCTAATTGGATGTTGTAAATCTGTGCAACTAAGTCCAAGGGCATGTTGGTCTGTAATCATGGGAAGATAAAGGAAATAAATCATTGGTTTCAGATGAATTGGTTTGGCAATGAAAGGCTTATCAGTTAACACTTAAGTCACGTGATACCTGTGCGAGCTCCAGTCACTAACTGATGACCAAAAGATTTGGTTGAAAGCTCAAATTTATTAGTAAATTCAGATTCTCTTCACCATCCACATGTATGTTTTTGCTTAGCCTGTTCTTTTATTTATTGGAAATAAGGGGCTTTAACTTTTGAAGCAATTCTTAGCTTTTTTTAAAGTCACTATGCAACTAGAGGAACTCAGTAGGGTACATACCTCCGCCAGGGCCCAATCACATTCCCCTTATGAATCCACAATTAAATTGACTAGATCCAGACTTTTATTTGGATTTTTACCAAAACGCAGACACAGAATACCAGTCCCATAAACATGACTGATGTTTTCATCAATACCCCTTAATTAATCTCTGCGAAAATAAACGACAATGTATTCCACCCAGTGATTTGGATCAGCAGCAAAAGTGAATGGGTTCTTCCCTGACCCATTCCGCACCCTTCTACCAAGTTTTGTGGTTACTTCTCATTCAGTAGTTTTTGCGTAATCCTGCTAACTAACCGACAAGCCAACCAATAAATGGACAGGGGTGAAAACATAACCTCTTTAGCGGAGGTAACAAAAAAAACCTACTTCAACTTATAAAGTAAAACAATCTTCAAATACAATTGTCATTGCTGCTCCCTTCTTCTCTACCACACATGTTCTTATGTATACATGTGTTTCCCCCCCCCCCCCCCCCTGTTAATATGGTACTTTTGGTAGTTTTTTCTCACTCTTGTTGAGGGTTAAGGGCAGAAGATGTCGCACCTTGTTAAACTCTATGAGACCAATTTAGATTTGTGTTATAATGAGGGCTATTCACATAATATGTTGATTGTTTGACTGATAGATAGAACAGTGTGAATTTTCTAAAGTGGGCCTTCCTATAATGATAGGAATATGACAAAGGTGTATACAAATTGATGCTATGGCTGCAGTGTCAGTGTTCTGATTGTTGAATTGATAAGTATTAATTCAACAATCATGTTTGTGCTGTACCTGTTGTACCTGTGAGCATATGATCACTGTCCACAGCTGGGTAGAAAAGAAAAAGCGTGTGTGTACATGCACATGCATTCGTAATATTTCTCATAGCGTTGTGTCTGTGCGCACACATGTGCTGCTCCTTGACTCACAGTTGTGACAAACAGAAGTGCTGCAAGTTCTTGGCTCAAAGACACCGCAATCAAACTAACAGCGTGTGCAGCAACCCACACACACGCACACTCGCCCACACTTGATTGCACACATCTTCACATGAACCCACACGGACGGGGTCTCGATCGTGGAGGGACATCTATGATCTCGCACACCTCCGAGCACTTACACCTGCAGCCTTTAATTGTGCTCCCTGCGTTCTTATCCCCACAAAAACTCCAGACGCACACAGCCTCCACGCTGCCTATATTGTTGATAATCCCTTTACTCTGCTTTAAGACGCCATGCAGTGGCTTTCTCTATGACTACACCTGTGAGTCATCTCATTACACCCCCCTTTGTCTTGTTATTATCTCTTCACAGCATGCCCGATGTCCAGCCTGTTTACACACACACGGTGTACGGTCAGTTCCATATGGGCAGTGAGGCAAGGATGTGAATGAGATCCAAGCGTTCCTGTGTGATTAAAGCTGGATGACTCATTCACCATTGCTTCACATCGCTCACACACACACACACACACACACATACACACACATAGGTGTATGCACGTCGATCTCGCACATCATTAAATACATAAAAGGAATACATGTATGTATTCATTCTGCACACCCACACACATTTCAGCGCTCATAGAGTTCGTGCCAGATGTCAAATGCTTTTTTGTGCCTTTTTAATATGTACGCTATGGCTGCTGATGTTCTCATTGAATCCGACTACACTTGGACTCCACAGTTGACATTCAGTCCATTCAAAGGCGACCATGGAGCGCCAGAGCTTCATCACAGGAGGGTCTCCTTTCACAGAGCCGGCCCGCATTTTACGGTGTTCTGTCATTCTGTGTGGTTTTGGAGGCCCTACAGTAATTCCATATGTGTCAGCAGAGAAGGAATTCAGTGTGGGTGATTGTAAAACATAATTGCCTGAACACAAAACCTCAACTTTTCCCTGAATGTGAGTAGTGTGTTACTGGATGATCTGACACATGACATGCACCCCCCACTCCTATTCTCGCTCTCATTTCACTTTGACGTGGAGTTAGGATGGAGAGGCATCTGTTTGGATCATTTCAACCTCTGCATAGCAGAAGGGTAAGATACATCCAGATGCTTCCTTTCTTGAAAATTCAAATATGATACTTAACAATATGCTGGCACATGGAAGGAGCAGTTTTGTTGGCTTGATAATATACATAATTCATATTACCAACATGGAGAAAGAGATGCATGCATCTACTTGAATCCCTGCGTTGGTTTCCGGTTGAGAATGGGATTGAGTTTAAGGTTCTTTCAGTTGTTGTTAAAGAACTAAATGGCCTGATCCCCTGAAAACATGTCTGAGCTTCTCTGCTCCCTTTCCACTCCCTAATGTCCCTGATCAGTTGCTCCTGACCGATCTTTGGTCGAGGCAGACGGGTAAGGATAATCGTGTGTTTACTGGAGCCGTCTTCCATTTACAATTAGGTGCTCCCCTGCTGTTGACATATTTAAGACTAGACTGAAGACTCATGTTCTCCAGTGTCCTTAAGTCATAGACATTTTTTTGGGGGCTAGTCTTTGTTGTTTTATTTCTTTCTTGTATTTCAACATTGTCTTCTTTAAAGCACTTTGGTCAGCTGGGGTTGTTTGTGTGTCAAGTGTGTGTGACCACCTCAGATCACTTTGGCTATTGACACTTTTTAGGTGTTTTTGGTCCAGTCACCTTTTGTCTCATCTCTATTAAATGTTATGTGCACATGAATGCAGATAAATAACAAAAGCTGATAGCCGATGCATTTCAGTGAATGTGTTCCATCTCTTTTTCTCTCCATGTGGACTGTTTACCTGCCGGCAACAAAGTCTGCATAAACCAGAAGCTTCCAGCCCCGAAAAAATTGTCCTCACCTACAGATTCACATGCAGAATCATTTCATGGAGATTATATAAATTTATGAATAAATATATAAATAACCTTTGTGTGTGTATGTACAACAGGCTAATGAGGTCCTGTAAAAGAACCCTGTCCTGTTGTGATGTGTCCGAGTTTTTCTCTGCCTGCAGTCCCCTGCACTTTATCACTCACAGCTCCTCCTGTTACAACCTGGCCCCTCTCAGGGGCCTCTGGGGCCTGCTGGCTAAATTAGTTTCAGCAGCACCAGGCATCAGAGTCTCAGGCCCCTAACCTCTCTTTGGATTACAGAACTCTAACCCCTCTCTCTGTCAAGGCCTCCCGAAGCCCTTTGAAGTTGCTCATGGCTTTTCCTTCCTCACGCCACACGACTCCCAATGAATGATCTACCCCCACCTCTGCCCTTCACCGACCCTCTCCCGTACTTTCACCCCTCTTTTTCTGCTATCTCACCACTCTTCCTCCTCCCTCTCTTCCATCCCTCTGCCTCCAGGGTGAGGTCTCCCCTCCGGTTTACTCCCTCGTCTTCTTCCCACTCCCTCTTATTTGCTCCTTACTCTTGTCTCTCCAACCCTAAAGGCACCTCTCCTGTCATCTGCTGATCCGCCTCACGTCTCCATCTTTTTTTGTCCTCCTTTAGCATTTCCACATCACTCCTCTGTTGTCCTCAAAAACTTTTCCCTCTCCCACTCTTTTCTCAACTTCTCACATTATCTTGTATTTCCGTGTTCCACTCATCTTCAACTAGTTTTCATTTTAAACCACTCTCTTGTCTCCGTTCCGTTTTCCTCCCCCTTCCTTCCTTTCTTTCCCCCTCCCTTCCTCCTTTGGACTTTGTCCCCAGGGTTTTTTGCATGCCTCACACATTCCTTTACACTGACTGGCTGTGTTTACACTGACAGCCTCTATTCTATGTGTTCATTAACCCTATTCTCTCTCCCTCTGCACACAAAACAAATGAAAGTAAGAGTAGATGGCATGAAATATATCTGGAGTAGAAATAGAAGAGAAATGCATCAGACAGTAAACATGTGCCACGTTTTATTTCTATAGGTTCCGGGACCCCTTGACTTTCTCTCCACTAATTACGCTCGCGCATGGTCGTGGAAATTTTTCCTTGACATGCCAGGGACGGTGGGATATAGTTAGAAGTTCAAATGGAATTCAAACACATTAGAGTGCATTATGCCAGCAGAGGTTACAGAGTAAAGTCAAGAGCTGCCAAACTGTAATAGCACCCTTAATCATAAACCACCTGATCCTGCAAAGTGAAGTGAATGCAGGGGAGGCACAGCCCAGATTCATTGATAAATAAATGCAGCCTAGGGGATCTTTTTATAGCTCCCGCAGCCAGAGGACAATATGTAACCGCGTGAGCAATGTTTATTTTATTAAAAAGAATGAGAGAGAGAGAAGGCCGGAGGTGTGTTGGGCCGCCGAGACAAAGGACATCGACAGGGAGCGGTACGGGAGGGAGCATTAACAGTTGATCTATCATAAGGTCATCTTTTTCCACCGCGTACACGTCACCTGTGTGCTGCTTACCAAAGGACAGTCAGCACATTCAAATGTCACTGTCTGCTGCTTGTATTGTGTAATGCCATGCTCATCCAACCGCACACAAACACACGCACACAGATGCTTGTGTGTGGTGTAAAAACACAAAGTGTTGCACAGAGTGATCGCATGTACTTTCCCACCCAGCCCTGCCCAGTCAGTTCCAGGTATACTCCTGTTGTGCAAGATGCCTCCAGCGCACTCGCCTCCTCGCCTAAACTCGTCCATATTAGGATGTTATTATTCCGCCATGACACGCTGCGTCAAATGTGTGTCACCGTTTCCTGTCCTGTGCCATTCTTCCATTCACCTGTCAATCTGGCTTAATGTGTGTGATTATTCGCTGAAATAATACTCCATTGTGGACCAGCCTAAGATATAGAATGGGATCACACATAAACAGCTTGAGTTATCGCTAATCTGCTATTGTTCTTAACGCTCATATAACGACGTTCATGAATGATGTATCTTTGCTAAAGCCAGTGTTTATGAGGTTAAACAAAGGCGTGACAAATCCTGGGCTCCTCCTTAGTTTACCCTGTTTCATCTTGGTTTGTTCCTTCCATCACTGATTGATCATCTCTGTGTGTGTGTGTGTGTGTGTGTGTGTGTGTGTGTGCGCTGACACATCTGTCATGTCAGGTCACAGCCGATTGCCAGCAGGATTATAAGGTGTTGCAAATGGATAAAAACATTTGTGCAGTGAATCATTTTGACTTTACTGGCACACACGCCTCCACTTCCAGTAAGGATCCGCAGCAGCACGCCCGGATCTTCCACCCCAAGCCTCCACGAAGAAACCGCCGTTGATGCCAACGGCTCTGCAGCTGCCCAACAAGGAGTTAACACCTCAGATGGAGAGACATGGTGGAGGGAGGAGTGGGAGGATAGGGACGAGGATGGTGTGAAGGAGAAAAGGAGTGGCTGGCAGGCGCAAAGGTGGTGAGCTCAGGCCTGTGGAATCAGGAACTGCTCTCTGCTGTTTACTCTGCTACGCCCCTGCACTACTGCCACCACAACACCCACACCTCCACCCATGCTCTTTCTCTCTCTCTCTACCCGTGCGATCTCTGCCCCGCTGTGGTCGAGCTGGAATGCTGACTTTCACCCCCACCCACCACCCACCACCCTCTCCGTTTCTCACCCCTCCTCGTTGTGCAACGTAGGGAGGAATAAAGGGGAAGCAGCGTCCTCTGTTACAAGACGTGTGGCTTTGCGTGACCAGCAGTCTTCCTGCGAATGTGAATCACACTTGTGTAAAAAAAAAAAAAATCTAAATAAGACAAAAAAAAAATGTCCTTCTGTGCTGTCTTGGTGTACTTGAGCAGAAGTGCCCCAGTCTGACTAAAAATATCTCTCTGAGCAGCAGAAGGAAAGTCTGATTCCACACAAGGCTCTATTAAAACCCACAGATTCAGCAGTGCAGACCTCAGTCTGATTCCAGCGAGGATCCTTTCTGCCCCTGGAGCCGGAGTTTGTGCTGATTGAGACCAGGAAAAACATTCAAACAGACTCTCGATTGGCGCAGATTCCAGTAAAACCCCTTTGTGTAAATTTGTGTCCGGGGAAAACAGTCTCAGAGTGGGCGTGTGAGGATTTTATACTTTTTAGCTTTAAAAAAAACAAGCGATATACCCGTCTAACATGAACACATTCCCTGTCATCGTTCCTCTGAGTCAAACATTTTCTCTATATGTTTCTGGACGGAATGATAACAAACCTTTCATCGTTCCATTCCGTTTAGCAGCTCAGCCTCTTACACAAGTCAACCTTCCCAGTGAGGTCAGACACTCCAGGCATGACTGGCATGAATAACTCATCAACAAATGTTTCACTATCTATCACCGGTGATAACTGACCGTAGACATCGTTTGTCTCCGGCTCCAGAATATGAGTCACCAAACCATACTGTATGAATAAAAGCCTCATGTTTCTTTTTCTCTACGCAGAACGTTTCCAGTTGGAAAAGTGTCGGGTGGCCAATGTTTCTGATAAAGACGAAATGAAGATGTTGATGAAGTGGAGTCGCTTATGAAGCAAATAAAGCTTTTCCTTTGAAACCATAGTAGTTTAAGGTTTTTTGCCGTAGCTAGGTCAACACCAGAGGAGAGGTTTGGGTTTTAAGAGAGAGAGAAAGAAAGAGAGAAATAGGGCGGTACCTGGCACATCTGTCATCCAGGGAAGGGATGGCTTTCTGCTTACCTTTGCATTGTCAGCCCAGGAGGGGCGGCGGGGACATTTGTCATGGAGCCAGGGAGTAAATAGTGAGGAAACAAACCGCCATCTGTCTGGGCCCATTGATTTTCACATGAAAAGCAAATACATCCATTCTGTTTGCGCTGCCTCCCAACCCTGTCTGCCTGCTGGGCGGGCGCAGAGTTGAAGTTTACCTTTCGACATCATGTTCCTTTGATAATCCTTATATATGACTGAACCTCCACAGCCTGATGACTGTTTATTTTTCTGGGGTGCCACTGGCTGAACAGAGGAGCAAACAAAAGGTGCTTCAGCCGCTATGAGTCACCGTACGACACAGAGCGGCGGCAGGTTGGCGAGGTGAGCAGATAGCCTGTGCGCTCTTTATAACAATGGACAATACAGAGAGGCCGTGATGTGTAGGTGGCTGACCTGAACACAGGGAAATTACGGTCAAGGATCCAGCCCTCTCGCATCCTGTGGCCCCCTTTTGCAAATGCAGGATTTTTCCTTTCTGCACCTCAAAGCGAACGTCCTTCCCACATCTGCGATATGTCACACGTGTGTTTGGATGAAAGGCTGAAAGAGCAAGATGCAGAGATGGATCCTGTGACAGAGAGAAAGAGCTTTAATGTCTGGTGTCACCACCACCTGCCTCCTCATGTGAAATCCCTTCATGTTCCACCCACTAAGTTCCCGATCCTCCATTCTCTGCCCTTGAACTAAATAAGCCAGCGAATCTAATCCCTAATGTAAAGACCTGATAAACTCCTTTCACTGCGACCATGTAAATGTTTATCATTAAACGTGGGGTATTCACAGAATTATCGCTGAGGGGCGTAATGACTTTTTATTAGGTCTGACTGAGGTCTGTGGGTAGATAACCTAACAAAGAGCGCCAAGGTGCTCTCTGTGTGTATTACCCCTCCCCATTTGGCTTTGATCGTTTTGGCATTTGGCTGCGGACACTTTAGATATACAGCTGATGAAACCAAAATGTCATCCCTCTTTCTGTACAACCGCTGGAGAGAGGGCCTTTTCATTTAGGACGAGAATTTGAAACAGCTCTAACCTTTCATCAACAATGCTGCCACTTTACGCTGTGGAATTCCTAATACAGCGGGAGGCGTACCGAAGGCACCTGATAAGGTCCTCTGAGAAGGTCTGCGCAGAGAGAGGAAAGGGACGGAGGGAGGCACCGGCGACATGTTGACAAGAGTAGGGTGACACAGACAGAATGACACTAAAAACCCAAAGGCTTTCGGCAGAAAACAGGTTTCCACTGATGGGACAACACAAAAAAACAAGCACGCACCCAAAAGGAAACGCGCAAATGTATTAACTGGATCACATTGTGGTGACGACGGAGATATTGACACATCACACCTTTTCATTAGTTAATCACGTGTGCATGCATGAGCAATTTGTCTGCATGTGTGTGTCCATGTGTGTCTCCCAGCGTTTTTGTTCCCATGCCCTTTCTTGTCCATGTCAGACCCCACCTGTTCAGTGAGTGTAACCCCCCCCCCCCCCTGCATATTGGGCCTCCACGATGTGTCATCAGCGCTGGCTTTGTCCTAATATTTCCCGAACCCTGCCTCTCACATGATCCAGTTACTGTAAAAGTCCGATGAGGAGACTCACGAGGGCCATTTGTTTTCACTACATCTCAAATTTTGGTTTCGCTCCGTCATTCATCCTAGTCATTCTCTCTTTCTCTCTGCAGCACGCCCCTCGCCTCCCTCTGCATCCCCGTCTCTGCCTCTCGCAGCCCCCTCCTTCACCTCCCTCTCTCCACATTCCTTGGTGAGTGGGTGGAAAGTTCAATGGGGATGTGGGATCCCAGAAGGGCAGTGTGTGTGTGTGTGTGGAGAGAGGGGGGGGGGGGGGTCTCTTACCAGTGTGTGTGTGCAAAACAGGGGCTTCTTATCGGCAAATCTCTGCATAGCCACAACTCAGCAGCAGCCCTTTGCTCCTACACAGTGTCAGCAGTGTAATGTGGCTGCTTGGTGGTGTGGAGCTTGTTGAGAAGGTCAAAGGTCAAAAATAGTGTTCTTAAATAGTCGCTCTAAAAAAACTCAGATTCAAAAAATGTAAGAGAAAAAGATGAAACTGAACCACTACCTGTTTTATTGTTACAGCTGAAATACTGGATTTGTTATGGTTCACCTTCATCACCTATTTGATGCTGCTCCCCACTTCAACACGGGCTACCGACACTGACAACACTTAATGAGAGAGGGACCCCTGCTGGATTTATCTTGGTACTGCAATCCTTGATACCTAAAGAAGAGAATCAGCTGGTCACTCATGTTTACATTTATACAGTGCACTAAAACTTTACCTAACTTTTGTTTAATTATGTGTAATATAAATGTTAATATTTGACTGAGATCATGAAGGGATAGAACAAATACAATAGACACCACTATTGTAACCGCTGTTGCTGTTGCCAATAGTGTGAAGTTGTTCAAACCTCACACACTTGGCGAGTAGGAATTGAAAGGGTAGGGCATCTTGGGAAGGTCATTTCCGAGAACTTCCAACACTATTTTGTTTGTGGCATTCCTTGCTCTCTTGTCACAGTGTGTATCTTATCTCTGTTGTGCTGCAAGCAAACAAACAAACTGCTCCGGGGGCCGCGAGTGTGGGAGACACACAGGAAGTGGTGGGCGACCAGCAAACTGTATTTCCCTTTCCTGTCTATGTCCTGCCTGCCTGCCTGCCTGCCTGCCCTTTGGCTATTAATGTAACTCTGAGCTATCCACCACACACCCACATAGCCACTGCGAGCCGGTGCACTACATGTACGCACACGAGCATGCATGCACAAAAACAACAATGCATACTGTCCCAGCAGCAGATGCCAAGTGATATCAGTAAATCATTAGCAGCCAAACACGCAGGCAGAGTACGAGGTTGCACAGAGAGCCAGTGGTACAGTATGTCCCCGCCTGGCTGGCTCTCGTCTCGCATAATCCATTCGTTCTTGCCTCGCCCTCCTACCTGACCGGTATAGATAACAGACGGCAGGGTGCAGTTGAATAGGTGTCCATCACTCATCACATCATAATGCCTCTCGCAGCCAAACGCAGGGTGTTGTGTGGCCTGCATGCACAGGAGGAAAACACAAGCAGCGCGATAACAAGGTTCTCCCATTCTTTAAGTAGAACCTGCACAAAAAAACGTGTGTGTGTTGTCACGTGTACAACACACACGCAACCACAGCCACACACATCACAGAGGTGCAGTTCGCTGTGAAGGAAATTATTCCTCATTTCTGTTTTGTTATTTTTTTCCTCCTCCCTCCTTCAAGTAGGCCTGATTTTTCTCAAAGTGGGCTCGAAAGTGGGACGAATTTGGCACTTGAGCTGTGCACTTTCAATCTCTCCATTAGTTTTTTTCTCTTTGTTTAATTAGCCACTTACACACGTGGCCCGGCCCCCACACACACACACATGCATGTGCACACACACACGCACACGCACACAATCCATGCTCCCATTGAAATCCTTATCTCCTCCGCTCGGTCACCCAGCTCATCTGTGGGAGAACAGAGAGGAGAACGCTCACTGGCCGGAATCACAATTAAACATGCAGCCCAAGTAGCACCCAGAGAAAGGTGTTGCATTTAACCAGGACGCAGACTATTTATAATGGCCTGGGTGTGCACACTCTCATTACGGGCCAGGAGGACGCTGACAATGGACAGGCAGATGAGGGGGTAGTGACTCCTTTTAAATGTCACCGGCAATGTGTCTCCTTATCTGCAGGCAGTTTGCGGTGGCCGTCCAGTTGAATACAATATTTAGAGCAGGGTGAATGAACTGAAATGGAAGAGGGAGTCGAGACAATGATTTGCAGACGAAGGGGGCACAGACACTCCATCACCACATTACAATATTGATTTTCTTTTAGATTAAAACCCATATTAAAGGGATCTGACATCTCACCTGCTTAGAGTCAGCTAATTTGATTAAGATCAATCTCACTAATTTGAATATGGACTGTAGTTTGTTTATAAGAAAATACATCATTTATCATAATTTTTTATATTTAAAGCATGGGCAGGGTGCACAGAGGTCGATTAGTGACGGACAGCTACACCGACCAATATTCTTTCAGTTCGAATAAAATGATATGTAGTGTGTATTACAGACCTGCCAGGGCCACAGACACCGGATTGTGTTCTTTTTATCAACCAACAATATTATTTATCGACGGCTACCGGGAAGAGGATTCTAACAAACAAGATGAAAAGTGTTTCAGAAACAGCTTACCAACCCTACCTTTTACAAAAAAAGAAAAACCTTCCAATAACCAAAGTCAAACTGCAGCCTCTCTCCCATGCAGACCTCTGCCTAATAAGCTTGTTAAAGTCCCTTTAGTGTAACAAGTAGCTGGAAAATAGATAAACATAATTATCATATCAAATACATGAGCCGTTGTGGGGGATGAGAGATTAATTTGACAAACACTTTGTTCTGCTGTGTTCTTTTGTTTTATTTTCTCTCCCCACATGCCAGTCACGCTCGGTGCATCACATCAAGCACTGAGCTGGGAAGTGCAAGGCTGACGTTCCTTATTGCACCGTGTCGGCACAACGCGCCGTGAGAGCAACAACACACCGGACCCTGCCCCCAGAATCACCACAGTAACCGCATGGGCAGGTCTAACAGCTCCGAGAAGCAATCAGCACCTGAACAATTACACCCAGTGAATTGATTAGATATTGATTGCGAGGTTACCTGACACCTGACCAGAATCTGCAGATCCTCAACTCCCTCATTACAAATCAACACATGTGCAACCCAAGGAGACCAAACACATAAAGACACAGCATGGTGGTGCAGGATACAAAACACTGGAGCACCATGACAGGTAGCCGCTCTTTCTTCTGTTCCAGTGGAAAAGGGAGCGGACAAGAAGGGGAGGGGCGATTTCATTATCAGCCAACATGTATGCTCATGCCGCACGGCTTTACCCAACCAACCGTTGTCATGGCAGCAACTTGTCATGTCTTCTGCGTCTCACCTTGAATGAATGGAGCCCTGCAGGACATGTGGCCTCCCCCAGGAGCGTGCACGGGGGGGCGTAGTGCGTCAGTCCTTACGAGCAGCTGGGGACACACCCACGGCAACCTGCATTACAGTTTGTGTACGTGTGTGTGTGTTAATGGGTATGTGTCTGAGGAGATGGCATGCAAAGCTGGCTTCCTTAGGACCATGTTGTCACCACAGGGACGTCAGCAACAGCAGTAGCAGCATCAGTCGACCAGCTGCTCCTCCATCTGAAAACTGCACTTCACTTGGCGGCCCGCCAAGGATGAACCCATCCTGTCCTTCCTCTCGCCAAGGAGCCTTTTCAGCTTTCGGTTAAATAAGTCGAAGCACAAATCTCAGCCTACATGGAAGCATAACTGGTTTGAGTGTATAAACTCATAGCTGGAATCAGTATGTATCAGTACATCTGTGCAAATTTTGCAGGAAAAAATATGAACTAGAAACTACATGCGCATACACACACACGCGCACACGCACACGCACACACACACACACACACACACACGGTGAAAACAATACCTGCCATGCTGCCGCAGCTGGTAAGGATGCCCTTATCTGGTTGTTGAGGTCTCTTATCTGTTCTGCTTTTCTATGATTGTATGTTATTGTTCAGTATCGATCATGTATCTGCTATTTGACTAGAACAGACAGGTCATTGAGACTAAAATCATCTTTACTGGAAATTTCTTTGAAAAAAAGCTCCATTCATGTTCTCTTTGAGTCTGTAGACAATAACACAAACACAAAAAAACCCAATGATTATATTCTCATCTTTGTCAATTGTGTGGTTCCATCTGCCCTCACTCGTCAGATGGAATTGGAAAGTGAAACTGCTTTGGTTACTACCACCCTGAGATCATCCCATCCGACCATATATAGGGAGGAGGAGAGTTACTTTCTTTCTTTACACCTACAGGCCTTTGATCGCCGGGCTGAACATTACAACATTTACATCCCTTACGCACAACGCAAAAAAAGTATACACACCGTGCCAGACTACCCCCCTACCTGAAACACGAGAACACTCGTAAGTAAGTAAGTAACTCGTAAATAAGGACATGGAATTAATTGTTGGATATTCACAGCCAAAAAGCCCCATGCATTGTTTGTGTTGCTGTTGTGGTTTACACAATTATACCATCTTGTTTCCCTGCATTCTCCCTTTGTCTCCCTAGGACTTAGACGTCTTTCCTGAGAGTTGCCTCTTGAAGTGGTCCAGATCTCTCGACTGTTTCTGGAGTAGATTCAAGAGAGCTTTGTATGAGCAGGTGCGCGTACGTCTGTCTACAAGTTTGAGTGTGCTGAGGGGTGATGGGGGGGAGAGGAAGAGGAGGAGGAGGAGGAGGAAAGGCATGGCCCGTTTCCATGACAACAGCTTTAAATTTGCGCTTCCTCAATAATACAGATAGATAGATAGATAGATGGATAGATGGATAGATGGATAGATGGATAGGTAGATAGGTAGATAGGTAGATCGGTAGATCGATAGATCGATAGATAGATAGATAGGTAGATAGGTAGCTAGCACAATCACTCGTATGATTTCGTGCTTGAGGTATTTTGCCACTTTGTCCACAACTCTCGAACATGAGGTCGGACCTGATGAGAGAAGAGATTAAAATATGACACCGACATGGACGCTACCAAACTATCAGGTTTCCAGATCTGGAGAATACAGGACCTGCTACTTAAATATTTCACTGGCCTCATTTAGTTTGATGCTGAGATCACATGAATGTGACACCCACCTTTGGCAGTGGAGTCAGGGTGGCCTAAAAATACAGTCACTATGCATCTGCAACAAACACCAATGAACTTATAGCAGAGCACAAATGACAAAAAGTGTGCAAATCGTTCATATGAATGCCTTGTGAGCAACTGAATGTTTTAGCCAGAGCTCAAACAATGCACATGTAAAACGGAACACGTGCAACTTGCTCTCAAATAACTCTTTTATTGTACTGAAACTCCTGCTTGCCTTCAGGTTGTTTGATGCCGAGCCACGTGAATCCTCCGCCCACCTCGGGAATTGGAGTCATATGGCCTAAAGACCAGAGATACAGTCACTATTCATCTGCAGAACACACAGATTAACCAGAGATATCCCCTGTAATCGGCACAGAAAATCACAAAAACAAACACACAGATGCACAATGTCTACAGTGGCTTCAATTCTTCAGCCCTCTGTTGCTCACAGCACTATGTTATTCTCTCAACATCAATTTGGGCGACTTGCATGCACACACACATGCACACACATGCACACACACACACACATGCACACACACACACACATGCACACACACACACACATGCACACACACACATGCACACACACATGCACATTGATAGACTGTCTATCTGTGCGGGGAATGACTCACCTCCTCCACCTGGAGAAGAGCCAAGCCTTTTCTCGCCTCCTCCCCCTTCATCTGTGTGAGCCCTTCACTTCACTCACTCCAGCTCCACTATGGAAGCATTTCAATCATTCAAATGAGCAGTAATCACAGCCAAAGGCACAGAGTGGGAATGGCGGCACGTCACTCTTCATAGTCGAGAACACTTAATGCATTGATTTTATATTGAGCGTGCTGTGTTTCGGAAAAAAGGGAAGCTGGGGAGGAAATAAATAAAGCAATCCAGGCCAAGCCTCGTCTGCCACGCAACGCTGCCAAGACAAAGGATGGAAGCAGGGATGAGAGGCCGGCTTTTATAATGAGCAGTGCTCAGACTCCTTTCAGTCTTCAGCTCTGACATGGGAGAAGCAGTGCATCACTGGCCCCAGCTGCAGTCTTCACATAATGCCACAAATTATTGGCTCGTTAATGGGGAGCTTAGCCTTGAGAGTTCAGCCTGCAACGCCATTCTGGGAGAACAGGGGCAACGCGGGATCAATCCCTGAATCCTTGGACGTGCTGTAAAACAGGGGGATGCATCCAAAGGACATCTTATGCACATCGCAGTCTCTCCCTCTCTCTCTCTCTCGCTCTCTCTCCCCCTCTTTTCCTAATCCATACTGGCCCCTGGAGACTCATACTAGGAGACTCCTACACACGCCCCTCCAACACCCCCCCCCCCCCCCCCCCCCCCCCCCTCCACCCCCACACACAAACCCCCCTCAGAACCACTATCTGTCCACCTCCACAGTCGGCTTGTGGACAAACCCAGAATAACAATGTGATCTTGCCTCTTAAAGGCACACAGGCAGCTCCTCGCATCATTATCTTTCAGTTCAGGGCAGCGCTACCACATTTATGTGATATTCACAACACTGACGTGGGGGGGAGAATGAATTCAAAAGTAAACAGCCACTCATATATTCATCTCATGTGCGTGCGTATAATTATTATCTCCGGGATCTATTGTTATAGGGTAATCTAATGTGCATTTAATTGTGTTGTGCAGTAGAATAAATAGTCGTAAATGAACAAGCAAAGCAGGCGTCACTGTCACGTTGAGCCACTGAAGCATCACAGCACTGAGCCTCTGCAAAGCTGCAGCTCCAGAATAGCAATCAACATCAAACAGAGAGTCAAGTGTAGGACACAGCACTTGTAGGCTGCAGTCAATGAAGCTCTCAGAGGAGATGTGCTGCTCCACACTCCAACGTGCACGTGTAGGTAGCCCGCTATAGGTTTGTTTACACTGGCCCCTTCTGTCATAGCAATTAAAATGACATATATGACAGGGCAGAAAGGAAAACACCAGATATTGATATGTCAAATCAACAACTCTGCACTTTTTTTTTATCCTTGGCAAGAACACATTTGTTCTTTTGATAAAGAAAAATAGAAACATCAAATATCTCAGCAGGTCAGTGCTGCAGGTTTTTGCACCTGCCTGCTGTTGTGAGTGAAGCTCACCACAGTGGAAAAATGTGGTGCTGCGCAGGAAGCCATGAGGTGCACTTGTGTGTAGGAGGTGCTGAGGGTAGTTCAGAAGTTAAAGTGATTACTGCAGCAGTCTCTACTTCTATTTTTAACACAACTGTGGTGTTAACTTTATCATCTTAATTGCCTACAGCAAGGCCAGTTGGTTTAGAGACAGTCCAGGATCACCGTTTTAAAACAGCTACTTCCAATCGGATTGTCCTCTGCTCAGTGGTCTGCAGCTTTCAGTGTAGTTAACAATAAAGCCTCATAATCTAACTACTTTATAATATATATGTATATTTTGGTTTTTATTAGCTTTTCTCTCTTTTTACTAGCTTTTACCCACTAGTCAGACTTGCAAGCCAAATCTTATAACCTGTTTGTGAAACTCATACTATATATTATTCATGCTTTTTCCTGCCCTGCCATATTTCATACCGCATGCCATTGATAGTATCATCAATCCAGCATTTGATTTTGTTACCACTAAACCAGCATCTCTCAGTCGAACCCTGAATGTGGCCCCAGCTGTGCTGCAAAGTCCGCGTGTCAAGATTCTGTGTCACCATCTAGTGGACGTGAGTAGCATAGCACTGCTTTGCTCAAGCCTCAGTCTCCTCTATGGCCCTGCAGATACAGATCTTTCATCAGCATCATCATTACGCTGACACTAAACCTCGAGGAGATGTTTCTGCATGTGTTCAAGACAACTCAAAAGAATATGTGACCTCTGTATTGAGATCATCAAAGTATGAGGGACCCTCTTGCTACTTTAATAACATTTGATGTGGATATTCAATGATTACATGGTGCATGAGCATTCCACTTAAATATGTTATAACCAGTGGTGGAAGAAATAGATGTTAAAGTAGCAATACCTCAGTATAAAAAGTACATAATAATGCAGTTAATATAAATAAAAATACATTACAATTGGCAGAAAAGTATCCTTGAGGTATCAAAGGTAAATATACCCATGATGCCAACTGGTCCCATTCAGGTTGTTGTGTTGATCATACGCACACTTTTTATTAATAGAATATTTGTTATAGATGCGTTAACCTGCAAGCAGCAAGTTAATAATATCATGATGGAGCTCATTTCAGCATCTCTACCTTCCAAAGGGCAGTTTAATCTACTAAAACATATTTACAAACCAAACCATGTAGTTGTTGTGTTGTGGAATAATAAGTCACCCAAAATGTACTGAAGTACAGTAGCTGATTGAATGGGCTTTGTTAGATAATATTCCTGAATTATTCCCAATTCTTCTATTGTTGAGACACGACAAAATGCTGTAACTCAAATAAGAGAGCAGCGTAAGATGCTTGTATTTGTCTGTATTTAGCGCTTTGTATAAACCAATTATAAATTAAAGACGGCTGCAAAATATTTAGAAAACCTTGTATCTCTACACCTTTCCTAGTTCCAAGATTCATGGCAAAGTGAGGAATGAGGCAAAAGATCGAGGCCATGGTTGGAAACTCTTGAGGATCGGCCACAGGGAAACCATAGCATTATATTGTTTTTTCTGTAAGGCTGTTTTCAATTGCTATACTGTATGTTCATTGTTTCCCTGACATTTCAGGAGTGAGTCACGAGACGGAGGTGCACTACAGAGCGACTGTACTGCACACAATGTACTCACTGTATAAAAAAACAACTAAAGCAGGTTTTCATCCAGTGTTTCCACTGTCAATGTGCAGCTATACAAAAAGTCCTCGATCTTCCTGTTCTGAAAACCCTACAAATTCTTAAATAATCCATCTACCATCACAAAACAAAGAATTAGGGTTTTGCAGTGTACATTTAATGTGACTGTACACAATCTAAAATGACCGTTACAGCTAGAAACAAGCTTATATCCATGTATCCACCAATATATCAGCATTACAGAACATTTTGGTTTCCGCTCAAGTGTTAAGTGACTGTGTATTTATTTATATCTAAATATATTTTTACCAATGACAGTACAATCATTGCACTTTGAAGCAACATCTTTGTTATTTTTACGTTTTGATATTATTTCTGTTTATTCAAAACACATTTATTTACTCTAGACATTTGTTCTGTTTTTGTCTTTTAGTTTCAAGGACAGCTGGTCCTCGATGTGGATTTTTCTTCCTCGAGAAAGTTCCGTCAAAGTGCCTGATAACCTTTACCATGCATGCAGCATCCAGGCAGTCTCCACTCGATGAAGCTGGTCGTTACTCTGCAGTGGCTTCACAGACGCGAGTCCCATTTTTGACTACTTGATTATAGAACGTATAATTTGGGGAGGCAGCCCTGCGAAAAGGTTAGGCCCCTGTCAACAGCTTAACAACAGCTCTGCCACAGTGGCTACACATTATGACAGGAGCTTGATCTTTATTATTCAGGGCAGTGGAGCCACAGTGACCACTGGAAGAACTGACTTTTAAAGCACTTCAAAATTATTATATATATACACATGCAGTCCCTGATACTGTCATGAAAAGAAGAGAACTGCCTGATGGTGGTGCTAGTGGCCAAGTGAAGAAGAGATATTGTTTCTCAATGGGCCCTTCATGGTTAAATAAAGGATAAATTAAAATGAATATATAATTTCTTCACGGCATCATGTTAAATGTGTTAGGTTTGCTCAGAATGAAGTCCAAATTCTTGTTGAATTTGGACCAGTAACAAAGCAAAGTGAGGTTATCTTATACCTGAACGTATCTGAACAACCTCAAAACTGGAAGCAAAATGTGCTTGAATAACTGAAAAGTGACAGCAGACACTGTTTGTGTCAATGCTATTACAATTAGAACGCATCAATTAGAGGGAGACTTTCAATGAGTGAACATGAAGCTTCTTATGGTTGTATTAGTAAGTTTAGTTCACAAGGTGGAAGTGTTGTATTTTTATTGATTTTAATTCTGGTGTCTCGAGATAATGAGAGCAATGGTTTACTAAAAAAGATTGTATAAACAGAATAAGAGGAGCCAGTTTTCTCATTTCATCTCTTCTAAGTTTAATATACATTTTGTAAATGAGAGGATAACATTGTGTATATAAACAATAGCTCTAACATCTGTTTAGCAGAAATTCGAGACTTAAACTTCAGATTTTACACCAACTTTAATTTGTGTGTCATGATTAGTTAACTCTAAGCAAATTAGAAATTTAAGACAAGCACATATAAGTTTTCAAGGCTGAAATGATAAAAAACAAAGTTTGTAGAATGGATATATTAGAAAAGCAAACACTATTTATATATGTATATATTTTGCCCATGCCTTTCAGGGGCAGACAGATAACAGGCTATTGACTTGATTTGATTTTACTTGACTAAATTCCCCTACATGGATTTGAATACATGCATCAGTGCCAGGAAACCAATTCCACCAAACACACAGATACAACCAAACATGCAAGCGATAATCAAGCAACCAGACTGACAACGAAACCAACTGGAAAGTTCTTATGTTTTATGTTGATTAAACTTCATATTTTAGATGAATTACTCTGAAATAAAACTAATTGATGATCTAAAGATGCTCCCAGAGTGAATTTAGATAATTTAAATAAATTGAAACTACCAAAAAAAATATTTTACAATTTATAGTGTCTGAAAAGGTTCAGGCAGAGGAAAATGCTCTTATTTCCCTGCCTTTATTCTTATCAAATCAATCTGCCCTCCATAAATATGCAAAGAAAAAAGTTAATTTACACATATAGCCCCACAATCTCACCCCCACAATAGAAACACATTAATTTTCACTTACAATTACCTCTCAAATCACATTTTCTCTCCTGCAATGTAAACAAAAAACTTTCAGTCTGGGAGTGACTTTGATTTTTGCATTATTTTATAATGTATTAAATCATTAAATTTCATAGCATTGGATCACAGAAACAAAACAATTGTGTGAACACATATGGTTCTGTTTTGAAGTGAGACTAATGAATTCCTAACAGTTAGGGCCATGGGTCATCGGTGGGGGGGATGAAGTGTTTTCAAGCACAAAGAGATGAGTTGAGCTGAATGGAGATCAGATATGTCAAGGACTGAATGGGAATCACGTCTCAAAAAACCGAGGGTAAAATGATCAATATCCTTGTGAGGACCACTGTGTTGTCGTGAGGTAACCGTGACGACACAGTGGTCACTGAAAACGTGTCATTGCTTCTTCTGACCGTGACGAAGAGATGATCCTGCAGGAGAAGCATCGTGGGCTCTTCTGAATATTGTTTAATATCTCATGGGCTCAAAATGCACCATCTGCACCATTCCGACACCACCACTGCACCATGTCCAGCCACATGCATACATCACCAACCAAACATCAGGGACTGATAGTGAAAACCACCTGAACTCTACCAGTCGCAATACTGCTGCCTCACTGAACAACACCTCATGAGGCCACAGGAAGGCAAACATTCATTGTTTTTTGGTAACCGGAAATGTCTGCAGCCATCTGTGGTTTTCCTTTTTAAACAAAGGTCAAATCGCAAAGACGCTGCATTCGAACAGTCAAAACATGACATCCTGTTTTTTCATATGAACCCTCTGACTTTACCACTAGAACAATGAACCTCTTCTTGTTGCATCAATAAAGTTTGTTCACAAGGAGGCAGTGTTGTCTATTTGATTTCAATTGTGTTAAAAAAGAGATGCGTATGTGAACCAAATCTTATCAGTCTTTTGATTTAACTTAACAAATAACTGCTTAAATTAGTTGGTACAAAAAAGTTTCCATGGCTAAATGGATCCAGCTTGTGTTGTCAGGTATCGTAGTGTTAGCAACGTGTCAGTGGTCTCTTTGTTTTTTAAATGTGTCTTGAGGAAAGAAAAGATTAGAAAAATACAAATATGAAGCAGAAATATTTATTCAAATGTCTCTAGTGCTCAGTTGTTATTGTTCATGTATATGCATGCATGCATATTTCAGGCATTGTTTTTATTAATGATTTCATGGTTTTAATTGAAGGCATTTTTTCCTTTTTAAATTAATTTGCATTGTAGTCTTGGTGCAGGGATATTTCATCCACAGATATATTCAGTATTTGATTACTTTTACAGACATTGTGAACTGACAAAAGTTTAATTCTCTGAGGATTAACAGATTGTTTTGTGGTTTTGGACATCGTTGTGTATTCACAAAGGAAAATATTGGGAAACTTGAATGTGTTTCACAAGACATGAGTCAAGGTTGTTGTTGGGACAAGAAGTTTCATCAGAGGTCCCTGAATGCCCAGAACTTAAAGGTAAGTGATAAACTGACTGACAGTGCACTGCGACATTACAAAATCCTCATCAGACACATTTACATGCAAACCATGTAAACAGAATGTGAACAGCCTATGAGGAGTATTCTGACCATAAGTAGCATTAAGTTGACTTGTTCACGTAATCAATTATCCTATAATTGATAAACATCCTCTTTGAGTTATCGCAGCATTTTTCAACATCAACATACAGCAGCTATAACTGCTTGAAGACATGTGAACTTAAATATGAGCCAAATAATCTATTATTTATTTGTGTTAACATCATAAACGGAGTAATGTTCAATTCAGAATAAGGTCAATGGTCAGATTATTATTGATTAATGATATGATGACGAATGATCTTATTAATGGATATGCTTAACCTGACTGAAGAAACACATTAAAATATATTATGCATCATATGCCCCAGTGAGGACTGTAGTTCTTCATGTGATGTAGTTAAATAAAGGTTCTGTAACAACCTGGATTAAAAACTCTTTGTGAAAACGTTGCCTGTGACCATCAAGATTCAGTCAGTGTGTCGGTATCAGTTCACAGCGGTGAGATCAATGAACATTCAGTCTTCACATGCTTTCATGTGTTAGAGAGAGAAGGAAATGTTTGTTTCATAGAATGAGAACATTCCAAAACTGATTTTAAAATACTGCTGTTGGCTTCCAAGGCACTGCAAGGTGAGGTCCTCTGATGAGGCCCTGTTCAATCAAATAGTTTAACCTGAGAAACTCAGACCTGAAGCTTCACTGCCTGTTTTAAATCATCTCTAAAAACTTACTTTGACCAAATGGTCATTTGATTGTTTTCAGCTATTGCTTAAGTTTCTTTTATCCTTTTCTTTTGCCGTTACTTTTATATATTGTCACATCATTTTATTTGTCTTCGATTTCACATTTTGTATAATATAATTTGCTGTCTTTGATTTTTAATAACGCAATGGCTGTTTTGAAAGGTGCAATACAAATAAAGTTGTGATTACTATTATAATTTAATTATTATAATCATCATTATCATGAGTAGGTTTAAAGGTTTTTTGCTGGGGTTATTCTGTAACACAGATATCTGGCCTGGATTGACATTTCCATAAATCTGATGTCAGCTGGTGCAAGCCTTAGCATAAATCAGACCAGTGTAGTGAGCCCTGATATAATTGGTCATAATTACGACGGCTCTGTGGTATCACTCGCTGTCTTTGAAGATCTCCGTTGGTATTTCAGGTTCAAAAGCTGTGGCTTTCTCCGAGGAGCCTCGGTGTCTGTCACACAGCCTCAAAGGTAACATTATTCTGATGTTATCACGTCATAAGACAGTGCATAAAAATAGGACTTGTTTGAATGTGCGGTTCGTGGAATTTACAGTGAAACGCGACCCCCGGGCCACTGAAGAAACGAAAAGTAATTAGTATTCTGTTGAAGAGAGCAGGAGATCAGTTCACACAGTGCATTTTCATACACCAGCTTTTAAAAAGATATTTCAGTCGCTCTTTTGCTTTTAAGTGCAGAGCCAAGCTGTCATAAATTCTTTATTAGAAAAATGTATGAGTAACATAAATCCAATGTAATTCATGATGTCAGTCCATATTGTCGGCTCCGCAGACCTATTTGTCTGAGTTTGGCAAAAATAAAGGAAAATGTATTTGCGAGGGCCGGACTGTTGTATCATTTCAGCAAACCAGTGAGGAATGAAAATGAAATGTGGATGTTTGCTCTGAGCAGTGGATAAAAAATGGGACTTAAGAGTTGAAGAGATAGTTAAACTGTAGCAGCTATAACCTATAAACCTAAAGGTATGCACATTACAGACCACAGCACATACATGTCTGCTGCATCACTTCCTCACTCTGGAATTAAAATTGTCTTGATTGTGTCTTATAGGCACCAAAGTTTTTGTTACAGTTCTTGAATGATGCACACCGCAGTTTTCACGTGTTAAAAAAGGGAAGGAGAGGAGGTGCAGGAGGCGGAGGAGGAGGAGGAGGAGAAGGGAAAGAATGAACAGGTTTTTTTGGGGGGATGTGAGCTTCTGGAGTCCAAGGCAGTAATGGGAATTACAGCAGGAGATGCAGAGAGGAATTTGCTTGGTAGTGCAGGGTCTTCACCGTTAGCCCATCACTTTTATGGGGACCACGGGGCGGGGGAGACCGACTGGTTTAGCCATTGGACACAGCGACAGGGAGAGGGGGAATGTAATAAGAGTCATAAAAACATCAATCACAGCGAAAATTACATGTTTATTAAGAGGAAAGGAAAATGACAACTGGAATCATGCATGGGAACAGAGGTTTATTGCCCCTGAGACACAGTGGGACACTGACTGGGTTCGACAATTATCCTGATCTGCTGTCTCATGTGTTTGAAAATTAAGTTTTGCACAAATGTAAACTTAAGCACAATGGAGAATTAGGGCCATTAACAAAACCAAAAAAATCTGAGATTTATATAGTAATATTATGAGAATCGTAATTGAAAAGAAAGTCATAATATTACAAGATAAAAAAAGTGTAACACTATGAGAATAATTTAAAAAGAAAAAAGTAATAATATTAATGGAATAAAAAAAGATGTTTTCGGAAAAAAGCAGTAAGGACAACCTGTGCTGGACAGATCTTCACTCCTCCTGGATTTAACATCTTGGTCATCAGCGTGATGTCATGACTTTATTCTCATAAGCCATATGACTTTATTCTTGTAAAATTACAGCTTCATTCTTGTGATATTAGACACAGTCACATCACACTTGTGTATGTATCCTATCAGGGTGGTCATCAAGGTGTTGCTATCCATTTCAATGACCACCACTGACTTGGTATTAGAGAGCTTAGTTAAAGTATAGAAGAGAATAGAGGGATAGTTACTTCCTTTCTAAAATGTATGGATGTGATTTTTAACTCAACTGTTGTTACTGTCTATCAAGTAGATGTGTACATGTGTGTGTTGGTATTTTTTATTGTATTAAGTATTGCTGATACTCTTTTATCTGTATTCCATTGTTTGTTGTTGCCCAGCACTCTGGAGGTGGAAGGTGCCAAACAGCAGCGCTTGTTGCCCACAAGAAAGAACAGGCCAAGTCTGGATTCCAAGACTTGAGCGGAGCTTGTGTGTCAGGAAGACGTCACCACCGCAATAAGACTGTTCCCAGACAATAGTAAGACAGCTTTCCCAAACTGGCGCTACACACACACACCAACAAACACACACACACACTTTTTGTTAGCTCTTGAGCTTTAGCTCAGACGGACAAAGATCGAGTAACAGACCTCACAAGACGGTTGATCCACATCCTGTAAACCACGTTTACTCTGTTTGTTGACACCATCGCTCTTCAGTGGATTTGATGCCAAGAGAAGACTGATGGTGCATGACCACATGTATTAGGTCTATCGCTTTCACTCCTGTGCAGTCACTCATGTTGTTAAGTACAAAACTGACTGTCACTGAAAGCACAATTTATTTCTTATAATGTTTTGACATTTTTATTGTTTTTTTGTTTTTTTAACTGAATTTCAGCATGTACCGAGCGTGTAAGACAAAGCCTGGCCCAAGCTTTTTGACTTTCTTTCCCCGTCTGAATTTTCTCCCACTGAATTCACAAATCTGAACCAATCAGACTTTGTCTTGATACTTTGAATGAACCCTGACTGAATATGACTCAACTTTTTAACTGTGACAAATCAGCAAATATTGCATCATATCACTAAGAATGTCTTTGTATAATTGCCACCCAATAGTTTTTGATATTTGACGCTTCAGAAATGATTCGGGCAGCACTAAACAGTTTTATAGTTTATTACAAAGCGTTGTTTCTCCGTTCACTTATTCCTAAAATTCATTCCAAAATTGCTTGTGCAATTTCTTCAGGGGCTGTGACATTGACCACATTACACTGATATGATTATTGTTATTTTTATGATCCCAGTCACTGACTCTCCACTGAAACAGAAACAACAGAGCACAAGAGGAACATGTGAACACATACTGTGATTTAATCATGAAGGAAAATATTAATCCTCAAGATAAGGAGGTTTAAACTACAATTCCATATCTGCCAAATGTATGAATCTTAATTAATTACAATTTTTAAATCATCTTAATGAGGTAGGACACACACACCATGTTTTATCGCATTAAAGTTAATTAGACCGACTTCCAGAATTAATACAAATACCTCAGGCCAATCTCTAGCTGCAGTTTCCCAGTAAAAGGATGGCTTGTAGCCCAAACTCCTGCCACTTACTTGAGAAAAAAAAAATCCTTACATTCATTTCAAAGTTTTCTAAGCGGTATCACAGCTGGAAAGGTAACACTACGCAACTAGACGGAGGTGGCTGTTGATGCCTGTAGACATTCTGCAAGAGGAGTTCAGCGAGCATGCTCAGGTGCGTCTGCCATCTCGATAAAAGATCTCTCTTCCAAGTCAGGCTTAGACTGTTTATAGTCAATTAAAGTTAGATATGTGCTGCTCAAATGAACTCTGACAGACATCGCATAAAGAAAATCCAACAAAACTGGAGGAGGATGTAGAAATCGAACGATCTTTATTTTGCCAGGAGCTCAAATGACTCGTCATACTGTAGCGTCTGTAAATGTGTTGTGTGTAGTGCAGTTTTCATTGGATCAACAAATCAGGTTCATGACCTCACTACAGAACCTCGTACCACTCTCCACTTTGATTACATTTGAATGAAGCAGCACTGTGCTGTTCTCTAGTGTGCCTTCCCTCGCTATCTTCAATAATAACCTGCAGCACAGTTGACTGAACGTTGATATTGTGGAAGAGAGGTACTGATACCAGACATTTTAGCATGAAATAAATATCCATTCACCACCTGTATGTGTTATTTCTACCGTGAATCACAAGGAAATGTGTTTTTCTTATCAAAGTGTTCAGACTTCAACAATCTCCATGGCAAAGAAAACAGTTTTATGTGCACAACTTTCTAAAGGGAAGCCATATGTGTATGTGTGCTGGACACATTAGACGAAGAAAAGGAATTTAAGAAATTCTACTTTCCCACCACAATCGCGCACACACACACAAAACACACACACACACACACGTCTCTGTAAAAAACCTGAAGTTTCTAACCAAAGTTTCAGGAGATAAAATCTTTAAAACGTATGATCTTACGTAAGTTTCTCTTACTTAAACTTGTTTGACAGCTTTTTGGTAACATATGTTGTAATTGTCCAGCACATTGCTCCACCACAGTGAGGCCATGCTTTTGTTTGTATCCATCTCATACGCGGAGGCTTAGTATGGATCTTGGCCACAAACAAATGACATCAGACGTTACACGCTGAGTTTCCCAACTAGAGTTTAGTTCATATTACACAGCTGGCCAGTGCAGTTAAGTAAGCATCCAGTCACAATATTGACCTAAACAATGAAAATATGAACAGGCAGACATTTAATGACCATGTGCAATTACCTAAGAAAGCCAAATGTTCTTTTTTCGCCGAAATCACGCTTCTACTCACGCAACGTGGACGGCAAAAAGGAGACAGAGAGAAAAAGAGACAAATCGTTTTGACTGAGCCTTGAGTGACATAAATTATGTCAGCTGTACTTTTTTCATCTGTTTGATCCATTTCACTCCAAAAAAACATATGGCGACTACCCGCTTCAGACACGGGATTCATATTTAGATGTATCAAATTCAAACCAGTATAATAAGAGGGTGGGAATGTTCTTCTTCTCCCCTTTTCATTCTGTTGAAGAGTGAAGCTTTTCCAACAACATAGTTGGGCCTCATTATTTGGCAAAGAAAGTGCTACCGGTAGCTAAAAGCTTTCATGTCTTAAGTCTTGATATTCATCAAGCCTCTTAAGAGGACTCGAGGAAACGGTATCAACCACACAGGTCAAGACCCAACCTGTGTGTTTTGTGAAGATTACATTTTAAGTTTGACTGAGTTATTAGCAGTTGGCTGTTAGCAGTGTATGCTAACATAATGTCCTTTTAAGATTTGGTTATGAAGATGGGTTTAGCAAATAGTTGATTATTACATTCAAAAAGTTGCAATCGTTTTCATTCATTATCGAAAAATTCCACATATATCACCATCCATAGACTGATGGCTCCCCAAAGCTGAAGACAATGAAACCCCGCCTCCTCCATGTTAGCAGCCGTCATTTTAGGTAGTTCCTATCACACAGATGTGATCACACAGATGGGATAGGAACTGTGTTCATTATTCCAGTAAGTTTGGTTTTACCTATTTGATACTTTAAAAATGGGCTGAAACGTCAAGGTTGACACCGGAGACTGACTCAGTTTGCGATTGGTCAAGTGTGTGTATCAGCAAGACCTCGCTACCATGGCTCATTCCCCCGATCAGTACTGCAGAGACTCCAACTCCAATTGGCGTCTTTGGAACAAAGGTCAAGATATGGTTGATGGGTTGTCCATCTTTACATACGGTACCCCTCACATACATGTACACACAAAGTGATACTTAATATGCATACTCACATAAAGACACACAGTACTTTTGCAGTGTCTCCTCATCAGTTGAGGAGCTGTCTGAGATCCAGACCTCTGACCACAGAGAGCGCCTCTGGAAGAAAAACGTGTCGGTCAAACAGCATGGAAATAAAAACAGACCTTTGAAAGGTTGCTGTATAGGTTTTCAATGTGGTGTAAGAGAGGCCTGTAAGCAGGCAACATAAGACTAATGCAATACATCAGCCCTTTTCATGCAGGCAAACTAGGGGTCAGATGTAATTAATAGAAATGGTAAGGTGATATTTAGAAATTCCCATTAGTGCAGTATAGCTGCGGGAAATGATCGATGTGCCAGATGTAGACAGTAGTTTGGTCCGACAGTATCACACATTTCACTTCAGCATCTAGTTCTGTTTTAACGATGGGCTCTGAGCAGAATTTTTTTGCAGTAAAGAAATGGAGATGCAATTGGAAAAGTTATTACTGTAAGATGTACAGGGAGCCCAGAGGAACAGGGTGACAGGTTCCTTCTTTGGTGTTTACCTTCAACGTCTAAACCCTAACTCGTATTACCTTCTCTGCTCTGGAGCAGGCAAAATTATATCCACAAGACCTCAATTTGCATTAATTCTTTTTCAAATATGCATGTTAAACATGAGATTCGAAGTTCCCACCATATTGGAAGTTTTTTCATTTCTTTAGTGGAGATATGAATCGCGTGGCACTCTCGAACTTTCACTCAGACTACTTAAAGTGTCTTTGATCTTTAGCATCTTTGATATTTTGCGGTGTACAATCATATGCGTAAGCAAAGCATGAATACCTACGTGGAAAGCCTTTTATTAGGTTAAGTTTCTCAATGCTCAACTCCCAGAGGTTCACTTTTAAACAGGAAACCTTGAGTATGTCGGTCCCACCAGATGGAAAAGGACACTGGTATTCTGGGTATTTGGCAGTCAGTGGGGAGAAGGAAGGCAGGTATTTGGAGGTATTTGGATTCTTAGTGGACAGACGGGAGGCGGATAAAGAGGATGAGTGCGAGAACAATAGAGTGTGTATCTTTATAGTGGCCTGCCTTGGGGTGGAAGAACAGTCAGACAGTCTGTGTTTGTCATTATAAGAGATTTTTCAATAGGGAAAGCAGATGAGCACTTCTTATCTGATGATTCCTGACAGCTGTGATCAGACAGCAGGGGGATCTGTGTGTTTGTGTGTGTGCATGTGTGCCAATACTGAAAGAGTCTGAGAGGACATGGCTCCTTTTCATATATTGTTTTGATAATGGAAATGCAACATTGCACATTTTCTCCCAGTTACCACTCTTTCTCCCACAAATGTTCTCTAAGGTTTTTTCGGCTACATTTGACTGAAGGTCAGAGTTCCAACAATAACACTATAATGAGCCTCTGCTCATTGTCGGACCTTCACCGTCATTATCTACTACTGAAACTTACGTCAGTGACATTTAATTGCTGACCTTTTTCTCCAACTTCATACCAGAACTTGTTTTCTATTTTGCTCTGCGTGCTGTTATACACCAACGCCAGCAAAGATCTCTTTCTCTTTTTGACTTAGTGGTTGCTAGCATGACATCGACATTCCAGTCATTCACTGATGGCTGTGATTTATCAACGTCACACCTGCTGTTTACTGACCTGGCTCTGACTCCAATTGGCTGGGTAAAATTCAAAGCCATTCAGAAGGACCATTCAAAAGGTAATGAAGAAAGACAGCGGAATAAACGCAGGGGGGCTTGAAATGGTAAAGACGAACCTTCAGCTGATGGAAGGATGATGATTCGATGGGACGCCTGGGGTGACCGGGAATGACTGTTCCAGGAGGTATGTCATTACCATTATCCCCTAAGATGAGGAGGCTGTCTCTCTTTTCCTCACAGCACATGCAGCAACATATTGATGATTGTCGATCACTTCTCCACTACTTATCCTTGTGCCTTTTTTTGGAGTGGATTTGTGGCCTCTGTGATTGATTGATTTTCAAGATGACTCCCTGACTCTTTGTGTAAGAGGGCTGTGTCAGGTTTGCTAGTAGCAACACAGACAGAGGTTAAATGCAAACAAACATAATGAAGGAAATAAGGCTTACCGGCTAATTGAATTGCAGCCAGGTGAGCATCCAGAAACAGACGACAGGAGTCCTAACACGAGAAGCACTCTTACCGAGAACACAAGCGGACAATCTGACAAAGATTGGAAACAAAGGGTTGGTATCAGTAGTGAAAGGCTGACAAGGAATGGGGAACAGGTAAAGAGAGATCAGGTGACTGCTGGGCTGATTGGGGAAGTGGCAACACGCGTGCGGACACAATAATGGAGAACAAGTCTGGGGACATCTGGTGGACACCTGATAGTCTGGGCAGCAGACTGGGACAGGCTGATGGTGTAGTGAGAAACAGGTAAAAAGGGGAGAGACAAAAGTATTGTGTGCAACAAATATCCCCAGTTTATATCTGTAAACAGTTTGGCTACCATGGCAACTAGCCATTAGTTGTGACCTCTATGAAATTAATTAACTCAGATATAAAGAACTTGCATATCAGAATTTTTTTTGATAAGATGATGTACTTAAAGTAGCTTTTTAATTCATACGTAAC